>NW_026606063.1:47202500-47802500 GCF_029834395.1 Sorex fumeus
CCCCCCCCCCCCAAATCAGACATGCTGAAAAAGCATTGTGAAGTGATTTGCTTTCTACAGCTGGGTTCAAGAATTAAATGTTGGTTTTGGATTTCTGCTATTTTACCTATTGACCCTGGAAGTATTTCTACTGAAAGTCAGATAGTTAAGAAATTGGTTTCTGTGTTCTGGAGTCGTGGCCGTGCTGGAGAGCCGCTCGTGGGGGGCAACTGGTGGCCTCGGTAGGGCGTGAAGGGCGGACTGAAACGCCCCCCTTCCCATGAGGTTTTAGTCGCCCCCACACTCCCGGCTCATACCTGCTGTCCACAAGTCTCCCATGTGGCCGCCATCCTTCTTTCCAGAGAGGAGAGGGCGAATGGGGCAACACCCTTTCCCCTCCGGCAGACTTGATGGCCTGGATTAACGCATAGTCCATTCACTTTTCTGCTCCAAGCTGCCGGGTTCTGCATTAAGTCCTTGTGCTTCTGGGGCCGTGGCTGTGCTGGAGAGCCGCTCGCGGGGGGCGACTGGTGACCTCAGTAGGGCATGAAGGACGGACCAGAACGCCCCCCGACCCATGAGGTTTTAGTCGCCCCCACACCCCCGGCTCATACCTGCTGTCCACAAGGCTCCCATGTGGCTGCCATCTTTCTTTCCAGAGAAGAGAGGGCGAATGGGGCAACACCCTTTCCCCTCTGGGCAGACATGATTGCCTGGATTAATGCATAGTCCTTTCACTTTTCTGCTCCAAGCTGCTGGGTTCTGCATTAAGTCCTTGTGCTTCTGGGGCTGTGGCCATGCTGGAGAGCCGCTCGTGGGGGGCAACTGGTGACCTCGGTAGGGCGTGAAGGACGGACCGGAACGCCCCCCTTCCCATGAGGTTCTAGTCGCCTCCACACCCCTGGCCCATACCTGCTGTCCACAAGGCTCCCATGCGGCCGCCATCTTTCTTTCCAGAGAGGAGAGGGCGAATGGGGCAACACCCTTTCCCCTCCGGCAGACTTGATGGCCTGGATTAACGCATAGTCCTTTCACTTTTCTGCTCCAAGCTGCTGGGTTCTGCATTAAGTCCTTGTGCTTCTGGGGCTGTGGCCGTGCTGGAGAGCCGCTTGTGGGGGGTGACTGGTGACCTCGGTAGGGCGTGAAGGACGGACCGGAACGCCCCCCTTCCCATGAGGTTTTAGTCGCCCCCACACCCCCGGCTCATACCTGCTGTCCACAAGGCTCCCATGCGGTCGCCATCCTTCTTTCCAGAGAAGAGAGGGCGAATGGGGCAACACCCTTTCCCCTCTGGCAGACTTGGAACATCTCAGTTTTAATCAAAGAGAATTACAGAATTTTAAGACTAAAAGTAACCATTTAATGAAAATGTCCTAGTTTCAGAGTGTGTGGTGGCTTATTTAAAGTCACTGGTGGGTATGTCATGAGGTTAAATATATACTTTGTATGTGTGAAATCATGGGTTTGGTCCTGGCATACCCCACATCACTAATTATGAGCCCCTGCACTACAGTAACAACAAATAAATAGGTTTCTAACAGACAACTTATATTTAAAAATGCATTACTAATGGCAGCAATTGTACAAGAACACAGATTAATATGACAAAGTGAACATACTGATATAATCACTGAGATTAACTAATAGAATATTATCAGCTCTTTAGAAACACCCTTTCCCCCTATACCTTCACTCCTTCCCAAAGAAAACCTTTCAAATTTTTGTTTTCTTCTCTTCCCAGCTGCCCCTCTCCAGAACCCCCCACTACACGCGCCCCCGCCCCCCACACACATAGGGCTCACATACCTCCTCAGTGGTGCTCAGGGAGCCTGGGGCTACACTGAGATTTAGGGCTTCAGAACTTCATTTGTTGTACTGGAGTGGAGAGTCATAAGGTTTTGGGATCAAACCCTGAGCCTCACTCTCATGCTAGGCTTTTGCTTTTGACATTAGTACTACTTCCTGAACCCTAATTTTTCTGTCTCTAGATTTATATAAATGGAACCATAAGTGGAGTCATGTTCTTTGTTTCTAATTTCTTTAATTCAACATCATGTTTGTATATTTTTCTAAGTTTTTTGGCATGTAGTAGTTTTTTAAGTATTCTATTTTATACCTTAATCACTTAATCACTTAACTTCCCATTAGTTGTCGATTTGCTCGAGCGGGCTCCAGTAACGTCTCCATTTGTCCCTGTTGCGTGCTAGTGTAGCCCAATGGCATCTGTTCACTCTGGGAACATGAAGAGCCTCAAACCGATCGTTCATGATCTTGACGAAGAAGTCTGACCATCTGGTAGGTGGGCGGCCACGCGGTCTTTTGACATCCCGTGGAATCCAGTCGGTAACAGCTCTAGTCCAGCGGTTGTCTTTAAATCTCATTACGTGACCAGCCCATCTGATTTTCAACACCTTGGCAAATGAGACAGCGTCCCTGATTCTTGATCATCGACAGATGTCAGAACTCCGGATTCTTTCTCTCATTTGAGTGAAACGTGATATTCCAAGCATAGCTCTTTTTATTCTTCTTTGGGAAACCTGAATAGCGTTCTCATCTTGTTTGCGTAGGGCCCAGGTCTCTGAGGCATATGTTAATGCAGGAAGAACAGTGGAATCAAAGAGATGTGCCCGGAGCCGGAGGTTCTTCGTCCTCTTAGCTATTTCTTTGACGTTCTTGAAGGCGTTCCAAGCCGCTCTCTTCCTCCTGCGCAGCTCGGGTGCCAGGTCATTTGTCATGTTGACTTCTCGACCTAGGTACACATAGCTGTTGCATTCGGAGATGGTCGTTCCGTTGAGAGCGAATGGGGCATCAGGAACGAGGTTGTTTCTCATAAACATTGTCTTCGTAAGATTCAGCTGTAGTCCTACCTTTCCACACTCACGGTCAAAGTCGGCCAGCATTTGTGCCGCTTGGCTGATGTTTGGTGTTATTAAAACAATGTCGTCAGCAAAGCGGAGGTGGTGTAGTTGCCGACCATCTATCTTCACTCCCATTTCTTCCCATTCCAGTCGTCGCATGATGTTCTCGAGGGTGGCACTGAATAGTTTCGGTGAAATGGTATCACCCTGCTGCACCCCTCTCTTGACATCAACGATCACTTCTTTGTAGAATGGTGAGATCCTGGTAGTGAATCCGCAATACAGCTCACAGAGGATCCTGATGTATTGGGCTTGAATGCCCTGATTGGCTAGGGCTTCAATGACCGCTTCCGTCTCAACAGAATCAAAGGCCTTCTTTAAATCAATGAACGTTAAACAGAGCGGCATCTTGAACACCCGAGAAACCTCAATGAGCTTGGTTATCGTGTGGATATGGTCGATGGTGCTGAATCCTTTGCGGAACCCGGCTTTCTCGCATGGTTGTCCTTCATCTAGTGTTCTGCCAATCCTGTTTAGGATGACTCGAGTGAACAACTTGTAGATGACAGACAATAGGCAGATCGGGCGATAGTTGCCAATGTCATGGATGTCTCCCTTCGTGAACAGTAGTACGGTCCTGCTGGTTTTCCATTGGGACGGAACCTTGCATTCAGACAGGTAGCAAGTGAAGAGCCGAGCCAGTGTATTGATGAGTACTGACGGCAGGTTCTTCAGGTGTTCAGGTCTGACCTTGTCTGGGCCGGGTGCTGTTTGTTTCTTTACCGACGAAATGGCGTGTCGGATTTCGGAAGGGAGAACGTTGGGAACGACATATCCATCCTGTGGAATTTGGTATGTCGGCAAGTGGACATGGCTATCGAAGAGATTTGAGTAGAAGTCATGGATAATCTTCTCCATTGCCGTTCTGGAGGATGTGATGGATCCATCAGGACGTCGGAGTTCAGTCATCTTGGTCTTGTAGTTGGCGAAGGACAGGCGGGCGTTACGAATACTTTTCCCGGCTTCTGCCGCATCTACCAGTACTTCTGCTCTTCTCTCTTTGAGGTCTTCCTTGATCGCATCTCTGCACTGCTTTGCGAGCTCGGACGTTAGCTTGCGGTTGCCTGAGGCATGCGCCAAACCACGCTGGCGAAATAGCTCAAGAGTTTTCGAAGATAGGCGATTTTTTGTGTCTATCTCTCTCTTGGCATTCCTCACACATTCATGGAGGTGCTGAACCAGTGGATCGTATTCCTCGTCAATGTTGTCAACAATGGCATCTTCCCATGTTGCCGCAATAGTACTATTTTATACCTATGCCACAATTAATTTATTCATTCTACTTATGATGAAATTTAGCTTATATCCCCTTAGTATGCTGTGATTCTTGTACATATCTTTATACTTTATAGTAAGCTCATTTCCACTAAGTATATATCTAGGAAATTAATAAGGTGTGTGACCTCTGGAAGTGCTCCTGACTGGAAGTGTTCCTGACCTTCTGGCCATGTATGCTGTCACATTTTGAACTTGGATTTTCCACCTGCAAGTTAAGCAGTTTATACCCATACTGTTTCTCTGCCTCTCAATTTCTTTTTAAGGAAGAATTTTACTCCATTGTATGCATATAACACCTTTTCCTTTATGTTTTCACCTCTCACTCTTGAAATTTTTCCATCTCTTAGCTGTAGTGCATAGTGCTACTATGGTTGTGCAGATATGTTTTTTATATCCTGATTTTAATTCTCTTTAAAATATATCCACAAGCTTACTTAATTTTAAGCTGGGATATGGTTGTGAGGTTTTTTTGGGGTGGGGGGGTGGTAATTTTTAAAGCATGAAAGATAAAATTCAACTTTCAAATTTAGAAATCATTTAAAAAGTAAAATTAAAAATAAATGATTAATAAAAAATTCAGTATTTTTAGATTGCCATTCTACTTTTATTTATTTATTTATTTATTTTGGCTTTTTTGGTCACACCTGGGAATGCTTAGGGGTTACTCCTGCCTCTGCACTCAGGAATTACTCCTGGTGCTATTCAGAGGACCACTTGGGATTGAACCCATGTTGTCCTCGTGCAAGGCGAACACTCTACCCACTGTACTATTGCTCCAGTCCAGCCACTCTGCTTTTTAAAAGTGTGTGTGTGTTGTTTTATTCTGTTGTGAATAATTTAAGGACAGTGGTTATAGCATTCTTTAACATCTTAATTCAGATAGAATGATAGTTTGCCTCAAATTATTATACATTACAGCCCCTTAAAATTTTTTTAATTCAACTGAAAAAGCAATTATTAATGCTATGGCACTTTACTTGGCTTATGTTAACACTAACCTGAGTTGTTGGCTTATGATCAATGGTCTTATGTCATAAATTAAACCTGGGTGTTTTTGTTTTGTTTTTTAAATAAAAAGCAGAGCCTTGCTGGGAATGTAACGCAGTGTAGAGCACCTGCTTTGCGTAAATGAGTCATTAGTTTGCATCACAGCACTGCAAAAAAAAGGGGCTTGGGGAAGGAAAAAAGAAAGGCCTTTACATTCCTCCTATAAATTGTCCTTCAGTTTCTATTATAAGTTCATTGAGGAGTAACCTACTCCCAACTAGCACTTAAATATGGTAGATACTCAGGAAAAATGAATTTAATTGAATTGAGTATAAACTGTCATTCATAATTATAAGAACAGACCTATTTGCCATAAACTAATATTCCTTTCTACCTACTGGGACATTGAAGTGCATGGCACAGATTACCACAGATACCAACTGTCCCAAAACTAAAATTTTTTGCTCTAATTTTAGTAAATTTCCAGTCTAAGCTAAAATATTAAAGGTAGTCAGCACAGAGAGAAAATTACTTCGTTGGAAGATTTGGGTCAAATATTGTCTGAGCATCAGATAAGTGATGGATCATCTCACAAACTATGCAATGATGTACCACAGAATTTTTATTCAGAAGTGAATTTAATAGCATTTTGCATTTTATTAACATGTCATATGTGGAAAGTAATGCATTCAAATTTTTCTCTGATTTAACCTCTTTTCATTTTCAGAATCAGTGAAGACATGAAATTAACTGATTTAGAACTAGGAAAGCTGGCAAATAATATCCAGGAGTTACTGTATAGTGCCTCAGATATATGTCATGATCGAGCTGTCAAATTTCTCATGTCAAGAGCAAAGGTTGGTTATGTTGGTAAAACTTTATTTTATGGGGACAGAAAGAGTATAGTGGGTAAGGTGCTAGCCTTGCACATGGCCAACCTGGATTTGATCCTTGGCACCACATAGTAAAAGTAAAGTAAAGTAAAGGCCCTCCCGTTGATCATCGATTTTCTCGAGCGGGCCCAGTAACGTCTCCATTGGAGACTTTGTTGTTACTGTGTTTGGCATATCGAATACGTCACGGGGAGCTTGCCAGGCTCTGCCGTGGGCACCACATAGAGTATCCATAGAGTATCCAGAAAAAAACTTTAGATATTTTATATGTAGTATATATATTTTGAATATCTGGAATTATATTCATGCTTATGACTGTTCTCCATGGTACATATTTTATTTTATGTGGGTTTTCTTTTGTTTTGTTTTTGGGCTACACCTAGTGATGCTCATGGCAATACTTGAGGGACCATTTGGGATGCTGGAGATCATATCTGAGTCAGCTGCATGCAGGGCAAGTACCCTACCTGCTGTACTATCACTCCAGACCTCCATATATATATATATTTTTTTTAAATAACATTTTATAAGGTTGATGTTACTAGAGTGGTATGTGAGGTAGATACTTAAATGTAAAACAGTTCAAACAAAATAGGGAAACTAAAGCATCCTTTTCAAATCAGTGATTAAAGGTCTTTAAAGAAATATACCACCTTGGGGCCGGAGCAGTAGTACAGTGGTAGGGCGTTTGCCTTGCACACGGCAAACCCAGGTTCAACCATATGGGATCCCCAGTCAGGAGTAACCCCTGAGCATAGCTGAATGTACCCCCCCAAAAAAAAGAAAAAAAAATATATACATATACCACCTTAACTGTAAATGTTAAATATTAATGTTAAATTAATACTTTTAAATTAATACTTTCATAAATGTTATATATACATAAATTTGTATATAGCTGCCCAGTTAATAAAACTTTACAGTCTGTTCTGAATGTAATTGAGCTACTGTATTGTAAGACCCCTCTCAGAGAGCCTGGCAAGCTACCGAGAGTATCTCGCCTGCACGGCAGAGCCTGGCAAGCTACCCATGACGTATTTGATATACCAAACACAGTAACAAGAAGTCTCATGATGGAGACGTTACTGGGCCCACTCGAGCAAATCGATGAACAACTGGAGGACCGTGTATTGTAAGAATAAAATTTAGGCATCTTAAACTTGAATGAGTTTTTTAACTGGGAAATTTTGTTAAAAAATGGTTAAAATTATGAATTAATGTAGTTATTTTTTATTTTTAAAAAATATGTAATTAGCATTTATTAAACTAACTTGGTTTTATAGATTATCCGTATTTGATATTTATATTAACTCATAATTTTTGTGTTATCCTTAAAATTTAGGATGGTTTTCTTGAGAAGCTAAATTCCACGGAATTCATTACACTTTCTAGATTAATGGAAACATTTATTTTAGACACTGAGCAGATCTGTGGAAGAAAAAGTACATCTCTATTTGGAGCACTTCAAAGCCAAGCTAATAAATTTGTTAATAGGTTTCATGAAGAAAGAAAAACCAAGCTCAGGTATCACTGCCATATTCATTCTGTTCTTCGTAATTTTCCTTTTCTTTACTAAACACAGTTATCTTTAAGAGAGGAAACAATAGGAGCTAGAGCAATAGTACAACCAGTAGGATACTCACGTGGCAGACCCAGGTTTGATCGCTGATACCCCAAGTAGTCCCCAGCAGTTAAATCCTGAGCACCACCAGGTGTAGCCCCTGAAAAACCCAAAACAGACAAAAAAAGAGGAAACAATTGATTGCCCAACCAAAACCTTTTCATATTATCTTTTCTTTTTAATTAGGGAGGAATTATGAAATTTATATTTTGAAAGTGGAGTTAAGTTGTTTATTCTAACATTATTTTCAGGAAGATTCTTACTAGATTATGTTTCCTACTCAGATTAATTATGTTCAGGATCCTGTCTCAGTTTGGTTAAGGATATAAAAACGGAATTTTTTGAAAATATTTGTATTGTCTGCGAATAATTTAAATTTATTAAGGTATTTCAAAAATCTTATGTACTTAACAACACCTCAAAGCTATTAAAACTCCAATATCATGTATGAACTCTACTTGAATGTAAGGTATATGTAGCCTTTATTGTTACTCAAACAGAAGACCAAAGTCTTACTCAGAACTTCCTTTTCTTTTCAACCAAGAAGATTCCATTGAAATATTATTATTTTTTTTTTAATATTTTGTACTAAAATGCATTTTCTTTTTACATTTGAATAGCCTCCTTTTAGACAATGAACGCTGGAAGCAAGCTGATGTTCCTGCAGAATTTCAGGATCTCGTTGATTCTATATCAGATGGAAAGATTGCTTTACCTGAAAAAAAATCAGGGGGTATGCATATTCTTTTACACTTTTCCCCCCTGAGTTTTAAATTGAGTGTTTAATTTGTATTAATGCTTAATAATTCATTAATTGTAAAATATCTTTTGAAAGGGCTGATTTTGAGCTAATAATTTTAACATAATTACTGAGTAGGTGACAGGAAAATATCTGTGGTTATTTATAGCCATTTAAGGTTGTTTATTGACTGTTAACCATATGTCATACAGTGAGGCCATGATTTTACATTTATTGCTTCAGTTTATCTTCTTAACAGTCTATGGTGAAGATGTTGTTAAACTGGTTTGATAGTGAGGTGGCTTAAGGCTTCAAAGGATTAAGAAAAGTTGTGTAAATAATGAACAGGAAGTTAAAACCAGACTTACATAATTTTATGGCTATGCTTTTAACCACTGTACCATGCTACTTAGACATAAGTATTCATGCGCGGAACACTAGTAAGCTTCTATGTATTAAATACTGACATCAGAGGGGCAAAATGTGTTACATCAGGTAGTGACTGCTTAGTTTGACATATACTAGTTTGGTTATTATTCATTTGTTCTCCATTTGCAATCTTAGTAATTGATAGCATAACAGATTCAGATTATAGTTCACTGATAAGTAAACACAGGTGAGGAACGACAGCCCACTTTTTTAACAAGTTTGATGTGAAAGGGAGTGAGTGTTAAAGTGGCAGATAAGAGAAGTTAGAGAGACTGTTTAATCCACTTAGGGACTTTGGCATTTGGGGGAGGTGCTTGGGCCATACCTGACATTGCTGGGGATCAAACATCTGTTGCTGGGAAGGGAAGTACCTTAACCCTTGTACAGCTGGGGGACATTTTTAAAGTAGGAGAAGCTGAATTATGGCTTATTGCATATGTGAGGAAGTTTTATTTAGGATGAGTGAGATAGTGACTGTGGGGCAGGCTTCCTGGAATTGAATCCAGAGTTTAAGAGAAAGACTATTTTTTCTACCACTACGATGAGAGGCGGACCCAGTAACATCTCCATTGGAGACTTTGTTGTTACTGTGTCTGGCATATCGAATACTCTCGGTAGCTTGCCGGGCTCTCCGAGAGGGGCGGAGGAATCGAACTCGGGTCGGCCATGTTGGCCGCTTGTAAGGCGAACGCCCTACCCGCTGTGCAACATGGCTGACCCGAGTTCGATTCCTCCGCCCCTCTCGGAGAGCCCGGCAAGCTACCGAGAGTATTCGATATGCCAGACACAGTAACAACAAAGTCTCCAATGGAGACGTTACTGGGCCCGCTCGAGCAAATCGACGATCAACGGGAGGGCCTTTACCTTTTACCTTTTTACGATGAGAGAAGAAGCTAAGAACAGGTATAAACTGGATTAATTCATATCGAGCAGAGAAGAATTAAAGGGATTAAGTATATTTCCATTCTCCATTGTTTCAGTAGTTAACATTCCCCTTAGTTATTATTCATTTGTTCTCTATTTATTGAGTTGGTAGTACTTAGCTAGGCATTGGGAAATTAAGGTTAGTGGAGAGAAGTTACTGATATTTACTTGACATTTACTCAGCAGTTTTTTTCCAAGTACTCACTTTGTTATGTCATTTACAGGTCCATGAGCTACTTGCTGTTACTGCTAGTATTCCCATTTAAGTAATATGGAAATTAATAAGCCCTCCCCCTCTTAAAAGAAAATCAGTTTTCCTAATGTTACATAATTAGGGAGTGGCAGAGCTAGAATCCAAATTCAGGCAGATTGACTTTAGATTTTTTTTCTCTTTATTTATTGTGCTGTGCTGCTTCCTCTGAAGTTTAGAGAATAGGTTAAAAAAAAATCACGTCCTTAAAAATTTAATGTGGATCTGGAGAGATAACTCAATGAGTTCAACCATGCTTTGCATGGAGACCTGAATTTGGTTTCTGGCTCTGCATGGATCTCTGAGCACTATCAGAAGTGACCCCAAGCAAAAAACGGAGTAGCTTCTGAGCACTGCTGGGTGTTTCCCCAAAGCAAACACAATTTTATGTAGTCTACATAGTGCATTATGATTAGGAATTGGATAACACTGAATCTCTTTTCTTTCAAGCAATACATTTAATATTTCAGAGCTCAAGGGAATTAAAGTTTAGGGGATGACATGCCCATGGTAGTCTCATTAATTTGACTGACTCATGACGGTGATCTTTTTACCTTAATATGCTGTTTTTTTACCTAAACATGCTAATATTTTAGAATGATAAGAAGTATGTGTAAAAAATTGAAAATATAGATTAAAATCTTGAGGATTAACTCTTTTATCTCCTTACTGATTAACAAAATTAATTTGTATTCTGATAATTAAAGACAGTCAGTTGAAATGCTGGTTCTTATGCCTTTGCATACTAATAATTTTTTAAAAAATACTTATCTATCTTTTTTTAAAACTTATATAAACTATTGTTTTGACACTCTACGTACATTTTATTTATTTATTTTAATTAATTTACTTATTGAATCACTGTGGGAAAAGTTACAAAGCTTTCACGTTTAAGTCTCGGTCATGCAATTATCAAACACATTTCCCTTCACCAATACTTTTTCTCACCACCAAGAACCCCAATAAACCCCCCCTCCCAACCCTCCTAATGCCTATGAGGCAGATGAATTCTAGTTAAAACTCTGTCTACTTTGATTAGATTCATTGTTTCGACAAAAGATGCACCATTATTATTTAGAGTTTATACCCCCAAATCAGACATGCTGAAAAGGCATTGTGAAATAATTTGTTTTCTACAGCTGGTTATAAGAATCAAATGATTTTGGATCTCTGGTATTTTACTTATTAAGCCTGGAAGTATTTCTGCTGAGAGTCAGATAATTATGAGATTGGTTTCTGTTCTCTGCAGCCATGGCCATGCTGGAGAGCCACTCGTGGGGGGCAACTCCTGACTGTGGTAGGACATGAAGAACGAGCCGGCAACGTCCCCCTTCCCATGAGGTTTTAGTCGCCCCACCACAACCGGCTCATACCTGGCTTTCCACAAAGCTCCAAAGCGGCTGCCATCTTTCTTTCCAGAGGGAAAAAGGTGGAAGGGAGCAACACCCTTTCCCCTCCGGGCAGGCATGGTGGCGTGAATTAACACATAGTCCATTTACTTTTCTGCAGCAAGCTGCCGGGCTCTGCATTAAGTCCTTGTGCTTCTGGAGCCATGGTCGTGCCGGAGAGCCTCTCGTGGGGGGCAACTCCTGACCTCGGTAGGGCGTGAAGAACGAGCCGGGAACGCCCCCCTTCCCATGAGTTTTCAGTCGCCCCACCACGACTGGCTCATACCTGGCTTTCCACAAAGCTCCAAAGCGACTGCCATCTTTCTTTCCAGAGGGAAAAAGCACTTATCTATCTTTTAAGAGTCACAGAGGATAGGCAGTGTCTAGATATTTTCAATAGTAGCCATGGTGAAAGATAAATGTATTATTCATGTTTAATGAACATAGATACTAAAACTCAAAGAATTTATGTAATTGCACAAGTTCAAGTCATACATACAAGTAATTGGGAGCATTGAAGCTCAAACCGAACTCTCTTGGGTTCCAAACCTGTTATACTTTTCTCTGTCCCAAATAGCTTCCCCAAAAAGGGATATTTATTTTCAGAAATAAGATAGTTCCTGGACCCAAAATGAAACTGTCTTAGCACTTCCTGATTTTGTTTCTTCTTGTACCCATGTCTCTCATTTATTTGCTTTACTCTAGCTGCAGAAGAAAGGAAACCAGCTGAAGTTCTCATTGTAGAGGGACAACAATATGCTGTTGTTGGGTGAGTCACACTTTCAGTAGTTTTTTCAGTTATTTAAAACATAGGTCTTCTGGGCCAGGGTTGTGGCTGAGCAGGAAAGCACATTCCTTGCATGCATAAGACTTGGGACGATCTCTGGTTCCACAGAAAATAAAATAGACTTTCTAGTTCCCCTTTATTGTGAATTATAAATATTGTTGGGTAACATATTTCCATTCTTATGGAGAATTTAAAATTTTGTGAATTTTAATGGGGAAGAGTGGGCTTACTCCTGGTTCTGTGCTCAGGGATCACTCCTGATAGCGCTGGGGGAAAATATATGGTACTGGGTATCAGACTGGGTCAGTAGTGTGCAAGACAAGCACCTTACCTGCTGTGCTATCTCTGAGACCATGATAACTTTTTGTTTATATTTTGTAGCAGTGTGTGTGTGTGTGTGTGTGTGTGTGTGTGTGTGTGTGTGTATCGGGAACTAAATATAAAGAGGTGTAGATAATGTTTCTCATGAAACAAGAAAACTAAATACACAATCAAAAGTGGTATAGTGCCACTTAGTACCTGTATTACAAACTATAACACCCAAAGGGAGAGAGTAAGAGGGAATGTGCCTGCCACAGAGGCAGAGGGGTGGGGAGAGGTGGGGGTCTGATGGGAGGGATACTGGGAACATTGGTGGTGGAGAATGGGCACCGGTGGAGGGATGAGTATTCGATCATTGTATGACTGAAATGTAATCACGAAAGTTTGTAAGTTTGTAACTGTATCTCACAGTAATTCATTAAAAAATGAAAAAAAAAATTTTTAAGTGGCATAATGGCTCCATATTGTTTCAAGCCCTGCAGCCTTTTCAGTGTGAAATCTATTTTGTAGTAGTTGAAGTTGAAGTTGTAGACTTGAGAGTTACTGTTTAGATCTGAATCCCGGGTGTTTTTTTTACTCATTGTCACTTTACAGAGTCTCTCTGTGTACTTCAGTTTCCTTGTCTGTAAAAAAAAAAAAAAAAAAATTGTGGAAATTAGTTCTTATGCTTAGAATTATTGGGAACTAAACAGGTGATACATGTAAAGCATGTACTAAAGTTCTGGTTTGAAATAAATTGATAGTGTTTGTAGTTTTAAAAATCATCTTCATTTGTCACTGTAACTTTCATTTTCTTCTAATTTTTGGAGTCACACCAGTGGTCTTTAGGACCAACCCCATCTCCCACCGAACCATCTTGGGAAGTTATTCCTGCTGTCCTCAGGGGACCTTTAGTGTCAGTGATTGAACCCTGGCTTTTTGCATGCAGAACATGTGCTCCAACCCATTAAGTTCTCTCTCCAGTCCCCAGTCTCTTACCCTTTTACAAAAGACAGTTTTTCAAATTCACATTAGCTAAAAACAAATGCAGATTCCAATACTCTTTGTTTAGTACTACAGGCCTCTTATTTAAGAGGGTGATTAAAATAATATCTTTTTATTACTTAAAAATACAATTTATATATTTTTTGTTTTATTATTTTGGCCACACCCAGCAACGCTTAGGGCTTACTCCTGACTCTGTGCTCAGAGAATCACTACTTAGTAGGCTAGAGAGAACATAGTCACCTAGAGAACACAGTAGGCTTGAGAGACCTAGTAGCCTGGAGAGACCATACTGCTTACTGGAGATGTAACCTGGGTCACCTAAATGCCCTGCTTACTGTACTGTCTCTCTTGCCCAACAGTACAACTTTAAGAATTTTTATATAAGTGATTTTATTTGATCTTTACAACCACATTGTGAAATAGCATTTCAGGGATTATTGTTTCTTTTTTAACAGTTCAGACACTTGAGGGTTTATATGGTTAAGGAATTAATATAAAATTACACAGATGGAGCCAACATTAGAAACAAGGGATTTAGATCAGAAGTCTTCATTTTTCTTCTTTGTTTCTTACCATTGAGTAGGAGTTTTCTGAAATAGCTACCTTCTCAGAAAGAATGGATTCTCTCCTTAAAATTTTGTATATTTTTACTTGGTACTGTCTGAAGTGTATTTACTTGGTACTTTCTGATTATTTTTATATATTTATTTCCTTGACTAAACTCTGAATTCTTCAAAGTTGGACATCACTGTCATATATTTCTTGACACCTGACACTCAAGAAATATGTATAGAATTGGTACTTTTTCTCAGAATAATCTAAGATTCTGATATATGTGCATGTTTGTGTGTATAAAATCTCATATTTGGATAACATATATGCATATATTTAATAATCTAAAGCCTCCTTTCCTTTCTCCTCTGAGATTTCTGGCAGGGCTTTATTCAATTTCCCTATAATTTTATCCCTTAAATCTTTAGATGTCTCTCCTTAGCTATTCATTGTCTCCTATTCTCTTCCTATGCTTGATGGAAGAATCCCTTGTGGCTATTAAAATTCCTAATTCTTGAGGGAAAGAGATGATTTCTTCCCCTAAACTGAACTTTATTCCCAAAGAGGGACTATTACATCTCCTGAGGGAATATTACAAAAGATAGACAGTGGCAATAGAGTCTGGAGCATTGTTCCGTAACCTTTTCCCCGCTATGATACATCCTCTTTTAACCTTGTTTTTTTTCTGTGGACTTCCTGTCCTACCATTAGGCCCCCTAATCTTTTTTTTTTAATTTTTTTTTTTATTAGTGAAACACCATGAGGTACAGTTGTAGATTTACAATTTTTTGTGCTTGGGTTTGATTATACAATGATCAGATACCCATCCCTCCACCAGTGCCCATTTTCCACTACCATGGATAATATCCCCCCCACCCCGTCCCCCCATCCCCCCCTGCCTGTGTGGCAGGGCAATCCCCTGTGTTCTCTCTCTCCTTTTGGGTGTTGTGGTCTGCAAAAGAGGCATTGAGTGGCAAACATGTTCAGTCCATAGTCCACTTTCGACATGCATCTGCCCTCCTGGGAGGATCCTCCAAACACCCTTTATTTGGTGTTCCCTTCTCTATCTGAGCTGCCCTTTCCTCTAGAATGCCCGACTGGCCACTAATAGGCCCCCTAATCTTATACCATGCCCCCTACCTGCCATTTACATGATTTTCACCTGTAATGCCCTTGGAATATTCTGGTGGCCTACTGGAAGCCGTATGGCTCCCAGTTGGGAAAACAGTGCTCTTTAATATGCATGGAACATAATATATGGCCTGAAAATTGAATTGTAGTAAAGGTTAAATACTCTCTTAAATCACTGCCTTTCTTAAATCACTATTTCCATGATATCTATCAGATTTATATAAACCACTTAGCATGGGTCAGTCATTTTTCAATATCTTGGAAGTTATAATCATTTAGCATGATTCTTTCCATATAGATCCACTTGTATGCAAATTCTTAGAAACAATTTTTATCTTCCCTCTTACAAAGACAATCTGGAGTAGGTTTCCTTCATTATTTAACAATTATGATTCAGCATCTACTACCGTAGCACTGTAGAATTGTTTCACTATAGTTTTGTAGTCCTGTTGTTCATCAATTTGCTCAAGTGGGCCCAGTAATGTCTCCATTGTGAGACTTATTGTTACTGTTTTTGGCATGTCAAATGCACCATGGGGAGCTTGTCAGGCTCTGTTGTGCGGGAGGGATACTCTCGGTAGCTTGCCGGGCTCTCCAAGAGGGACAGAGGAATCAAACGAACCTGGGTCAGCCGTGTGCAAGGCAAACGTCCTACCGCTGTGCTATCACTCCAGTTCAATTTTATTTATAAATAAAATCATTTCTAAATTTATTTAGAAATAGACCAATGCACACCTGCCTATGCTAAGGGTTCACCTCCTGGTGGTGCTCTGGGGACCATATGCAGAGCTGGTGATCAGACTAGTCATCTGCGTTCAAGGCAAGTGCCTCAACCCCTGTCCACCTCCTGCTTCCACTTTCTGTCTCTGTGAACTAAATGGATGTTGAACACAGAAGCAGCATTTTGGGGCCAGGGCGATAGTTCGGCGGGGAGGGCATTTGCCTTGCACACAGCTGACCCAGGTTCAGTCTATCACATAATCAGAAATACTATATAGACTTTTGGCCAGTGATTTTGAATTGGCAAGTGAATAGACTACAAGCCTTATTGAAAAACTTTAAAAAGAATGCCACAGAGAAAGGGATGTGCCCAGAGCGCACAAAATTTCAGAATGTGCTCATTATTAGTATCATGCAAGTACTTAACCTAAAATTGCTCGATCCTAAAGTTGAATTCCTCCTTAATTTTTTTACCCCAGTAATTTTTCTTGCCACACTCTAGTCCCTATTATACTGCACTTTTGATCAAAGAGTGTAACAGTTAATGAGATCAGTTTTTATTTTTACAATTCAGTTTGATTATTCTTATTTTGACTTCCTATGGGGTCATCTTTCTTTTCTTATAGGACTGTATTGCTGTTGATCAGAATTATTCTTGAATATTGTCAATGCGTGGATAACATCCCATCTGTTACTACTGACATGCTTACTCGTCTGTCAGATTTATTGAAGGTGTGTATGATTTCATTCTGTTAATGAAAAAGTAGTTGGGAGAAGTAATTCATTAGGGTACGATTAATCTTCCAATTCTAAGACATTTCAAGGTTAAGATATATAAGGTGTTAATTTTATGACATTTGATTATGGTTGAGTCACATGTTACTGGAAGAAGGCCACCTGCTTCCTTCTCACTCTGCATTTAGTGATTCCTCATTACACTCATAGAGTTGTAAATGACATTGGAGACAGGAGATGATTTGTTCGTTAGGTGCTGAACATGACTGAGGCCACTTAGGTCAAAAAACCTGGACTGGTTTCAAATGTGCATGGAAGGAATTCTCTGAACTTTACAAAATTCATCTCACTAAGGTTAGATATTTTTCTTAAATCATTCTTTCAGAACCATTGATGTAAAATAAGAATGTGGTGATAGTTTTATTCAACCATTTCATATTAACAGATACTTTTAACTTTTAGCATAGAGAAAAGGCTATTACAAATATCTGATATATCAATTCTATCCACAAATTGAATTGTCATATTTTAGTCCAGAAGATTTTGTTACCCATTAGTAAATAGGACTTGTCAAATAAGAATGACTGAAACAAAACTAATTTTATAAATGCAGACTAATTTCTGAACTACTGATTTTTTAGAATTTTCCAACTTTTTTATACCAGACAGTGAATAATATTATTCAGGACACCGTCCTTGTTCCCTCCCCACATTTTTCTCATACATACATAAATTCTAATTGCTTGTACTAGAAAAGTCATTTGGTCCTTGAATAAGAGAAAAGAACAATGTATTTGTAGAACTGTTATTACCAGAGTGCCAGCATATGAAGAATAGTTTTTAATATGTTGTTGGATTTTTTTCTTCCTTTGTTAGTACTTCAATTCAAGAAGTTGCCAGTTAGTTCTTGGAGCAGGTGCACTGCAAGTTGTTGGACTAAAAACAATAACTACAAAAAATTTGGGTATGAATTTTTGCATCTAACTCATATACTGAGATGTTATGATAATGCTGTGAAACTCATTGTGTTTTTATTACATTGATGTTTTTATGACCTTAAAAATAATAAATGCTTAATGGATTTCTATATTGCCATTGATGAAAATTTAATTTCTGGGAAGTGTTTTGAAGAATTACCGTTCTAAAAAATATAAATTATTTGGACGTTGAACTACTCTAGAAAGTACTAAGATATGTATGAAGTCCTTTGGGGTTAAAATGTAGGATGATCAGTCAAAAGGTATATAAATGTCTAGTTACCTCATGTCAGTAATGTTCACAATTTAAGTCCTTTAGGAAGATGATTTTTACATTACTCTCTTCCAGATAATTTTCTTAAAATTTCTCTATCATTGCATTTTTATGAAATAAATTGGAATCTGTATAAAATGTATTTTTTTATAAATATATGTAATTAAAATCAGTTGTATCCTTTTTTGTTTTTCTATGAAATATCTACTCTCTGATCTTCAGCTCTTTCTTCACGCTGCTTGCAGTTAATTGTGCACTACATTCCTGTGATCCGGGCTCATTTTGAAGCTCGACTGCAGCCTAAGCAGCATAACATGCTTAGGCATTTTGATCATATCACTAAGGTATTTCCATATTTTCTATTGAAATTTCTTAAGTTTATTGTTTAATTATTAAATATTTTAAAGATGTGTCTCTGGGACTTTCAAATAAACTGTTATTTCTCATTATAGGACTACCATGACCACATAGCTGAAATATCAGCTAAACTTGTAGCGATAATGGATAGCTTATTTGACAAGCTGTTATCTAAGGTAATAATTTCTGGAAATTATTAGACTTTGCTTAAAGATCTTGTGACTTGTCATTTTACAGAGAAATCCTTTGTAAATAAGCAGAAGTACAAAAAATTCTATTACTCTCAAAGATATCAATTGGTAGAATATTAAATAATTATAAGGAGAATGTGACCGTCTGATATGAGGCTACCCATAGTGACCTAATTCAGAGTTCTCTAACAAGTCAGATTCTTTGGGATTCAGAAAAAAAACAATGAAGTGTTCATAAATAGTTGATATACTCACCTCGTATAGATTCACAGGAATAAAGAGAGAGAAGATATTTTCAGGGATGATAGAAATAACCTATGCAAAGTAATTCTATATTAGTTACATGCACAGTCTTTAAGACACATTTTAGTCTGAAAGACTTTCAAAGAACTGAGGACAGAGAGGAGGAAAAAAAGTATATAAATTATGTGTGATGTTACTCTATTTTCCAGACAAAGAAGGAGGTGCTCTGTTATTTCCCTCATAGATAATCTTGATATTTATTTCTTCTTTTAATTCTCAGTAGGTCATTAAAAGAAGCAATTTCACAAAGAGCTTTCAGTTACACTGGAGGGTATTTTCATAAAACTATCATTCTAATATCACTTGCCATATTTTCACTCTTTTCTCTCAATTCTTGACATACATTTTTAAATGACACTGAGATACAAACAGTTCCAGTATTTGTATGGAGAAAAGTTATGGTTGGTTAGAATTTCTCTGTTTTCTTCACTGATGGCAGATGCCACATAATCTTCACAGATTTTAAGCCAGATATTTTTGTGCAAAAAAGTGGGGTGCGACCATTATATGAAGCCTTTTAAAAAAATTTTACCAGCATTTCTAAAAAAAAAATGCAATAATTACATAGTGCTGATTATTATACAGTGAAATGCGGTAAAGACAAATTAAAAGCAGTTCTTTTTTACCAGTTTCCTTTTCGGTACATGGCAGTTGTTTATGTACTAAAAGTCATCAAAGAACACATTGTTTGATTACTCTTAAGAAGTTTATCATCAGGGGCCGGAGCAATTGCCTTGCATGTGGCAGACCAGGGTTCAGTCCCTGACACCCTATATGGTTTCTCAAGCCTACCAGGAGTAATTCCTAAAATGTAGTGCCAGAGTAACCCCTGAGCAAATACCCCCCTGCACCTCCCCCACACACATTTAGATAACCCCCTGCACCCCCCCCCCCACACACACACATTTAGCGCTATTATTTATATTTTGGTGTAGTAACTCTCCTGGCTTTTGTTTTATGTTGTTTTTTGTTTCTTTTTTTCCATGAGTATCACATGCTTTTCTGTGGATGGTTTTTCCTGGTGATTTTTTAGTTTTTTCAGTTTTTCTTTTAATTGTCCTTGTTTCAGAGTTTTGTGGTTGCCATGAGGTTTTAATTAGTCTCTCTGTGTTTGAGTTCTTTATTGTGCTGATATTGAGTCATTGTCTAAATTTAAATATATTTGTGTTCTACTTTCTTTTCTCTTTGATGTTTTCAATGTTGTCTCCTTTCATTCTCTGTTTCTTATTACACAGAAGAGTTTATGTTCTTTTGCTGTATTATTTTCTTTATGAAAAACTCCCTTTCAGCATTTCTTGGAGTGCAGAACTGGTAGTAGGTAACCTCCACTAGCTTTTGTTTATCAGGGAAAAACTTTTATTTCTCCATCATATTTGAGTGATAATTTTAGAATTACAAATATTTCATTCATCTTTTCTAGTTTGTATAGTTTTCTTCTAAGAGAATATATGATGACTTGACCCGTATGCCTTTGTATATTTTCTCATTGTCAGTCTTTTTATTTCTTTATTGTTGACTTTTGATAATTTCACAATGATGTATCTTATGTTTTTACATTTAGATATTGGATTTTCTATCAGCTTCCTGAGCTGTTTTACTTTGTAGCCACTTCTGGAATTTCCTATGGGCTACTTGTGACTCTGTTCTTGAAGGTTTCTCCCAGTGGTCCTCAATGGAGTGTGGGTTGAGCCTGGGCCTTCTGCATGCAAATTATGTGCCCAACCCACTGAGCTGCCTCTCTGGCCTAGCTTCCTGGATTTTATGGTTAGTTCTTTCCTTAGGTTTTGAAAATTCCCTGTTGCTTCTCTCAATAACTGCTTTGTTCTTTTCTCACTCTCCTCTGATCTTCCCATTTTCCTTATTTCTAATGGAGTCTGGTAGTTTCCAAAGGATTTCTTCATTTTTCCTAAGTCTACTTTTCCTAAATCTGCTGACATTTGAGTCATTACTGAAATTTATTTTCAGTTTCTCTTACTCTTAGTTAAGCCTGTTTTTTATGCTTTCTATAGAAGTTTTGTTTTCTTTTTTTGTGTTTTTCATATCTGGTATCTCTGTTTGAATTTTGTTGTACCTTTAATCTTTGTTCAGCTTTGTTGAAGAACTTGCTCCAGCTCTGCGTTTCTTTATTTCACTCTGTTAGTATGTACTAATGTATTTTATTAATTTTGTTTATAATAATTATGGGAGGGAGCTCACAAACAGTACTTAGGCAGTCCCAGGGGTACTGGTCAACCTGACTGTGTATGCTTGGTTCTGGTGGTGCTGCATTAGTCCAGTGGTGCCAGGGAGAACTAGGATCATCCTGGTGTTATTTATAAGACTGGGGCTATACCTGGCAGTTCCATGGTGTTGGGTATCAAACTTGGGACCTTTGCATGCAAAGTATGTATTCCAGCTCTTTGAGCCATCTCCTTAACCTCATAATAGTTTTTTTTCTTTCATGTGTATGAAACTTCCATATCTATGTCAATAACATTTCACTTTTCAGTTGTTATTCATTTTTCAAGGGTTTAATCATTTTGGGCATTTGCTTCCCCTGTGTTTTCCCCGGCCACACACACACATGCGTAGAAGATACTATAACTCTGGTTTATAGATCTTTGGAATTTTGTTTTTGGGTGTGTGAGAGGAGTGAGAGAAGAGAGATTTTATCTTTTAGTGGGACAGGCTACCAGCATAAGTTTGAATTCCTGTCCTTTCTCTGCTTGTGACCAGATTCTTCTAGTCTTGACCATCAGTATTTGCTGCTATTAGTGGCTTTCTCTGGAGATAGCCTTAGCTGGATTTTCAGTAAGGGTGGGAGAAGTTTCAGCATAACCAAAGGCCTTCTAAGTTATGCCAGTACTTTCAGCTGCTAGGCATGTTTTTGTAGCCAGAGGATCTGATAATTGAGGAGATTTATTACTGATTGCTGCTGAGGCAGGAGGCTACCTCTGCTATGCTGTGTTTTTTTGTTTTCCCAGTTTTAGTTTCCTGGCAAATGGTTCACAGGTCGTTACATGGATCTATCTGTTCTTTGTGAAGAGCCTGTCAGTGCCCTAGAGATCTACGTATTCTCAAAGTTCAGGCACTTTACCTGGTTAGATAGCAACCACTCTGTACCCTCTTCCGCTGGAACTGAATAGCAATTTTTTTAAAAAAAGAATCTTCCCCTGACACAATATATTCCTCATGTATATGTATGTGTGCTCTGGAGGTTTTGAAAAAGAATTGAATCAATGCTTGACTTTTCCTGATAAATCCTCCTTCTAAAGAGAATTATTTAATGAGCTTATTTTATATTCATCGCTATATTTAGTGGTCATTAGCATATTTTGCTAATTTATTTTATAATTAAGGCATTATAATATTTAGATTTGATTTCTATTGGGGAGGGGAGATCTAAATGGTATTCAGAAGCCCAAAGGCCACTTCCAGTGATCCTCAGCCCAGTGGCTGACAATTCAGTGCTAGGGCCTGAGGCGCTTAGGCCCTAAAGAACTAGGGACCAGCAAAGGTATTCTAAGAGTGCTCAGGGGTCTTTAGGTGCATCCCTGGTGATGGTTGGAAGTGCATCCAGGACTTAACACATGATGATGACCTGGGAGGTTGAATGGTGCTGCAGCTCAAACGCAGTTTGGATACATACAAACATGCTTCCTAACCTGCTCAGCTCAACTCTATTTTAAAAGAATGAATTTCTTAAAAATAAGGATATGTTAATACATAACCAAATGACCATATCAAAGTAAGAAAATGAATAATTATTTCTTGACATTGTCTGATATCTGTTCCTACTTGAAACATCAATTATCCTGAGATGTCATTTTACAATGGTTTCTTTCAGCAAAGGCTTCTACATGGTCTACCTGCTGTATTTGGTTATTGTTTCATGTCCTTTTATAAACTCCAAACACCTTTTTCCTCTCTTTCTTTTTCCCCCCCCTCTCTCTTTTCAGCTTTTGGGCCGCAGGCAGTGGTGCTCAAGATTCTGCACCCAGACATCACTCCTCATGGGACTCAGGGAACCAGATGGTATCCTGGAGAACCCATGTAAACCATTTTTCACAGCAAGCATCCTATCTACTATCACCCCTGCCCCCCCAATTCTTTGTTAAAAATAAGCCTTGACTCTTGCAATCTAATATTTTATCTTTTATGACATCACTGATGACCTTATTGCCTGATATGTTATATTTCCCTGTATTACTCATTCTCTTTGCCTCTCTTTGTCCAGTTTGCTTCATTGGTTTCCCAGAAGTTTTGCCTTATTTTTAATCTATATCAAAATAGATAGTGTACAGTGGATAAGGTGTTTACCTTGCCTATAACCAACCCAGGTTCAATCCCTGGCAATCCATGTGGTCACCAGTTTGCCAGCAATAAGCCTAGAGCACAGTCCAGTGTGGCCAAAAGCAACAGTAATGACAAAATAGTAGACAATGTTTGATTTAGTTTTGTTTCTCAGTTTTTAGGTTTGAATTTTCTTTATGATAGTAGCACTGCCCTGTCCTCCCGTTGTTCATCGATTTGCTCGAGTGGGCCCAGTAACATCTCCATTTTGAGACTTATTGTTACTGTGTTTGGCGTATTGAATACATCACGGGCAGCTTGCTAGGCTTTGCCGTGCGGGCAAGATACTCTCGGTAGCTTGCTGGGCTCTCCAAGAGGGGTGGAAGAATCAAACCCGGCTTGGCTGGGCCGGCCTTGTACAAGGCCTACACCCTACCGCTTGCTTTATGAGAGTAATTTGAGGAAAGAAAGATAATCCAATAATATAGACTAGTTTCTAAGAAACTGATAAGTAGAAGTAGCTTTGCTTGGGTAGGTTGAAAAACTGACATCTTAATTTTATTACTGGCTGGACTAATATCTCAGACACCATGCATTCATTCAGTAGGTTAAAATGCGCTAGTTACCAGGGATAAACAAGGGTGACTGTATATTTAAACCTTGACCTCAAATAGTAAAGTATAGCACAGGAAGAAGTCTGTCAGTAACTATAAAGGAAATAGAATACATAAAATATCTTAAGAGGGGGCTGGAGCAATAGCACAGTGGGTAGGGTGTTTGCCTTGCACAAGGCTGACCTGGTTTTGATTCCCAACATCCCCTGTGGTCCCCCAAGCACCGCCAGGAGCGATTCCTGAGTGCAGAGCCAGAAATTACCCCTGAGCATCACTGGGTATGACCCAAAAAACAAAATTTAAAAAAATCTTAAGAGGTTGATTTAGTGCTGTATAACTGTTAATGCTTTAAAAGAGATGATTGCCATCAGGGGAGCTATACCTTAGAAAGATTTGTGGGGTGAGACATGTATGGAATTTTTATTTATAAAATTAGGGCAAATAAGGTTGTGGTGAAGAGGAACTCTCAGGTAAAAATATGAGCAGACGTGTGTGTGTGTGTGTGTATGTATCGAGTACATAAATCATAGAGAGGAAGTTTAATGTTGAATTTCTGGAGTCAGGTATACTAAGCTCAAATTCCTTATATGTCACAAGCTAGCCATTAAGTAACCTCAAATTATTAATTATCCACAAGCCTTAGTTTGAGACTCTAAGGATAATAACAGAGCCACATAAGGTAGTAGTAGGGATAATGAAATATGTGGAAACCTTTTATTCCTCAGGTGTCGAAGTATAACAAATTCAAATAAAAACTGCTTATGCTTTTGCTATTGTTTAATAACACAATTAATTCTATTTAGCTAATATATTAGGGTGAATGAATAAAGAAGTTGAAGATATATCGACAAAATAGTAGAAAGCTCCAACCAGTAAAGTTAAGCAATTTTAATAATTTGCATTCAGTAGCATTCACTCTTTCTGAGGATATAGTTTGATTTAAAAAGTATATATAGTAGAACTGACACAATCAGGATATTCATTACTGTGAAACATTCTCATTTCTTTAGTCAGTCTTCTCCCACACTCCTCACGCCTTGATAACCACTGATCTGGATCCATCCATATAATTTTATCTTTTTCAGAGTGACCTATAAATGAATTCTATATGATATAGCCTGTTGTGCCAGATTCCTTTCACTTAGCCTAATGCTTTTTAGAAAATTCATGGATATTTTATCATGAGTTAATGCCTTGTTCCTTTTTATCATAGTCTTATTTGTTGTATGTATCTACCACTATTTGCTTATGCTTTCATCTATTGATAGACCTTTGGGTTCTCTCTAGTTTGGGGCTGTTAAAAATTTTTCTGCTATAAACATTCATGTACATGTCAAATAAATTAAAATTTCTTGAAGTAAATACCATAGATTGAGGATTTATAGTTGTATGTAAGTATAAAACTGTATAACTTTATTTAAAAATTTATCAAATTATTTTTAAAAGTGACTATTTCATTTTGTCTTCCTACTTGTGATATATGAGAGCTTTAGGTGCTTTTAATCTTCACCAGCACTTTTTTTAATCTTAAAAGTTTTAGTCTGTAGGGCCAAAGAGATAGTACAGTGGTAGGATATTTGTCTTGCACACAGACAACTCAGGTTCAATCCCGGCATCCTATATGGTTCCCCAAGTGTGCTAGGAGTGATTCCTGAGGGCATAGCCAGGAGTAACCCCTAAGTACTGCTAGGTATGCCCGAAAAAACCATAAATGAATAAGACTAAAGTTTACTGATAGGTCTGTGTTGAATGATACCTCGTTATGGTATTAATTGACACATTGACTTATTAAGCATCTGTTCCTATGTTAGTTTACCATTAATATCTTTCCTTTGGTAAAGGTTCAAATATTTTTGCTCTTTAAAAAATGGGTTTATCAAAAAAAAAGTTTTATCCCCTGTAGCACTGTAGCATTGTCCTCCCGTTGTTCATTGATTTGCTCGAGCTGGCACCAGTAACATCTGTATTGTGAGAGTTCTTGTTACTGTTTTTGGCATATTGAATACACCACGGGGAGCTTGCGAGGCTCTGACATGTGGGCGGGATACTCTTGGTAGCTTGCCAGGCTCCCCGAGAGGGACGAAGAAATTGAACCTGGGAGGAATTGAACCCAGGTCAGCTGCGTGCATGGCAACACCCTACCTGCTCCAGCCTAGGGTTTATCCCCTAACTGATAAAAGTTTTATATTCTAGGTATAATTCCTTTATCAAATATGTGATTTTCTCCCAGTTTGACACTTTTTCATTTTCTTTTTTTTAATTAAAATTGTATTTCCGCCTAACATTGTGCTTTACAGAGTTGTTCATGATGATTTGTTATAGACATTCAATATTTTAACACCAATCCTACCACCACCATTGCATCTTCCCTCCACCATTATTTCCAATTTTTCCTAGCACCCCTTAAGTCTGCTCCCATAGCAGTCCCTCAATTTTTTATATTGTATGTTATAAATAATTTGCTTAAACAATAATTAAAAAATGTTTCTTTAGAACAAAGTTAATGAAAATTGTTGTATCTCACCAGGGAGCCATTATGCCCTTGTATAAGAGATTATTAACATGTTGTTACAGGTTGAGTTTTATGTGTTTATATTTTGTTAATTGGGCTAGAGTGATAGCACAGCGGTAGGGCGTTTGCCTTGCACGCAGCCAACATGGCGGACCCAAGTTCGATTCCTCCACCCCTCTCGGAAAGCCCAGCAAGATACCGAGTGTATCACCCACACGGCAACGCCTGGCAAGCTACCCGTGGCGTATTCGATATGCCAAACACAGTAACAAGTCTCACAATGTTACTGGACCTGCTCAAGCAAATTGATGAACAACGGGTGGACAGTGACAGTGATTTTGTTAATCAAGATTGGTTGCCTTCTACATTACATACCATTTAATCTGGTGTGCTACTCTTGGTTTATCACTGTATAGAGTTTGAGATGTTGCTTTAGGAAATCCAAAATTTTTAATGGGGTGATACACTGTCACTGTCTTCCTGTTGTTCATGGATTTGCTCGAGTGGGTCCAGTAACATCTCCATTGTGAGACTTTGTTGTTACTGTGTTTGGCATATCAGATATGTCACGGCTAGCTTGCCAGGCTTTGCTGTGCAGGCGAGATACTCTCGGTAGCTTGCTGGAGTTAAATTTTTAACTGGATAGTAGCTTTGGATGGCAGAACCTGGCAAGCTACCCGTGATGTATTCGATATGTCAAAAACAGTAACAATAAGTCTCACAATGGAGACGTTACTGGTGCCCGCTCGAGCAAATCGATGAACAATGGGAGGACAGTGCTCCAGTAGCTTTGGGGCATGAGTGTGACTACCAGGGCTTCGAGAAGTACGGGGTGATGGGGCAAGGTAGCCCATCCCAAACTCTTTGAAAGCCTGGAGATTTCGGTCACCAAACTTTGCATACCTGAGTTAGTTTCTGGATGAGACTTGTCTGAGCAGTGGAAGTCTGGTTGAGAGCATGGTGGTGCTGTGCAGAGTGTGGAAGTTTTTGACTGCTGGGGCTCTGTTTGGCAGGCATGAGGCTTATCCCCCTTCCTCCGGGTATTCAGTGGTAGCTAACCTCTGCTTTGATTGACATAGTATCCTAAGATAAGAGTGTTTTGGTTTGTCTTTTGTTTGTTTTTGCGTGTTTTGTTTTTACAAGCCCTTACAGTTAATTCTGGATATGAAAGTGTCTGATTCTACTTCTCAGTGACTTAAGACTTTGCTTTTGAGTAAGAAAAGAGTTCGAGGAAGTGATAGCACTTGTTCATTTTCCCAGATGGCAACCAATCACCTCTTAATGCCTATGCAGCTGAGAGTGACTTTCAGTGATTTGTTCTTACCCCAGTGCTACTTGTGAGCCCCTCCTAGGACCTATGGAGACATATGAATGATTGCATATTCCCTTGTGAGTAGAGTACTCACTTATTCTGAACATGGGCCTTTTGAGATTTGTTAAAATCTAATTTATTTTCTTATTTGCTTCTGATACGGTTTCCTGCTCTTTCTTTACTCTGCCAAAAGTGAGACTATTCCTTTTTCTGTCTTAGAGAGTCTTGACATTCTTTGGATTTATTATCTTGATTCTCACTGGCCTCTCTTAGCTAATGGACTCTAGAAAATTTTGATGAATGATCCCAGTTTTTTCTTGTGGTTAAGGGTAGTAAAAGCATTCTCTTGCAGTAGTCTAGATTTTATTTGGTTTTCAGACCACACCCAGTGATTCTGAAGGCTCAGTGGCTTAGGAATTACTCTTGGCAGGCTTAATGATTCAAATCTGTGTCGACTATGTGCAAGGCAAGCACCCGACCCACAGGACTATCCCTCCAGCCTCATGTTACACCTTTTAAACAGAATCCACAAACTTTTAAACTAAAGAATAATTTTGTTAGCATTGTACTTTAAAATGATTCACCAGATCATATGTAAAATGGATTTAAATTGATAGGGTATGTCTTCTAATCAGTATATTTTCACTTAAATATTTTTTGTTGAAGAATTCAGTACCCCCGATATGCTTCCCTGGAAGCCTTCTTCGATAAAAGACAGACAGCCCCTGAATGTCCTACACCCATGTGCCTGTAGCATGCATAGCCTCACTTCCTCGATGTGCTGTAAGAAATACCACAGAGTCAGTGGCTTCAAATAATAGAAATGTATATTGTCATAATTCTGGAGACTAGAAGTTCTAAGAGTGTTACTAGGCCATGCTTCCTCAGAAGGTTCTAAGGAAGAATCACCCTCCGTGACTCTCTAGCTCATGGTGCTTGCACATAATTATTGACATTCCTTGGCTTAGAGAAGTAATTTCCCAATTTCTGCCTCCCTTGGCATGTGACCATTTCCCTTTGTATCTATATGCCTGAATTTCCCTCTTTTGTTTTTTATAATGGTAAGTCAGTTGATTTAGTTGTGATTTCATGAAGTTTCATGTATGCATAGATTTGAATGAAAATATTCAGCCCAATTCAATGAGTACACAAGGCAATATTTATAGTGAGTTACTACGTCATACCCACCAGGATGGCTAAAATTAAATATAGACAATAGTAAATACTGGTGAAGCTATAGAGAAATTGGAACTCTATGCACTACTGGATATAATTATAAAATTGTACAACCACTTTGTAAAATACATATTTCCTTAAAGGAATAAAGGGGCTGGAGATCTATTACAGGGGTAAGGCACTAGACAACCCTGGTTTCATCCCTGGCACTGTGTATGGACCCTGAGCACACTCAAGAGCACAGAGGAAAGGAGTAAGCACAGTTCCCTTAGCACAGAGCAAGGAGTAAGCCCTGAGCACAGCAGGGTATATCCAAACATTCCCCCACCCAACCCTAGCCCTGCTTCAAAAAGAATTAAGCATGGAGTTGTCATGCGATCCAGTAATTCTACTTTTAAGTTTATACCTAAAAGAATTAAAAACATTTGTCTAGACAAAAGATCTATACATGAATATTCATAGAATTATTAATCATTAATAATCCCAGAGTGGAGAAACCCAAGTGGCCATCAACTGTTGATTGTTTATATTATGATATATTCATATAATGGAATGTTTTATAACCACTAATGGAACTGAAATATTGTTATGTTACAAGGATAAACCTTTAAAACCTTTAAAACAAGGTAAATGAAAGCATCTAGTCACAGAAATCCACACATTACATGATTCCGTTCATGGAAATTAGTGGTTGCCAGGGGCTGTGGAGGAAGGAAATGGGGAATGAATCTACTGGATCTGAGGTTTCTTTTGGAGGTGATAATATTTGAAACAGTAGTGATGGTTATGTAGCTATGAATTTGCTAAATAATCAATTGTACTTTAAAAGGGGGAATTTTATGATATGGAGATTATATCTCAAAGCTGTTATTAATTTTAAAGTCTTATAAGATGATAAATCTTGATATATTTCTAGACCTCTTTGAGAGGTCATAGCTTTGCTGATCTTGATTCAGTCAAATGGTGACTTCTACAGATTCTGCTCTAGCAGTTTATTGGAACTTATTTAGTAAGCTTTAGGTGATCATATTTAAAAGACAGTTCTTCGTAGAGCCTGGCAAGCTCCCCGTGACGTATTCGATATGCCAGACACAGTAACAACAAAGTCTCCAATGGAGATGTTACTGGGCCCGCTCGAGCAAATCGATGATCAACGGGAGGGCCTTTACCTTTACCTTTACCTTATTTGACCCAGGTTTCTCATAAAAATGGTTTATGAAGGAAAAGAATATTTTAATTCTACCAGTTATATTTATTTCAAAATAGTCATGTTGACACGTTCTTAAAATTATGTTTAGAAGATCAACATCTTTGGCAGACTTTCCATAATTATTATTGACAGACTGACAGCTCACATTTTTTTTAATAATGTAGGAGTACTACTATTTATTCAGCCATCGATTAAGCTGATTGAACTGAGCATGAACTCCATGACAGCTTACATTTTTTAAGTACTTACTTTGTACCAAGCATTGTTTTGTGATCTTACTAGCCATCTTTTAAAGAGAAATAAGTAAAGTTACTTGCCCAGTGTCATCTAACTAATGAGGGGAGCTGGGGTTCAAGGCGAGGCATTGGGCTTCTTATGTCTTGAGGGAAACAGCCTGTGCTCTTAGTCACTAAGCTGTGCTGGCTCCCTCAAAGTAGGCTAGGAGTTCTTTGGCTGTATTGAGTCTCTCCCTGTAGGGGGTAAGCATATAGAAGGTATGCATGCTATTAACAAATTTCCCTTTACTTTTCCCCGAGATTAAAAAAAAAATAGGATATTTCATGAAATTTTCCTTAAATCATTGCATGAATAACACAGATCGTAGCTGTGCTTCAAGCTTAAAACTAAACCAGAATTAGATGTGTAAGGGAAGAAGATAGGTCTCAGAGAGAATACTGGGGACAATACACAATTCAGAGGATATGAATACAATTCTTATTATTTTTCTTTGCCAGTATGAGGTGAAAGCTCCCGTTCCTTCTGCCTGTTTCAGGAATATTTGTAAGCAAATGGCAAAAATGCATGAAGCGATATTTGATCTTCTTCCAGAAGAACAAACACAAGTGAGTAGTAATTCCAAAACTTTTTAAAAAATATATATAAACTAATATGCATGTAGAATTGAGGTTTTTTTTGGTATTTATGCCAAATTAAGCTTAGTTCTTATTTCAGATATAATTGTTTTGATTTTTAATACAGTTGTATCAACAAATGGAACAGGAATAAAATGCTTTGCCATGTATATGGTCAGCAATTATAAAAGCAGATTTTTCTATTTTCAATTCAGAATTAGAAATTCTAGTGGAGTTAATGATATAAATACACAAAGTTATTCAGTGTGCCTTAAAGTTAATATTTGTTAGATCATCATAAGTATAAACACAAACCATAAAAAAATAGCAATATGCGTAGCCTCTGACATTTCTCATCTTTGAAGTATCCATATCTGTATCTTTTCTTTTATGAACTATTAGTCAGTTTTTATTCACATTTCCTTGATAATGTCTCCACCCCCAGCCGTAACCCCTTGCCCTTGTGTCCTCCTGTGACTCCAAATATTCCAGTTTCCTCCTCTGCTGCCTTCTTAGCTTATTCAGACCAATTGATCACTTTCTAGTTGTTACTGTGTTCTGAGAAACTTAACTTTTACAGAATTTTTACTACTTAGACAAGTAAGTTTCTTTGATCTGTTTATCCCTAACTGGTTAATAAAAGTGGTGTTAGGAAGCTGAGTTTGCTTTCCTAGCAACTTACCTACTGTTAGTCTATTTCCAGGCTACCTCATTTTTCATCCTATACTAGCTCTTAACCATTTTTCATTATGGTTCCCTAGGTTTTCAATATTCATACTATCCTCATGATTAAAATATGTCCAGTTCCTTGGGCTCTGAAAGATTGAGGTGGGGCCATAAGATCATACTTTCTAGAGTCTGGACTCTTCCTCATTTTGTTCAGCCAAGCCATCCTTTTTGTTTCATATGTAAAACACCCCTATTTTTTACATCCGGGCTTTCTGAATTTGCTGAGTTCTAATTTGAGGACAAGTCTTAGCCAGTTTAGGGAGGTAGGCATACAGGTACTTAATATGTTTTTATCTACATCATAATTTAAAGAAAATTCTTTTGAAAACTGGCCAGAAGTTATGTCATTATGATGACTTGCATACCAAACTCTGTAATCTTATTTTTTCTTCACAAAAAATTTATTTTACACACATTTCCATAGATTTTTTTTCTTTTTGGGTCACACCCAGCAATGCACAGGGGTTATTCCTGGCTTTTCACTCAGGAATTACTCCTGGCAGTGCTCAGGGGACCACATGGGATGCTGGGAATTGAACCCGGGTCGGCCGCGTGCAAGGCAGACACCCTACCCGCTGAGTTACCGCTCCAGCCCCATCCATAGATTATTTGTATATAATTTCAAGCCAGGTATTTTCCAAAGAAATAATGAGCCTTTGCATTAAAAAAAAAATGCCTGCAGCAGCAATGATATACTTTCAAGTGATTTTTACCAATTTGGGTGGATGCCCTCTGAAAGTATTTTTGTCAGATCAGTGCTGAAAAGCCTGATCTTCTCCAGATCATTCTCTTTGGTCATCACAGCCCAATACACCTTCTGCAGTGATATGGTATAAAAACTGCGCTGGTTGCTTTGTTATCAGAAAAACATCTCAACAACAGGGGGAGGGAAATTTAGCACTATCAATGCCCTACAAGACATGGCTGTGTGACTTAAAATAGTCTTTTAAAAAAAAGACTTAAAAAAATTTGATATAAACTGTGAATCTTACTCTCTAGCAAAATTCTATAGTAGTGACATATGCATATGAGTACCTTCACTCTTGGTTATAGACCCTGCCACTGGATTGTTGAAATCTTTACTTTGTGAAGTATTAACTAAAAATGCCTAATACAGGTCTTGGACAGATATCCTCTCTAAATAAAAAGCAATAATGTCACACAAACAAAAGAAGAAAAAAGTTAAAGATGTATCTTTGTATCTACCGTTGTTACCTTCTCTATTTAAAGGTTCTAGCTTATATTGTAGAATTCCCCATTTTTAAAAAATCTATTTTATACCTGACACAACTGATTCTACTTTACACATCCCAGAGGACTTCTTCCAAGGTACAAATAAGGCCTGCCACTTAAAAAATACAGTGATACCTTGTAGGATATAACTTTCTCTCATTTTGGGGGAAGCTTTTCTGATGACAGTACTGCTGAGGAAAAAAAGGTAAAAGAGCTTTTATTCAACCTCAGAAAAAAAATGACAGAAATAGTACTTTCAGTGTTAACACTTTAATTGTATATGTCAGGGACCGGCATGATAATACAGCAGGTAGGGCATTTGCTTTGCATTCAACTGACCCATGTTTGATCTCCAGCGTCTCATATGGTCCCCTGAGTTATGCCTGGAGTGATTCCTGAGTGCACAGCCAGGAGTAACCCTTGAGCATCACTAGGTGTGACCCAAAAACAAGGAAAAAACAAGCAAAATGTATATGCCACAATGAAGTTTTTAAATACTGTTTCCAAATAAGATTAATTTTATATCTATAACTCAAGATATTTGTCTTCTGTTTTAATAGTGCAATAAGAAACTTAGTTTTATTTATTTTTTAGATGTTGTTTTTAAGAATTAATGCAAGTTACAAACTTCACTTGAAAAAGCAGTTATGTCACTTAAATGTGATAAATGATGGAGGACCTCAAAATGGGTATGTTTTTAATTTATTTTTGCTATATATAGTCTGTGAAATTGGTTTTTTAATTTTTATGCTGTTTTCTATTGTACTCATGTCAGGACCCATATTTGGTAAAAACAGGAAACTTTTGCTTGAGATAGTATGGATCTACAGACCTATCTATCTTAATTATATAAGTTAAAGGGCATTGTAAGTGGTACTTTTTGTAACTGACTGTATGTAATCAGTTTCAAGCCAAGTGTGTTAGTACTGCCTTTTAGATTGTTCAGTAATCTTTTCCTCTCAAGCCAGGACCCCCTACTCAGAAAGTCAAATAGTGATGATATATATTTACATACACATATATGTGTGTATAATCGATTATTAACCGTTTTCATTTTCACTTAAAAAATAATCAGAGCTATTAAAAACATGGCATTCCAAATGAAGCTGAAGCATCCCTCTGCCTCATTCCAATCCTATTCTCATTCCTTATCCCTTAGGCAGTTATTTCTAATAAATGTGTTTTTTATATCCTTAAAGTTCTCATTTATTTATATCTAAGAAAATGTACTTTTAAATTTACTTAGATTTTATATTATACATTGCTTTTTCCTGAAGAATGTTACTTATCTGTCTCTAATGAAATGGACAGTGTGGCTTATTTTTACTGTTTCATTATAGTATCTCACATGAATCAATTGTATTTAATATATCCTTTCCCCCTAGGGGTAGATTTTCTAGGTCTTTATTTTCCAATATAAATAACCACCCCATGGTAAAGTTTTATATATATAAAATAAATTAAAATTATATACTGAAGTGACTATTTCTTTAGGGTATATACCTGCAAGTAGATCAGTGTACATATACATTTTTACTCTAACAGAATATTCTCCAAAATGACTAGACAAAGTTACACTCCTACTATTTCCCTGTATCTCGCCAACTGCAGTTAGAATTTTCTTTCTGCTTATTTACATTTTCTGATTATCTTTTCACATATACATAAGTGTTCTCATCTACGACTTTTCCTATCATAGTATTTGTCCATATAGTTTTTTCTTGTTAATTTTATATTTTTATTTAGCCATCATACTAATTCCTGGTTGTTACATATGTCACAAACATTTGCTTTCATCAAAATTTTTCAGTTTAAATTTAAAACATATTTTTCTCTGTATTCTTTTGTGTAGTTATGTTTATTAGACACAGTATTTTAAAACAGATTTATGTTAATTTTAAATGTGGGAATCTTGATTATTTTGAAAATAAGATCCTTTATTAAATTCTGCCATGTTATATAAGATGAAATATTAAATACCTAAGTCCAAGGTATTTATATATTAGTATGAAACGGACTTCAACCTGCCATTGGTTCATTCTTTTTTATAACATTTATTGTTTGAATAGAACATTAAATGGTCTTATAATAATAGCAAAAATTTTACTAGTAAGAGAAATATATTCACATTTGGTTCCTAGGAAATCTGAATTCCAAATAGTCTAGTAGTCAGACTACTGATTTAATTATCAGTGAACATGTGAAATTTTTAAAAAAGATTTTCCTATTATCTTTAGGTTGGTCACAGCAGATGTAGCTTTTTACACTGGAAATCTCCAAGCCTTAAAAGGCCTTAAAGATTTGGACCTAAATATGGCTGAGATCTGGGAACAGAAGAGGTGATAACATATTGGAAAACTGGGAACTTCATTTGACCATGGACTGTATGTGTGAAGAAAGTATGGATGCCTATCATTCAAGAACTGAACCTGGAACCCAAAGTGAACTGGGTGGAAAAGTGGGGAAAAGGAAAGTATCAGTGTTGGAAAACTGGGATTCAGTGGGATCTATAAGGAATACCATTTTTATGTTTCCTTTAGTGAGGAGTAATTGATCAGGTGTCTATAACATTTTTCATTCTCTCTGGAAACAGACTCAGGTTTCTTTGGACCAAATCCAAAAGAACACATAGCTGTAACACAGCTGTAGTTGACTAGAATGCTCTGTATACTTTATATTAAAAAATGCTTTGCATTTCTTCCAGTGCAATGAAATTCATATGGTGTCCCACCTTATTTAATGATGGTACAATTTAAAATATTAAAATCTTAGTCAACCTCTGTAGAAAGTTTTCTCTATGAAAGTAAAGCTGTTTGAAAATTATTTTTTTACAGATCTTTCTATAAAAAATAAACATCTTTTGATTGCTTGAATTTAGGAATTCAATTTTTGTTTTAGTGGCCAATGTCAAATTTTAGGCTTTGTGTGTCGAGTATTTAATATTTTTACTACACGGTATGTCAGCTGGGTAAAGCCTTCAGAATAGTCTAAATACTTGAAAGTCTGATCATAAAGTAGTAACTGAAGAATAAGAGACTGGCATTTGTGCACCTTTTAATATTTTTCAGAAGTGGTATTTGAAAAGTTGTAGTTTAATGGCTGTATTTTTATAAAAGTATCTATGATGGGTTGGTGGAGGGGGGGCTTATTCAAACAAAGGTAAGAAAACATGTTTATGTATTCTGCCTACTTATTGGTTCTCATCTTGACATTTAGATGACCGATGGAAGAATGGCCTCCCTGGGTTCTTGTTTTTAAGTTAACTTTTGATGTATATATGAAAGATTCAGAAGATAAAAAAAACTTTCCTAATATAGGCTGCCATGTGGGGGCCAGAAATTAGATGAGGAATAAGTTACTTAAAACTTCTAATACCTACCTTCAAAATTAGAATCAGCAGCACTCTGCAAATGAAAGTGCCTGTGCCTCAGCTCACACCAGAAATATTGTTTAATCCGGTCAGAGTGCCTAACCTTGTGGTGATTATGTAATGAAATAATCTCATTTTGTGCTCTTTGGTTTCCTAAGAGGAAAGCCTGTTTTCTTTCCTTTATCATTACAGAAGTATGTCATTGGTTCTCAAATTGTCTGTCTAAAATAAAGCTGTAAGAAATTACCAGACTTTAAAAGACAAATTTTTTTTAATAGTATACAGTAAACTTTAAACAAGTAACCTACTCAAAACAAGTATGGAAGAATTGGAAAATGTGTTTGGATTCTTAGAGAAAAGGCACAAATTGAACCACCTGCAGGTCTGATTTTCAGTGAAAACAGCAGCTTAAAGAAAAGCTTAAAGGAAAGGGAATTTTTTATAAAATTATAAACCCACCCCACATTACTAGAAAACAAGGAATAAAAGAAATGTCCTATCTCTGCCCACCCATCTCCCTCAGCTGGGAAAGAACTACCACATTGTTTGGATAAATTACGAGTCTGTAAAGCATGGCAGGCATTCCAGCTTTAAAACTAGATGAAAAAAAGTACAACTTCAAGTTTAATTCGTACAGAAATAATAATGTGGTTAAAATTTGTAGAAATGCAGAACTTGGATTTATTAGGTAACTTGTCAGTGAGTACTAAAATATTCTCAGAGCAAATCTTCAAACTGATCAATAACTTCAGTAAAAGTAAACCATTTTACTTCATCATTTCATAAACTTAGCATTGGAAGGTATAAGTATACACATGTAATGCTTCACAGCTTTATTTTTGAAATTATAAGCAATTCAAAGTGACCGTAATTGAGGCCTCTGTTAAAAAAATCTTTCAACAGAGCTGCCCCGGTTTTTCTATTAAACATTATTGCACTTAAGATGAATTGACTTTCAGGAGCCTCTTCAAGAGAAAAGTATTGCTTCCATCCATGCTTTACTTAGACTAAAAGCATATTGCAGAAAATTTTAAAAATTAACACTGCAAGGTACAGTAACATAGTAAAGTACCTGCCTACTTTAGAATTCTAGGGAACATTTCACTGTAAGAAACTGTGCAGCCCATAATTAGTGTAAATTGTACACAGTAATTTTCAGTGGTCCAAGATGCGAAGGTTCCCAGATACAATCTTGTTCTCTAATACTGCTCCAGGTGGGATGTCAATTCTGTCACCATGATTGGCGATGATGATAACCGTTCCCTAAGTAACAGAGAAAACAAAAAGCAAGAGTATACTTTGAATTGCAGCCAAAAACAACTGACTTTCTTATAATTACAGAGTTTATTTTATATAGCACTAAATTTACAATGATTTTTTTATGTTTTAATATTATTTATAAATACAAACAACATGTTAAGAGAATTTATGTCTCTCCATAATAATCCTGACAATATGTCTAGATACTTTGTCTCTTTATTAGAGGTGGTACCATGAATAGGAAATAAACCCAGTAGCAGCACATCATTGGCACCTTTAAAAGAATTACTTTCAAGGCCACCAACATTATCAAGCCTTCACAAATAATCAGAATGGTGCTTGGTTTATATTTACTTTAAGGTTTGGGGACTTATTCTTAAGAACAGTTTTCTGATAAGTTTTTTTTCCATGTCTTAGAGTGAAACTATTGAGATAAAGAGTTTATTAGCAATAAAGTTCAATATATGTATATATAGACATACCTTTTTTTTTTTAATCAAACTGTTAAGTAGCTTTTATGTGAAGAACACATACAAACTAGATAGAAGATTTTAAAAAAAAGTTAGGAAAGACATCTTTGGTTCAAACTTTAATAATATGCTAAAATTAAGTACTTAAAATACTATAATAATGTGGACAATAATCTTCATAATAATATTACTATGAACAGTTTTATTCAGGTTTGAATAATAGTATTTCTAAAAATTTTTAATTGAATCACCATGGGATACATAGTTACAAAGTTGTTCATGGCAGATTTGTCCATGGAAGGAAGCTTGCCACAAAGTGAAAGGGAGAGTGCAGTTAGGGACAGAAAAGGGACCATTATGACAATGATATTTGGAAATGATGACTCTGGACAAGAACTGAAAGGAGGTAAAATGATATACGTGGTACTCTTTAAAAAACGGTATTGCAAACCATAGTGCCTAGTTGGAAAAAATTAAAAAGCGGGGGGGGGGGGGGGAACAAAGAGAAAGGGGGCAGAGACAGAGTGAGTCTTTCAAAGAGGCAGGCTGTTGGCTGAGGAAAGTAGAAGGAAGAAAGTCTGTCAGATAATCTTTAAGAAGGTAATGCTAATTTAGTATTTTTCTTGTTTTTTGTGCTGTACTCCGTGGTGTTCATAACTCAGTCCTGGCTCTGGGGCCAGGGGTCACTCCTGATATGTGGTATTAGGGATAAAACCAGGGTCAGCTGCATGCAAGGCAAGTGCCTTAACTTCTATACTCTCTCAGGTCCCTAAATGAGTAATTTTAGATTCTCATTTCAGTAAAATAGTAGTAGCTTATTAATCTTTACTTGAATGCAATATTCCACAAAGCTCATACAATAATTAATGTAAAATAATTGTGTAATTACATAGTTACAATAAATATAATTAAGTGTACAATAATTATGCTTATATTCTTAACTATGTTGAATGACAATGCACTGTAGCACTGTCCTCCCATTGTTCATCGATTTGCTCAAGCGGGAGTAATGTCTCCATTGTGAGACTTCTTGTTACTGTTTTTGGCATATCAAATACGTTATGGGTAGGCATTGCCATGCAGACGGTGGCTTGCCGGGCTCTCCGAGAGGGGCGGAGGAATCGAACCTGGGTCGGCTGCATGCAAGGCAAATGCTACCCATCATGCTATCGCTCCGGCCCACAGAAGACAAGACACAGTGTTAATTCTATATAAGACATTTTGGTGCGGGGTTTTCTTTTTTTGTTGTTGTTGGCTGGGTTGGTTTGGTGTGGGCTCAGTGTTCAGAGGTCGTGCCAGGGCATGCACTTAGCCCACTGAGCCATCTCTCCAGTTCTATTTCATTTTTAAAATATGAAGGGCTGGGGCTATAGCACAATGAGAGTGCGTTTGCCTTGCACACAGCTGGCCTGGCCAAGCCAGGTTCAATTCCTCCTCCCCTCTCGGAGAGCCCAGCAAGCTACTGAAGAGTATCTCACCCACAGAGCAAAGCCTGGCAAACTACCCATGACATATTCGATATGCTAAACACAGTAACAACAAGTCTCACAATGAAGACGTTACTGGGCCCGCTCAAGCAAATCAATGAAAACGGGAGGAGAGTGCTACACTGGTACCTACATCTTATAAATATCTATTACTAAGGAGCCAGAGAGATAGCTCAAAGTGCTCAGTTGCCATGCTTGCACGCAGGAGCCCCAGATCTGTCCCTCGCACTGCGTAATCCCCCAAGCAGGGCTATAGGAATTGCCCCCAAGTACTGTGCCAGGAGTGGCCTGACCACCACTAGGTGTTCTCCCTCTATCCTTTCCTCTAAAAATTAACTAGTACTAGACTGGGAAGTACTTATTAAACATAAATTAAGTCTTTTTTTTTTTAAGCTGTTTAGCAAAGTTGTCAAAGCTATAACTTTGTAACAGCATACCTTTAAAGAAACATTCTTGCCAAATGTCACATCTCCTGAAACTGTAAGGTGATCCAATTCAAGCATATCTGGTATACTTTCAAATCTCCTCAGATAATCCTGAACCTGAGAGAAAAATAGAACCATGTAAATTGTGTCAAAAATGGATTAACAGAACAAAAAATTATATAAAGAAGATAATTTAATTGATTACAAAACACTGTTTAAGGCCACACTCAGATCCTCGTTGAGAGAACCTATTCATTAAGCACTTACTACATGGCAGATTTTATGCAAGAAAGACAAGGAGATAGAAACATTAACCCTAAAACCAAGAAATTTACAATACAGCTGAGCAAATAATATTTAAAAAATAAAGATAATGAACCAACATGCTAAGAGCCAGGCGAGTAGAATTAGCAAGAGAAACATCATAATGATCTGCAGCAAATTAGTTTAGAGCTGGTCTTAATAGAATAGGTAGATTTTGGAAAAGGAATCGTTTCAGGAAAACAAGTAGAACTAATTATTATAAATAATCACATGCCCTAGGAAATGATCTCTGTGGCCTTACTTCCTATTTTGTTGAGAAAAACATAAGTGAAAAACATTACCACAACAATAACCACCCTCTGCCTCTAAGGCAAGCACCCTACCCTCTGTACTCTCCAGCCCTAAATCTTCCCATCTTTTTTTTTAAAAAAATTTTTAATTTTATTTATTAAGTTTTTATTTTAAGTTGTTCACAATAATTTATTACTCAGTATTCCAACACCAGTCCCACTACCATTACACCTTCCCACCACCATTATTTTGAATACTCCACCATCACGAAAGCCTGCACCAAAAGCCCCTAAATAATTTATTTTGTATTGCTTTTATGAAGAATCTACAGTGATCATTCATAAAATGATTTTAAAAAATTTCCTTAGAGGAAAGTATGTGAAAAGTGTTGTATCTCACCCTGAAGCCATTAAGTCCTTGTATAAGAGATTAACATGTTCTTACAGGTTGAGCCTTCTGTGCTAATTTAAAACTTTTAGAGGTTTTGTAAGCCATAACTTTTTAAAAAAATTTTATTTGCAGCACCCTGATTTACAATAGTTTATTAGTAATAGTGTCTCACGCATACATTCCAAATTCATTCTCTCCAAATGCTAATACCAACTAACACCAGTGTATGCTTCTGCTACCATTAACACAGTGTCTTTACTCTCACCCCCATTATCTACATCCATACCTTTAATTATTCTTCTATTCTCTTTATTTTTTAATGAATCACCATGAGATACAGTTAGAAACTTCCATTGTCTTTAAAATCCGTTCTAGTCAGGTCCAAAGCTTCTATACTGACAAATCAATCTAATTATGAATTATCATTCACTTTACTTGAATCAGAAAAAGCACTCCCTCTTTCTTGAAACATTTTGTTTTTTTAAGACATAATTTTCGACCCAGTTTCTCATCTGTACCTCCTTTGTCACCTTTACCACTATTATCTCCATCCTCTAAGCCTTCTAGTACCTCAGACCCAGTTACCGAACTCAGATCCCCCAAGATGATCCATTTCTACATGATGACCTGTATCATGCCAGCTAGAAACTGGAAACTCAGTACCTGTCTTATCTAGATCTCTGTTTCCTATCTTGCTTCACTAAACGTGCTCTATAAAGTCTTCCACCATCTCAGTAATAGCAATCCATGCTTTCATCCGCACAGGCCAAAGACCTTGGAATCATTCCCTTTCCTTTTTCCTTACTCTGCCTCTCCCTCCCATCTATTCCAACAGCAAATACTATAGGTATTAACTTTAAAAAAATCTCATAAACATTCATTATTTCCACTGCTACCAACTTCATCTGCTCCACTCTTTCCTCTTGCCAGGATTTCGGCAGCCACCACCTCCTTTTCTCCCTTGTTGTCCTCTTTAGTAGTAGGACTTCACAGGCCAGCCATCAAAAGTTCATCCTATCACTCTGTTAATCTTCCATTCACTTGATTAATTTTTTTTAATTTTACTTACCATGTTAAATTTTACTATACTCACAATCCCCCTGTTTAAAATATTAATACCAACATGTACCATTTTCTCAGAAAAACTATCTTTAACCAATGTAAAATTACACCACTGTGACCCCACCCACACGTTCACTATTCCTATTTTATTTTTCTCCATAGCATTCCTATCACTGGGCAACTTCATATTTTAATTATTATTGTCTTTCTGTACTAAAATATTCATGAAGACAAGGATATAATTCTGTTTTGTTTACTGGTAGATACTCAGTACCCAGAACACCACCCAGAATATGGTAGGAGCTCAGGAAGAATTTGTTAAACCAGAATTAATGTTTTCCCACTGATCAAAGCAGTATAGGTCTTCAAAGACATAGAAAATAAAATATCCCAAAATGTAAACATTTTTTTCTACTCTATAGTAGTCAGGCTTTAATATATATTACATCTTTGTCTTCGCGGGTCAGTTCTCTTTAAAAGATAGAGGAACTGAATAAGATTAGCAGGAGAGACTGAACTTAAATTCCAGCTCACATGTATATCGTATCTTTAAACATTTAAGAAATTAAATTTCATGAGTATATCATACATCTATAATTACATACCTTTGTAAAAGAACTGCCTAATTTAACTAAGGGCACTGTAGGAAATTCCCGCTTTTCGCTCATCGTCAAAGAACCAGCTTTAAGGCTGTAGAGGTTAGACATCACAAGCAAGAGATCTGATGTTGTTTTCACAGGCAGAAAACGGCTCCTAGGAACATTGATACCTAGAGAATTCTCAAAACTTTTAATGGCTGCTCCTACTGCAGTTTCTAACTGAATGACATTTAGGCCTCCATCCAAGGTCTGCAAGAAAGAAGGGAGAAATACAGGTTTTTAAGTACCAGTAATTTAATTCTGTGAGGGCTAACTGATTTAGGTTGAAAGATTTTAGAAATCCTTATTAAAGGAAACAAGTTTGAGAACCGACACCAAACACTTCTTTTTCAGTATCCTAACTTCTGTTTAGTACTATATTTCCATTTTACAATAAACCATATATTTCAAAACCTCATGCAAAGTGCTTATGGCCAAAAGGCCGGTAAAAACCAGAACAGCAACCTAAGACTGTGGTTGCGCTTCCCCTCCACTTTTGGGCTCAATATTTTGTCTCTACCAGAGAGCTGAGGATCAAATAAGGGCATTCTGGCTAGGCACATTAAAAGGTTAAGTATAGATTCAGAAAGAGCCATGAACTGAAGAGATAGAGTAGACAAACAGGAATGAAATTAGCAATGGGTTTGTATGTAGCTTATGATTTTAGGAACCAAGACCCCAATGGCCCCAAACTTTGGCTTACTTTTGGATTCACAATGATTTCCATGTCAATAGCATTTTGTTCTTGCAGTCTTTTAACTGCTGCAAGAGAGATCCATAGGTTGTTTGTATTAAATATTTTGAATTTTGATACAGACTTGAACTCATCAACATGTGCTTTTGGCACTTGAGCGATTTCCACCAGTCTCAGTTTTCCTTCATACTGAGTAAGTGTCCCACCCTAGAATGACCAAAAAAAAAAAAAAAAAAAAGTGAGTACCTTCAAATCTCTCCCAATCACAATTATACCAGACTGCTTAATCTATGAAAGTTAGAGAAAAGAGACTGATTGCTTCTCCAGAAATAAAAAGCATCGATAATGATTTTATCTATATTTAAAAAATGTTTGACGGTAGATCCAAAAATAATCATTTACGTTGTCTGAAGTTCAATGCTAAATAACCACCCTCTTGTCCAGAATACAAGTCCCTGGAATACATCAGAATTTTCTCACTTTCCAGAGATCTGTAGGAACCATTTCTTATTCCTAAAGCACCATCCCACACCAATCTGTCCTACCACTTAGAACCTGCTCTGACTGGCCTAAATATAGAAATGTTTTTACAGTCAAGGGTCAAAGCATAAGGTATATGAGAAAGAATATTTGTAAAAGGCATAGATATTAACAGAGGGACTGATATCAACATTTCACTATTCAAAAACTGCCCACTTTCTTTGCTCTCATGGATGTTATAAAATCTTGCATACTATTTCATCAAAGGCCAAATGTCATCACCACTAAACATACTAAAATTAAAGAAAAAATATTTTTACCTAGTAACTGTTGTTTTGTTTTGGGGCTACACCTTGGAGTGTTCAGTGCTTATTCTTGCAGTGCCAGGATCAAGCTTGTTTGCCATGTGCAAGCAAATTCCTTAACCCTGTGCTACTGCTTGGCCCAAAAACTGCATTTTTACAGCTAAAGAAATTTAATAGTGATCAAAATACAGAAATACCATAAACACGGAGTAGTAAATTTTCATTAAAAGGACAATGAAATAAAAATTATGAACAATAAGTGAATATTTAGATTTGAACAAATATATCAAAAGTAGTTTTACATGAATCAAATTTATTCCATAAATATATGAGGAATGGTTTTCTGTTAAAATCATTCTTATGCCCTAAAAATATAATCACTTCTGGGGCCAGAGTAATAGTACAGCATGTAGGTTGCTTGCCTTGCACACAGCTGATCCAAGTTCGATCCTGACATCCCATATGGTCCCCTGAACACTGCCAGGAGTGATTCCTGAATGCAGAGCCAGGAGTAACCCCTAAGCATCCCTGGGTGTGGCTCCAAAACAAAATCAGTTAATACTAAAAATCTGGATTTATATAATACATCAGAAGGAAGCCAGCATATCTTATTCTATCTCATAACGTAGTACATATAACATGCTATCAAGTAGATAAATATTTCATTAAGTGAACTATATATAACCTATGAAATGTGAAGTTATGAATCCCCAAACTACTTCCTTTATGTATTTACCTTTACATCTGCACGTGTTTTATTTGTGACTTCCATGACAAATTCACAGCGTTTTCCATTCGGTGGGTTCATTAAATGATTAAGAATATAAAGATCCACTGTGGCACCCAGATTGTCTATGTTAGACACAAAAATATATTCTTTGCCTTCTCCTATAAAGGTATCAAGCAAACCAGAATTGTAGAAACTGGCATAAATATCGCCATGGCCTGGTGGGTACCAAGCTTCTGTGTTTTCCCCTGAGTAAGATACATCCTTTGCTACTGGCAAAAAAGATTCTTTATTAATCCTTGGGTACCTGCAAAAAAGAAAAAGTTCTTTTCTGTATCAATTCTGAAAAGAATTCCAGAAATTCAAGTGAAACAATGCATTTAAGGTTAAATAAACTTTTTTCCTCCAATTAGCACTGTAGCACTGTACTGTATTCCCGTTGTTCATCGATTTGCTCAAGTGGGCACCAATAACATCTCACAACAAATTGTGAGGCTTTTTACTGTTTTTGGCATATCAAATACGTCATGGGTAGCTTGCCAGGCTCTGCTGTGTGGGCGAGATACTCTTGGTAGCTTACCGGGCTCTCCAAATGGGGTGGAGGAAATGAACCCGGGTCGGCCGTGCGCAAGGCAAATGCCATACCCGCTGTGCTATCGCTCCAGCCCATTTTCCTCCAATTAAATCTATTTATTTAATAAGGCATGAGTCCACCTGAGAAAAAACTGTTTTCTACATAGTAACATTTCATTTAAAAATGTTTTCATGGTCACAGCAGTGGTACTAGGACGACATGTACCAATGTGTTTCACGACTTTGAGCATTGGAGCTATCTCCCTAGCTGAAATATTAAGGTCATCAGTGTTTTATGACCATCCAAGAAGGAATTGTAGACAGTGTGTGTATTTGTTACTTTTTCTCAAACTTATTTGACTGTGGAACCATTTTCCCTCAGCCCCTATCCCCAAAACCTATTTGGGAAAAGCTGTACATATCTCACAGAGATACATGCAGTGGTGGTGGTGCCCTTTCTTTCGCAGAAAATCAGCAATTTAGCTCACGGATATCTGTTTCCTACAACTAGTGAGAATATGTGTAAGGACACAGAGGTACTAGTACTGAACAAATTGAACAGACAGACCAACAGAAAATCGAGGAAGAATACCTACCACATAAGAATTTATGGAAAAAAAAATTAAACAAAATGAAACCAGTGGTATCACTTTAGAAATCTCCATTTCATACACGTCCATACACAAACCTGTATTCATAGAATACATATACATAGAATCCTGTTTTCCAAGTGTCTGAACTTTATCACAATTCTTCATCCGAATTCCTTTCATACTTACTCTTCTTCAAAGTACATTTTTATCATGATTTATTAAATTTCACTCAAGTTTAACTGGGTTACTGAATAAATTCTTCCCTCATAGGAAAGTTACCAGATTTTCACAGATCTACATGGAGAGCAAATATATAACACCTAAGGTATCCTCAATTATTCCATATATAGAACAGAATCCTAAACAGATTTTCTTTTAAGAATCACAAGATAAAAAACCAGAGTTATTATAACAATCACATATTTATGAGCAATTTTCAGCCTTTAGAGGCATCAAACACATGCAAACATTATTCTTTGGCTCATGCACATTTTGAGGTTGCTCAATTTAAACAAGGCAAGTCTTTTCCAGGAGTAATACATCCTAAATTACTTTACAAAAAATTTCTTATACCTGCTTTGATTAAAAGTGTAGATTTTCACACGACAGTGATTGTACTTCTGTAGTATTTTTTTTGTATCTTCATCGGTGTTAAAAGAATTCATTAGGACAAGAGGAACATCTGTATTGTAGGTTTTGTTCAAATGCTAGGAAGAAAATTGACAGATTACCCAGATTTACTATTCTTCCACTTGAAAGTGTAATATTAATCAATGGTTAATTCCAGTATGTTAAACGCATTATCTATGTAGTGAAATATGTAGATTTGAAATAAAAATTACTGATCATCTAGACATTGTGCAAGTCAATTCACTGAGTATTTGTTCATTAACTCACAATCCTATGAAACAAACTATAACCTTCACTTTTCATATGGCTCAACTGATGCCCAGCGAGGGGGACAGGCCAGCAGCAAGGCCTGCATCCCCTCTACCTCATCCTGGCAGCCTGACTCTGGGTCTGTGTGCCCAGCCCAATAACATTACTGGCTCCTTTATTGAACAGACAGACAAAAGCTGACTAAGAATGTGTATTCAGAGCACTGTGGGGATGAAAATCCAAATGAGAGGATTTGTAAAGACAAAGCTCCTTGATCTTAGATTAATAGCAAAGAACTGCAAATCCCATCCCAACTGAAATCTTGTCAGTTTCTATAAAGCATATTCTTAGCCAACAAAAAGTGAAAAGAAAGCAGGCTTGTATTCAAACTTTGATGCTGCCCTTGCTGGCTAGCTTGGGAACCTTAACCAAGTAACTCAGCCTCTCTGTGCTTTGGTTTCCTCATCTGTAAAATGGAGAAAATAGCACCTTTCTTACAGAGTTGTTGAGAAGAACAAGTAAGTCAATTAATGTAAGATGCTTAGAATAATATTTGGTATACAGTAAAGGTGGATAAATGTTACCCACTGCTACTACTATAGTTATCCCTGTAGCTGACCAGACACTGGTGATAAAAAAAATAAAATAAAATAAATAAAAGATGGGATCACTGCTCCTGAAGAGTTACAAGTAATAACTTCATCTGAAAAGAAAAGCCAAGAGAATTCTCAGCGTATTGCTTCTAACCAGGTATGTTTAATTCTCCCCATCTTTGTCAAAGAAATAACTGCAAAGGGTTAAGAAAGCCAGACATGTGATACCCACTGTGGAAGGCTGCCACTAAAAAGGAAGTAGGGATCAAAGGAAAATCAGAGTAGATCCAGAAATGTAACCACAAATGCTACTTAAAGATAAAAAGCTTTTATATCAGCCTAAACATCTGCCCTTACAAACAGTAAACTTTTAAATATACTAATAAAGAGGCTAAAGATTAACAAACTCCTTGATTCAATCAAGGGAACATTTAAACAGCCTACAAGCTAAAAGTGATTTTTAATATCTCACGAGAAAGTATAAAAGTTACTCACTTCAATTTGCTGAACTGTCAGATCCAAAAAGGTATTCTCATTCCTCACACCAATCAGACTTTTGGGACCTTTGCAGCCCATGCTGGTTCCCAAACCACCATTGAGTTTCACCACCACCAGCTTGTTCAACACAGAAGATATATTGTCAGGTAAGCCCCGGGCCTTTATCTTTTCATAAGGTTGAATCTGAAATTTAAAATATAGAAAGAGAGAATCCAAATAACTCTTGAGAAGTTAAATCAAATCAATCCAATGACATTTTACCTGTTGCTTTGGAGGATTTTGATCTCAAGTACAATTTCTCTAATATCATCGACTCTTCTATTTCAAAATCAAATACTTATTGCCAACTTCAGTTCCTCACAGTAGTTTAGGAGCCCCAGGAACAGAGCTGTGGCTTGCAGCGCTCACCCTACAGGCCTATGTTCATGATTTCAAATCCTCAATGTGGCCTGGAGCTATAATGTAGGCACTTGTCTTACACTCCACCAATCTGGGTTTAATCATTGGAAGCACATATGGTTCCTCCCGCCCTGCCAGGAGTGATTCCTGACCACAGAGCCATGTACAATGGGTGTGGTTCCCAAACAAACAAAAATCCTTAGTGTCCCACATCTGCTGAAAGTGATCCTGGCAGCAGTGCTATTTGAGCCCAGCAGCTCTGCTATCTGCCATCCTCCCGTGGCAAAAACGATTTCCAGCCACAGAGGATCCAGGTATGTAGAAGCACCATAAAAAACAGAGGTGCAACCCGCAAGAAGCACCACTGAAAAGATATTTACACAACTGGAGAGTACATGTGTAAGCATCAGAGACCCACCCCACCCTCTGTGAGCACTATAACCAGAACTTGTGTGCCTTGATTAAGAGTGTGACTCTTGGTGAGTATGCGTACAGGAACCATGAGTAAATGAATGCAAACCTCAGTAGCACCACAGGCTGGAGTGTAATCACTGAAACCTGGAGGTGTGAGCCCTGGTGAGCACAACTAAAAATGTATGGGCAACATAGTCGTGTGTACATGCAAGCCCCAATCATCACAGCAACAATAAAGGGAAGGAGAATAAAACTTTACAAAGTAAAAATTTTTAAATGAAAATTGAGTGCCAATAAAGGGAAGAGTTATAGTCTACAAATATTTGGTTGTATCAACATCGAAGTGTCTTGGACAACATTCAGAAATACTACCCATTTATTCACAATGCAAATTGACAACAGGTAGAGCACTTCTCTTGCATGCAGCCAACCCAAGTTAAATCTCTAGCATCCCATATGGTCCCCTGAACACCACCAGGTATAACCCCTGAGCACTGCTGGGAGTGACCCCCAACTCAAAATAAAACTTCATCAAATCTGTAAATATTCCAGTATTTCTTTTTTATTTGCTTGATTTTGGTTTTTGACCCAAAATTTTTAATGAACTGTGCTCAGGGCTCTGCACTTAGGGTTCACACCTGGCAGGCTTGGGGACTATATTAGGTGCAGGCGTTAAACCCAGGTCAGCCACATGTAAGGTAAGTGCGTGCCTTCCCCACTGTACTATCTCTCTGGCCTCCTACTCTGTAAACATTTCTAATGTTCAAATCTCCAGCATCCCTTATGGTCCCTTAAGCCCCACCAAGAGTGACCCCTGAGTGCAGAGCCAGGAATCAGCCCTGAGCACCTTTGGATGTGCCCCCCAAAAAACAAAACAAATCAAAAACAAAACAAAAAAAATACTGAAGACCATGAAGCACTCTTCTTTAAGTCTCACCCTAGTTATTTCTCCTGAAGAGCTGGAGCGATAGCACAGCGGTAGGGCGTTTGCCTTGCACACAGCCAGCCCGGCTGAGCCGGGTTCGATTCCTCGGGCCCTCTCAGAGAGCCCGGCAAGCTACCGAGAGTATCTCGCTACCCGTGACATATTCAATATGCCAAACACAGTTAACAACAAGTCTCAAAATGGAGACTTACTGGGCCCGCTCGAGCAAAATTGATGAACAACGGGAGGACAGTGTGTTTTATCTTCTAATGTGATAGGGTTGTTAATTTACACTAAAGTTCCACTAGTGTTCAATAATCATTCATATTCAAAGGGGGGGATCAAAGAGACAGACCTGTGAGAACCAGACTATACAGGGATGCCAATCATGAAGTAGCAAAGAGATCAAGTCCTCTCTCCCCTCTCCTCCTCCCCTCCTCTATCTCTCTCTCTCTCTCCCCCCCCCCCCCCCACGCCTTGATGTAGCTGACTGACATTTCTTGAAGGATGTTTTAATTTTATTTAACCATGAACATTATTTTTAGTTACTGGTTCTGCGTATAATCTTAATAAATACTTCAGTTCACTGATTTTAAATTAAGAAGTAACAGTAAACACAAAGTTGAGTGTGTTAAATATGTTTCTAAAGAATACTGTTTTCTTTCGCTTAAAACTTTATTATTACTGTTATTTTTTTTGTTTTTGGTCACACCTGGTGATGCTCAGGGGTTTCTTCTGGCTGTGTACTCAGGAATCACTCCTGGGTAGTGCTCAGGTTTATGTGGAGTGCTGGGGATCAATCCTAGGTCTGCTGCATGCAAGGCAAGCACCTCACCCACTGTACTATTGCTCCAGTCCCAAATATCATTTCCTTTTTGAGACAGCAAACTTTAAATAAATTTGAACACTCAGACAGAATAACATAAAATGGATTTATATATTAATTCTGACCTTTGATAAATAATGTAGTATATTAACATTCATAGCATTAAAGTGAGTTTAAAAAACCAATTTTAATTTTTAGGTATTCACTTTAACTAAAATCATGAATCTTCAATAAAAACTTTTTAATGAAGTTTCACTTCCTGTTAAGGTTAATTAAAAAAAAAACAAATATTATTAAACTAGCCACCTTAAATTTCCAACAAAAGGAAAAACCCTCCTTAATCATGTGTATGATAAATCATCTTTGATACAGTACAATAAAGAATATAAAGTTTATAAAAGTATTAGAGAAAAAAACATTTGCATTAATCAAACTTCAAAACAAACATTTTACTAGAAAAATTTAAGATAATTTTTTTTTTAATTTGCTAGATAAAATTTCTTGTGACTCAAACCTGTGGAAGGTAAAAAAATTGTTTTCTCATTTCCCCAAAACTTACTCTAATATGGTGCTATAAGTTTTCAGCCTGATCATTAGATTATTTTATTACGTCATTTTATTTTGGTTTTGGGGCCACACCAGTCGTGCCCAGGAACTGTTCCTGGCTGTTCTAGGAGTGACGCAGAGTGGTGCTCTGGGAACCTTACACAGCATCAGATATTAAACAGGAGTTGGCTGAATACAAGGCAAGTGCCTTAGCTATTAAACCATCTCTCTGGTTCAGCTCACAGTGATTTTTAATATTAGGTGTTTGGCCGTTAGCCAAAAGGGGTACTTTATTTTCTTTAATTTTGGGCCATACCCAGTGGTGCTCAGGGTTATTCCTAGTATGAAACTCTTGGGGTTACTTCTATTTTTTTCTGATTCTTTTTAAAATTTATTTATTTATTTATTTTAAGTTGTTCAAGATGGGGCTGGAGCGATAGCACAGTTTGCCTTGCAAGTGGCCAATATGGCCGACCCAAGTTCGATTCCTCTGCCCCTCTCGGAGAGCCCGGCAAGCTACCGAGAGTATCTTGCCCGCACGGGAAAGCCTGGCAAGCTCCCCGTGAAGTATTCAATATGCCAAACATAGTAACAACAAGTCTCACGATGGAGATGTTACTGGGCCCACTCGAGCAAATCGATGAATAACGGGAGGACCATGACCCGTGTTCAAGATCATTTATTACATTTGATATTCCAACACTAGTCCCACCATCATTTTAAACCTTCCCACCACCATTATTTCCAATTTTCCCGTACATCACCCAAGCCTGCCCCAACAGTAGGTATGTCCTAAATGATTCATTTTGTATTGCTCGTTATGATTAATTTGTTAAAAGTGATCAAAAAAAGATTCCCTCAGAAGAAAGCATGTGGTGGAGTTCATGTCCAATTCAATCAGCGTAATCAGTGGCTGAATAAATAGCAGTACTTCTACATTAAAAAAAAAATCAACTCACCATCAATAGTAAAAAAAAGAAGAAGAAAGTATGTGAAGATTGTTGTATCTCACCCTGGAGCCATTAAACCCTTGTATAAGAGATTACCAACATGTTGTTACAGGTTAAGCTTTGTGCTACCCCTGGTGTATCAGCGGTATAGAGTATTAAAATTCTAAAATTTTGAATTAGGTGATACAGCTGGAGTTAAATTTTTAACTGGATGGTAACTTCGGGGACCGGAAGCATCTCAGCAGCGTGCTGATCTCTTTTGAGATTTATTTATGAGTCTCTGGACCATGGTCAGTTAATGAGCTTATATGCACCAGAGGGGGAGTGACTGCCAGGATACCAGCAGAACAGGGGCATGGAAGGAGGTCACCCATCTCTGGGGTTACTTCTGACAGTGCCCAGGGAACCATGAGACCAGAACAGCTGGCTCCCACATGCAAAGAATGTACTCCAGTCCTTTGTGCCATCTCCATAGCTGCCAAAGCAATAATAAATATACTTTTAATGTTCATTCAAATATCCACGAACAAAAAGAGAAAGGAAGTAGAAACCATAAACCTGGTCTGGAGAAACAGTATAAGAAACAGTATAAGCTTTGCACTTGGCTAACCAAGGTTTGATTCCCAGGGGTGTATATGGTCCCCACCAGGAGTGACCTTGAGCACAGAACTAGGAGTAAACCTTGAGCACTGCTGGGTATGTGAAAAAAAAAAAAAGGCTAACAAAAACAAAAGAGCGGCCAGAGAGGTAATACAGCAGGTAGGGCAATTGCCTTGCATATGGCTGACTGAATTCGATCTCCAGCATCCTAGATGGTCCCTAGAGCACCACCAGGAGTGATTCCTGAGTGCAGAGCTAGGAATAACCCCTAAAAATCAATAGGTGTGTCCCCCCGCCACACACACACACACACACACACACACACACACACACACACACACACATACACACACACACACACCAAAATTAAGTAGGTATATAAATAAAACAAAAACATCAGCTAGTTAATTACAGGTCCCAGGGGGTTTTGACTATCAATTAGAAGACTGAAAAGGAAGTGAACTATGGAGGGAAAGGGAGAAGAGTCACAAGGTATGAAAGTAAAATATAAAGAAGAGATAAAAGTCCAGAGTGGTCAGGGGTTGCTATTGGAAGATTCCAACTAGAGATCTTTCACAGAAATTCCATAAGCTATATTTTCCCTTTCCTACACACACACACACACACACACACACACACACACACACACACAGTAAAAGGTACCAATAGTTTAATATCATAACTTCCTCCCCAAAACAGTACATTTTGGTGGGGGGGGGGGGGTTGGTGGGTTCCTAAGAGGTACTCAGGAGGTTCAGGGGCTCCACTGATGATTCTTGAACAACAGGGCTAAGGTTCAGTGCAAAGACCAATGGATGCAATGCTGCTCAAGTCCTGCAGTGCGGGGAGTCCCCAAGCCCCCACAGTGGTACTGTGAATCTCCAGGGATGCACCCAGAAATGCTTTGGGGACCAGTGCTGGGAATTAAACCTGGATCCAGCACATCCTAACTAGGTATGCATCCTAACTACTGTAACTATCTCCTAGCCCCCAACTCTATATTAATCTCAATAGATTAAGTTAGGTGATCAGCATATATTTCTATCACATAAATCACCCAAGGTGCCAGAAGTAGTTTTCTCTGTTGGTGCTGCTGCCCACAATCTACCGGACCTAACCAAGCAATGCCACAGACCCAACTTTAGTTCCACTAGCAAGGGGATCTGATTTAGGAAATTGCTTAGCAACAGAAATTATACCAGACACACCTCGTCAGAAAGACATTTTTAGACCTATCCTCCACTTTTCACCTGCTCTTCTTCCTCAAGAGAATTCACAAAGACATCCACTAAGCCAAAGATGGGTGGTGTTCAGAAAACAGGGAGTACGGCCTGACACTGCTGGACACGGTTTCCATGGCACTAAGAATCATGTTAGTCTGTTACTAGTGTGATCTTTGTGCTTTCAATATAATCACCCTATTTCTCTTTCTCCAGACATGAGTAAAATTCCGTGTGCAAGAATTTTACTGCAACTAAATATTCAATAAGGCAACCTCTACAAGTAATTCATGAGGCTTCCTGCAAAATGTGCAGAAAAGACTGGGCCACTCATGTTCTCTTCTCACCGGGAGAAAAGAATTGGTCAAGGACCCAACTTCCTCTGGGGAATGAATAAAAGCAAGTAGCAGACAATCTACTACAGAATGTGATTTAAACAAAGGCAGTCTAGTTTTTCTATTGAAATAAAAGGATTTTTTTTAAAAAAAAAAAGGGTCCTTAAAAACTGTGTATCATAGTATCTATATATTGCCAAGATTGCTCAGAACTTAGCTTCCAGTTAGAAGAAAAGCTGAATTCATCCTCAGTCATGGACACACTGTTCTCATTAGCAATAGTTTAACCCAGTTCTTGGTAGCATATTTGTGCTATTCCTGGAAACTGTGCCAAATACCCAAACAAGCAAACAGTACCTACCCTGTTACAGTTCACAAGGATATGATTATTGCAATCTGAAAGATTTCTTTTTTAACAAAAGCAAATTCTCCTGTAAGAAAATAAGCTGTGTAAACAGTACAACAAGTTTGGAAAAATACTCCACATGTACAGAAAGTGGTACAGGAACTTCAACTTTTCACTAATCCCATGTTGCACAGTGTCTGTATGCAAAGTTCTATGCCGGGCACTTTCACCTCCTGTCTCTTCATTTCAAATTCTTTCTTCCAAAAGATCAGATGGAAAGCTTATGTTTATAGCAGAAAAATAATACCTAAACCAATTTTTTAATTAAAGGAAAAATGAAAAATCATGTACATTAGTATTCCATGGTCCACCTACAAGCTCACAAGTACCCCTTCAATCATCAAGTTGAGCTCAATTCCAGTTGGTACAGCAGATAAGTCACATGAGAATGTCCTCATCTTTCTACACTAGATTCTCGGAACTTCCCTCCAACTACATCTGTTTCCTCCCCTTCCTTCTAGTTACAGGAAGAGTTGCTCCTACCTTAGGAGATTGCACCATCACTATCCCTTGCAAAAACCTTATCAATCATCCAGTCTCTTCATTAGCTCTCCCTCTATTCCTTTTCATCACCATGAACAAGTTTAAATGTTTTCCATCTTAAAAAACAAGAAAACAGTATCACAATTACTCACACATCCTTTTTCCTACCTTTTTAGTCAAAACTTCCTTTAAAAATTGGGTACTTCTCCATCTTTTCTCTGTCCTTCACCCACTGCAACTTGATTTTCTTCATCATTCAATTAACTTAACAAGGTCATCCTCCTCCTAATTATTTTTTTTTTCCCCTTTATTTTATTTTATTTTTTTTAAAGTTGTAGATTTACAATTTTTTGTGCTTTGGTTTCAATTATACAATGATCAGATACCCATCCCTCCACCAGTGCCCATTTTCCACCACCATGGATAATATCCCTCCCACCCCCATCCCCCCATCCCCCCGTCTCTGTGGCAGGGCAATCCCCTGTGTTCTCTCTCTCCTTTTGGGTGTTGTGGTCTGCAAAAGAGGCATTGAGTGGCAAACATGTTCAGTCCATAGTCTACTTTCGACATGCATCTCCCCTCCTGGGAGGATCCTCCAAACATCCTTTATTTGGTGCTCCCTTCTCTATCTGAATAGCCCTTTCCTCTAGGATACCCGGCTGGCCTCTAAGTTATGGAGTAATCCTCCTGGTGCTGATCTCAGCTATTCTTGGGTATTAATCTCATACTTTGTTACTTTATATCCCCCAGATGAATGCAATCTTTCTATGTCTATCCCTCTCTTTCTGACTCATTTCGCTTAGCATGATACTTTCCATATTGTACCACTTGTATGTAAATTTCATGACTTCATCTTTTCTAAGAGCTACATAGTACTCCATTGTGTAGATGTACCAAAGTTTCTTTAACCAGTCATCTGTTCTTGGGCATTCAGGTTTCTTCCAGTTTCTGGCTATTGTAAAGAGGGCTGCAATGAACAAACAAGTGCAGATGTCACTTCGACTATACATTTTTGCCTCTCTGGGATATATTCCCAGGAGTGGTATTGCTGGGTCAAATGGGAGCTCAATTTCTAATTTTTTGAGAATCGTCCATACTGTTTTCCAGAACCTCCTCCTAATTATTAATTCCTATCAGTAACACAGATACTTTTCTTATTTGTGTTCTCAGCTGGATTCGACACAACTGACTACTCCCTAAGTCTTGAAATACTCTATTCCCCAAGATTTCTTCTGAAACTCCACAATCTGTTTTCTTCTTTCTCCCGGTTTCTCATCAAGTCCTTTCTAAATAGACCTCTTCTTCCCAGCAATCTGCTCCAATCTCATAGCATGCTCACCTGTTTCTAGGGCACAAAGACAAAACAGGTGATGAGTGAGGAGCCTGTTCACAACAGAGCAATGATTAAACCTATCAGTCTTGTGAAATTTTCTCAGCTGCCATGGTAAGCATTCCCCCTCCACCTGTGTTACTATAGAGGCATCTCTGGTATCCTTACTTCTCTCCAACCTAACCTCCCCTTGCAGACGGCAATCTTTTACAAAAGAGGAAATCTGAATGTTTCTTGCTTTACTGCATCTTTCACAAAATACAGTATTGACAAGGCAAAGATAATTAATCTATCCCAGCACCATTCTTTTCCTTCATTTCAGAACCCTGATTTTCATACAAATTCCACCATTCCAGATTAAAGGCTGCACTTCTCCATCTCTCTTGCAGCTATTTGAGCCAAAGTTCTGGCCAATCTGACGTACTGAAAGTTGAAAGATTTCTAGAAAATCTCTATGAAAGGAAAGGGGTGTGCTCTTCCTCCTTCCTGTTATTTGGAATGGAGACATGTGACCAGTACTAATTTAGAGTCCAGGATGAGATATGTTAAGGATAGCAGAGAGGCAAGATAATGTCAGGGCTTCTGATGACTAGATTGTTATCCCATCTCTCTTATTTGTTTTTCACCTTTGGGTTTCACTATTAAGTGTGGCCGAATGAAATTCTAAACTGGAGGTATGATTTAGTGATCGTTCTTTTTTAACTTTCATTCTTTTCTTTCCTCTCCAGAATATGTGTACTAGGAACATGGCATATTTTGCTCTCTACTATGCCACATCCCTGTTCATTGTTCATCCCTTGGAATGCAGAAGAAACTTGGCTTCTGCATTCCAAGTTTCTCCTCAGGCAAACTCACTTCACCTATCCTTCACATGTCAGTTCAGATCAGTACGTCTCAAGCATTATGAACAATTAGGCACTTTTGAAAATCAGAAGTTAATGAACTCATTTTAGGAAAAGTGCAATAGCACCCCTAAAATAAAATATTTACGTTCAATTTACTTCTCTTCAGTAAAACTTTATTTCACAATATGTAAGAATCTATTTATGGGAAGTTTTTCCCCCAGTGAAAGTTAATATGAAAATTTTATCCAAAATAAACTAACTGAATTTTAATGAGAAGTCTTCTATTTGGTCTGAATAAGAAGTTGACACTGTGATGTAGCTTGAGGTAAGATACAGGTATACCATCCTTAACTCACATTCCATTTGACTCTTCTTTAAATAGTCATAAGTACTGAAAATCACAATTCTCCCCAAGGCAAGCTTTATGGCCTGCTGTCAGCCAAAGCTAAGCTTGCACTTGAAACAATAGAATTCTTTAAGGCTCTAAGCTTAGCTCACTTCCCTGAGTCTTTCAATGGTCAATAAGACCACTCACACAGGATCGCTCTAATGTGCAAAGTTCCTAAATACAGAAGAGAATGGTTTATAGTAATCAGTGTTATATACTTTCTTCTGTAACCACAGGATCACATATACTAATTGTCATGACACATAATCTGCACAGAGCACCATGATGTCTCTTTCCAATACATTTACCTAACTTAGAAACTTGATCATTTAAGAAAATGTTCTCAGGGACTGGAACAGTAAGAGCATTGGCCTTGCATGTGGCCGACCTGGGTTTGATCCTTGGCATCCGATGTGGTCCCCCAAGCACCACCAGGAGTAATTCCAGAGTGCAGAGTCAGGAGTAAAAACCCCTGAGCACCACCAGGTGTGTCCAAAAGAGTGAGTAAATAAATAAATAAATAAAATGTTCTCCAAAAAGTTCCTAAATATTTTTGAGAGTACCAATATGCAAATTTGATGAAAACCAATAGTTGTCTAACCTGAGAAATGTCTGAATTTGCAAGACATAAAATGAAAATTAATGTAACTGCTATTTCCTCCATGACCTGATTCAAATAATCATAAGAAATGCTGTCAATTCCACCATGAATTGTACCATGAATTGACAAAAATAATACTCCAAAATGAAATGAGATGGCACAATATAGTAGCTAAAAGCACAGGCTTTTTAACATCAGGCTGCCTAGATTTGATCTTAACATTCCACTCTTCATAACAGCAAAGTACTTAACTGCTCCAAGTCCTTCATCTATTTCGTGAACATGAAAATAAATGAGAAAATGCATGTAATGTGCTAAGTAAGGCTAAGGTCCTCAGGACTCACAAAAGTTGACTGGCATCATTGATTCACTTTCACCCCACATCTTAACATATCTGAAACCCAAGATGCACTATACAAATAATGCGACCTACCATTGACAGGCTGCACTTCTCTTAGTAGTAACTATATAGTACAAATTAAAATTAATGGCACAAATGTGATAAAGTATGCTACTGAATTTTTTTTTCTGTGAGCTGTCACAAACCAGCTCAATAGTCTCTCAGACATGGGTTTCACTCAAAGACTCTTTCTAGTCATGTATAATTTACTGGCCTATCAACAAACCATACTCTGGGACAATTAATCCTACTGTCTTGTTTTTTAGAAAATGTTACTAGAACACATTCTCATTAGGTTACATATGGTCTACTGCTTTTCTGATTCTATTAATGATGAACAAGTTATTATGAAAGTTTATATATCCTACAAGGTCTAAAATGTGCTATGTTGCCCTTTATAGAAAAGATCTGCCAAACCTGGCTTTGGACAATCTTTTGAAGTGAGAAAAATCCAAGTTTTGATAATATTTCTGCTTCTGCAAACCATGCCTACCCTAAAATGAAACCGAACCACTTGACAATTTCTCAGCACAGCCAGAGGAAGCAGCATAACCTTCTCTCCCAAGGTTATGCTGACTATGAACTTCTCCTGTCAAGATCAATGTCTTATAGTAATTCCCTAGATTTTCATACCTTTCAATGGAAAGCTACAAGTATGTGAAATTGGTAACAGAACAATTTTCAAAACATCAGAAGAAAACATAAGATTTAAAAAGTTTTGTTCACTTACATGAAACATCAAGAGTAATCAAATTCATAGAGACAGAAAGCAGAATAGTGGCTGCCAATGGCTGGGGGAAGGAAGGAACAGGAACTGTTTAAAGAGTACAGAGTTTTGGTTTTGCAAGACGAAAATGTTCCAGAGGATGTTAGCCAGCAATATACTACCCAAGTGCACACTTTAAAATGGCTAAGATTGTGAAATTTTATGTTATGTGTGTTTTACCACAATTATGGGGGAGTACACATTTATAAGTACTGTCAAGGAATCTAAGGACCAGAGAGCAAAAATATCACTTTTTAGAAGCCTTTTGTGGCCCTCATACCCTCAGAAATGAGTCTATTCAAGGCCCACTTTTAATTTCAGATACAATTATTATACTGTTTCTAAACTGTCTGTTCAGCACTCTGTATCTATAAAGATAGAAGGAAACAGCTGCCATATGGTACTTCTCCCTCTATATGCATTACCTTTACGTTCTTAGGTTGTTGACAGCATTCATTTGCTTGATAACAAATGAATAAAGTGAATAAAGTTATTAGTAAGTGAAATTTTTGAAAGTGATTGCCTGTCATATTTTGATATAAGCTTCTTTCTTCTCTTACTTTTAAATAGCAAATTTGTAATAGTATAGGGGTTGAAGTGCACACATGGTGTGGGATCCACTCCATTTCAATCCCTGGTATCACATGATCTGCCAAGCACTTCTGGGTAGCCCTGGAAACTTCCAAACACTGGCTGTATGGCCCAGTAATCCCCAGCACCACAGGAGCCAAGCAGCAATGCATCCTCGGGTCTGTATTGAATCACTAGGAGCCCTGGAACACTACATGAGACCCAAAATACATACATATAGAGCTTCAAACAAAGTGGTTTCATCACTTACTAGGAACCAGATGACAAACACCAATATTTTAACTCAAGGAAGAAAGAAACTCGGCATACATTTTGAATTAGGCATACATTCTATACAAGTTTAAAAAAAAAAAACCTAAATCTAAGACTGCATAAAAAATACTAAGCTAAAATACTCAAGTAGTAATTATAAAACAAATTGTAATGTGTAAATAAAATGAACATTACATGAAGATAGTATGAACTGAGTCTGGAAAAGTATATCTGCTACTTAAGTTATTTTGCTTTTATCTGTTTATAAATTTTGAGAACACAAATTACCAAATCAAAATGTATTTCAAATTTTCCATCTATAAATATTAAATGACATATGGGGGGTTGTAATTATTTTAGTTAATCTAAAATAAATGTTTCTAAACCCATGGACAGAAAAATACTACAGCATTTTTTCCAGTGGTGGAGTGAAACAGTCATCCTTTTCATACACTGGATCCTCACATGTTCAAAACAAAAATTTATGAGGGGGGAAATAAATAGGTTCTTTCAAAGAACAAGTCGAACATCCTGGGATCAACACTGCTCTAAACAATTCTCACCAGCTCCAATAACTCATGTTCAATATCCTTCAATTCCACTATTCCATCTGCTACTTGAGTTACTGAAGTCTTAGTAAAAATATCCAAAAGAACTACTACCAGACGTGAGAATCAAAAAGTCACAGATTTTCTGTATGTATTAGGTACTGCCATTTCTCAAGACCAAACTTGAATATTATGCCTTTCTTTTATTACAAAGTAATAAAGATCATAGTGATTCAAAGGCTAATAACCAATCACCCAAAATAAAGGTATATTAGATTATTTCAAGCATAATAAAAATAAAAATTTTTTAAAGGGAAGGCACAGAATTAAAGCACCTGCTTGAATTCAATGACCTCAGTTGGATCCTTTCACCTCATAGGGCCCCCAGAAAACCACCAGGAGTGATCTCTGAGTATTACTAAGGTGTGATCCAACCTCCCCCACCCCACAAAAAAAAGAAAAGTGGGGGTATTTTATATGCTAGAAAAGAAATCTACTCATCTATTTTATTCAGAAACTATGGAGAAATAACAAGAGTCTAACTTTAAAACCCCTCAAACTCCTCTCATACACTGATAGTAATTGATGTTTGTTCTATACAATACAATATAGAGGTTAAAACAGTTGGTATCAGGCACATCTGGGTCTAAATTCTGTCTCTGCCACTATTTGCTAAGTAAACTTGCATGTAAAATTCAATCACTTTCAGTCTCAGAGTTCTACTGTCAAATGGATATTAGTAAGCTCCTAAATTTGTTTGAGGATCGTGAAAGGAAATACATGTAAACAGCTGAGGATAACACTTGGCTCATTAGCACTGGAATTCTGTTTGCTGGTGTTGCAATTATTATTAATACTGCTGATAAACACATAAAGTACACCACATTCTGTGCTCTAAAGATAGGACTCTTTTCTTGAAAGAACTCTATTATTGTTACTAAAGGGTACCAAAGAACAAGGTTGTTGTAGCCTGACTCAATACCTGCTTTATATCTCCCTCTAAGGCAAATTACTAAATCTGAACTTCAATTCTCCTTTTGTAAAATGAAGTTAAGAAAAATGCCTTTCTTCATTTAAAGATTTTTGAAGTGATAAGTGTTTAATGCTCTTTTGAAATAATAAAATACTTTCTAATCTCCCAGTGGCTTTAGGATTACTACAATGAAGATTCTTGTCTTAATTCCATTCATAAACAGAAAACTTTGATTAAAGGCTTATTTTTACCTTTTCCATATTTTTCTAGCCATAGGTACCCCTCAGACAATTCTTTTTTTTTTCTCGGCTTTTATTTATTTTCCATTTTGAGCTTGGACAAAAAATTCCAAAAGCCTTTCAGCCATTATTTTGTGCTTCTTTTGATGCAGATGTAAATTTTAAAATGGGAAATGGAAACAAAAATCAATTTGGATCACTATATTATGTTTCTAGTTTTAAAAAAAAAAGTGTGGGGACCAGGAAGATAGTTCAGTGATCAAGAACTAGCGCTTTGAATGTACAGTGACAGAAGTGACACTGGTTGTGGCCCTGGTCCCCTCCTAAATATCCCAGGGGTTGCCCTTGTGGCTCAAAGCACCACCAGGCCCAAGTAGTGACATATAAAGAACTAAAATACATGCTTTGTATGTTCAAGACCCCAGATTCTATTCCTGGGATTGCCTAGCCCCACCGAGAAAATCAGGTGTGGTCCTGTTGTGTCCCGAGCACTGCCGAGTCTGAGCAGCACATAACTATCAGGTCTGCACACAGGCTACTGGTGGGCTGAGTATCTCCAGGAATGGTTGGAGGGCCTCAAGTCACCTCTGGGAGTGATCCCTGAGCAAGTCAGAGGCAAGTCCTCAGGACAGCTGAGTTTGTAGCTCCCAAACAAAACCAATCAAAAGGAGCAACTCTGGCTGAGGGTGTGGCTCAAAATATAGAGCACATGGCCCATGCTTTGCATATGTGGGGGCCTGGATTGAATACCCAGAATGGCATGGCACCACAAGGAATGGCTGTCCCTCTCCCTGTGCTGCCAGCTGGGACCCTGACAACTAACAAAAAATACCAACTCACCTAAAACTTGTATTATAAAACCATGCTATCCAAATTTTGAAAACTGTTACAACTTCCAACATATCAAAGAGATGAAAAACTGTAATATTCCACTATAACAATGAACTTTAAACCAACTAAAAAAGAAGACAGACCCTACCTGCTGCACTATCTATTTAGTCCCAACTTTCGGATATCTTTAGCTACAAGAGGAAAAAAATAGTAATTACACATAGTTGTTGTTTTGAAATTCAAATCCTATCAACAGGTATATGCCTATCAACTTTTTATAGAAGTCATGAAACCAGCTAACCTTGTGAGGGATCAGACCTAAATTCATACTGGTTTAAGGTGGCAGTTTCTAAAGAGTATTTTAGTGTAGACTAGCATGAATTATAAAGGTCAAAGGTAGACAACCAGAGTTGGAAACTGATAGAGGAGATGGAAAGTCCAAAAGGCAATCCCATGGAGAGAAGAAAATACTGGTGAAGGGATTGATGTTAAAACACTGTGCCTAAACCCAATCACAAATAACTCTGTAATTTAACGTTGACTAAATTAGAAAAAAAATTTAAAGGTAACCTCTGATAATGCACATAACTAGGACTAAATGCTCTTTATTAAAATCATCTTCGGGGCTGGAGAAACAGAACAGCAGATAGGGCATTTGCCTTGCACACAACTGACCCGGGTTCGATTCCCAGTATCCCATATGATCCCCCGAGCACTGCTAGGAGTAATTCCTGAGTGCATGATCCAGGAGTAACCCGTGTGCAACACTGGGTATGACCCCCCCACCAAAAAAATTAAAAGCTAAATAAATAAATAAAATAAAATCACTTCCATCTGTCTTATCAGTCAAACAGCCAGTTAGCATAACCGTGTCAAAAGATACCTCAGAACAACTGCAGGAATATAAATTCCCTTGAAGACAAAACTGAAGCCACTAATAGCATTCTTTTATACTCTATACTAGGCTTTAAATTATTGAACACTACATAACTAGAGATTAAAAGTGCAAAGTGCACTTTAATTTAATTATATAATTCAGCTTCTTAGAGCACTCTGGAAAAGTGAAAGCAGGGAAAGAAGAAAGGCAAAACTATGGAAAATGAAAGGACAGGTGGTGCTGGTAGGTTGTGAGATTAAGGCTGCGACATTAAGATGAAGGGCAAAAACTAAGTATTAAGAATTGAGGCTCTGTTGATCTCTTTCTTTAGAGAAGTCTAGAAAAAACAAAAGACAATAATTTAGAAAGATACAAATTTTCTTGAGTGTTTAAGGAAAGAGATCAGAAGGACTTGGGCCCCCCACGAGCGGGGAGTAGCACAGAATGTAGGGCTTTTGTCTTGCACATAGCCGACCCAGGTTTGATTCCTCTGTCCCTTTTGGAGAGCCTGGCAAGCCACCAAGAGTATCCCGCCTGCATGGCAGAGTCTGGCAAGCTACCCGTGGCATATTCAATACACCAAAAAACAATAACAACAAGTCTCTCACTGGTGCCCTCTTGAGCAAATCAATGAACAACAGGAGGACAATGCTACAGTGCTACAGTTTAAGGAAAGAGATAACATGGGAACAGAGTCCTGCAAGAGTTTAAGAAAAAGCGTTTTTTTTTTTTTAAATTAGCACAAAGGAATGGCTGGAGATGACAGAGAAGCTGTATATCTTACTATGTATATACATTACTATGATGGTAATTACAGATCTATATACATTTTCCAAAACTCAAAAAACCTATACACTAAAAAGAATTTTTTTTGCTTTTTCTGTAAATTATACCTCAATAAACCTGACACTTCAAAAAGAGAAGCTACTAGAATGAAAATTCTCATTAACTTTATGAAGTTTATGAGAATTGAAATACAGGGGGAAGGTGGCTATGTCCCAAAGGGGTGCTGCAGATAACCCTGCAGCGCAGGGTCCTACAGTGATACTGATTTCCAGTATCACATGGACTCATTCCCCCAATATCATAGGGGTCGCCCAGAAGGTCCCCAGGACCACCAGGCCCTCTGCCTCACTACACATGACAGCTCTGGGCCCAAACACTAAACTGTACTACCAGGAATGGCCCCTGATATGCCTAAGTATTGCTGGGAGTGGTCCTTATTTAAAAAAAGAAAAAAAGAAAGACAAGTATAAGCATTTTTTAACATTAAACTTATGTTCTTATTTTCCACCATTTTTTAAAATTAGGAATTATGGGCTGGAGCGATAGCACAGGGTAGGGCGTTTGTCTTGCATGAAGCCAACCCGGCCGACCCGAGTTTGATTCCTCTACCCATCTTGGAGAGCCCAGCAAGCTATGGAGAGTATCTCGCCCGCATGGCAAAACGTGGCAAGCTACCCAAGACGTATTCGATATGCCAAACACAGTAACAACAAATCTCACAATGGAGACGTTACTGGGCCTGCTCGAGCAAATCGATGAACAACGGGAGGACAGTGCTACAGTAAACTTATGTTCTTATTTTCCACCATTTTTGTCTCTCAAATTGTAGCTCCCACTTGTTAAGCTTCTCAGCCATCAGAGCTGCAGTGGCAGGCAAAGATAATCAATAGCTGGTTTTCCCATATTGTTTCTTCTGTTTCTTTTGGCTTTTTTTGGCAGGGGTGGGGGTACAACAAGCAATGCTCAGGGGTTACTCCTGGTTTTGCACTCCTGGTGGTGCTTGGGGGACCATATGAGATGCCAAGGATCAAACCTGGGTCGGTTGCATGCAAGGCATGCCCTACCCGTTATACTATCGCTCAGGTCCTCATATGGTTTCTTCTGTATCTAGATCACATAAAGGCAGATAAATATACCATTTACCTCATAACTAGTGAATAAGGTGCTAAAGGCCTATTTTCTCTAGACTTCTACGGTTCTCAAGGCTTTTCTTTTCTTTGATTTACCTCTCATTCTCAGTGAAGTCTTGCCTCAAGGTTACTCTAGAAGTTTATCATAATGCTAGGATGTCTTGCTCAGTCCTGATATCAGCTAGATGCTTACACAGCATGCTATGAATTATTTATCACACCATTCTATAGTTACTTGTTTATGAATCCATTTCCTCCACAAACATGATATCAAAATGGTGAAGAGGAAGCTGAAGATACGGCATAGTAGTAGAGCACTTATCTTGCTGATTGAGACCCTGGGTTCAATTCCCAGCAACACACACACACACACACACACACACACATACACGTGAAAAGTATAGGATAACATTGGTTTTTCATTTCTCCCTGGCTGCAAGGAGCTTAGGTTTACTGGGTTACAGTATTCACAGTGCTCTTGAGGCACTCCCAAATCCTCTGTTTATCTTTAACCTCTTCTCTGTGCTCTGCTTATCCAACCAGTCAATCACCTTTATCCCCAAATCAGACTCGGTTGACTTGTAAGGTCGGATCCTTCTAAGAACTCTGGATTTGAATTTGCAAGTGAAATATTGCTTTTTCTCTTTTCCCTATGTCTTTTGCATAGTTTATTTCAGAGCAATGTCCTTTTTGTAGACACAGGAAGACAGTTAATAGAACTTGGGACAGCTTTTGTAACTTGGGAGTTAACTGACTCCAAATAATATTCATTCCTGGGCATCCGTTTACTCGACTTAAGCCTCAGTTGCCCTTAGTTCCTATCACTCCAAAAGTAGGGTCCCATCGAGGGACTGGATAGATTCAGGGCAAGCTGTGAGCTATTCTGGCAACAAAAATTGTACGTTCAGATCTCATTTTATCTTTATACACACATACACAAAACAAGTCTTTACTGGATTTACCATTAGCTGATGGGAAATCTTCACCATAAAACCTTCCTGGGTCACATCATGTCAAATTCTTTAGCCAACTGCCTCTAGTAAATCTTTCAAAAAAGATGTGCAGATGTTAGCTGCCAAAAGTTCTACTATTCCTCCTTAAAAAAAAAAATCTGCAATTTTACTCTGCACACATGTATTGTATCTTTCTTAAAATTCCTTACCATTTAAACACACATCTCCCAATGTTTTTGTAGAGATAGTTGAGAGTAAGAAAAGCTCTCACTTATTTTATGGAGTGACATAAAAAAAAATCTATTGAAGTAAACACCATAATGGTACATGGTTTTATGTCAGCTCTACGCTTCAATAAAAGAAAAACAGCTGACTTTAGATGTCTCCTTCTCCTTCACAAATATACCCTCACCCTTTAGAGAACTTTAAAACAATAAAAATTTTAAATTTAAAAAAGGAAAATAACAACCACAAATCAACCTGAGTCTTTGTATACCTAACTGAAGGAAAAATGCCTTCCTTAAAGAACATTTTTCATATAAATGAGACAACTGCCAAATGATAATACATATTAAGTTAGGGATTAAAAGAACCTGTCAGTACTTTTTTGAAAAAAGTCCTACACCTTCTTCAATTTCATTTGTTTTCCATCTATCTCCATCCACAAAAGCTCAAACATGAAATCTGTTCAAGATCAAGATATTCTCATGGTCTCTCTAGAAAACAATGAAGTGGTCAAACAAAAGTGGTCAAACAAAACTATGTATATGGAAACTGGTCCCTTCTTGTTATAGTATAAAATATTAGCCACAAATATTATATGAATAAAATAGCACTTTTTATTTGTATGGTTAAATATCAAAATAAGCTTAATTATAATATTTAGTTAACATTCACAAATCTGGGGCAGAGCCTTATTCATAATACAATTTGATAAATTGGGTTATTGTTCTCAACCACAATTCAGTAAAATATGGATTCAGTGTGTTCACTGTCAGAGCTAAAGTATTCAATATAGAAGACAAAGGTGAGAAAGCAAAATTTAATATAAAATTTGGAATGCTTAACTGAAGTCTTTCAAGTCTTTCATGTAGTATATATGAAAAATATTTTTATCTAAAAAGTGATCACTAGAGCTGAAAATGGCATTTGCATAAATTTTCGGAGGGGACAAAGTAGTAAATAAAACCACTGCAGATACTTTACAATGAATACACTAACGTGGAGTTTTTCAGTAAATTTCAAAAAAGAAAGGAAAAATATTTTAGATTTTACAGGCCATGTAGTCTCAAACACAACTATTCAGCTTTGCAACTATAGCAATGCAACTGCTACACACAACCTGAAAATAAAAGAGTGTGGCTGTATTCTAATAAAACTTGAATTAAAAAACAAGTAGCCAACTCAGGTACCTTACCAACTCCCATACAATAATATAGAATCTTTGTTATGATTAATGTTTATACATATACAGCTATAATGCAGCACTGATATGATAAATGTCACTCCAAAGGATGCCCCTCCCACAATAATGTCTTTGGGGCCCAAGGAGATAGAATAGGGGTTAAGGCACTGGCCTGGAATATGGCTGACCATGGTTCATACTCCAGAACCAAATACAATTCCCCAAACACCACCAGGTATGCCACCCCAAGCCCAAATATAATAATAATGCTATTATTATTATTATTATTATTATTGGTTAGGAAGATATTAGCACTGTAGCACTGTCCTCCTGTTGTTTTTCGATTTGCTTGAGCAGATCCAGTAACGTCTCCATTGTGAGACTTGTTGTTACTGTGTTTGGCATATCGAATATGTCACGGGTAACCTGCCAGGCTTTGCAGTGCGGGCGAGATACTCCCGGTAGCATGCCAGGCTCTCCGAGAGGGGCGGAGGAATCGAACCCGGGGTCAGCTGCATGCAAGGCAAACACCTTACCTGCTGGGCCATCGCTCCAGCCCAGGAAGATATTATCACACGTATTAAAGAAAACAAAAACCTAATCTTAATTTTAAAAAGTCATATAAAAGAAAAATTAATCTAGATATCTCTCTGGCCACAAAAAAAAATCTTTCTTTTTGGGGGGTGGGGATGTGGGATGGGGGACAAAAAGGAAGTGGTAGAGTATAAAAAAGTAAAGAAGAATTAATATTAACTCTTCATTTGTATTCTCAGATCTATTTGCAAAACCTGTTAACATACAGAGTATAAAATGCATTTGTCCTAAAGAAGCAAATGACATATTTTTAAAAAGCAAACACTTTTTGTTTCAATTTCCAAAATCCCCTATGTGGGATTATAAACACATTTTTTAAGGATGCCAAAAAATTTTTTTAATTATTTATATTTTATTGAATCACTGTGAGATATAGTTACGAAACTTTCATCATTGAGTTTCAGTCATACAATGATCGAACAACCATCCCTCCACCAGTGCACATTTTCTACCACCAATGTCCCTAATATCCCCATTCTCCAATCCCAATCCTCCCCCTGCCTCTATGGCAAACAGTTTCACCTATAAGGGACACCCAAAATTTAAGTTACAAAATGATGATATAATATATTTTTAATGATATATTATATTTTACAAAATAATGATATATATTTGAACAATACTTTCATAAACAAAAAAAGACTTCATAAAATTATGACATTAAGAATTCTATTATCCATATCCTCTTTTTTCCCCTATCAATTCTGAATCCTTAATAGTAACTATGCCTTCCTACTACAGGAGCACAGACTCCAAAAAGGATTTGTTACGCATTGTTGGGATGGTACTACTGAACTGGAGGAGATCTCCAGGGAGTTCTGATCCCTTGATCCTTCTATTTCCTTCTTTCCCCACATTGGAATCCCCACTTCAAGAAATTCTTATATATACGTATACATACATATACACATATATGTGTATATACACATACATACATACACACATACATACGTGTGTGTGTGTGTGTGTTCTCTCAAAATATACAGAGGCAGATTTCTTCACTGATAAGGCAGAATTTAAACCTTCAAATATATTGAAAGAAACAATCAGCATCTTCCTTCAAAACAGTTAGGCTACATCATCAGAAATTAAATTTGCGGTCCAGAGACAGTATAGGGGATAAGGAGCTTGCCTTGCACATGACCAACCGGGGTTCAATCCCTGGTACTGCATATAATCCTCAAGCATCACCAGGAGTGATTCTAAAGCATAGAGCTAGGGATAAGCCCTGAGCTCAGCCAGAAAGGGCCCCCAAACAAAACACAGAAGTGAAAAATCAAAAACTTGAAATTTTTTTCTACATCTAAGGTAAGGTAAAGGCAAAGGCCCTCCCGTTGTTCGTCGATTTGCTCGAGCGGGCCCAGTAACGTCTCCATTGGAGACTTTGTTGTTACTGTGTTTGGCATATCGAATACGTCACGGGGAGCTTGCCAGGCCCTGCCGTGCGGGCGAGATACTCTCGGTAGCTTGCCAGTTCTCCAAGAGGGGCGGAGGAATTGAACTCAGGTCGGCCATGTTGGCTGCGTGCAAGGCAAATGCCCTACTGCTGTGCTATCGCTTACCTTTTTCTACATCTAAGAATAAAAATAATCAACACTAAAAAGACTTTCTCAGAAAAATATATGATGAACTCAATTAATTTAAACTACCAGATAGTATATAAATGAATACATAAGTTGGGCTCTAAGAAAACTTTATAATGGTTATAGCAGAGCAGCCTCACAGTAGTTTGTTGAGTCCCTACTCTAAACTTTAGCCCTGCTCTTAAAACAACACCAGATTACTTAAGAGTGTAGACATATAAAGTATTGGCCAAAGATACAGCTAAATGGGCTGAGGGCCTGTTTTGCATGATGGAGACCCAGGTTAATTCCACATGATCCCTAAGCACAGCCAGGAACAACTCTCTACCACACTACGGAGTCAGAAGTAGACCTGGGTCAAAATAAACAAAAAAAGATAAAACTCTCTAGATACAATTATTCCAATATATATATTTTCTATCTGCAAAGGTATTTCAAGAAGTTAAGATCAAAATTGCTGACAGTAAGAGAGAAAAGTCAATATAACAAACCTATACTTTAAAAAACATTTTTGTGTTATTTTTGAGCTATACCTGGCTGTGCCCTGAGTTTATGCCTGGCTCTGTGCTCAGGGATTACTCCTGAATTTAATTAACAGTGCTCCAGGGACCCTATGTGTTACAAGGAATTTGAACCCAGGTAGGCCACAGACAAGCCTTACCTGTTGTTCTATCTCTCTAGTCCCAGAAATTCTATTTGTATCATTTAAGTTACTCATCTAGCAATCACATTTCCTGGCCTCCAAGATTAGTACACAGACATTACATGAATACAATCAACAACTACTACCACTATTAGGCTGACGGTGCCATATGATAGCATAACAAAGTGCTAAGCAACTATAATATGCTTCAAAACTCAGTATGTTTCCACATACATCTCTTAATAAAGCCCCATTAATGGTCTTCTGAAGTGTATAAATAAAGCACTTGATGATACCCTCATTTACACAAAACTCAGCAGTAAGAGCACTAGAATTTGAATCTGTTGATACTAGATCGCCACACGTCTTTACTGCAGTTGACAGAGGCATTTGGATTGACTTGAAGTAAGTCCTATGTAGGATAGGAAAGCTGGGTCTCACAGAAAGAAAAGTAGTAGAAAGCTATCTCTGTTCTTTCAGTATGGGGAGACAAAATGTAACATAATACCTATCTGTGCTAAAGTGATGTTTCTTACAGGTCCTCTGAATGTTAACACAGCCCTAAAGTTAAACCAATGTCCTAAAATAACCTTAAAATTTTCTTATTTTTCTAGAACTTACCGAATCTTCTGGAGGTCTCTGAATTTTCCCCCAATCCACAGAAGGGCCCTTTTCTTGCAAAAATCTATGAAACAGTTTCCGGAATCCATCCAGGTCTTTTTTAGTGTGCTATGAAAATAGAAGGCATTGTTACAAATAGCAACAGGCTTATTATTACATAGACCTATTATTCATATGATTAACTTTTAATTAAATTCTTACACTATTAGGATATGGAGTACAGCAGAGATTTTTTTCTTTGTACTCCAACTTAAATAGAAAAAAAAACTAATAAAAACCACATTTAAAAGAATACGTGCAACAAGGCTTCCCTAGCTGACCAATATCATATAATTATTGATAACAATTGTTATTTACCACTTGATATATGAGACATTCCAACTGTTTTTCTACTATTATTCACCAGTATCTTAATATTCTTCTTTTCAGTGAAAAATTAACATTCACTAAATACATTAAAAGGAGCAAAATACATCAAACCTCAAAACATTACATACAAACAGAAAAATGAAAATAAAAGGAATTAGTATTCCAAAAAATTCCTTCTGTATTGAAAGTGCTATGGTTCTATTAGAATTTACTTTTTGTAAAAGGCAGGCAAGATTTATCAAATTAACTTCTCATGCTGATATCCACCTGAAGATATCACAACACAAAGTGTAATTCTGTTATGATTCTATGATTTTTATAATATAAACCTTCTAGAATTAAAAAAAGACTTAAAATAAAGGGTAAATAATTAAAGTCCTTAATTTGGCTTTGTTTTGTTTGGGGCCCAAAGCTGGCAGTGCTCATGGCTTACTCTTGGCTCTGAGCTCAGAGTTCACCCCTGGCAGGATTCTTGGGGAGCAATGTGTGGCATAAGGGAACGAACACAGGACAGTCACCTGTAAGGCAAGCACTGCACCTGCTGTGTATCATTCTGTCTCTAAAATCCTTACTTTTTAAGTAATCCTATTTTCTTTTTTAATGCTATATGACATCTTGTGCTTATTTCAGGATGGATGATAAGCTACGTATAAATTTTTTTTTTTTAAAAACACTAAAGTCTTTACCTCAACCTCATGTGATGGTGCTGTGGTGAGTATTTTTTCTAGTTCCTTCTTCACAGATAATTCAAGCTCTTGTCGAATGACTTCTTGGAACTGGGAAGCACCATCTTGAGACATAGCTTTGGTAAGATCTTGAATCAAAAATATAAAATTAATTAAAAATATCAAACACCTGGTAAGTAACAGCTAATTTGTTTCAAGCATTTTACGAAATGTAAAGGGCCCAAACCATGATTCCATCATTCTTTCACAAGATTTCTGCAATTGCAATATCAACTATTAGGATGATATGGATTCAAACATGACTCCATGCTTTCATCATGTATCTGAAGCACTAAACACTTTCTGGAAAAATGGGCAGTTGTATATTAGAGGCCCAATCTTTGTTTGTGTATATACTTTCACCTCTACTCTTTCCTCCTAGACACAAAATTTGGAGAAGTAAAGTAAAGGCCCTCCCGTTGATCATCGATTTGCTCAAGCGGGCCCAGTAACATCTCCATTGGAGACTTTGTTGTTACTGTGTCTGGCATATCGAATACATCACAGGGAGCTTGCCAGGCTCTGCCGTGCGGGCGAGATACTCTCGGTAGCTTCCCAGGCTCTCCAAGAGGGGCGGAGGAATTGAACTCGGGTCGGCCATGTTGGCTGCGTGCAAGGCAAATGCCCTACTGCTGTGCTATCGCTCCAGCCCCCAAATTAGAACAATTTGAATACTGTTTTACAGAAGTCACTCTTAGGGAACTTGTACCTTATAAGAGACCTGAAAGAATAACTAATTCTTTTCCCGATTGAAGCAAAAGTTTCTTCCTTCCATAGGACAAATGAAATATTTAAAATAATCCTTTTCATTTTTTATAAGGTGGGACAATAGAGATAAGGGCCAGGAGGATCAAACCATGGGTTGGAAGACGGCCCCACATGCTGGGGTAAGAGGCAGTTGAAACAAAGAAGGAACCACCAAGTAAGTGATGATTGGAGGGATCGTCCAGGATGGAAGATGTGTGCTGAAAGTAAACTAAGGACCAAACACGATGACCTCTTAGTATCTGTATTGCAAATCATAATGCACAAAATTAGAAAGAAACTAAAAAGGATTGTACCTGCAACAGAGGCAGGGAGTGGAGTGGGGTAGGGGTGGCGGGTGGGACACTGGGAACAACGGTGGTGGAAAATGTGCACTGGTGGAGGGATGGGTGCTAGAGAATAGTTTGACTAAAACACAATCATGCAAGTTTGTAACTGTATCTCATGGTGATACAATAAAACAAAAAAAAAATCCTTTCCATTTTAGAAAGGAAATCATTCCAGTTTCATATTCCTTACTAAAGAACCCCCTAATAACAGATACTTCTACTTTCCTGGCATTAAAACTTTTCCTTTAAAATGAGGAAACAGGGTTTGTGGTCAAAGGAAGAGCTCAGGGACTTAAAAGCTTGTCTTGCAAGCATAAGGTTGCAAGTTCAATCCTTGATGCTGACATGTGTGCGAAGCAAGGTCTTGGCTAGTTCTGCCAGTTACGTCTGGAAGCTGTGTAGTCTATGGTGCCTGGCTTTGTAAGCAATTTCTGGCCATATTACAGCCAGGTATGTGGAAGTGCCAAAATACAGAGGTGCAACCGCCAATGAACACTGCAATTAAAAATGTAGCAGCACCACAGCCAGGTACACAATCCCTGGCTACCACAAAATTAACTATGAAGATAAAGGATGGAGACAAAATACATTAAAAACTAAATGAGATGAGGGGTGGGATACGGCTGAGTGGCTAAAGCCTTGCAAGCATAAATTCAGTTTGACCACTCTCATTAGGCAAGAACAATCCTGGCAGCTCTGCTGTCTGGATTTCATGTGACACTGCAGTTAGGTGACTCTGAGTGCCATAGGTGGACAATGCCATGCCCAATAATAATGGCAACTAAAATAAAGACGTTCAGTACTGCAACCAGAAGTGGGAACTACAGCAAGCATGTGTGCAACACCACAGCACCTCCAGGTGAGCACTTCAATCAGAATGCAGAGTACCACAACAAAGCAAATCTGCAGCCTGTGGTTATTTCAACACCATCAATAGCATGCACTGGGGGCTGATTAGGAGGAGTTGAATGAATGAATGAATGAATGAATGGTGAATACAGTGAAAAGGGTATAAGGCTGCCTCCCAACTTCTGGTTCCCAATTTTTTCAAGACTTTTCGGTGCTTATGTAGGTTAGACAAGACTATAATTTAAACTTATAGCTTAGCGGGACCAAAAGATATGACAGACAGATGTCACTAGTGGTGACAGAAATGCCTCTAAGATGAAAACAAATAAAAAATAGAAAAGGAAAAGGGAAATAAAAATAGATGAGGTTACATTTCATTTCCTTGTCCCTTTTATCCACAATACCTAGTTTAATCTTACTTTATTTTATTTATTTATTTATTTATTTTTATTAGTGAGACGAAGTCATGAAATTTACATACAAGTGGTACTACATGGGACGTATCATGTTAAGCAAAACGACTCAGAAAGGGATAGACATAGAAAGATTGCATTCATCTGGGGAACATAAAGTAACAAAATAGGAGGCTAACACCCAAGAATGGCCGAGATTAATCTTACTTTATAAAGGTATTTTTAAGCTTATAGTCAAAGTTTGTTTACCAATTATTTCCATAAAATGTTGGTTAAGTTAGAAGAAATGTATTTCAATAAGCCCCAAAACACCTTATGAATTCTTTTGTGAGTTATCTGGGCAAAGGAAATATCTCTCTCTCTATATATATATACATATATATAGATATATACACACACACACATATATATATATGACTGAGCCAACAAAGTATTTGTAGAATACTTTGGAGGAAAAATTGGAAAAGTATATAAAATTCCTTAGACAATTTATTTAGTGTATACAACCTGTTACTCTCCCAATTATACAATGTTTTAAAATATAGAAATATTAATAACTGACTTAGTCAACATAGTCCCTCAAAATCATTTTGTATACTTTTAAACATATCAAAATACAATGTATATTTGGTGAAAACACAACATCTAATCCTAAAACAGTCTTTTTACAAGCCTAAAATGTATTATGACTAACTTTATGAACCCCAACAAAACTACCAAAATGACCCAAACTACGTTTCATAAACAACTTCTCTGTGAACTAAGGAATACCATAAGAAACACATGTGTGTGTCCCATAAACACCCTGAAGATGTTTCCCAGAGCAATAGCAATTGAATTAAATTTGTAAAAACCTATAAATGCATAGGTAAGTTTGCATAACTATAAAAGATAATTAAGAACTCCAATGGAGGGGTAGGAATGACTGTATGGTGTTTATCTTGCAGCCAACTTGGGTTTGGTCCCAGGCACCCCATTTCTTCCCCCTGAGCTTGCCAGAAGTGATCCCTGAGTGCAGAGCCAGGGATAAGCCAGGGATAATTTAAAATGTATAACCCTGCCTTCTGCCGCATGTATATCCAGGATACCAACTCCATCCTAATCCCCAACCCATCCCATCTTTAAGCCAATTACAAAATTAATATTTAGGAAATACTGTAGCAGAAAAATATTAAATCTCAACTAATGAACCATGAATAATTTGATTTTCTGTCACAAACAGTCAAGAACTAATAATTTTTATCTTTTTAAAACATATTTATTGTAATGAAGCAACAGGTTACTGTTAACACTTCCAATGTACAACTTTTTTGCTTTTCCAGTACCACCAAGGACCCAAAGAAACTAATGATTTTTTAACGTAATGGGTTTTGTTTTTGTTAGTTAAACTCAAAGACATCTATAGTCTTGCTGCCCCACTGTTGAAGTTGAATTATAAAAGGCAGCATTCACAGTGGCATTCCAAAAATAATAGTGACAGAAAAAAAAAAACATTTAACTTACTTATATTCTGGGTAAATGCCTAAGTAAGATATAACTAAATGTAACTGCTAAGTTTAAAAATAACCATAGTAGCTATTAGGAATTCTTCAAATGAGTACAGTCAAAAATTAAAAAAAAAAAAATTTTAAAAACCCTAACTTTAGAGACTCCCTCTAGAGCACAACAGAATCCTTTCAGAGCAGTATTTCAGCCTTTTTCTGACTGTGTCCCCCTTCTGACCTTACTTCTATTTTATGGCCACCTCTCTCTTACTAGTTGGTCCCCTCATCTAGTATCCCCCCAGTTACAAAATTTTCATTTGTAGCCCCTTTGAAATAATATGCACCACCACCCCCTTCTCCTCTCCCCCCAACTCTGGTTGAGAATCGCTGGTTGAGAGCAATAATTTTCAACACCCCTTCCCCAAACCTGCATACTGCATGTGTAAAGCAGATTGCAAATCCCTTATATAAGGTCAAAATCCAAAGAACCCACATAAGGAGTCTCCTTACTTAAGACTGACTAGCTCAGAGATTTACATATTACACGTGATCTTTGCCAGTTGCAGCAACTCCAACTATCAGACAGATTCAAAAACACATAGACAAGGATTCAAACTCATGTAGTAACAAATCACCCCCAATCATTATCCCTCCCATTTGTTTGAGATAGCGCCAAAAGCAAATGAACAACAATTTTATTCCTTCTATGCTCTTCACAACTACAGTTTAAAAAAACTATCTCCCCTTCCACCGCATCCCACCACTTTTTCCTCCTGCTTCCCTGGTCAAAGACCTACTGTGAAGTTGTTTTAATGATTTAAAAATAATGAAGGACTTTTAAGGAATAAAAAATGTGGACCGTCTTTAATCAATAAGAGCCACTATTTTAAGCATTTGGCTCAAAGCAGAAGGAACAGAATTAGAAACCATTTCCTTTGCTATCACCTGCTGAAATCATCCTTAATTTTTTTTTTAAGTCTGACATTTCTGGTAGAAAAAGTACAGATTTTATAAGCTTTCTTGGACTAAACACTCTCAAGCTACACTGCTGGCAACAACTGTAATTCTAAGGGAAGGTCAATTAAAGAATCCCCTGAATAATGCAAAATTTCTATCCTCCTAAAATGTCTTGTCCTTCTCACTTCTTAGCAAGAGAACTGATCCTCCTAGACTTTAGACAGGGTGGAATAGGAACCAAAAATTTCATCAACGCAGTCATAATAAAACATTTTTAGAAATACAAGGAAGTATTTAATTTACACTCTTAATTTTATAGATAAAACAGACTGACATAAATGATCTACATAAGGTCACAAAGCAGCTAATGCTAGCTAGCACCCAGAAACAAAGCCTATTTACTCTGATTCACATCCACCACAATGAAATTAAAATATCCTGCTCATTTTCCCCACTATCCTTATTCTCTTTGATCTTTACCATAAAATCTATGTACTGTACCCAGTGATGCCAGAGCTAACTCCTGGCTCTGTACTCAGGGATCAGTCCTGGAAGTGCTTGGGAGACCATAAATTGTCCCAGGGATTGAACTAGAGTCAGTTCCAGGCAAGGCAGTTGCCTTAACCACTTAACCACTTAATCTCTGACCCTTATCCAAAAGACATTTCTTATCATGATTATCTTAAACACCCAAAGAAACAGAAGAAAATTCCCCAATACACACACACACACACACACACACACACACACACACACACAGAACCCTTAATTTCCTAATTCTTCCTTGTTCAATAAGAATTAAAATTCTAATCATCAGAGACTTTCTTCTATTTAAATGGAAAAAATATATGGCTTCACCTTATTTCAGGTATTTCATTTCATCCATTTCAGCAGTTGAGAAGGATACATGATATACTTCCCTGACATCTTAATCTAAACAAAACAACTTCACACTCCAGAAGAGAAAGACAGCTTCAAAAAGCAAAGTACATGGAAAAACTGCAAGAGTTACCAAGAACAAAAGGGTAAGGAGCCCTCCCAACAGTCTCATTAGTCTTTGAAAACCCAAAGTCAGAGAAATAGACCTCAACTGATCTTAAAACACAAAATCATCTGTGTTCCAAATAAACATAAAATCCCACAAGTGTAGTGGCAACTGGAAAAAAACATAAATAAAAAGTAATGACATATGACTAGATTTACAATCACTTTAAGTTAACTATCCTCTGAGCTCTCACTGAAGTCCTTTGTATTCTGTTCTTTGTAAACATTTGTCCTAGAAAATTCTTTCAATTGCACTACCCAAAACTACCCTAAATCTCTTCCTAGCTCCCCGGACATGGCTCAGTTTCTTTAACTAGTTCCTTCTTTCTTTCCCTACCTCCTAGGATTCTGGTTTCTTTCCTCCTCTATATACTTCTTTTATCAGTTTTCTTACTGCTAATGTCAGATATGTACTTCTGCTGGAATTTTTTTTCCTGAACTTCAGGTTCATACTTCCTACCACTGTGTAGACTTTTTGCAACTGGATACCCAGCTGAGTATGTACCCCATGTTCAAAACAAAATTCAATATCAAATTTCATCTTCCTTAATACTGTACTAGTCCTGCCTATGTGACCCAAAATCCCACAGTGCCACTGGCTTTTTCGTTTCCCCTCACATTACATCCAATCCAATATGAAAATGCTTATTAAATCTCAATTCCATCCACTGTTTGCATTTCCACTGCTGCTACATTAATTTCCCTCCATTTTCACACTCTTGGTCATGGTGACAGCAGTTTCCTAACAAGTCTGCATCTATCACTCTAATCTGGTGGTACCAAGTAGAACTGATTGGTTCTCCTTTTTCTTAATCTGACACCCCACTCATATCATTTCTCTTCCTCATTCAATTGAATTTTCATTATCTATTGAAATAAATACAAATGCCTTATAGCTAGGCATGTCTTAAAAGTCAAGATGAAGTTTTGTGCAGTTTTTTTTTTTTGAGTGACCAATGCAAAATTAAATTTCTAAAGCAGGATGCTTAAGGGCTGTACTTTCCTATTCTATTTGTGATATCTCAATAGTGCTACTAAAATTTTAATTGTGCATACAAATCACCTGGAAAGCTTGTTGAAACAAATTCCTGGGCAAAGTCCCAGAGAGACTGACTCAGTTGGTATGGACTAGGGATCAAACATACGCTTCTAATAAGAGATTACTGCCAATACTACTTTGAGTAGTTCTGATATAGATTATCTCTTAATATATTTATACCAGTCATGCTCCTTAATTCTTCCCCTTAGCCTAGTGCTATTTTGCCATTTTTCTTAGTCCCTAAGCATGCGTTTAGTAATTGGTACCAAACCCAGATTTATCTAAAGCCTCCCTAGTCACTGGGTTAAGCATGAAACATAACTCTGGTCAGTGAGCCATAAGGGCATAGTTTGCAAAAGAACTTTGGAAAAAGGTCTTCCTTGTTGAAATAAGAGACACCTGAGAAGAAATAATACTCTTCCCACCCCCGGACATAGTTTCTTCAGTCATTTAGTGACCTTGAAGGAAGCTGACCCATGAATGATGCAGAAATGTTTATGACAGCAGAGAAAAAGAAGGGAAAGCTGGTGTAATTTTTATACTGAATTAACCAGGTCTGGAATATTAATTAACCAAATCTTCACAATTTATGTAATATATGTGTCACAATTGTTAAGCCAACCTGATTTGGTATTTGTCTGTCCCATGAACGTGAAAGTGCTTAATTTTCTAAGATTTCATTTTGTACTTCTTTAATATTGTTCCAAAACATTCTCATTCAACAACAGTTTTAGAGATTAGGCAGAAATAAAGAGAAAAACTATAAATTAATGGCACATTGTAAATTCCAAAGTCATGAAGAACATCCTAAATTCCTGGAAATCTCCTTCATTCTTTAGTCCCCAAAAGCTCAAATTCCCTGACATGAGTAACTTCTACCATTTTGAAGGATGACATTCCTAGTGTTTCTAGGTGGTAGATTCTGAACACAGAAAGAGGCCTTCCTTTCTATCACAACTCTGTCGTGTAAATGTTTTCATCAGTCCTGCCTCTGTACTTTATCAAATAACCCCTAAACTTGAATTCTTCTTTGCTTTAATGCCTTCTGCAACTTTTAAAGAACACAAACCAAAATACATTTTTCAGCTTTTTCCAACACCTACCTCAGTATCTGGCAAGGTACCTGATAATATGTTATCAAGACTTAAATTCTCATACACGAATGGTTTTATTTATCAGATTCAGTTTAAATGAACCTTGTTCCAGAAATCTACACTAAGCAAGGGTGACTATTACATACACCTAAGACAGATACTTGTACCTTTCCTTTATAACGTCATACTTTAAAAATGTAGTCAGGTCAGAGAGATAGTATAGGGTAAAGGCACTTGCTTGCAAAGCTGACAATGTCAATTTCTGGTATATGGTCCCACAATATGGTAGGAGTGACCTACTAGGGGTCACTCCTGAACACAGAGCCAGAAATAGCTCCTGAACACCACCAGATATGCCCAATTCCCCACCCCAATAACAAAGTTTAAATTTCGTCAATGTCTATTTTACCCACAGATTATAATCTCTATAAGAATAAATCATGTCTATTTCATTCACCACTATATTTCTGCTATCCTGTATAGAGCCTAAGATACAGTAGTCGATTAATGTTAGTGGATAAATGAGTAAGAGCCTATTATGGAACACCTATGTGCTGAGTAAAGATCAATCATGTAGAATCCAGTGTCGTGGAGGCAGTTCCTACTAAGTCCAAAGACCAAAGTCACAATTTCTGGTCATGGGGAGATAAAAACTAAGTATGGGTGGATGTAAGTCCTAAGGCTCCTAATGCACAAGTTAATTTGTAAGTCGAGAACCAGGGATGTAGTCAAATAATTTCCAAATTCCTAAGCAGTCTATGAAATTTGACATTAGAGAGTCTAGGCCTCTTTAATTTCTTTAATTTTCCTTTAATTTTTGTTATTCTGGGGGCGGAGTACAGCAGGGAGAGTGTTTGCCTTGCACACAGCAGTCCCAAGTTCCATCCCTGGTATCCCATATGGAGCACCGAGCAACACCAAGAGTAATTACTGAGTTCAGAGCAAGGAGTAACCCCTAAGCATTACTGGGTGTGAGGAGCCAAAAAAAATAAAAAAGGCTAATTTTTACTATTCTGTATAAAATGACAGTGGAATATTTCCTCTAACTTTAGAAATTAAAATTGGGTAAGTTTATGTATTTAAATTTCATTTTAGGAAAAACTGGAAAAACATAATCAATATGAATCATATAGGAAAAAAATCAATTCATTAATCTACAATTTTATATGATCTTTTAGTAATGATAAATAAAATTGATTATTCTGTATAGCACTATCCTCCCGTTGTTCACTGATTTGCTCGAGCAGGCACAAGTAATGTCTCCATTGTGAGACTTGTTACTGTGTTTGGCATATCGAATATGTCATGGGTAGCTTGCCAGGCTTTGCTGTGTGGGCATGATACTCTCAGTAGCTTGCCGGGCTCTCCGAGAGGGGCGAAGGAGTAGAACCAGGGTCGGCCCTGGTCGGCTGCATGCAAGGCAAGTGCCTTCCCACAGTGCTATCGTTCTACGATTATTCTGTATTGTAAACAATATGGAATTATTTACATAAATTTTTGAAGATTTCTGCTTTGGATTACAGAAATAATACAGGAGGTAAAGCACTTGCTCTTTGTGGCTAACTCCAGTTCAATCTGTGACACAACACATGTAACTTTAGAATAGCCAGAAGTGATCCCTGAGCACAGAGCTAGAAGCAAGCTCTGAGCACTGCTGAGTGTGTTTCCCCAAGTCCCCAAATAAAAACAAATTAAATAAAAATAAATGTATATGTCAGAATTTATAAACCAGATTTCATATTAATAAGAGTAACTATGCTCTCACATCAAAGTAACTCTTGAAATTGATATCTCTATGTTTTCAAGGACTGATTTTTTTTCTTTTTAAATTTCAAGAGAGAGTACAATGGAGAAGGAGGTTGCCTTGCACATGGCTGACCTGGTTTCCATTCCTGGTACCCCACATACTGTCCCCTGAAACCTGCCAGGAGTAAATCTTAAGTGCAGAGTCAGGAGTAAATCCTGAGCACAGCCACGTGTGGCCTCAAAACAAATAGAAACTTCAATTTAAAAAAAAATAAAATGTGTTGCTTAGGCATATCAATATAATATAGCAAATTTCTCAGTGTGTATGTTGTCCTCAATAACAAACTTTAATTGTCAAAATGGTTTAGGGTACAATCAATTTACTTTGGCAATGACTGAAAAAAAAATAAAGACAATGGGACTGTTGGCAAGAGGCAGAATCTGAGCCCTAAACAATCACTTTACAACAAACTTGGCGGTACTTGAAGGCATCACCAAGCAAGAGAACTGGGACACAACTTCCAAATGGAAATTTAATCCCTTTTTCATAGACTTAGGATTTTTTAAAACTAATTTTCTTTCAATACAAGAAACTGTCAATGAATTTATAAACAATATACAAATACATGTATCGTATAGGAATTTTGGAGACCTAAGAAATGTTTTTAGTTATATCTTTGTGCATGAGACAAATTGTTCAGACCTCTATGTCTACAAACACTATTAAATCAAATTAAAGTTCAAATTATGATTATCAGGAGTAGGGGAGTGGGGGGGGAGGGTATCCTGGTTCTTTAGAAAAAAACTTCAACTTGAGACTGGAGTGAGCAGATAGGGTGCTTGCCTTGCATGCTTTACTCAAACCAATTCCTGGCATTTAATATGATCCCCAGAATTCTCCAGAAGTGATCAATCCACACAGACCCAGGAGTAAACCTGGGCACAGTCAGACACTGCCAGAAAACAAACCAAAAACTGCAAAAAAAAAAAAAAAAAATTCCACTTTATTTCGAAAACAATTTCATAAATAAAGGAAAACTGCAACTGCAAGACAGTACAAAAACATGCATATACTTTTACACAGATATATTAGTATTTCCTCATTCTTTTGGTATTTCTTTTATTTACTTTTACGCACATGCATAATATGCAGTATGAACATATAATATATATACATGCTTACACATGCACATGTAATCTGTATCCTAATTCAATTATAACGAAAGATTTTCATTAATCTGGTGAATAACCCCCTCCCTTTCTATTACTTATTCATCTATCTTGGTTTGAGGGTTATTAATGCTTGGGCTAATCTCAAGTATATTGCTCAGGGGTCACTCCCAGCAGAGCTTGAGGGACCATGTAGTACCAGAGATCAAACCCAGGATTTTTGCATGCAAAGCGTATGCTCCAGCCCCTTGGTCATCTTCCCCAGGCTCCAGAACCCTGCCTTTTAAAGAATATTCTAGGGTTAAAGAGATAGTATAGGAGTTAAGGTGCTTGCCTTGCATGCAGCCAATGCCAGTTGATCTCTGGTATTGCATATGGCCTCCAAGCACTTCTGGAAGTGATCCTGGAGTACAGAGCTATGAGCAAGCCCTGAATGCACTGGGTATGGCCCCACATCCAAAAAATTAATCAAGAATGTAATGAATTATTATTAAATAGCCCTCTCTATAGGGCTAGAGAGATAGTACAGAGGTTAGGGCACTTGCCTGATACATAACAGTGGTTCTATTCCCTATGGTCCCCCTAGCACTGCCAGTTGTGGCCCCAAAACCAAAAAATAAAATAATATTTTAAAAAGTATATTCTATATTTTGTTTTTTCTTGGGATTTGCTCATGACTAGAGAAACAGGTTGTATTTCAGGATATTGTACTATATAAGTAACATTATGTGCTGGAGAGACAGCACAGCGGGTAAGGTGTTTGCCTTGCACATGGCCGACATGGCTGACCTGGGTTTGATTCTTCTGCCCCTCTCAGAGAGCCTGGCAAGCTACCAAGAATATCCCGCCCGCACAGCAAAGCCTGGCAAGTACCCATGACGTATTCAATATGCTGAAAACAGTAACAACAAGTTTCACAAAGGAGACGTTACTAGTGCCTGCTTGAGCAAATCGATGAACAATGGGTGGGTGGGGGAAGGGGGGAGAGAGGCACAGTGTTCCTCACTTATGGTGATTAACTTTGATAACCCCAAAAATTCCACTGTCAAGTTTCTATTCTTTTACCTTGCAATCAAAACAAAACCAAAAAACTATGAAAAAATTGTTTCTTTTCATTTTCCATGTCTAATACAATGATGAATTTAACTCAAATGGAGTCTTATCCCCCTTTCTAACATAAACCCAATCTCTACCTAGTAACACTGAATCCTAAACCACAACTTTAAAAATGAAAGACTGCATTCATCTGGGGAACATAAAGTAACAAAATAGGAGACTAACACCCAAGAATGGCTGAGAGCAGTACCAGGAATTTTGCTCCATGGCTTGGAGGCCAACCACACATGCTGGGGGAAAGGGGAGCTCAGATAGAGAAGGGAGCACCAAATAAAGGTGTTGGGAGGATCCTCCCAGGATGGGAGAAGCATGCTGAGAGTAGACTATAGACCAAACATGATTGTCACCCATTGCCTCTTTTGCAAACCACAACACCAAATAAGAGAGAGAGAGAACAAAAGGGAATGCCCTGCCACAGGGGCAGGGTGGGATGGGAGGGATGGGGGGGTAGGAGGGATACTGGAATCCATGGTGGTGGGAAATGGGCACTGGTGGAGGGATGGGTATTTGATCATTGTATGGTTGAGACCCAAGCACAAAAAATTGTCAGTCTGCAACTGTACCTCATGATATCTCTCTAATAATAAATAAATAAATAAATAAATAAAAATGAGGAGTGTGCTTTAGTCACCCCTAGTCCTGCATCATATTCATATCACAAACCCTCAGCGCTCAGGCATCCCAGTCATTTAAATAATCAGCAATAAACTAAATATGTTCTTGGGATTTGAGGAGAACCAAGCCACAACTCAACCTCCACAAACAGGCACCAGAATATTCCTCATATGTATATTCTTCTGAGACCCCTTTAGTTACAATTAGCTCATCTGGATAGGTGACACCTACCAAACAGAAATCAGACAAAAAAACCATTAAAAAAAACATAAAAAAGATAATTCCAACATAAAGGAATGTTATAGGCCTAAATATTTAAGTAATATAGGTACTCATATATTTTTCCCTGAAACCTCAATTTCAGAACATTAAGGGATTCTACACAAGTTAAACAATGGCCTATTTAATATAAGCATATAACATGGCCTTACTTGGCTGAATGACAATAGTCCCTGTGCCATTTGTAAGTCCAAATAAGGTAGGGAAATAACCTCAGAGTTCTCAAAACTTTTTAAATGCAAGATCCCAAATGGTTTACAAGCCTAACCAAAATATTTTCACAGCTATCAATGATCCCCTAGCATCTCAAATGTTACAAAGCTAGTGCTCACATTTATTTAGAATAATTGGGGACCTTATAACAACCCCTGGGGTAGAGAATACTAGCAAGGGAATAAGTAATTTCACATGCTGGCCAAAAGTTACCTGAGGGGAGAATACTCCTGCTAGATTAGGCCCTAGTTTCAGCAAGGAAGAGATTTCCTACAAGTTCCTTAAGTGCCTGAAGATCACAGATTTGGGAAATGGACAAAGAAAAGTTGAACTACTTTTGACAAAGAATAAAATATTAAGAACTCTCTTGCCCATTGATATTAAGTACTTTTATTAAATGAACAATTCAGTCTATAGTTCATGTTTACACTGCCTAAGAATGGAGACAACCAGCTTTCTTATATATCATCATATTGCCTAGATTTAGGGAAAAATTTAAACCAAGTATAGTAACCCAAAGTTCCAAGGCATTCATGTGTCCCAAGACACATGCAATTAATACACAGGTATAACACCCAGATCTTCCAAACAGGTTTAACAGCCAGTCACAATACCCAGTTTTTCAAATACTCACAATAAGGGATAACACAAAAACTCCCAATATAATATACTGCACATTAATAGCACTTCAAAAGAAAAATTGAAAGAAGTCTGTTATCAATTATATATTTATAACACTGTTCAATATGCCCCCTTCTCCCACCCCCAACCTTTTAAAATTACATATCAACTCTCAAGTGCTAGGTGCCTGAACATCAAACATGGAATAGAAAATTTGTCTTACTTTTCCTGTATTGTTTCTCTTTATTTTGTTAAAGACAGGGTTATACTTATGGTGACAATGCTATTGGAAAAGCCATCCTCATTTTAAGAAAGAAAAATAAAATGTGCTGGCTATCTACCATGTAATCGACACCTGCATGACTCATTTCCTTTCAGCATCTCAATAATCCTGCAGCATACCCCCAATACCCAAAGCCTATATATGTATACCCCCGATACCCAAAGCCTATATAAGTAAAAACTAAGTAAACTGTTACAAATTCAAACTGTTAGGATCTAAACTTAAGTTCATACCCTTTTATGAATCTTCTTCACATTTAAGTAATCTAAGATGTTTATAAACACAGACAACCAACAATAAAGGCTTTAAGAAGTAACAGAAAGTGCTGAGTTTCTCATTTAGCATCCAAGACAAATTCTTTTAGAACATCCACTACTTCAAGAAACTATTTTCCCTAGTAATGTAATATCTGCTCTTGGGAACTGAGAGCCCAGTTGGAGAAAAGTTACTCAATAAGTTTTGAAAATAAGAGAAAACAGTACTGGAAAAAAGCATGAATTTCACACACAAACATATATATTAATCCCACTGTTTTCTAGTTGTGAGCTTTTGATAAAATAGTTCTCTTCATGATAAAAATCTACTACCTTTCTTGGGGCTTGGAGAGATAGATGATGACTTATAGGATAAAAGTGCATGTTTTTCCATGTGGAAACACCATATTCCCAACATCATATGGTGCCCCAAGTACTGCCTAAATTCCCAAACATTGCATCAGAAATAGATCTAGAGCACCACAAGGTGTAGACTGTAGCACTGTAGCACTGTCCTCCCATTGTTCATCAATTTTCTCGAGCATTTTCCCATTAACATTGTGAGACTTGTTGTTACTGTGTTTGGCATATTGAATATGTCACAAGGAGCTTGCCAGGCTTTGCCGTGCGGACGAGATACTCTCGGTAGCTTGCCAGGCTCTCCAAGAGGACAGTGCTACAATCTCAGGAGATAAGCCAGTTTATCAGCAGTTAAAGAACAGTAGAGTTCATTAAACATACACAGGATTTACACATGAAGTAAAATATTTAAATAAATATGAGAATCAGCATATTAAAAATAAACGAAGGCTATCATCTTTCTTGCATAAACCTGCCAGTTTAAAAGAAAAACTACCTTTTTAAGCTAAAGTGCCTAATGTGGAATTTTATATTCTATCTTGAAACAATAGTCTGAGTAAGAAAAGATACCAACGTACCTAATGATAATTTCTTAGTTTTGATGTGTAATTTTTCTATAAATCTAAAAGAATTCCATTTATACTTTCTATAAATAAAAAAAAGAGAGACCTATTTAAGTGATGACAAGGAGAAACACATAAATACAGTCACTAGATGATATTGCAAATTGATTTACAATTTCTTAATGGTAAAAGCTGTGAAATCAATTCACAAGTACCATTTCTACAAACTATTCTAAAAGTCAACTAGAAGGAACAATTGGTGTTTAATAAAAAGTCTTGACTTTTAAAGAGAAGTGATTCGTCCACTTCTCAGCATTATCATTTCAAAATACTGGCTCTCTGCTAATTAAATTGTGTGGTTGCTCGTAAGAAAGCCACTAAATTTCCAAGTCATCTCTCCCCTTCTATTCTTGGCTAAGACAACTAGTCAATGACAACATAGAAGCAGGGACCAAGGCGATAGTACAATAGATAGGAAACTTGCCTTGCACACAATGGACCAGGGTTGAATCCCTGGCACCCCACAGGGATCCCTGAGCCTGCCAGGAGTGATCCCGGAGGCAGAACCAGAAGTAAGCCTTGAGCACTGTAGGGTGTAGCCCCAAAATAAAGCAAAAAAAAAAAAAGAAGAAGAAGCATCTCTCACCACATATAAAATACCATATGAACTTAAAAGCTAATGACCAATAAAAATTCTCTATTATACAATTTTAAGGTCAATGAAGTTATGATGCAAAACTTACTAGTATATTTTCCCCCAGGGTCATATGATGGCCAACACTGACTTACTTTTACAAAAGTACTTCTACATTTACTGAGAATCACATTAAGTGGCTGTGAACTTTACTAGTCTTGTGTTCAGCAAGATGGTTCATATCTTCACATACTCTAGATTCTGTAAGTAAAGGGTGTGCTTGACCACCAGAAGGTAAATTCTATGCCACAAATTAGTGAGAAGCTTAAGGCTTTAAGCCTGCACAAATTTCAATGTGTGAAAACAACATAAATCCCACATACATGCAACGCTTAACGAAGAGCACAGGGACATTCCATAGTCCTTTTTAAAAATATTTTTTAAAGTGGAAATCAGAAGGCACGTTTCAAATTTCAAAGAAACCTTAATAATCTTTGAAGATTTCAAATAAGAGAAGAAAAAAATTAAACACAGCAATGCAGCAAAGTCATTTCTCCTGCTGAAATGACCTCCAGCTTCTAAGAGCGACTCTCGGTTTCGCAATAAAATAATCTGAGACTCAAACCACGTACACATAAACCCGTGTAGCAGCCGAGAACACTAAAGCTTTCCCAACAATCCTGGCAAAATCCACCTAATGTCCCTCAGCACTCCTGCTTCTCTTCCTATCTCTGCACATACAGGTACATTGACACCCACCAAGAAAATAGAACAGCTGCCAAATTCCAGTTTTATCATTTACAGACACTATTCTGGGCAACCGAAGTGCTACTAACCTGATTTCAGGGAGACAGAAAACACAGAGGAGCACAAGGGTCTATATTATATGAGTTGGAAACACCAAACCCAGGACCTTAAGGCAGCTCAGATGTCAATTTAATGAAAATGGGGTTTTGACAATAGCATCTGAACCGAGCATTTGTACTTTCTCCTCCCCCCACCCCAACAAACCTTCGGGACCCAAATTCGGCTGAAGCAACCCAGGAGCGAAGAAGGGTGTCTTACCTTGTACAAATAGCGACATTTTGGGGCTTTATGAAAATAGTCTGTCTTGTTTGTTTGTTTGTTTGTTTGTAATTGCTAGAGGAGACACCCCGAGAGGCAAATCACTCTTCTCCCCCTGCTTGAACAAATCGCTGTGCTCTTTCTTCTCCAAGGTTTAGCCACTTAGGGGAGTATTTATTCAAAGCAATTAAAACTGGCTCCCAAAAAAAAAAAAAAAAGGCAATACCAGGAAAAAGCTCCCCCCACTTCTAAAAAGGACGGAAACTTGAAGCAGCCAGCGGAGTCGGTTTGGAACTCCTGCCCACAGTGCGCTCCTGACACCAATGACGGCCAACGGGAGACACCCGGAAAAGGTAAAATCCCACGAACTTAAATTTCTTCAATGAAAGAGGCGGATCTACCGCGGCTATTTCACCGCCCCCCCTCCCCACGCCCTCGGGGGCCGGACTGCCGCGGGCACCGGACCCCCCCGCCCCCCAGCGCTCCCCCGCCCCGCGCGGCCGGCCAGTAGTGTCCAGCCAGTTCCCCGGGAAACCCGGCTGCACCGCGGCCCCAGCCCAAGCAGGCGTGGACAAGGCGGGGAGGCCGGCAGTGGAGGGGGGCCGTGCCACCACTTTTTTCCAGTCCATAAATATCCGGGGACGGGGACGGGGACGGCGCTAGAAGTCCTCGAGCTGTTGGCCGGGGCCAGGCTCGCTCTCCGCAGCCCCGCAGCGAGCGGCACTGCCCGGCGCGGCTCTCTCGAGAGGGGCCCGTGGGCCGTGCCGACCCGCGCCCCGCGGCCGCCCCCCGCGGGTCAGCAGCGCGCGGCCGCCCCGAGTCCGAGGGGCCCCGGCCCAGACACGTTCGACTTTCTCCAGCCCGGCGCGCTCGCGACCCCCCAGCTGGGCCTCCGCAGCGCTGCTCGGCGGGTCTGAGGAAGAGGAACCCACGCGTCTCTGAGCGGGGCGACGCCTCCGCCCCGGGGGGTCGCGGCACGCCTGCCCCCGCCCATCCCCCCCCGAACCTCCACCGAGACCCACCTTCCTCTTCTGCAGCAGCTGGGAAATTGGGGACGTTGACGGCGCTCCGGGAAGAAGGCTCACGGGCCGAGAGAATGTCACCTCTGAGGCACCTTTTTCCCCGTCTCCCTCTCTCCCTCCACACATGTACACCTTGAGCCCCCGCGCGGTGGTCGCAGCCCAGATGCTGACCCTCTCCGCCCACCCAGACGCCGGCTCCCGACACTCAAAGCCCCCACTTCTCCTAAACACCTCCCCTCCCCCTCCATGTGGAGCAGCCCCCCTCAATGCGGAAATGTCCCTGCCACGCAGACCGACAGACGCGGCCGCCAGTCAGGAGGCGAGGCGGACGTAGGATCTGGCCAATGAGACGCGCGGGGGTGGCAGGGGGCGGGGCGTCTGCGACCCCGGAGAGCCGCGCGGGGGTGGGCGCCGAGCCGGAGCTGAGTATCCCGCGCGTGGGAGCCGCACCTGAGGCGGCGACGCTGCGAGGATGTCTCGCCTGTAAAACTCCCAGTTGCCACTCACACTTTTGTCACGGGAGAGAATTCTCGGTGGTTGTTTTTGCAGCCTGCACAAGTCCGAGTGCCCCGGAGATTGAATCAGCGGGCGGAGCTCTCCGCGACAGCTGCCCAGTGAGAGGTGGGCCCTTCTCATACTCACCCCACCTGATCGAGAAGGGTGACGGTGCGTTCAGGAACGGGCAGTAGGATGTGGACCCCCACCTCCTCCCCGCTAACAAGGGTGGGAATGACGTGCTCAGTGACGGCTCTCTCCCACCAAACCTTACCACTTTCCTTCTCACCTTGGGTTGTCTTCCTGTAAAAATGACTCTTGTGATAGGCGCTTACTTTCTGATCAAAGTGGGAAGCACGTAGGTAACCCCCAGCAGATGCTTACCATTTAATAAATTCTGGGTGTCCTCCAGAAAAAAGAATTGTTAAGGGGTCGGAGCGATAGTACAGCGGGTAGGGCATTTGCCTGGCACGCGGATGACCTAGGTTTGATCTCTGACATCCCATATGGTCCCACAAGCACTGCCAGGAGTAATTCCTCAGTGCAGAGTCAGGAGTAACCCCTGAGCATCGCTGTGTGTGACCCTAAAAGCAAAATAAATAAATAAATAAATAAATAGATAAATAAATAAGAAAAAAAAAGAATTGTTAAAAAAAACTTGAACATCCCTAGTGGTGTGGGGACTGAAGAGGATTCTCCTACACACCAAATGACCCCTGGTCTTCCAACCCCACCTATCTATGAGAGTAGGTGTGCTGTCACTCTTAATAGGTGTGTCTATAACTTCCCATTGACATGACTCCATCCACCTGCATCCTGCATCCGGACAGATTAATTGTCCATGCTCTTTAGGTACTTCCAGTAAACCATGTAATAATACTAACAGTTAGAGGCTTTAGGCACCAATAATCAACCAAGGCACAGCGTGAGTTTTCAAGTGACTCAGTCTTTACACAAAGTAGCTCTAAAGATTTTAGTGCTCCATATTTGTATAGAAGTGTTATTAAGGTATTGCAGAAGAAGTTAGTGATTCATTTGTCATATTAATAATTATTCATTTCTCATGTGAAATCCAAATTAAGTTGGGGTTGGAGCCATAGTACAGAGGTTAAGTACAGCACTTGCTCTGCACACGTGTGGGCCAGACCAGGGTTCAATTCCCAGCATCCCAGCATCCCATATGGTCCATGAGCACTGCCTGGATTGAATCCTGAATGAAAAGCGAGGAGTAGCCCCAGTGCATGACCAAATGTGTCTAAAAACACAAACAAAAAATAAACCCAAATAACACCTCCAGCCTCTCAGCTATAAAAGACAATTTCTCCAAATCAGACCAAAGATATCCCTAAAATTTAGATTCCATATTTTAATAATAATTGGAAACTAAAAATTTTATGTAGGATTATCCACATCATTTGTGTACCATACAGAAATTGTTTTATTGGCAAATGAGCAGTACTTATCAACCATTGTTTACAAAATAAGATACTACCAAATGATTTGAACTCTACAGAGTTGTTGAGTCTGTGAAAGAATAAAGTTAAAGGGCAACGAAAAATCTTTAATTTTGCAAGGTTTAGTGATCAGTTACCGTCTACTTTAATTTCACAAATTACAGAAGAAGAAATGAATTTTAATTGCAGCAAGGGATGTTGATTAACGAGTGATTAAATATTGAAATATAGAACCAAAAGATGTTTTACATTTGGTGCTTTGAGCCGTCTCCATTGTGGCCCTGGGGATGAATTGTGTACTGTGGCACTGTCCTCCCGTTGTTCATCAATTTGCTCAAGCAGGCACCAGTAACGTCTTCATTGTGAGACTTGTTACTGTTTTTGGCATATCAAATATGCCACAGGGAGCTTGACAGGCTCTGCTGTGTGGGCAGGATACCCTCTGTAGCTTTCCGGGCTCTCCAAGAGGAATGGAGGAATTAAACTCGGGTCTGCCGCATGTAAGGCAAACGCTCTACCCACTGTGCTATCACTCCAGCCCTGGGGATGAACTAAAGACGAAAACATGTGCCCTACACTGAGAGTTTGATCCCTAGAGATACCCACAGGTACCAACCCTATTCTCAGAGACTCTGCTGTTTGGAACTACCCCAGATTAAAACAGAGTGAGTTTCAGCACCCTACAGACTAAAGCGTGCTACCCTGGGTGAACTCTTTAGCCAAAGAAAGTGAGCACTACAGCCAAGCATGTGTACAACCCCTGATCATAAAAACAACAACAAAAGGAAGGTAAGTTTTGGTGGGGGAGTAAAGAAATGAAAAAAAAAATGGGCATCAAGGTAAAGCTCAGTGGCAAAGTCCTATAAAAGTAAGGCATTGCCAGTCACTTTTGTAGAGGTGTGGTGTTGGAGCCTCATATGCATGAACTCTTATCATTAACAACATTGAAAATCATATGCTTCGAGTAAAAAAAAAACAAGTTTTGCATTTGATTCCAACTCCCACTCATAAGCCTCCAACGTAGTCCCTATAGTCCCTTCCGCTGTGCTATTTATGACCTGCTGTACCACAGCCAGAGTGTACAGTCTGACACACCACAGTAAGGTCATTGCTTACTTATTTGTATGTTTCTATACTTAATGCAGGTGTGAGTAAAGTGTACAACCTATGGCAAGCACTACAATCAGAATGTTCCCAAGCATCAGTGCTAAAGAGTGTGGCCCCCAGTAAGCGCATGTTCAAGCACTTAAACTGAAGGTGTAAAAAAAAGGGGTGCCACTCCAGATGAGCACTGCAGCTAAATATGTGAACAATAAAACCAAGTGTAATCCCCAGTTACGGCCACAGCAACAACAAAGGGAAGGGAAGAGAGAAAAAACAAGGAATTTTCAAAATTTATCTGCAAAGGCTGAGTCTAAAATGACTTGGGAAGTAGCATTCTAGAAGTCATACAAATATTCTTTCCAAAAAACATCCCATCAAGTGTAATATTTTTAATATAGCAACATAAATTTAAGTTCTCAGACCCCAAGTATTTTGTAAAAGAACCTCCTGCTCCCTGAGTCCACTAGAAACAATGTACTTGGCCTATCACATGGGGTTTCAGGGAGGAAGAGCGTGGCCAAAAGAGTTTTGAGTACTTTTAGAAGGTATAATTGCTTATCTATTTTTTTAGAAGCTTAATGCTTGAAAGTTACTTTCTTAAGTCTGTGTGTATTAAGTAATTTTATTTTATTGTGGGAGGGGCCCACACCTGGCAGTGCTTGGGGCTTACTCCTGGATCTGCACTCAGGGATCACTCTTGGCATATGCAGGGGACCATATGGAGTGGCAGAGAGCAATCCCAGGTGAAACCATGTGCAAAGCAAGAACCCTGCCTGCTATACTAGCTGTTAAATTATTTAAAAAAATAGCATGCTACTATGGAATTTCCCAAGGTACATGAGGTATACTGTTAGCATACTCGAAGTTACAGATATCTTTGCATAAAGGTGAACTAAAAAGGAATGAAGACTGGGGAGACTGGGGAAAGGGTGTATGTGCAGGGGAGAGTTGGATAATAAACTAAGAAGCTTGAAAGCCAATTTTCACGGGCAACATTTACTATCATACAAGAGTGATGTAAATCCTGTTGAAATTTCCTCACTTCTTCTTTTTACTGCCCCATAGAAACAAAATCTGTTTAATTTTTTTGATCCTGTGTTCTAGGATATATAACAGTATTTTCCTTCCTGTTTTTATTAGCTAAGCATATTCTGTGAACAAGGAAACAGGAGCCATGACAGTTTTGTTAATGAAATATCCACTTGCTGGCATGAGGCTGTGAGTTCGTTTTGGCACTGTCCCACATGCAGAGTGTACGTAAGGCTGGTGGTAGTGGCACTGTCATTTGGGATCCCCACACTACAACAGATTGTGTGTGATCTCCAACACACTGCAACCAAGTGTGTGTGAGCACCACAACTAAACATATGTGACCCCCCCCCCCGGCAAGTACCATGACCGAGTGTGTGAGCACTGCAACGGATTTTGCAACCTCTAGTCACTGAGACATCAAAAGAGAAGGAAAGAAAAAGGGGGAAAAATAATATGAAAAATAAAATTAAATAAGAACAAGTAAACTGCTGCCTTTTTATTTATTTATTTATTTATTTTTTGTTGTTGTTGTTGTTCTCTGGGCCACACCTGATAATGCTTGGATGGAAGTGGGAGAGATACTGCAATGGGCTCCAACACAGACCTCTGGCATACAAAGCATGTGATTAGCCTATTGAGTTATCTGTCTACTTCACACCCTTTTCATAAGCTTCTTTTTAGGTGCCTTTATTTTATTTTAATTTATTGTGGGAGTAGAAGGACACGGGTTGGTCTACACACAGAGGTGCTCAGGGGCCACTCCTGGCAATGTTCATAGGACCATATTCCATGCAGGGAAATGAACTGAGTCAGCTGCAAACAAGACAAGTGCATGAATCCTTGAATTGAACTGCATCTTTGGCCCTTTAAGTACCTTTTTTGATTTTGTGGTTGGCAAGTTCCTAATATATAGCAAACAACTAATAACTATATGCTGAATGACCAGTTTAGTACCACTAAATATATATTTATTTATAATTATTTAAAAGTTAAATTTAAAATACATATATACATGATATATAATTTATATTATGTATATATGTTGCTAACTGTATACCCATGTCATATGTATATATAATATTCACATGTATGTATATTTGATTTTTTTTTTTTGCTTTTTGGGTCACACCTGGCAATGCACAGGTGTTACTCCTGGTTCTGCACTCAGGAATTACTTCTGGCGGTGCTCAGGGACCATATGGGATGCTGGGAATCGAACCCAGGTCAGCAAGGCAAAAACCTTACCCACTGTGCTATCACTCCAGCCCCTTCACAGGTCACAGTCACAGCCCTCCGGTTGTTCATCGATTTGCTCGAGCGGGCCCAGTAACATCCCCATCATGAGACTTGTTGTTACTGTGTTTGGCATATTGAATACGTCACGGGTAGCTTGCCAGACTCTGTTGTGCGGGCGAGATACTCTCAGTAGCTTGCCGGGCTCTCCGAGAGGGGCGGAGGAATCGATCTCGGGTCTGCCATGTTCGCCGCTTGTAAGGCAAACGCCCTACCGTTGTGCTATCACTCTAGCCCCTTAATTGATATTTAAAGTTAGAGGTTTTCTATTTATTTCCACTTAAAAAGAAAATAAATTCAGTTATTTCCACCTAAAAAGTGAACTTGAATCAGAGTATAAGAAAATATCAGCAGATGAAATGTTCTGATTACAGTAAACTTCGTTAATTGCCCACTGTGAACATAATCCAATATGAGATATTTAGAAATTATTCAAATATAAAATAAATGTATAGATAAACAATGTGCATGGTTTTTTATTTTTTATTTTTTGTCAATTCTACCATCATCCCCTACACTCAAGAAGGTTTAAGGAACATGTAAGAAATATTAAAAAAAATTCTGTCCTGCCCAAAGTGTTTAGCTAAGAGACCAGGCAACAGTTATAAAATAGGCTCTTGCCCACACTCAATATTGGCTCCAATCTGTACCCACCTAAGTCCTAGGCCACCCACATAAAAGAAGAAACAGAAGTTACCAGCGTATGAATAGACGTAACCATAGGGAATTTCACTTTAAGTCAAAAGGTAACCAAACTGGGTTAACTGGAAAAAGATATCAGTAATATCTGTGAGACAGACTACTAATGAGAGAGTGAGTAGACTGAAAAACAAATGCTGTTTCCAAATACTTGAGGAAGAGAAAAGACTTCATTCTTTCCTGTTGCCAACACCCTGTTGTTAATGAATCAGGAAGTTTGCAGAAACAAGTTGTGAATTTTAATTATGACATATCCTCCCATGTGTTCATAGTATGACTTTTAAATTACTTTTGATGATTATGTAATTTTATATCCGAATAGTAGCAATCATTTGAAATAAGATACTTTAAAAAACAATATTACTTCACAGTACAGATAATAACTTAAAAAGTTAATAGACCAATTTTCTAAGTAGATTAAAAGGTCATCCATCTCATTCATGGACCATAGATACGATTCAAATGATACAACATGTCTTGCATATATGCAAGGTCCTGGCTTCAATCCCTAGCATTACATGAGTGGCCCTCATGACCCCCAAGGTGTATCACTTGAGTGTGACCACAGTAAGTAAAATTAAAATGTTTTAAAGTCATCAGGCTCACAGGAATGCAATTCTTGTGAACTTAACATGCATTTTCTTATTTACATGTATCAGCTATTTCTTCTGGGTTTTCTTTTGAAAGTTGCATAGAAATTGGCTTATTATTATGTGGTCTTTCCTTTCATCTATTTGGAATGTGGCACAAAGAAAAGTACTCATGAGAAATGTCAGTACCAATAAAATTATTGTATTTCACTTAGTCAAATTGCATTTTCATTCCCCACTCCTCCTACCTCAATTATGGAGGCAGAAATGTCATTTCCTTTAATGAACAGGCCTATGAATAGCACTGTAGCACTGTCCTCCCTTTGTTCATCGATTTGCTGGAGCGGGCACCAGTAATGTCTCCATTGTGAGTGTTGTTACTGTTTTTGGCATATCGAATATATGCCTGAGGAATCAATATGTGGGTTGGACGCATGCAAGGCAAACGCTCTACCCGCTGTGCTATTGCTCCAGCCCAGACCTATGAATAATCATTTGAAAACATCCTATAGGTGCCTGAGAGATAGTACAGTGGCAAGGTGCTGGTCCTATACCTTACAAGGTTTTATCCTTTGCACCACAGAATGTCTCTGAGCCTTGCCATAAGTAATCCTTGAGCACAGAGCCAGGAGTGATTCAAAAACCAAAAAAAATTCTTTAACTCTATATTCTCTAAGAGTTTTTAGTAAGCATAGATTGATATGTCATCATAATTTTGAAATGCCAAAAACCTCACCAGTAATACATATTTTACTAAACTCATAAGTTAAAATAAACATTATTCAGCATTACTGTACTGCTGTATATATAGGTTATAATATTACTTATTAACTTTGAAGCCTTCATAGAGATCTGTGAAATAAGGCATTCAGTATAATCATATTTTTCTTCCTCTTTCAACCATATTAAAGATTTCTTGTTATTCATTCCATAAATGTCTTTTTGATGGTTTTCCAAACATCTCTGTCTCTGGTATGGCTTGTTGAATTTCCTGCCAATCCACCCCTGAGGAGGCAAAAATAAAGAACCTCTGTTCTCTAACTTAGTCTCAAAATTTATTTTAAGCATTTCAGATCCACCTTAGGACTGAAAGAGAATATTCTTAGGACTCTTCTTTGAATGAGACCTAAATAATTGGATAATATATATCACCAGATGGGTAGTATAATTAGGAAATTGAAAATTACAGTGTTTTCTCTCTTTAAAATAAAAAGGAAGAGGAATGTCATATTTAGAAAAAATATTACAACAGAGGAAATGTGAACATTGATGCTAAATTCTGACAATTTCTTACTGGACTTTTAAAAAATTTCAAAAGGGGATGGACATCTTACTTGAGGAGGGGGTGCACAGTTCCAGGGGATACATTTTTTTGCAAAAATTCTAGGTATTGGGGCTGGAATGCTCTGGTAGAGCGCATCATACTTCATGTGTATGAGGCCCTGATTAATTTGAAATTTACTGTATAAAAAAATAACATTTTTCCTTTTTTTTCTTTCTTTTTTTTTTTTTTTTTTTTTTTTGGTGGGAATAAGGAGACTCCTGAAAGGTGCTCAGGAGTTTGGACCCTCATTAGCAGTTCTTGGTCAACCAGCCAAGGTCTTGAAGATACAATTTACTGGGGATGCCCAGGTCACCTAGCCAAACTGGAGGCCTCCAGGGATACACCTGGTGAATCCTTTTAATTTTTTCTGTTTTTTTAGGTCACACCCGGCAGTGCTCAGGGGTTACTCCTGGTTCTGCCCTCAGGAATTACTCCTGGTGGTGCTTAGTGGACCATGTAAGATGCCAGGGATCGAACCCCAGATCAGCCACGTGCAAAGCAAATGCCCTACCCACTGTACGGGCTCTGGCCCCATGCCCAGTGATTCTTGAGGGACCATGGGGTAGGGAAAGCGAACTGTAATTGCTGTACTATCTTCCGGTCCTCTACATAACTTTTCTGAATCAAGTTTTATGCTTGAAATGTCTGTACATAGTTTCTGAGTAAGACTTTAAAAGAATAGCTTCTTTAGATTCTTGATAATAATTCCTGGGCCTGTGAATGTTATCTTATTTTAGAAAAGGGTCTTTTAAATGTGACTACTTTAAGGATTTTTAGTTGGAGGGATTATCCTAATCTGACCTGTGTGTTTGCTTCTGCTTGATAGTCTGGTCATTCAGATTATCAAAATATATATTTCTCATATACATTTGGTCTATACCCACAGTTCCTGCCTCATAATTCCCTAAAGTCTTGGAATTTACAAAGTGATGAGAGTGTTAATATGTTTGTTATTGTGGTTTTAGGAATACAACTGAGGATGAGGGCTGGTTGCCAAAGAAATCTAGTGACTAAAGAATTGGAATTTATAGTACTACTGACTGATTTATGAGGAAAGAAGGACTGGAGGCTGAGTTCAGTTTTCAGTGGCCAATGATTTACTTAATCTTGCTGTTTTGTAAAGAATCAGTCTCTATTTCTAAAAATGGGAGTGCATGCCCTCCAAGGAACTTCCAGGATGGGGAACCAGAGAACTTCCATGGACAGCCTTTTTGGACCTAACTCCGTGCAACTGAAATCTCCTTTCTTCCAGACATCATCCTTTGCTTCTCTTCATCTGGTTGTTGATTCATATTCTCCTGTATAATTTGAAATAAATTGTGGAAGTTTTGTGAACAAATAGGTTTCCTGAGTTTTCTGAGCATATTAATTAAATTAATTTGCTAGAGAGATTTCTGGGTATTTTTTTGATGTGTATAATCAATTAGGACTTGGGCCCCCTACAAGCAGCAGAGTCTTCTGTCCCCGTGCCTGGCTGTCCTCGCTGGGGCCCCTTGAAGGGGAGCGGGTTGAGTTTCCCTCCCCGCCCCAACCAGGGCTCCGGCAGCCGAAGACCTCCAGAACCAGCCACCACCATGCTGAGACCACTCTCCGCACACATGAAGGTACTGGCAGAGGAACAAAGGCACGCGGGTCCCAGGACTGAGATCTCCAAGCCTACTCGGATCGGGACTGAGCATCCTCCACCCAGATCCTCCAAATTCCAGTAGGCAGGGGTCACACCCACCAACTGGCCTCCTGGCGCCATGTAATCCCATCAACGGCCAAGACTCAGAGACTCTAAAAACCAGCTCCCGGGAGCACACAGCCGCAATCTTATTATCTCATTTCTACTTTGGACAAACTGGCAGGCTACCGAATGTAACCTGCCCACATGGCAGAGTCTGGCAAACTCCTCATGGCGTACCCAATATGCCAAATACCAGTAACAATGATGGGTCTCATTCTCCTAACTCTGAAAGAGCCTTGAATATGGCACTTTTTTAAAAACCTCAGGGCGAGGACGAAGGAGACGTTACTGGGGCCTACTTGAGGCAATCAACAAATAACAGGATGGTCGTGATCGTGATCGAATCAATCATAAGCACAGTTAACAATCTGACCTTAGAGTTAGCACTCAAGCGTAAGGAAGAGGTCTCAGGTGCCTTTAGCATGTAGCTGGTGGTCAAAAGTCCAGATTAAAAAAAAAAAAGTCCAGATAAAATTTTGGGCTTGGATTGGAGTGATAGTACAGAGGGTAGGGCGTTTGCCTTGCATGGAGCTGACCCAAGTTCAATCTTGGCATCCCATATAGTCCTCCAAGCACCGTCAGGAGAAATTTCTGAGTGCAGAGCCAGGAGTAACCCCTGAGCATTGCTGGGTGTGACCCAAAAAGCCAAATAAATAAATAAATTGTGGGCTTGTGACTGTTTTGTTGCTGCTATTTGTTTGGTTTTGGTTTTGAGGCAACACCCAGCGGTGCTCAGGGCTTACTTCTGACTATGCTCAGGGAACCAAATATGGTGCTAGGAATTAAACCTGGGTTAGCCCTTTGCCGGTCAAGTACCTTGCCTCATATATTATCTTTCTAAACCTGTGACTATTTGCTTAAGTAGAGGGCAGCCTTGTTGGGGTTTAACCTATCTAGTAAGTAGTATCAGAATAGAATTCTCGGACACTCTGCTGGTGTGCAAGAATTTCTTGTTGGTGTGCGAAAGTCTCCACACATTGATAAAGAAGTCGGTCGAGGAACTCTACATTACTGTAAATGTTATCACAGGTATCCTTATAAAATGTTACCAGAGGAAACTTTGAAGATAGAGAAGAAATAATTGATGTGATAATAAAAGCAAAGACAAAAAAGGTGGTAGATTTCAGATCATAAACTGAGGAATGAAGAGCCCCAGAAGCTGAGAACATGAAAATGAATCCCCCTCCCCCTGCTTAGAGCCTCTGAGGTAGTGCCATCCAGCCCTTATCTTGATTTCAGCCCAGAAAAGACTTTTTTAAACTTATGGCCTCTAGAACTATACAATATTAGTAAATGTTGTTATGAACAACTCAACTTGTTATAATTGTTTCAGCAGTCATAATTAATATACTATCACCATTCACAAGAAACATTGCTTAAATACATGACAAAAATGTTAACATTTCTTTTGAAGCCATTCAAACATGTAATGTTAAAATTATATTCAAAGAATCTCATAGATTTTTATTTTCAGACACAAATGATTAAATATGGCACAAAAAGGCAAATAAATTTTTATGGCAGAAGGGGTGTTGGGCCACACCTGGTAATGCTCAGAGTTTACTCCTGGCTCTGTACTCAGGGATAACTCCTGGCAGTGCTGGGGAACATATGTGATGAGGAGTGTGGATACATGCAAGTCAAATATCTTAAGCCCCCTACTCTCTTCTCTCTCTCTCTCTCTCTCTGGATCAGCAAATGAATTTTGAATACAGTTTAATATTTTTCTAAAAAGTCTTTTTTTTCTCAGTTTTTGTTTGTTTATTTTATTTCTTGGTTTTGGAGCCCCACTTGGATATGCTCAAGGCTTAATCTTGAGTCTGCTCAGGAATCAGTCCTGGTGGGACTTGGGGGATTCTATAGGATGCTATGGATCAAACTCAGGATCATCTGCATGTAAGGCTCTCTACTGCTGTTCTGTCTCTTCAGTACCTGAATTTTATTTTTTTCTTTTGGGATTACACCTGACAATGCTCAGGGTAACTCTGGGCTCTGCACTGAAGATTTATCCTGGCGGTGTTTGGCAAACGAAATAGGATGCCGAAGATCAAACCCAGATCAGACAAGTGCAAGGCAAATGTCCTACCCATTGTACTATCTCTCTGGTTCAGTCCCTGAATATTTTTAAAAAATAATGAAATTTTCATAGCAGAGCCTACCAAGCTCCCGTGGAGTATTCGATATGCCAAAAACAGTAACAACAAGTCTCAGAATGGAGACATTACTGGTGTCCTCTGGAGCAAATCTATGAACAGGAACACGGTGCTACAGTGCAATGAAACTTTAGTTTATAGCACTCATGCACCAGTGTATATGTAAGATCAAAAATACTTTGAATGTCATTTAAAATGCAACTTCTGGGGACTGGAAAAATAGTACAATGGGTAAGATGTTTGTCGTGCACGTGGCCAACCTGGGTTCTATCTCCGGCATCCCTAATGGTCCTCTGAGCACTGCCAAGAGTAACTCCTGAGTGCAGAACCAGGAGTAACCTCTGAGCATTGCTGGGTGTGACCTAAAAAGCCAAAGGGAGAAAAATGCACTTCAGATACCAACAATCAGAAGAATCTGATGTTTTTAGAATCATTAAAGCTGTACCAACTAGGAGTTCCAAGCCGGCTTAATGTGCTGAGCACAGCCAGGAGGTATTCCACCATCTGGACCTTTACTCCAAGCAATTCATTGCCGAGCATTCTGCTATTCACCTTCTACAAGGCCTGCACAGCTACTAGATGGTCTTCATTAACTGTTTCATCTGCAGAAGCTCTGATCCTGATTTGGGTTGTTAGCAGCAGCAAGTAATTAGTCTAGGAGGTCCCAGTGGCCTATCCCAATACCATGGCTCACAACTCTTAAGCCATTCAAAGCATAACATTAGACAATCCTGCTCTAGACTTTCCCTCCCAATTGCTTGTCAGCATATCAAGAAAATAGGATTTTGGAGCAGAGAAGAGGGAGGAAAAGGTCATTCTCAATTATCAGTGACTTTCAACCAGATTTATAAAGAAAACATTAGAGGTAAAGTAGTCCTACTGAAGTTCTGGTTTGGTTTGAATGTGTCTAGTAACAAAAACAGATTATTTGGTTAATAAAATTTATTGAAGATTACCATCTAGGGCTGAAGCATCATTGAAAGATTCCAAGATATTAAGCTATTTAAAGCTTTTTTTTTTTACAGTTGTAGATTTACAATTTTTTGTGCTTGGGTTTCGATTATACAATGATCAAATACCCATCCCTCCACCAGTGCCCATTTTCCACCACCATTGATAATATCCCTCCCACCCCCATCCCTCCCATCTCACCCTGCCTCTGTGGCAGGGCAATCCCCTGTGTTCTCTCTCTCCTTTTGGGTGTTGTGGTCTGCAAAAGAGGCTTTGAGTGGCAAACACGTTCAGTTCATAGTCTACTTTCAACATGCATCTCCCCTCCTGGGACGATCCTCCAAACACCCTTTATTTGGTGCTCCTTTCTCTGTCTGAGCTGCCCTTTCCCCTAGAATGCCCGGCTGGCCTCTAAGCTATGGAGTAATCCTCCTGGTGCTGATCTCAGCTATTCTTGGGTATTAATCTCATATTTTGTTTCTTTATATTTCCCAGATGAATGCGATCTTTCTATGTCTATCCCTCTCTTTCTGACTCATTTTGCTTAGCATGATACTTTCCATGTTGTAGCACTTGTATATAAATTTCATGACTTCATCTTTTCTAACAGCTACATAGTACTCCATTGTGTAGATGTACCAAAGTTTCTTTAACCAGTCATCTGTTCTTGGGCATTCAGGTTTCTTCCAGTTTCTGGCTATTGTAAAGAGTGCTGCAATGAACAAACAAGTGCAGATATCACTTCAACTATACATTTTTGCCTCTCTGGGATATATTCCCAGGAGTGGTATTGCTGAGTCAAATGGGAGCTCAATTTCTAATTTTTTGAGAATCGTCCATACTGTTTTCCAGAAAGGCTGAACCAGTCGACATTCCCACCAACAGTCAAAGAGTGTCCCTTTCTCGCCACATCCGCGCCAGCATCGGTTGCTTTTGTTCTTTTGGATGTGGGCCAGTCTCTGAGGTGTGAGATGGTATCTCATTGTGGTTTTGATCTGCATCTCCCTGATAATTAATGATGTAGAGCATTTTCTCATGTGCTTTTTTGCCATTTGGATTTCTTCTTTGAGAAAGTTTCTGTTCATTTCATTGCCCCATTTTTTGATGGGGTTGGATGTTTTCTTCTTGTGGAGTTCAACCAGTATTTTGTATATCCTTGATATCAACCCCTTGTCAGATGTGTATTCGGCGAATATCCTTTTCCATTCTGTAGACTGTCTTTGTATTTTGGTCACTGTTTCTTTTGAGGTACAGAAGCTTCTTAGTTTAAGATAGTCCCATTTATCTATCTCTGTTTTCACTTGCTCGGCCAGTGGTGTGGCATCTTTGAAAATACCATTAGCTTCAATGTCATGGAGAGTTTTGCCAACTTTGTCTTCAATGTACCTTATGGTTTCTGGTCTGATGTTGAGGTCTTTAATCCATTTTGATCTTACTCTTTTACATGGTGTTAGGCAGAGTTCTGAGCCCACTTTTTTGCATGTAGCCGTCCAGTGATGCCAGCACAATTTGTTAAAGAGGCTTTCCTTACTCCACTTCACATTTCTTGCACCTTTATCAAAGATTAGATGATCATATGATTGAGGGGAGATGTCAGTGTATTCAACCCTGTTTCATTGGTCTGCAGTTCTGCCTTTGTTCCAGTACCATGCTGTTTTAATTATTACTGCTTATTTAAAACTTTTTAATTGACATTGATATAAGATGGGGACCAGATAAAGCCACAAATAGAATAACAAGATAATAAAGGTAAATTAAGGCTCCAAAGAGACTAGAACTTTCCTGAATTTTAGGAAGCTGAGGGATTCACCAGTTTTCTAGTTAGAGGGAATAAACATGCTAAAATCACACTAAAAATTACCTGAAATGTTTATGGGCATGAGTACATATATATGTCTGCTGATGTACATCACATATGTCCATAAATCACTTAATCACTTAGCTTCCTGTTAGTCGTCGATTTGCTCGAGCGGGCGCCAGTAACGTCTCCATTTGTCCCTGTCGCGTGCTAGTGTAGCCCAATGGCATCTGTTCGCTCTGGGAACATGAAGGGCCTCAAACAGATCGTTCATGATCTTGACGAAGAAGTCTGACCATCTGGTAGGTGGGTGGCCATGCGGTCTTTTGATATCCCGTGGAATCCAGTCAGTAACAGCTGTAGTCCAGCGGTCGTCTTTAAATCTCATTACGTGACCAGCCCATCTGATTTTCGACACCTTGGCAAATGAGACGGCGTCCCTGATCCTTGATCATCGACGGATGTCAGAACTCCAGATTCTTTCTCTCATTTGAGTGAAACGTGATATTCCAAGCATAGCTCTTTCTATTCTTCTTTGGGAGACCTGAATAGCGTTCTCATCTTGTTTGCGTAGGGCCCAGGTCTCTGAGGCATATGTTAATGCAGGAAGAACAGTGGAATCAAAGAGATGTGCCCGGAGCCGGAGGTTCTTCGTCCTCTTAGCTATTTCTTCGACGTTCTTGAAGGCGTTCCAAGCCGCTTTCTTCCTCCTGCGCAGCTCGGGTGTCAGGTCATTTGTCATGTTGACCTCTCGACCTAGGTACACATAGCTGTTGCATTCGGAGATGGTCGTTCCATTGAGAGCGAATGGGGCGTCAGGAACAAGGCTGTTTCTCATAAACATTGTCTTCGTAAGATTCAACTGTAGTCCTACCTTTCCACACTCACGGTCAAAGTCGGCCAGCATTTGTGCCGCTTGGCTGATGTTTGGTGTTATTAAAACAATGTCATCAGCAAAGCGGAGGTGGTGCAGTTGCCGACCATCTATCTTCACTCCCATTCCTTCCCATTCCAGTCGTCGCATGATGTTCTCGAGGGTGGCACTGAAGAGTTTCGGTGAAATGGTATCACCCTGCCGCACCCCTCTCTTGACATCAACGATCACTTCCTTGTAGAATGGTGAGATCCTGGTAGTGAATCCGCAATACAGCTCATGGAGGATCCTGATGTATTGGGCTTGAATGCCCTGATTGGCTAGGGCCTCAATGACCGCTTCGGTCTCAACAGAATCAAAGGCCTTCTTTAAATCAATGAACGTTAAACAGAGTGGCATCTTGAACTCCCGAGAAACCTCAATGAGCTTGGTTATTGTGTGGATATGGTCGATGGTGCTGAATCCTTTGCGGAACCCTGCTTGCTTGCATGGTTGTCCTTCATCTAGTGTTCTGCCAATCCTATTTAGGATGACTCGAGTGAACAACTTGTAGATGACAGACAATAGGCAGATCGGGCGATAGTTGCCAATGTCATGGATGTCTCCCTTCTTGAACAGTAGTACAGTCCTGCTGGTTTTCCATTGGGACGGAACCTTGCATTCAGATAGGTAGCGAGTGAAGAGCCGAGCCAGTGTATTGATGAGTACTGACGGCAGGTTCTTCAGGTGTTCAGGTCTGACCTTGTCTGGGCCGGGTGCTGTTTGTTTCTTTACCGACGAAATGGCGTGTCAGATTTCGGTAACTACAACTGGTCTCATTCACCTTTCAATGTCCATAAAATGATACTTTATATCATTTTGTCCAAAAAATGATTTGAGGCAAGACATAAATTACTGATTATGTTAATTTCTAAGTTAGGATATAGTACAGTTCATTATCTGGAAATTCAACTTAATCACTCTCATCTAATCCGTTTTGTTATCATTAGATAGTCATGTAAGACCACTTCTAGGAACTACTTTTTAAAGGATTTTTCTTCAATTGTTTGAATTCTTGGGTTTGGTGAGATTAAAGCACAAGCAGAATGTATAGAAAGGTACTTTAGATTAGGACTTCTTAAACTTTTCCCTCTCACAACCCCATTACATCTAAGAAAAATATTGGGTGGGGGGATTGGACCATACCCAGTAGCACTCAAACTTGTTCCACGCACTGGCTGGAAACAGAACTGGGATTGACTTTGTTACAAGGCAAGCATCTTAATCCCTGTACTATTTCTCTGGGTCCTCATGTAAGAAAATTTTATCTCAGGTACATAGAAATGTAAACTGTGTATAAAAATAAAACATTTAAAACTAATTCAACATTCATAGTTAATAAACATAAAGGCAGTTATTTTAAAACAATTTTTTACTGGAAAACCTGGTTTTCCACCTACAGAGCTAAGATCATATCAGCATTGTATCATTGAACCAGTCATGAAAAGCTTTGTAACTGTGTATCTCACAGTTATTGAATTAAAAAATAAATTAACAAAAAATAAAATACAATAAAACAGATGTTTTGCTCTAAAAAATAAAATAAAATTATAAAAAAGTAAAAAATATCATGTTAATATTGGTACAGAGTCTGAGCTCAACTAATGACAACTTACTCTTATTTTCCTACTGCAATATTCACTGTCACTGTCCTCCCGTTGTTCATCAATTTGCTCGAGTGGGCCCAGTAACATCTCCATCATGAGACTTTGTTGTTACTGTGTTTGGCATATCAAATATGTCACGGGTAGCTTGCCAGGCTTTGCTGTGCAGGCGAGATACTCTCGGTAGCTTGCCAGGCTCTTCGAGAGGAGCAGAGGAATCGAACTCGGGTCGGCCATGTTGGCCGCTTGCAAGGCAAACGACCTACCCGCTGTGCTATCGCTTCAGCCCACTGCAATATTAATCTCAAGATATCTACTTGTTTATTTTTGGTTTTGAGATAACAACCAGCAACAATCAGGGTCAGTTAAGATGGTGGTTGGAAGATCATATGGTGTCAGGGCTCAACCCTGGGCCTCCTGCATGGAATGCTTGCACTTAATCCACTGAGCTATTTTTCCAGTCCTCATCTCAAGTCATTAATACTTTATTCATTTGTTATTATCAACTTCAGAAGTTATAATATCTGAGAGCAAGATGTATACTATTTGGGAGTGGGGGGACAGGGGACCTTCCCAAGCAGTACTCAGGAGACCCAGGTAGCCCTCTGCTCAACACAAGGGTCCAAAGAGAGAGTGCTGCTCTGATCCTGGGGGTCAGAGGTACCCAACCTAATTCTAGCTGTGTCAGTATATTCTGGGGTTGCACCTGGCAATATTCAAGGGACCATGTGATGCTGGGGATTAAACTAGATTTGGCTACATGCAAGGTATTTGTTTTTATCCCTTTGCTATCTCTCCAGCCCTCCACTAATTTCTTATCTTATATCTTCAGAGCATGTTGCAATATTTGGCACATAATGTAGCACTGTAGTACTGTCCTCCCATTGTTCATCTATTTGCTTAAGTAGGTACCAGTAATGTCTTACAAAAAATTGTGAGACTTATTGTTACTGTTTTTGGCATACAGAATACGTCATGGGTAGCTTGCCAGGCTTTGTTGTGCGGGCGAGATACTCTCGGTAGCTTGCCAGGCTCTCCGAGAGGGGTGGAAGAATCGAACCCAGGTCGGCTGCATGCAAGGCAAACTCCTTCCCAGCTGTGCTATAGCTGCAGCCACATATTAGGTACTCAAAATAAAGCTATTAAATAAACTTTATAATGAATTAATTATTAATGAACTTCAAATGGTATAAAGTGCTGGGATCAGGAATATAACGCAAGTGCAAGAGTTTCTGAAGGGCTCTGAGTTGATTATGGGTACTGTATGCTGTTTGGCCCACCCTACCAAAACAGCTGGGTGTGGTACTTGTCTTAAAACAAATAAGAAAATTAGAGGCAAGTTACCGAGAGTATATTCAATATGCCAAACACAGTAACAACAAGTCTCAAAATGGAGACGTTACTGGGCCCACTCGAGCAAATCGATGAACAACGGGAGGACAGTGTACAGTGTACAGAATCTGTTACACCTTCCCTTCCCTTCCCTTCCCTTCCCTTCCCTTCCCTTCCCTTCCCTTCCCTTCCCTTCCCTCTTCTCCTCTCCCCTTCCCTTCTCTCTGCTCTTCTTTTCCTTCCCTTCCCCCTTCCCTTCCCTTCCTTTTCCTCCCCTCCCTCCGCTCTCCTTCTCCTTTTCCTTCCCTTTTTTTTCCTTCCCTTCCCTCCACTCTCCTTTTCCTTCCCTTCCCTCTGATCTCCTTTCTTCCCCTTTTCTTCCCTTTCCCTCCCTTCCCTTCCCCTTCCCTTCCCTTCCCTATCCTTCCCTCCCCCCGGTGGTACTTATGACTCACTCCTATATCTACACTCAGGGAGCATTCCTGGCAAAGTTTGGGGGGCCATATGGGTTGACAAAGATCAATCCAAGTCAGCAGCATGCAAGGCAAGCACCATGCCTGCTGTACTATATCTCTCACCCCATCAAGTTTTTTCAATTATCTGTTTAGGAAAAAATGTCTTGGATGACAATTTACCAAAATATGAATTTACTTTTAGAAATTGAAAGGAGACATTTCAAAACAATTTCTATAGTGACAGGGGCCCCTCCTTGCTATGTTTGCAGAGGTGACCACAATTCTTCCCATCACTGTGTCTTACTCCTTGTAATGCTTCTTTGTCACTTTTTCCATTGAAAGGTCTGTGACGATACCTTTTTTTTTTTTTTTTTATTGAATCGCTGTGGGAAAAGTTACAAAGCTTTCAGGTTTAGGTCTCGGTCATGCAAATATCAATCACATTTCTCTTTACCAATACTTATTTTTCACCACGAAGAATCCCGATAACCCCCCCACCCCCCCAATGCTTGTGAGGCAGATGAATTCTAGTTAACAGTCTATCTACTTTGACTAGCTTCATTGTTTCGATAAAAGTTGCACCATTATTATTTAGAGTTTACCACCCCCCCCACCCCCCCGTAAATCAGCCATGCTGAAAAAGCATTGTGAAATGATTTGCTTTCTACAGCTGGGTTCAAGAATTAAATGATGTCGCGCGGCCGTGGCTGCAATAGCTGATTTTGGATTTCTGCTATCTTACTTATTAACCCTGGAAGTATTTCTACTGAGAGTCAGATAATTAAGAGATTGGTTTCTGTGCTCTGGAGTCATGGCTGTGCCGGAGAGCCGCTCGTGGGGGGCAACTGGTGACCTGGGTAGGGCGTGAAGGACGGGCCGGAACGCCCCCCATCCCATGAGGTTTCAGTCGCGCCCCCACCCCCGGCTCAGACCTGCTCTCCACAAGGCTCCCATGCAGCCGCCATCTTTCTTTCCAGAGAGGAGAGGGCGAATGGGGCAACACCCTTTCCCCTCCGGGCAGGCAAGATGGCATGGATTAATGCATAGTCCGTTCGCTTTTCTGCTCCAAGCTGCTGGTTTTCTGTGTTAAGTCCTTGTGCTTCTGGGGCCGTGGCCGTGCCGGAGAGCACGGTTTCAGTTGTGCCCCCACCCTCGGACAATACCTTTTAATAAATAAATATATACCATACCTTTTAATATTATATATGTATATATATATGAACCTCAAACAAACAAAACAGAAAGCATGAGACCAACCTACAACCACTAAATTTTAAAATGTTCCTATCATGAAGGCAGACTGGGGGTGGGAGGGAACCTGGGGACATTAGTGGAGGAAAGTTGACACTGGTGATGGGATTGGCACTGGAATATAGTTTGCTCAAAATTCAACTGTGAATCACTTTGCAATCACAATTCCTAAAAATAAATAAATAAAGCTACCTGTGACGTTATTCAATATGCCAAACACAGTAACAACAAATCTCAAAAATGGAGATGTTACTGGGCCTGCTCGAGCAAATCGAGCAAATGTTGAGTTTTCCTCCCTGTATTTTGTGTCTGTATTCTCATGGTGATATTCTTTTAGAATACAACAAAATGATGCTGAGGAACCACCAAGACTTGATCTAAAAATTTTTTATTTCGGTCTACTCTATTAGAATGATGCCCTGAGATCCCCATAGGAAAAAATACTCTCTAAAATACTAGAAAATGATGAACCACATGAAGCAAAGAGGAATTTTTTCATGCTAGACTAACCAACATGAAGTTCCAGATGTGCATTAAAGCCTGTGTTAGGCTATCAAGGGCTAGTGACATTGCCTAATGAGTCAGATTGGTCACATGAATAACCCAGATAAGCCCAGGAGAATTGTCTAGTGAACTGTTCAACACATTGTATCCAGCACAGTAAAAGATAATGGATAGACCCATAACTGCAGTGTCAAAAAAAAAAAAAAACCAGACCACATTCTTTTCCTCTTTTATTGGTTCCAAAGTTACCCTTTATCTTTAGGCCTTTGGACTGTTTATCATCAGCCCACTCATTTCTCCCCTCTAAACGCTACTAAACCTCTGAAAAAGTTCTTTGTTAAAGTTTGTGAATTCAGAAACATGGTTTTTTCCCAGTTAGAACTTTAGCAGTTCTTTTTTTAAATTTTTGTTTTATTTTTAAAAGTTGTTCACAATAATTTATTACAGTCAATATTCCAACACCAACCCCACCACCATTACACCTTCCCACTGCCTATATTTTGAATTTTCACTGTCACTACTCAAGTCTACGCCAATAGCATGCCTTAGCACAGCGGGTAAGGTGTTTGCCTTGCAAGCAGCCAATATGGCCGACCCGAGTTCGATTCCTCCACCCCTCTCAGAGAGCCCAGCAAGTTACTGAAAGTATCTCGCCTGCACGGCAAAGCCTGGCAAGCTCCCTGTGACGTATTCAATATGACAAACACAGTAACAACAAGTATCACGATGGAGATGTTACTGGGCCCGCTCCAGCAAATCAAAGAATAACGGGAGGACCGTGACGGTGTTTGTTATGAATAATCTGCTAAAAATGATCGAAGTTTCCTTAGAAGAAAATGTGTGAATGTTTGTGGTGTCTCAGCCCGGAGCCATTAAGCCCTTGTATAAGAGACTTATTATATGCTGTTAAGGTTGAGCCTTGTGTGTATATATATATATATATATATATATATATATATATATGGTTCACACGCGTATACGTATATATACATATCTATATATACACATAGCTGGAGTTAAGTTTTTAACTGGATGGTAACTTTGGAGTCTGGAACCATGTCTGCAGCTTGTTGCTCTCATCTGAGATTCATTTGTGAGTCTTTGGATCATGGCTGTAAATGAGGAAGCTTGTAGGCGTGACTTTCAGGCACCCAGAAGGACAGGGAGATGGGAGGAGATGGCCAATTCCTGACTCAGTGCAAGCCTGTGGAGATTTCTGTCACAAGTCCCGCATGCATGAGTTTTTCAGCAAATTTACTCATGGAATGAGGCTCTTCCAAGTTTCTGAAGATAGGCCATGAGCATGGCGGCAATTAAGTTCTGGAGGTTTTCATCTGCCAGGGCTCTGTTGGGGTGGGTGAATTTCACTACCCAACCCGCTCCAAGCTGTCCCGGATATGAGGTTCAGCCTGATCGGGGTCTGGAGGCATGTCTGCAGCTTGTTGCTCTCTTCTGAGACTTATTTATGAGTCTCTCAAGGTCCTTTAAGTGGAAAAAAATGCTTTTAAATTATACATGTGTATATATGTATATGTATGTAAATACATATAAATGTTCATACATATACAGAATGTACTCTATGATTGAACCACATCCTCAGTTTCTTAAAATTTATTTAATTTGAAATGAATTTCTTTAAATGCATGCTGTATATAAACCCATATTTCTTGAAATTTTTATTTGTTTGTTTTTGGGCCTACCCATTGGTGCTCAGGATTTACTCCTGGCTCCATGCTTAGGGATCACTCCTTAAGGTGCTCTGGAAATCACAGGGATACCAAAGATTGAACCCAGATTGGAAGCACGCAAGGCAAGAGCCCTACCAGCTGTACTATGCTCCCAGCCCTTCTTGCAGTGTTTTAATAGTAATCATTAAAATACACAGGGATGATGAGAAGGGACCTGAAGACAATGATGGAAGGATATAACTTATTGGTATAATTTATAAGTCATTTCTTCATCAAGACCCTGAACAAATGGTTTGATGCTCGTGTTCCTGGAGTGAGCAGATGCCATTGGGCTACATTAGCAGGCGACAGGGTCAAATGGAGACATTACTGGTTCACACTTGAGCAAATCGATGAACAGCAGGATGACAAGTGATTACAAGTGATTACAGTAAGTCATATGAATATATCAAAATGTGTATGTTCCTAGATAATTGTGCACCTAAAGCATAAATATTAACAGCAATAATAAATAAAATACAATCCAAATTTGGGCCTGGTGCAACAGTACAGTGGGCAAGGCATATGGCTGTCTTGTATCCTCAGCACCCTATATGCTGTATCCCCAACACCCTGCATGGTTCCCATGGACACCGTCAGGTGTAATCCCTAAGCACAGAGCCAGAAGTAAGCCCTGAGCATGCTGAGTGTGCACTGAGAGCCAAAGTAAAAAATAAAACAAAATGCAACTAATGAGGGAGTAGTTAGATTGTGATAAATTTGTGATCAAGATAAAATCACCTTATTAGTCAGTAAAAGATGCACTGTACATATTAACTGTACATATTAACATGGAAATGTGTACCTTATACAATAAGTGGGGAGAAAATCAGGCTCAAATTATATATGGCAAAACTCCTTTTGTATAAAAATATTTTCTAACTTGCCATTTAAAGATCACAGATCACAGATCATCCTGTTATTCTTCGATTGCCTTGAGCAGGCCCCAGTAACGTCTCCTTCATCCTAGCCCTGAGATTATATTCAAGGCTCTTAAGGAGAATGAGACCCATCATTGTTACTGGTATTTGGCATATTTGGTACGCCACGGGGAGTTTGCCAGACTCTGCCGTGTGGGCAGGCTACATTCGGTAGCCTGCCAGTTTGTCAAAGTAGGAATGAGATGTCATAATAAGATGTCACGCAGCCGCAAATGTGGCCACGTGGTTCCGGGAGTTTGGCGGCTGATGGGATTACACGGCGCCAGGGGGCCAGTTGGTGGGTGTGACCCCCGCCTACTGGAATTTGGAGGATCTGGGTGGAGGATGCTCGACTCCAATCCAAGTAGGCTTGGAGATTTTGGCCATGGTGCCTAAAAATACACCAAAATGTTAATGGCTATCTCTGAGTGATGACATCATCAGTGAATTTTCTTTTCTTCTCTTTTTTTTTCTTTTCTCTTCCTTCCTTCATTTCTTCTTTTTTTTTTGTGAAGGGAAGGTTTGGGTCACACCCTAGGGTGCTCATGGGTACTTCTGGCTCTGTGCTCAGGGGTGACCCCATATGGTGCTCAAAGGACCATATGTAGTTTGAGGATTGAACCAGGGTTGGTGGGAAATAAGGCAAGTGCTCTACCTCCTGTGCTATTTCTTCAGACTCTATTTTCTTTTTCCATTTTTTTTTACTATTTCAAAGCATGACTATTTCAATTATGAAAAAGTATTTTTTAGGTAGTAAAAAATAAAAATCATGTGTAAAGTATTGATCTCAACTCATGTTCCAAACTAGTCCTTCACTGAAGAATCTAGAATCACCAGATTTTTGGTTTGTTTTTGTTTTTGGGCCAACCTGAGGATGCTCAGGTAATTCCTGGCTCTGCATGAAGGAATTACTCCTCGTGGTGTGCAGTAATGAATGCCGAGTGTCAAACTTGGGTTGACTGGGGCTGGAGCACAGTGGGTAGGGTGGAGCACAGTGGGTAGGGTGTTTGCCTTGCACGCAGCCAACATGGCCGACCCAGGTTCGATTCCCAGTATCCCATATGGTCCCCCGAGCACCGCCAGGAGTAATTCCTGAGTGTATGAGCCAGGAGTGACCCCTGAGCATCGCCGGGTGTGACCCAAAAAGCAAACAAACAAACAACAAAAAAAAAAAACTTGGGTTGACTTCATGTAAAGCAAGTGCCCTGCCCATTGTACTATTACTCCAACCCCCAAATCACCAAATATTTGAGAAAAACTAAATGAATGAGATGGACCATGAAAAAAATAGAAAAGCTAAAAATAAAGGTCATATAAATTAATACAGAGAAGTAATGTTCTCAATGAAAATAAAGATATTATAAACATAAACAAGAATAAGAAATGTAAAAGAACAATTAGAGCGCAAGAAATAATGCTTGAAAATGCAAAATGCAATTGCTAAAATTAAAACAAATAACTGAAAGTTTGAACAGTTAAGTGTGATTGAATTCCTGGAATATGCAGCAAGGAAATAGAAAAAATAGAACTGAGAAAAGCCTGCCTCAAGGAGTTGTTTATTTGACCAATTAAAAATTCTTACTTGGGGGCTGGAGCAATAGCACGGCTGGTAGCGAGTTTGCCTTGCACGCGGTTCGATTCCCAGCATCCCATATGGTCCCCTGAGCACCACCAGGGGTAATTCCTGAGCGCAGAGCCAGGAGTAACCCCTGTGCATTTCCGGGTGTGACCCCCCCCCAAAAAAAATCTTACTTGTGATACTAAAAGGTCTAAGTGTATACTACTTCTCTGCTTCCTACCCTTACTTCATCAATTGTCCATTTTTCCTTTCTCTGCTTAACGTACTGCTTGGTGATTCAAAATGTTGGTTACCTTAAAAATAGGTTAAAATATAGGGATAGTGAGATCAGGGGTGCATATCCAAGGCTGCAAGTTCAACCCCTAGCAACACATGACCCTTAGGTGCCATCAGGTATTATAACCCTGGAGCCTCTGACCATTTTGGAAGTGGTTCTAAACTGCACCCCACCAGCTCAAACCCCACTCTCTATCATACACCTAAGTTATCAACATCCAGCAGTTAAGACTGGTGAAAGTCTTACTTTCTTGCAAGGAGTAATTTCCCTACCTCACCTGATTTGAGAGGTAGGAAACACACTTCCTAGTTCCTCATGGGAAAAATGCTGTACTGGTACAGTGCTGACAAACTGAACTGGTTACAGTTCCTCCGCTCTCCTCCCCCTCCCCTTTTCCTTCCCTTCCCTTCCCTTCCCTTCCCTTCCCTTCCCTTCCCTTCCCTTCCCTTCCCTTCCCTTCCTTCTTTCTTGTTATCCTTTCTTATCATTTAGCCATAGACAAAGATAGATTGGAAGGAGAACCAGTTCGATTCAGCAAAATTCTCATTATGAGGTTCCCCTTTTAATATTAGAGATATTTCTGAGCTGGAGAGATAGTAAAGGAGGCAGTGTGCTTGCCATGTATGTGACTCTCCTGGGTTCTATACCCAGTTTCTGGAACCTCATGTGGTCCCTGAGCCCTGCCAGGAGTGATCCCTGAGTACAGAGCCAGGAGTAAGCCCTGAAAATCCCTGGGTATGACCCCAAAATAAAAAATTTAAAAAGAAAATAAAATGAAAAATACTTCACAGCCTTCTACTCTGCACAGCATATCACTAACTCATAGAAAACAAAAATTCAAGGGGTGAAAATAATTAAATAGTAAAAGAAAATGTAACTACCATATGAAATGTATTGATGAAAAAACTAAACTGCATGACTGGCAGTTTCCTTTTCATATTATGAAATTTCAGGATGGTGTTTCATTCAACAGATATTCAATACCAAATAAGTGCCACATATTGGTATAATGTAGATTTATAATAGAAAATATGACAGATAAAGCCTGAGGGGAAAAGTAGAGTGATAGACCACAAATAAGAAAATAAAACAATTAATCAAATAATCTCAGCTTGAAAGCAGTAAATGAAAAGACCGCTGTGATCTAAAAAAAGCAGTAAAGAAAACCTATCTCAGAGGTGGCATTTAGACTCTTGCCTAAGAGGTTAAAAATCCAAACCATATTCTAAAAGAATCTCTGTGTTTTAATATAGAAGCCCTGAATGTTTAAGTTAAAGCCTAACACATGGAAAGGATTGGCCACACAAAGGTCTCAGAAGAGAAACTGGCAGCCAGAGTGATAGAAGAACAAGGAAAAAGCTCTGAGAATGAGGACTGTGTATTCTAAGAGCTCATAGGAGGCTGAGAGGAGGAAACAAGTGAGCAAGGAATGACTAGTTGAAATGAGTTTGACGAAACAAGAAGGAATCAAGCGCGTAGCGTGGAAAACAGTTTTTAAACAGAAACCTGCTGTGATCTGGTCTACATTTCTGAAAGAATATAGAGATGTATTTTGAAGGTAGAAATGAGAGGAAGTGGTGATGGATTGAATGAGGAGGAAAGAGTATTAAGGAGTAAATAAAAGGGAAAAGTAAAGGAGGCCAATTTAACACAAGGCCCTTTGTTGAGACAATAAAGACAGAGGGAGATCTAGTTTTAGCAAAAAGGATCCATTTTGGTCAAATTAAATTTTAAATGCTTTGGAGACATGCAAGAAAAATGTCAAATTCACAAATGTGAATCCAGGGACTGGAGAGGTGGCTCTAAGAGTGGTAGGGCATGCTTTGTGTTGGAGATTCTTCAAACCATAGTTCCCGCAACATGTCCGGGTTGAACTTTAAACAAACAAACAACAATAAAATAAATAAATGACAAAGTGGATAGAAAGCTCAGAAAGGAAGTATTTCCTACTGATACAAATTCAGGAGTTTTAAGTATGAGGTTTTTATTTTTTTTAATTTTTTTTTATCATTTTTTTATTAGTGAAACACCATGAAGTACACTTACAGACTTATAAATTTTTGTGCTTGGGTTTCAGTTATACAATGATCAAGTACCCATCCCTCCACCAGTGCCCATCCTCTCCCACCATGGGTCCTAGCATCCCTCCCGGCCCCATCCCCCCCCCCCCCCCCCCCGTCCCACCCTGCCGCTGTGGCAGGGCATTCCCCCCTGTTCTCTCTCTCTTCTTTTGGGTACTGTGTTTTGCCAGAGAGGCATTGAGTGGCAATCATGTTTGGTCTATAGACTACTTTTAGCATGTCTCTCCCACCCTGGGAGGGTCTTCACAACACCCTTTATTTGGTGCTCTCTTCTCTATCTGAGCTTCCTTCTCACCTAGCACATGTGGCTGGCCTTCAAGTCATGGAGCAAAATTCCTGGTACTAATCTGAGCCATTCCTGGGTGTTAGTCTCCCGTTTTGTTGCTTTATGTTCCCCAGATGAATGCAATCTTTCTGTGTCTATCTCGCTCTTTCTGACTCATTTCGCTTAATATGATACTTTCCATGTAGTACCACTTGTATGTAAATTTCATAACTTCATCTTTTCTAACAGCTACATAGTACTCCATTGTGTAAATGTACCAAAGTTTCTTTAACCAGTCATCTGTTCTCGGGCACTCAGGTTTTTTCCAGATTCTGGCTATTGTAAAGAGTGCTGCAGTGAACAAACAATTGCAGATGTCACTTCGACTATACCTTTTTGCCTCTCTGGGATATATTCCCAGGAGTGCTATAGCTGGGTCAAATGGGAGATCAAATTCTAATTTTTTGAGAATCGTCCATACTGTTTTCCAAAAGGGTTGGACCAGCCTGCATTCCCACCAGCAGTGAAGGAGGGTCCCTTTCTCGCCACATCCGCGCCAGCACCTGTTGCTTTTGTTCTTGTGGATGTGGGCCAGTCTCTGTGGTGTGAAATGATATCTCATTGTTGTTTTGATCTGCATCAAGTATGAGGTTTTTAAAGCATGAGAATAGATAAAATTTGTATAGGAAGAGGGTAAGAGAATAAAATAAGATACAGGAATCCCAACATTTAGAAAGAGGGGGACATGAGAAGAAAAATGAGAGGCTGAAGTGATAGTACAGCAGGTAGGGTGTTTGCCTTGCTTGAGGCTGACCCTGGTTCAATCTTTGGCATCCCACATGATCCCCTGAACACTACTAGGAATAATTCCTGAGTGCAGAACCAGGAGTAACCACTGAGCATCCAAAAAACCAAAAAAAAAAAAAAAATTTAAAAGAGAAAAGAAAAGAAAAAAAAAGAAGTAGGCAATAGTTTAAGAAAACCAGGATAGTGTGTAGTGTGGATCCCAGAAAGGAAAATATCAGAAAATTCTATTTGGGGGAGAGGGGCTGTGGGGAGAGCCATAACCAGAAGTGCTCAGGGATTACTTCTGACTCTGCATTCAGGAATTGCTCCTGTTGGTGCTTGGGGGACCATATGGGATACTGGGGATCAAACTCTGGTCAGGTACATACAAGACAAAAACCCTACCCTCTGTACTATCACTCTGGCCCCAGAAAATCCAACTTTGGAATAAGAAAAGAGGGAGTCAGCCAAACAGAAGTTGTCAGTTACCTATACTACACCGATATTATTAAAGTTGACACATCTTCTCAGCAAAATTGGCTATTAGAAAACAACTGTACCAACAAAGTTCTGAGACATGGAGGAAAGATTGGCATAGTGATGCTATATCTGTAAAATAATAACAGTAATTTTGTAATATTGTAAATGATGACACTTATAATAAAAATTAATTATTAAAGAAACGGTTCTCAGGGGCTGGAGTGATAGCATAGTGGGTAAGGTATTTGCCATTCATGTGGCCAACCTGGGTTCGTTTCCCAGCATCAGGAGTGATTCCTGAGTGCAGAGCCATGAGTAACTCCTGAGCATTGCCGGGTGTGACACAAAAAGCAAAAAAAAAAAAAATAAAAAAAAAATAAAAAAAAAACCAGTTCTGAAATTTATTTTGAACTTAGAATTTAGTTGGCAGATGAGATATCAAGGACGAGGCCAAATTTTGATCCCCCACTCCCAAGTTTTCTTTTTTTAATTCCTTGTGCATCTTTTCAGGGAAAAAAATGCTTAAGGAAATGTTCCAGCAGAATAAAAAGAGAACTCAAGGAACAAGCATGGAGATCTATTTTTAGGATCTAAGTAGAGATATTCAGGAACACAAATAGGACTTCAAGGTAATAAATAGCAGTAGAAGAATAGGTCAGAACAATCTCAGAAGAATGTCTCCAAGAAAAAAAGAAATTCACTTATGAACCAGTCTGAATAAAATATTAATATGAGGGCTCACTAGACTTTATCTGTCATTTATTTGTCACTATACTCAATCCTACTCTACAACTTGAGAGATTCAATGCTCGATCCATCAGTGAAGGCCACCAACACCACACCTGGGGGTCCTGGGGGGACAGGTCGTACCTAGGATTGGACTCAGGCCTTCTCATGCCAGGCATGCACTCAAGCATTTTGAGAGATTATCCGGTGTTTTATATTTGTTTTAAGTAAATAATACATATTTTTTAAGTTTCCATAATGTGAGGTGGTATACTTTTCAATAAAGAGCAAACTTAGATAATTTTCTTTCCTTATTTTTCTTTTTTTCTGTAGTGCTTGTTACTCATCAAGGTTTCTTTCCTGTGAAGCATGCACTTTACCACTGAGCCACATTCCCAGCCCAATGGAATGTTCTGAGAAACAAAATGAAAGGCAAGACCCTCCCCTCCCTGGAAAATTTTCCTTTTTAAAAAACTTGAGAATACAAAGTTAATTTAAATTAATATTTGATTTCTTAAATCTATCTTGCATGTTTTAAAAATTGGCTCCAGGGCCCGAGAGATAGTACAATGTAAGGCCATGCTGGGCTTGCAGCTGACCCCAGTTAGATCCCTGGTACCACATAGTTCCCTGGAGGTCCCTGAGCACCTCTAGGATGGCAGCACCACAACCGTGGGCCCTTGTGCTAAACCAGTGGCCAGTTAGCCAGAATTGTTGGGAAGGTCCCTGAGCATTGCTTGGGCAACCCCCATACCCCACCTCCAAAAAGAAACTCCTAATGTAATGAAACTAGGGAGTTTTAAGATAAATTTTCAAAGCTGATTTTAATTGTGAAATTCTCCAAGTTCTTATTTAAATGTGTACGGATTCTGTCATATGTAAGTTGCATATCACCTAGGTCTTTGCTAGTACTTATAGAAAAAAAATTCTTTTTAATAGGGGACCAAGATGCGTTAGCCCACATGTGAGTGGTAGCCCCTTGCATGTGAGGCCTTGAGTTCAATTCCCAACGAGGTAGGCAAAAAAGTTATACTTTACTGTAATTTTTTTTTATCCTAACCACGTTTTGTTTGGTAAATAACATCTTAGTCACCTACAGGCAAAATCAGCTTGGGCCCTGACTTATAGACTCTCATTTATATCCCTCTTCAAATAAACTCAAGAGCTGCAGCCACAAAGGTATTTGTCAGCCTCAATTATTTCCGCCGTTAGTGCTTTTGTACTTGTCTTTTTTCCATTTGCCATGTCCTGCCCGTCTCTTCCCTCCGCAATCCAATTCTTAGCCTTCTTCAAAAGTGACAACTCCAAGTTCAAAAGCCTAGCAGATTCATCACCACCTAATCTTCTAGAGACTAGAAAACCAGAAACTAGAGGGGTAGAAAGAAAACTAAACAAACACATGGTCAAAATGTGGTTTTAAGTAAGGATAGAGATACCTATGTGTCTCCTGCTCCTACCAATCACAAAATAAAATCCAATAAAATGTAACTGAATCATATAAAATGAATTTAATAATTTCATTGTCATGTTTATGAATATTAATTATGTAATTTTCCAAAGTTTTAGACCATAATTTGACCCTAATAGAGAAACCTCAAAGGGTTGCTGAAGTTTTACAAATAATTATGTATCTTATAGTTTTTCATGAGAGTATATCTTCGAGTGTTAAATAATTTAAATTTAAACTTATATTAATTCTTCTTTTTTACTGTGAGGCCTAGGAGACATATAACCTAGATGAGTGTTTTAGAATAATTTAGAGATATATAAGACATAGGAAAGGAGCACTATTGGGATTGCTAGCTGCAATTCGAATACTAAAGTATAGGAATTTGCCAAGAACTCTTGCCTGAAGAGAGCACATGCTTTTTGAAGAAAACAAAACCCTGAAATATTGATTGAGGCATTGCAAAATCTGCTCCCCTCTCTGCCCATAGGAGGCAAAGTTCAAAATTCAGGCTGAACTTTGTTTAGAAATTTTGGAGTCACGTGTTTGAAGCATGAGAGACATTTGTCAAGAACTCATGCCAAAGCACATCACAAGCTTGACATGTGCTCGCTGCTTGCGCGCAAAGATGAATCTCCACAAGTCAGCCAGCTGCTAGCATTTGGGATACCTTCTAACTAGTGAGGTGTCAAACTAGGTCACCTTTCTACTTCCCAAAGGAAATGCCAGGAACATACTGCCTCTGTCTCTTACATAACTTACACGCTGCTTTATACAATTTCTCCATTTTAAACTTAAAATCATATTAAAATTATAATTTTGAAAATGATAGAAATTTAAATGTTCCCAATTAAATGAATCACCTTCCAGAGTAACCTGTTCATCTCACTTAGTCTAATAATGCAGCCATCTACGTAAATGTCCATCTCAAAAAAGTTTAAGACTTAACAATTACAGCTACTATTTATTGAGTGTTTTTAATGTCTCATGCTTTGGACTTTTTAATTCCTTTAATTCTCATGGAGTTTCTGGAAAGAAAATAGCTTAAAAACATATTTCAGATTACTGTCATCCCTCCTCACCCCCTTAAATTTCTCGCTGAAACTACTAACAGCACTAAAAGCTCCAGGGTCAGAGAGATAGGAGAGCCCTTAAAGCACTTTCCTTGCATGCAGCTGACTGGAATTTGATCTCTAGCACCTCATATGGCCCTGAGCATGACCAGGACACAGAGCCAGGAGTAGGCACTGAGCATTCCTGGGTATGGTCCTCCCCAACTCCAATAAATAAACAAACAAATAAATAAATAAATAAAATAAAAAAACAGTCCTCATAGGACCTTGAAGGCTTGAAGGTAATCTGTGTTTTTTTTTTTTTTCAGACATCCTTGGAAGAGAATAGTTACTGGACTTTGGGGATTGTAGTTTGGGAAAGCTGACTCTCATCAGGAAAAAGGGACCTACAAAGTAGACAATCACAGTGTAAGAAAAGACTGTTTCTTTTGTACAAGAGGACCTGGTCTCAAGGAAGCTTTGTTTTGTCCCCTTTCAGTAAAGGGGCCTTACTGGGCTAGCTTGTCTGCTTCAGGCTAGAATAATAGTTTTCAAAATGTTGTCCCTGGACTAGGAGCAATGCCATCACCTACAAACTTTTTATAACTTGTTAGAAATGCAAATTTGCAGGCCTCACTACAGTCTATAAATCAGAAATTATTGGAGTCAGCCAGAAAGTTGTGTTTTTCATAAGCCTTCCAGGGGATCATAATAAAGGTTTAAAACCATGAGACTAGAAGCATAGAGAGTTTAATATCTTCCACCTGCTGGAAATTCCAACCATCTGACCTGTAAAGGCCCTGAGGAACTTATATCCATTAGTAGAGCAGAGGAAATTATGGTACATTTAATGAACTCAATAATTGGAGGAAGATTTAGTCAGCTAATCAGGCAGAAAAGGTAACTCCTATAGGGAAGAATAATCAAGCACAAGAAGAATTTAATCTTAACAAGTCTTGTCACATCCTAATCAAAACTCACGGTTAGAATACATATTCTTCTATTGTGCACATGGGACAATATATAGACCATATATTGGAACAGCAAACAAGTGTCAATAAAGTCACCAAAACTGAAATCATATGAAGTAACTTTTCAGATCACAATTATGTAAAGGTTAAAGTTTATCAAAAAAAGAGTTGAAGAAAAATCATCTGAAGACTAAATAACGGTATGAAAAGCTACTGGAAGCTAGGCAGACACACCCACATACTGCCCCCAAGTGCAATATACTCTCACCAACAACCAAGATCCAGAGATTCTGAAATAAAGCTCCCAGAAGAGAGCGACATAGAACAACTGGACCCTGAGCCAGTTTGTCTTCACCACAGCAACTCAGAGGGGGACAAGAGTTCCCCTCCCCACCCCAGCAGCACCCCGGCAGCCCAAGACCACCAGAACTCAACTGCAGCCTTACTCAGGGCCTCTTTCCACAGGCTCAAATGAGCCTGACCCAGGAGGGAACCTGCAGAAAAACATGGGTATGTGGAACCCGTGACGGAAATCTCCAAGTTTGCTCAGAACGGGACTGGGCCACCTTCCCCCAGCTCCCTAGTTTTCCAGTAGCTTGGCAGTCACACCCACAAACTCCCCCCAGCTACCATATGATCTCATCAATGTCCAGAGACTCTAAAATAAAGCTCCCAGAAGAGAGAAACATACGCCTTACCCATGAGAGAATCTGCTTTATAACAATATTCTAAATTTCAGAATTCTTGGAGAGATCTTTCATACTCTAGCCCACTAATGTACCAAAAGTATCTCAATTTGTTTGGGTTTAACATACATGCTTGTGATCTTTTATACAGGTCTTAAATGGCTCCAGGATGAAACACAACCATCTTCACACACTTTGCTCTTATGGTGGCAGGAAGGTGCACAGTCCTGGGATTGGTATTTGAATATTGAATGCAATGAAGTATTGTGAACAACTTTATAAAAATAAAATTAAATTAAAAAAATACATAAAAGTTACTGGGTCAATGAGAAAATCAAAAAATGAAAAGTTCCCAGAAACGAAAGGGAATGAAGACATGACGATCTATATGGGATACAGCAAAAACAATGCTAAGAGGGAAGTTCACAGCAATAGAGGTTTACATAGGAAATAAGAAAAGGAGGGTGGGGAGTGGCTTGAAGGGGTGGGAGAGAAACTGGTGACACTGGTGTTGGGAAATTACACTAGTGGAGGGATGGGTGTTGGAACATTTATGACTGAAACTCAATCATGAACAATTTTGTAATGCTCTATCTCAGAGTGATTCAAAAAAATTTTAAAAATTAAGGGGCCGGAGCAATATCACAATGGGTAGGGTATTTGCCTTGCACACGGCTGACCCGGGATCAATTCCCAGCATCCCATATGGTCCCCCAAGCAGCTCCAGAAGTGATTCCTGAGTGCAGAGCCAGGAGTAACCCCTATGCATCGCTGGGTGTGATCCCCCCAAAAAGTAAAAAAGTTAAGAATAAAATAGTTCCTGTACTGTTACAGGGGAAAAAGAAAAAAAAAGACCCAGATAAACAATCTAACATTACATCTTAAGGAAATAGAAAAGGAATAACAAATAAAACCCAAAGTCAGAAGAAGGGAAGAATAATAAAAATTAGAGCAAAAATAATGTAAAAATCAGAGAGATGACACAATAGATCAAAAACACCAAGAACTGGTTTTCTGAAAGAATAAATAAGACTGACAAACTCAGCTAGGCTCATGAAAAAGAAAAAATGAGAAACCCAAATAATTAGAATCAGAAATGAAAAGAGAGAACAGAAACTACAGAAATCCAAAGGGTTATAGGAATTTAATACAACCAACTTGATATCCTAAAGTAGGAAAACCTGGAAGAAATATGTGGATTTTTGCAATATTATTTCATACATATGGACTGTTATTTTATGACAAAGAAACCAAGACTACAATTTGGAAGAGGAAAGCAACTTAACTAGTGCTGGAAAAACTAGATAACCATATGCCAGAGATTAAAACTGAAGCAATACTTTACACCATGCACAAAAGTTAACTCAAAAATGAATTTAAAAGTGGACATTAGACTTGAATTATTAAAATACACCAAAGAAAACATGGCCAAATACTCTAGGATAATAGCTTCCGTGTTGTCTTCAGTAATTCAACTATTGACAAGGAAAGCAAAAAAATTAGTAAATGGGATTATGTAAAACTAAAATCCATTTGTACTGTGAATGAAATCACTAGAATGAAAAAACATCCTACTGAATGGAAAGATATTTCATGTACCATTTTTTTGACAAAGAACTAATATGTAAGATAAAGCACTCACACACCACAGCAACAACAGCAAAAAACCCCATTGAACTTGAGAATTTCTAGAGAGATATCTTTAGAGGATTAGAGCATACGTGTTGCACGTAGAAGCTCAACTCCATCCCAGGCACTACATGGTACCCCAAACACCACCAGGAATGATACCCAAGCACTGTGTTAGGAATAGCCCCTGGACAAAAGGGTGGCCCAAGACCAAACAAAATGGTTGGGAAAAGATCTGACAGACACATCTATGAAGGAAGCATATAGTGCAACCTGGGTTGAAGCGATAGCCAGTGGGTAGGGTGTTGTTAGCCTTGCACGTGGCTGACCCTGTGAACCCGGGTTCGATTCCTCTGCCCCTCTTGGAGAGCCCAGCAAGCTACCGAGAGTATCTCGCCTGCACGGCAAAGCCTGGCAAGCTACCTGTAACATATTCTATATGCCAAACACAGTAACAACAAGTCTCAAAATGGAGACGTTACTGGGCCCGCTTGAGCAAATCGATAAACAATGGGAGGACAGTGACAGTGACTCTACCTCTACTGTTTCTATCATCTTCTTTTAAACTTAACTTTTGTGATATACATAATGAAAGGTGAGTCAATTGCCGGTGTAGAATGTATCTCTTCCCCTGCCTCCCGGTAGTTATTATCTTGACCCTTATGAAAATGATACTTTCTTTACTTTTCTTTTTTTTCTTTTCTTCTTTATAATTTATTAACTAATAAATCATAATTACAAATAGTTGTACATGCTAATCATTATACAATTGTGGATGTTACTACATGTATATTTTTTCTTTTTCTTTATTTTTTTAGGGACCACCCAGTGGTTTCTCAGCCCAGGTCTACAGGCCTGATGGTGCTCAGGGACCCCCAGGGTCACACCAGGTAGTGCTGGGGGTTGGTTAGTCACTGGGCATCAAACTCAGCACTTTTCATGTTCTGAGTATGTGTTCTACCACTTGTGCTACCTTCTTAGTCCCTCCCTTGTTCTTCTTTATTAAATCATTTCTATAAGCATTCTCAAACAGCGTTGCTGTTTAAAATATTGCCATTTTGAACCTAATTTGCAAGGATTTTTTAAAAATCATGTCTCTTTTGTTTAGTGTTTTGGTGACATTCATCCATGTTGTATATACTCATAGTTTATTTTCATTGGTTCATTCTTCGCATTTATTCTCTGGGACCACCTGGCCCCCAGAGTGCTACCAACCCTGAACACAGAGACAGAAGTAGCCTCAGCACAAAAAAAAAAAAAAGGAAATAACCAATCATGTATTACTTAAGTTATCCCAGTGCTCTCTAACTGTTCTCATTTTCAAAAGTTTTCAAGTGCTGCCAGAGCCAGCTCTTGACCTTTTGTTAAAAGGAATTGTGATCGATCAGAAAGACAGTATAGCATGTAAGGTGCTTTTACCTGAGTTCAATTTCTGGCATCAAATATGCTCCCCTGAGCCCTGACAGGAATGATCTCTGAGCACAGAGCCAGGAGTAAGACCTGAATACAGCCAGGTATGACCTAATATGCCCCCAGACTTTCTCCACCAAATAATTAAAAAAAAAATTTAACAAGGGAATTGTGAAAAAGAAAAGAAAGTCTTGCAGTAGGCAGTGACATGTGGAGACCAAATGAAGACATTTATTTTTATTCTTGGTGGGCGGGGAGACCATCATTGAACAACCCTATCTGATTGACAATTGTGAATTTCTAAACTCAGAGACTCCTAATGCAGAGCCCTTACACCATTCTATTAAACCCTTAGATGATTCCACCTGTAGAATCTCAACCAAATAACCAGCCCTCATTAAAAGTTGCTCAAGGCCACTGGGATCCCTTCAGTTGCTAATTACCTATGCTCAGCCTTGACTTCCTCTGTTGCTAACTCTTTCATTTCTATGTCAACTGTTAGGTTTGGTAGGGAGATTGGGTTCTTTTGACTTGGTCTGGGAATTAATTGACATAAGATAGATCAATAGGAGGAAATCATACGTATTTCTTTAATACAAGTTTTATGTGGCCCAGGAACCTTTATAAAAAATAAACAACAACCCCCCCAAAAAAACTGGCAAAGACAACTTGTTTTTAATCTTAGGTTAAACAAAAAGAGGCAATTATGGAAGAGTGACTGAACTTTTGGGGGAGATTTAAAGGAAGAAAAGAATTATTCAAAAAGGTGTTTATATAGCTTTCTCTTGAAGCTGCATATTTTTGGGTGTCAGGTTCTGAATTGCTTCAGTTCCTAGTATAGTTTTACAGGTTAGGTCATTTACGTTCTTGCATAACGAATAAAATATGGATGGTGCAGTAGTGAATTTTTAATTGTGCTGATAAATGGCAAGTAAAAGAAAAATGGACAAATGTCCTAAAAATTTGAATCTTATTTAAATCTAAATTTAAAGGCACATGGATAGCACAGCGGTAGGGCATTTTTGCCTTGCATGCAGTCAACACGGCCGTCCCGGTTTCGATTCCTCCGCCCCTCTCGGAGAGCCCGGCAAGCTACCGAGAGTATCTCGCCCGCACAGCAAAGCCTGGCAAGCTACCCATGACGTATTTGATATGCCAGACACAGTAACAACAAGTCTCATGAAGGAGGCGTTACTGGGCCTGCTCGAGCAAATCAATGAACAACGGGAGGACAGTGCTTTAAATCTTAGCTATCTACAGTAGGGAAATTTTCAAGTGACTTAATAGACAATATTAATTCATGTTATTGATGATAATGAGATTTATAGAATATTAGGTGAGAAATTTTCTCCATTGCTGTAAACATGGTGATAGACTGTATAGTAGTGTAGGGGTTGGCAGGTCTTTTCTCTAAAGGACTAGTCATCTATCCCAAGATTCCAGAAAAACTATTTAGAAAGGATATTTGCACTTCTGTATTCATCATAGTACTTAACAAAATCTGGAAACAAGGCTGAGTGAAGTAGAAACTGGTTTCCGTAACATTAATAGAGAATATTGCTATGGGCTACAGAGTTTAGGCTATGAAGAAATCGATTTTGAGCAGTTATGCTGACTGGCTGACCATAGGCACGTGGCATTCTCAGAACATCTTGGACTTCAGACACAGGGAACTGTGCCTACTATGTAAAAACTGCATTTGGAAACACGTTGTTGTATGGTTACAGACTGCTGCAAGATCTTTACAATGCAACCTGAAGCAACATACATTTCTCTGCTTTAAGGCTATGTAATGTCTACAACCCCAAACTCCTCTGCTCTTCTTTTCCTCACCTATTGCCCTTTTACGGTGTTCTCAATAGATTTTTTTACTACTTGTCTCTACATTAGACTTTTTATAAATTCTTTTATCCTTGAGAAACCCATCAGATCCTCTCCTCACTGCAAATATGTCATAGAAAATAGAGGTAGTTGGATATAAAATTCTGTTGTTGGCTGTAGGCTGAGGCTAATGCCTAATGAAAATAAAAGCCTTTTTTTGGAGAATCTGGGCTAATAGCTGGAGAAGCATCATGATTTGATAAGCAAAACTGAATAGTTTTTACAAGTATAAAGTTTTATCTAAGAAAGCATTTTTCCATATGTACTCAATTTTACAGCAAGAATAGCTTAAGTGATACTGAAATACAAGTATTTAGTCAAGATTACCAAACTCCAGATATAATAATGCATATGATTCAAAATTATTGCACCCTCTTTGCATCTAGGATTTTCTGCAAGTTTGAGGTTGTGGTAATAGGAAACATGGGTTGGCCCTCTGTATCAATATCTAAACAGAGCCACTGCCTTCTAAGGATGTTTCACACTTGTTATTCGTTTTTAATTACTAACTTTGCTCTTATATTGCTTTTTAGCAAAACTGATGGAGGAAAAATTGTAATCATAGAATATAGTATTCTTTTAGGCTTCAGTAAGAAAGCACTGGTATGAAATGGAACATTTCTAACTCTGATTTACAAACAGGACTCCACAACTTCCTGATCAGTTTATAACAGGTAATGTGACTGAAGTTTGTTTCAAAGCTAACCTAAGAAACTTCTGGAATAGTGAATATAGTTCAATAAATTCCATTGGACTTCATTCCATTCACCCACCATCCACAATGATGGGACAGTGTGGTATCAGTGACAGAATCTAGAATCAGATCACAAATTTCATTCTCATGAGTAACATTGTTTGCAGTAACACCATCTTTCATGTAAGTATATAACTGCTGAACCTAGCTAACTCATTGGATTTTCCAGGATTTTATCTGGCAGACTGAATAACTGACTCCTTGGGAAATCCAAAATACGAAAGCCAGAACTCAAACCTCCCAAACAATATGCTGCTTTATTAGAAAGATTGTATGAAAGGAGAGAAGGTTAGCACTCCCCTTGACAAGGATGGAAGAGGCTCCGGTCTGCAACACGCCTACGGTTAAGGCAATGCCACCTACTTCGTGGCATCTAATCAACGTGTTTGGGGCTGGATCAATAGCACAGCAGTTTGCCTTGCACGCGGCCGGTCAGTCAACATGGGTTTGATTCCTCTGCCCCTCTCAGAGAGTCCGGCAAGCTATGGAGAGTATCTCGCCCACAGGGCAGAAATCTGACAAGCTACCAGTGATATATTCGATATGCCAAACACAGTAACAACAAGTCTCACAATGTTACTGGGCCCGCTTGAGCAAAATCAATGAACAACGGGAGGACAGTGCTCCAGTGATACAGTGCAATAAGAAACTCTACTTCTCCCTGGTAATTCTGAGGTGGGTATCCACTGATAGAAGAGATTTCATGAAGTTCTTACAAAATAGAAAGCAGCTTTGAAATGAGTTCAGCTCACTAGAATCCTTGGCTTTCATCAACAGGGAGGTACCACATGTTTTCAAATGAAAAGGTCTCTTGGACAAAAACTTGCTACTTTCACTGACTACATAAGCTTTCTGCTTGTCAGTTCTGTTACACTCATGATAGAACACTGTACATCTTCCAGAAGTATGATTTTTCCCCCACCACCGTCACTGCCTGGAAAACCAGATCTTCACCTCCAGCAGCTTTACAGTTCCTTGGGAGAGATGTGCAGCTGCCATCACCATGAGACTAGCGAGCAACCAACCACCCAGAAAATCAACGAAATTAAATCTCTTCTTCCCCTGCTGCCAGTGTTCCAAGCTGCAGTGCGAAGTCTGGCATTTTGTTTCTTTTGCTGATGTCATTTTACAATTTACTTTCTAAAGAAACAATTAATGAAAAACTTCCCAATTTTATTTTATTTTATTTTTGAGCAAAGTGGGAGTACGTTGGAAGAGGCAAACACAGTTCAGGCTCTTGCAAGGGGCTGTATTTCTGTTGAAGAGAGTAGAGACCCCCAGTTGATCTCATACCACATTGTAGAAAAGACTCTGTTTCTTCTCTTTTGACTATTTTTGGGGGATGAAGACTGGGCCACATCTTGTGGTCCTTGAGGTTTGCTCCTGGATCTGTTCTCAGGGGTCACTTCTGGTGGTGCTCAGGGGGACCATGTATGATGGCGGTGGTTGGGGGTGGGGGGTGAGTTAGGGCAGTCACATACAAGACATATGCTCCCGCTTCTATATTATCTCTCTAGCCCCTCCTCTCTTCTGTATCTTAAGTAAATAGTGTTATTGGGATTAGTATTCTCTCTAATTAAGAGTGATTGAAGCCCCGAACCTTCAACTATATCTACAAAGTTCTTTTATTCCAAATAAGGTTATAGTTTCCAGGTGGGGATTACTTTTGGAATTAACCTACTGCAATATCATTCTTTATTTATCTGGTCATCTTATAGTAGGTATCTAAATTATCTATATTTTTTAGTAGAGAGAGTACAAACAATTATGACTTCACATATGTTCACAAATTTCAGTTCTACTTATCAATATAAAGTGCTATTTAAATATTTTTAAGCTTGGCAGAAATTTATATAGGAATTAGTCAACCTTCATATACTTGAATTAAATAGATTAACAGAAAACAAGCTAACTAAGGCAAGGTAAGGAATTTTAATTATTATCTTCACTTTTATTCCTCTATCAAGATACTATCCAGACACAAGTTTGAGATCAGAAAAAAATTGATTTACTTTTTGTAGTTCATTGAAACTTTTAAAATTGAAGCAGCATTGGTTTAAAATATTATATCCATTTCATATGTAATACATTATAATTTAAGGAGCCAGAAAGGTAGTAAAGTGGAGAGGGCCTTGTCTTGCATGTGAGTGACCCAAGTTTGATCCTGATATTACATAATGGTCTGCTGTAGCCTTCAGAAGTAATCCTTGAGCACAGAGACAAGAGTAAGTCCTAAGAACAATCAGATGTGACTCCAAAACAACAACTAAAAATATTATAATTTGTTATTAGTTTATACCTCCAAAAGTCTGTTTTCCATATACCACAGTGCAATTGTTCCTCCTTTAACCAGTTTACCCCCACGACATTCCCTCTGGCAACCAGCATTTTATTCTTATGATCTGAAAGTTTGGTCTTTGTTTAATTTCCTTGTCATTTTCATGAGTGAAATTATATAGTATTTCTTTTTCTCATCTGACTAATTTCATTTAGGTTAAGCCCTCAGCGCCATCCATATTTGCAAATGGCACCATGTACTTTTTAATTAGCGAAGTGGAATTTTCTTGTGAGTACATACCATATCCATATAGTGTTGTGCAATACCATATCTGTTTAAGGAAACTTGGGTTGTTTCTATATCTTGATTATTGAAAATAATGATGTGATGAACTTAGTAGTGCATAGATATATACAAATTAGTTTATTAATATTTTGGAAATGACTCAGAAGTGGAGTAACAGATCTTATGGAATTTTCACTCTTAATTTTTGGAGAAATTTCCATACTGCTTTCCGTAGTGGTAGTACAGCTCACATTCCCACCAGCACACAAATTCCTTTTTCTTCTCATCCTTGCCAATACTTGACAACTTTAACTCCTTAAAATAACATCAATACTTGATTAAAGTAAAAAAGAAAACAAAGTTTGACTCTTTTATGTCGGTTTTTCTGTTTTGTTATAATAGTAGGCATTAGTGCCTACAACTATCGCAGAGGCTAAATTTAATAGAATTATCTCATTATAAACATGATTAATCATAACCAGTTCACCAGCAGGGGATTCAATTTATGGCTTTTTATAACAGACAAAGAACTTTGGGCTGTTGTTTCTCCCTCTTAGATTTCAATAAATCCAACCATAATAGAATGTGGCTTAAAGACTTGCTACCTATAATATGGCTGGCTGCCACCCTGCAATGAAAACTTCGTAGAAGGGATGGTTCTCTGCCTCATTCAACTCTAGGTCCTCAAACTCTAGGTTCATCTCAATTTTTTTAACCTTGGAGAATGTTTCCCTACTAAACAGTGCCTATGAACAAAAACCAGTGTCTTCTTCATAATGTAGCCGTTCCACCAATGCAGAATAGCTCCTGCTAATGCCACTTCATACAAGTAGTTTTAATAAACTATTTGATAAACTATTTGATTTTTGTCCCTCTGCCAGTACCTTCATGTGTGCGGAGAGTGGTCTCAGCATGGTGGTGGCTGGTCCTGGAGGTCTTCGGCTGCCGGAGCCCTGGTAGAGGGACAAAGCCACGCGGGTTCCGGGGCCGAGACCTCCAAGCCTACTCGAATTGGAGTCGAGCATCTTCCACCCAGATCCTCCAAATTCCAGTAGGCGGGGGCCACACCCACCACCTGGCCCCCCTGGCGCCGTGTAATCCCATCAGCGGCCAAGACTCAGAGACTATAAAATCCAGATCCCGGAACCGCGCAGCCACATTCGCAGCCGCGCGACATCTTATCAGAACTTTTTTTTATGACATCTTATTGTCTCATTCCTATTTTGGACAAACTTGCAGGCTATCGAATGTAGCCTGCCCACAGGGCAGAGTCTGGCAAACTCCCCGTGGCGTACCAAATATGCCAAATACCAGTAACAATGATGGGTCTCATTCTCCTAAATAGCCTTGAATATAATCTCACGGCTAGAATGAAAGAGACGTTACTGGGGCCTGCTCGAGGCAATCGACGAATAACAGGATGATGAAATGAAAAAAATGAAAATTTGATTTTTAAGAATGTACTGAAAAATCTTTTGGAGTAGTATTATATAGGTGGTTTTGTATTGAATGTTTGCTTTATTTATTTAGCAATTCCAGGAATTGGCTATACAATTCATTTATAAAGGCAATTTGAAACACAACTTAGGCCCTCATGAGATTAGACAAGTATAATAAGGTACATAATTATCATTATGATATTTTGAGAGCTTTAAAAAATGATCTTATAAAGGTTTAGAGTTTTTAAATAGTAACACAATTCAGCTTTGTCATTTACAAACTCAGTTGTTTACAATGTCTGTGAATAAAAACCAAATCTTAACTGTCTTTCTTCAGTGCAGATATAGTTCTAAGATTTTGTTTGATTTGGTCTTAGTTTGGTTTTGGTTTTTGTGCCACACTTGGTGGTACACAAGGCTTACTCTGGCTCTGCACTCAAGGATCACTCCTTGCATGGCTGAGGGGACCATATCTGGTGCAGGGAATAGAATCTAGGTTGGTGGAGTGCAAAGCAAGCGCCTTACCCGCTGTATCATTTCTCTGGCCCTGATTTTGGAATATAATTACTTTGAAACTTTAGGGTACAGAAATTTGGAATTTTCCCATATCCTAATTTTCCATTATTCTGTCCCTTCCATTTTAATTTTGATCTATCTACTCTGAAATCAGAGAAAAATGTATTCTTACAAAATCATGATTTCTTTACTTTTGTCAGTTATCCACAGGGTACGTTTAATAAAACTGATCCTGAGGACTAAGAAAGCAAAGTCAAATGCTAGACAGTGTAATTCATAATATATATTTGTTTTTGTTATGTTTGTTTGGGCCATGCCCCACAGTGCTCTGGGACTGATCCAGAAGAGGTTCTGGTGGCTATGTGCAGCAGTGCCTAGGGGAGCTTGTGGTACTAGGATTGAACCTAGGTCTCCTGCATGTGATAACATATAGCTACTGAGCTCTCTCCTGGCATTATTATATACATTAATATATGTGTGCTATTTTCAAAGGTATCACTGTATCGATTGTAAACTGTCATCCCATTATTCATCGATTTGCTCAAGCAGGCGCCAGTAACATCTCCATTTGTCCCAGCCCTGAGATTTTAGCAGTCTCTCCTTACTAGTCCTTCCCAACGCTGCTGTATTGGAGGCTCTTTCAGGGTCAGGAGAATGAGACCCATTATTGTTACTGTTTGGGGCATATCTAATATGACACGGGTAGCTTGCCAGGCTCTGCCGTGCAGGTGGAATACACTCAGTAGCTTGCTGGGCTCTCGGAGAGGGACGGAGGCTTTTAGGGAGAACTCTAATTGCTTTTACAGGTTTTTGGCTGGCTGACTTGTTGTAATGATGCACACACTGACAAACACGCACCTGCCTGTGTCTCTGGGCAGCACCTGGGACATCTTCAGCCTCAGGTTGATCTCCTTGAGGTTAATGGAGTGCGCCCGGAGGTTGCTGAGCAGCTGGCAGGGTTGCTGAGCAGGTGGCAGGATAGGACCCCATCGAGGAGGGTCTGTGCCAGGAAAATATGTATATTTGCGTATATATGTATATATATATTTCCCTCTGATTTGTTGCCTACTGTCTAAACCCCATCAAATATGACGTAGTAATTATGGAAAATGGATATGGAGTGTCTTATGATGTGTCCTATGATGTGGCTTTTGTGACCAGACTGTCCAGGAATATGTTCATTCATATGTGAAGCTCAGCCTGAGTGTGTGGAGAATGGCCTGGAGCATGGTGGCGGTTGGGTTGTGGAGGTTGGCAGCCGGGACTGGGTCCCTTGGGGCAGGGAGGGCACTCACCCAACTATTCTGGGGTGCCCCGAGTGAAAACAGCCTGGCATGGAGTCCGGTGGCATGGTTATGGGGGCCTCATTTTATGCTCCCTTCCAGGAGAAGCAGCCATGAATTCTGGGGGGTGGCCGTATGAGGAGATTATTTGGTGCCTTCAGGAGATGGCTTATGGGTGTGACTTCTGGGTCACCCACTTTCAAAGGTACAATTTCAAAATCAAATTATGCACTTTAAAGACATTTTACATTTAATGTTATTTGTCAGATCATATTCTAGTCTTTTCAACTTTCTTAGGTAGTTTTAGCATATGTATATATGTATATATATACATATATATATTATCTACAAGCAACAGAACAACACACAAATAACCTTAGGCAAAAGGGGCTTATTTGTTTAATATAACAAGAAATTTAGAATTACACTCTTACTGGCAGTGGTATAGTAGCTGACTGTAAAGACTTAGATTGGCATTTCTGCAATTCTGTTGCCTTTTCTTTATGGTCACAAGATAGATGAAAAAGTCCCAAGCATTAAAACCACATTCAAATGCAGGAATCAGGAGATACTTCTGGACAAAACGTGTAACTTGACTCTTTTCCATCTAGAAATATTATACACACTATTTTCAAATCCTCTATCTCATCACCTGCATTTGAATTTTACCAACTTTATTGTGTGGAGCAATAGCACAGTGGTAGTGCTTTTGCCTTGCACACGGCCAACTTGGCCGACCTGAGTTCGATACCTCCACCTCTCTCGGAGAGCTCAGCAAGCTACGGAGAGTATCTCGCCCCCACAGCAAAGCCTGGCAAGCTACCCGTGACATATTTGCTATGCCAAACACAGTAACGACAAGTCTCACAATGGACATGTTACTGGGCCCGCTTGAGCAAATTGATGAACAACGAAAGGACAGTGCTACAATTGTGTAACATAACTACCCTTAAATGTAAAGAAGCCTGGAAGCCTAGAGAAATGAATGCCTACTTTACCAACTGTAATTTGGGGGAGGCAAAGGTGTAGGGATTGAGAGTGACTTACTGAATGACCAATCACATTTTGCGGACACTATGTGCTTGCATCCATTTGTTGAATGAATAACAAGAAAGCCACAGTGTTCAACAGAGCTAACCTTCAGGTCTATACTTATCTTTCAATTATCTTTCCTATTAAATTTACATCATATTTTCCTTATTTGTTCAGAAACATTAGGAACATTTCTTAGCTAAACCACTTATAAGTAAATATTTATTCAGCATGTGGATAATATCAGTCTTTGCTCTGTGACTGGAGAGAGAATTAGAAATGGCTAATACTGAAGTATCCATTCACTTATTCAACAATATTTATAAAGTGACTGCTATGTGCCAGAAACAATGCCAAGGCCCTGCTATTGAGGAAGCCTGCAAACTAATAAAGTATATTGACGTACTAATTGGATTTTAGGAGACAGGCTTGGCTTTCATAAATAAACATAATTGGTAAATGCATTTATTTTAAAAGGAGCCACAGGAGAAATGACATGGCATTGTGAACGGCATGTCCTGTTTGGCATCATTAAGTAGTTCCATGAAGCATAAACTGCAAGGTAGGAAATTATGCTCAGGCTATGAAGGGCTTTGTCCAGAGCAGTGTGAGTTTGGGCAGAACAAACTAACATCTCTTCAAGTTAGTACCAAAGCTTCTCAGATTTTTTTTCACTTGAAGATTCTACAGACACCATGAATTTATTATGTCCCAAATGATCTCATTATATTTTTGCTGAAATTTGCTTACTAATATATTTTTAAATTTTATTTAGGCCCTCCCCAGTTTTGACCTGAGTAATTATCTTCTGTCTATAGTCTCCTACTCCTTAAATTCATCCTTTCAGAGACTTTAGAAAGTTTCTGGAATCAGGGATATGGCTCATTAATAGAGCAGTGAAGTACTTTGCAAAGCAAGCAAGGAAACAAGCAAGGAAGGAGAAGGGAGGAAGAAAAGGAGAAAAGGAGAAAATGAGGGAAGGAAAGAAGGAAGGAAGGAAGGAAGGAAGGAAGGAAGGAAGGAAGGAAGGAAGGGAGGGAGGGAGGGAGGGAGGGAGGGAGGGAGGGAGGGAGAGAGGGAGGGAAGGAGGGAGGGAGGGAGGGAGGGAGGAAGGAAGGGAGGAAGGGAGGGAGGGAGGAAGGGAGAGAGGAAGGGAGAAAGGAAGGAAAAAAGGAAGGAAGGGAGGGAGAGAGGGAGGGAAGGAAGGAAGGAAGGAAGGAAGGAAGGAAGGAAGGAAGGAAGGAAGGAAAGAAAGAAGGAAGGAAGGAAGGAAGGAAGGGACGGAGGGAGGGAGGAAGGAAGGAAGGAAGGGGAAAAGGGAGAGAGAAAGAGGAAGGAAAAAGAAAGAGAAAAAGAGGGAAAGAAAGAATGAGAAAAAGGAAATAAAGATAAAATGAAAGACAGAGAAATAAAGAGGGAAAAAAGAAAAGAAAGACAGAAATAACTAGAGGAGTAGAGAGGAAAAAGGAAGAAAGATTTTTTTTTCTAATCTATATTTGAGAGAAAAAAAAAAAAACCAGTAACTACAACTGGTCTCATTCACCTGACCCTGAAGGCTTCACCGACATGGCAGCACTGAGAAGGATGAGAAAGGAGAGGCCGACAAAATCTCAAGGCCGACCTAGGCTGCCACAACGAAGGAAGACAAAAATGATCGTCTGTACTTTCAATGCACGTACGCTAGCATCAGATGCATCCATCGAGGACCTGATGGTACAAGCGCGAATGATCAAGTACGACATCATTGGTCTGACCGCGACAAGAAGGCACGAATCTCACCATGCCGTTTTCGACACCGGAGAAGAATTGTTCCTCGGAACATGCGATAAAAGAGGTGTTGGAGGCGTCGGTGTCCTTGTCAACACAAACTTGGCCAAGAGCATTGATTCATTCGAATGCCTAACAACCCGAATCGGACGTTTACATTTGAATAGATGTGGCTCACTGCCTGCAGTTTCTATCTTCGTTGTCTACGCACCAACATCTCATTATGATGAAAGAGAAATCGAGAAGTTCTACATGGAGCTAGAGAAGTTCTATAAAGAAGACCACACCTTCTACAAGATCATTGTGGGTGATTTTAATGCCAAGATAGGACCGAGAAGATCAGCTGAAGAACTTCACATCGGGACCCATGGCCTAGAATGGAACGAACAGGGTGAGAGACTGTGTGAGTTCATCATGTCGACCAAGACCATTCATGGTAACTCACAGTTCCAGAAGGCAGAATCTAAACGATGGACATGGGAGTCTCCCGGTGGACGATTCCACAACGAAATAGACCACATCATATTCAATCGACGGTTTTGCCTGACTGATGTCGCTGTTGTCCCAAAATTTCGAACGGGATCGGACCACCGTCTCCTTCGTGCAAAATTCTACTTCACAGAGCGGGGAGAAAGGGCTGCAAAGTTCAAAAAGAGAACTCCCAGAATGACCACCAACTGGGAACTCTTTGGTACTATTGCGGCAACATGGGAAGATGCCATTGTTGACAACATTGACGAGGAATACGATCGACTGGTTCAGCACCTCCATGAATGTGCGAGGAACGCCAAGAGAGAGATAGCCACAAAAAGTCGCCTATCTTCGAAAACTCTTGAGCTAATTCGCCAGCGTGGTTTGGCGCATGCCTCAGGCAACCGCAAGCTAACGTCCGAGCTTGCAAAGCAGTGCAGAGATGCGATCAAGGAAGACCTCAAAGAGAGAAGAGCAGAAGTACTGGTAGATGCGGCAGAAGCCGGGAAAAGTATTCGTAACGCCCGCCTGTCCTTCGCCAACTATAAGACCAAGATGACTGCCCTCCGACGTCCTGATGGATCCATCACATCCTCCAGAACGCAATGGAGAAGATTATCTATGACTTCTACTCAAATCTCTTCAATAGCCATGTCCACTTGCCGACATACCAAATTCCACAGGATGGGTATGTCGTTCCCAAAGTTCTCCCTTCCGAAATCCGACACGCCATTTCGTTGGTAAAGAAGCAAACAGCACCCGGCCCAGACAAGGTCAGACCTGAACACCTGAAGAACCTGCCGTCAGTACTCATCAATACACTGGCTCGGCTCTTCACTCGCTACCTGTCTGAATACAAGGTTCCGTCCCAATGGAAAACCAGCAGGACTGTACTACTGTTCAAGAAGGGAGACATCCATGACATTGGCAACTATCGCCCGATCTGCCTATTGTCTGTCATCTACAAGCTGTTCACTCGAGTCATCCTGAATAGGATTGGCAGAACACTAGATGAAGGACAACCATGCGAGCAAGCCGGGTTCCGCAAAGGATTCAGCACCATCGACCATATCCACACGGTAACCAAGCTCATTGAGGTTTCTCGGGAGTTCAAGATGCCGCTCTGTTTAATGTTCATTGATTTAAAGAAGGCCTTTGATTCTGTTGAGACGGAAGCGGTCATTGAAGCCCTAGTCAATCAGGGCATTCAAGCCCAATACATCAGGATCCTCCGTGAGCTGTATTGCGGATTCACTACCAGGATCTCACCATTCTACAAAGAAGTGATCGTTGATGTCAAGAGAGGGGTGCGGCAGGGTGATACCATTTCACCGAAACTCTTCAGTGCCACCCTCGAGAACATCATGCAACGACTGGAATGGGAAGGAATGGGAGTGAAGATAGATGGTCGGCAACTACACCACCTCCGCTTTGCTGATGACATTGTTTTAATAACACCAAACATCAGCCAAGCGGCACAAATGCTGGCCGACTTTGACCGTGAGTGTGGAAAGGTAGGACTACAGCTGAATCTTACGAAGACAATGTTTATGAGAAACAGCCTTGTTCCTGACACCCCATTCGCTCTCAATGGAACGACCATCTCCGAATGCAACAGCTATGTGTACCTAGGTCGAGAGGTCAACATGACAAATGACCTGGCACCCGAGCTGCGCAGGAGGAAGAGAGCGGCTTGGAACGCCTTCAAGAACGTCGAAGAAATAGCTAAGAGGACGAAGAACCTCCGGCTCCGGGCACATCTCTTTGATTCCACTGTTCTTCCTGCATTAACATATGCCTCAGAGACCTGGGCCCTACGCAACCAAGATGAGAACGCCATTCAGGTCTCCCAAAGAAGAATAGAAAGAGCTATGCTTGGAATATCACGTTTCACTCAAATGAGAGAACGAATCCGGAGTTCTGACATCCGTCGACGATCAAGGATCAGGGACGCTGTCTCATATGCCAAGGTGTCGAAAATCAGATGGGCTGGTCACGTAATGAGATTTAAAGACGACCGTTGGACTAGAGCTGTTACTGATTGGATTCCACGGGATGTCAAGAGACCGCATGGCCGCCCACTTACCAGATGTTCAGACTTCTTTGTCAAGATCATGAACGATCGGTTTGAGGCCCTCCATGTTCCCGGAGCGAAGAGATGCCATTGGGCTACACTAGCACGCGACAGGGACAAATGGAGACGTTACTGGAGCCTGCTCGAGCAAATCGACGACTAACGGGAAGTTAAGTGATTAAGTGATTAAGTGATTAATCTATATTTAAACCTGGCTTAGATGGAGGCCATAGTTTATGGAATATCTGTAAAATTAGTGAAAGGGACTCTGGGTGAAGAGGTTGCCTCATTGGTAGTCATTTTCTACTATTGTATAACAGAGTGCCACGTACAGTTTTGGAGCTAAGAGAGCACTCATTTGTTGTTTCACCATTTCTGTTGCTTGGAGTCTGGCCCAGTTTAGCTGGGTCTTCTGCGTAGAGTTCACAAGACTACACAGTGTCAACAGTGTTGTGCTCTCCTGTGCAGAATCTGTTGCTAAGTTCACTGAGGTCACTGACATAATTCATTTGTTTGCAGTTGCATGGCCACTTTCTGACTATTGGCTGGAGGCTGCCCTCAGTTCTAGAGGACACCTGTGTACCTTGCCATGTGGACTTTCCCGTATGATTGTCTGCTTTTTCAAGCTAGCAATGAGAATTTCTAGAGTGTGCTGGCAAGGCATGACTATGCCTATGGTGATTGTGAGAATGATCCACAGGAGTACTTTATTCCATTCCTTATAAGCAAGTAATAGGTCATGCCCACATTCGAAGGTGTTTAAAACTCTAGAGAATAGAACACCAATGGATAATGATCATGGGGAATGGCCTGAAAATTTCACTGTTTGATATTACACTCTCCTCTGACCTCAGGACCTGTTTAGTGGACGTTTATCACCCATCTCTGTGAATGGTCTTGAAATGAAGCTTTGTTTCTTCCCAAAACAAACACACCAATCAATGATTCCTAGTGTAAATGAGTGATATTTTATGGAAAGTGCCTGAAGGGCACTGCCTTTGAACTGTTTTGTTGGCGTTTCTCACCTCTGTCTAATTTTTTTTTACATTCATCTTCAGGGATTCCTCTTCCTCTAGAAAGCACAGAAGTTCAGATTGTCTAGCTGCCCACGCACAGATGTATATGGCCAAATCTCTTTGGGTACTCAGCAGAACACATTTAATTCAGACTCTTTAGAAGGCAGCCGAGATTAAAATAGAAAACCTCCATGGGGAGGGATACTGGCAAGATGGTGGACAAATAAAGATGACAGACTTTTTTCTTTCCCACTTTCAACTATACAAGACATGGAATGAAACAGACACTAAAAAGAGGATCAGATGGCTTATGTAGCAGTGCCTTCACAGGAGAAGCCTTGGGAGACATGAGAAGGGTAGAGACAAGTCTAAGGTAAGATTTCCCCATGCACCTCCAGGACATAAAGAATGGCCAGAAGGAGAAAGATTCAATTCAGAGCCAAGCTTCTGAGACGGAAGGACTCACAGTGCTATGGGGGTCTCTGATACCTGGATACTGTAACAGTGAAGGGAGCACATAGGGCCAACCACAAAATGAACAGGGTTTACTCTATAGGGCAGTGAGCAGAGTTCTATGACTGGGTACTGGTGAGTAGTAGGTGAGGATAAAAAATAGACACTGGACAGATAAGAAACAACCAAGGAGCCAGAGCAAGGAAAGATAACCCCAAATCTACTGTCAGGGGTATCAGAGGACATTGGACATTTCCTGTGTCTGCTGGCTAGGCCCTTGTCTAGGTAGGGTTAACAATTCGGGGTTCTAGCAGCTGGAGTTCCAGCGTGTGTGTGTGTGTGTGTGTGTGTGTGTGTATTGGGGGTGGGGTATGCTGATGGTGGAACTTGGTACAAACTAAAGAAGCTTTCTCTGTGGTCTCTTTATAAGAGATGTTGGTCTGTGCTAGGCAAGGCTTACCTTTTATCCACCCCCAGGAATGATCCTATGGTTGGGTCTACCTACTATGCGTCCATCCTCTATTCAGAGCCTAGAGCACCTGAACTGAAACAATTTTTTACTTGCAACACCTAATGATTTTGAGAATCATGCTCATTGTATCACCCTATGATTATTATAGAGACTTCAAGTTCAAGTCTGAACCTGGATCACTCTTCTACCTGTAGCTCTCTGAAAAGTTTGAGCAGCAGGACTCAGAGGTCAAATCTAAACCACAGATGAAAGATGATTGACAAATGAAGCATCTGGGGAAGTCTGGAACTGGGAGAGCTGTCTAGGTCAGAGGGCAGGTGACTGCACATCTCACTTCCCACAGTTTACCTGCTAATCCCTGGCATGTTCTAGTTCACAGTACCTTCCCACAGTTACCTCTCCGTTCCTGCTACTTCAATACTGGACCACAATCATCTTAACTGGGGCAGAAGGATCTGGTTTCTTTCTTTTTTTTTTTAATCTATCAACAGACAATTTAGTATCCTGCATAAATAACCTATTCTGTATCCTACAGCCTAAAATTTTAATATAAGATCTGCCTAACAAGAAGAAGAGGAGTCATAAGAGAAGTTATTTGCTCAGTTCAACAAAGACAGTTAATACACAATCTCTAAATTGGTATTTGGTGTTTACAGATAAAGTATTTTGACAAACATCAGTGAGACTGATGTGTAAGATACCCCACTGTAGAGAAGAAGCAATGTTCCATCACTTTACTATTGTGGTTGTGTTAAAATATTCCCACAAAGGGTCAGGAATATAATGCAAGTTATGTACTTGCACATGTAAGGCCCTGGATTTAAATCTACACAACACAATAGTATCTGTGCCTCTCTCTCTCTCTCTCTCTCCCTCCCTCTATCTATCTTTCTATCTATATATACTCACATAATATTTATTACTCTTCACTTGAAAAGGCAATGATTATTGTCCTTTAGTGTGGGTTGCATTCATGACTTTTTCCTTATGACTTGAATATGGCACACATGGGATAATGTGACTCCTAACAATAGATCATAAAAAACATTGTGGGGGGCTGAGTGATAGTACAGCCAGTGGGACATTTGCCTTGCATGCAGCCAACTCTGGTTCAATCCCTGACATCCCATATGGTCCCCTGAACACTGCCAGTGCAGAGCCAGGAGTAACACCTGTGTACCACTGGGTGTGACCTCCCCCCCCAAAAAAATAAAGATGGAGAGAGAGAGAGGTGGAGAGGGAGAGGGAGAGCGAGAGAGAGAAATTGTGGCTTCCTCCTGACTCCTTTTCTTGGATCACTTGCTTCAGAAGGAGTTAGCTGCCATATTGTGAGGACACTCTGTGTCATGGAAAAATCCACATCATGAAGCAACTGAGATCTCTTTTGCATCAGCCACCTTGCCTGTAGATCTGTCACCCATGTCTTCACATGAATATAGCCTCAACTGAGAGATTTGCTGCAAAGTCATGAGTAATACTGAGCCAGAACCATTTAATTAAGCCTCTCCTCAATTCCTGACCCATGGATATTTCCATATTAAAATATTTATTGTTTTAATCTGCTGAGTAATCTATTATGTAGCAATAGCTACCTAATACACTCTTCTTTCATGAAACATGTAACCTTATTTCTAAATAAGTTTTGAACTTACGATTTTTAGATTTTTTTCTTTAAAATGATGCCAAAATATTTTTCTGCCAGGTGTATTTGAGGCAGACAGGAAGGTTTCTAGGCAGGTAATCAGGTAGCGAGTACCTTGGTAATGTATTTGGGAAGTAATAAAACCAAGATACCATCTAAGAAAGGAATGAACCTGTTGTAATTTCTTTTGCCAGCTCCAAAGTATAAAGCTGGACCCTCTTTGGATATGCAAGAACTAAAGACTGATAAGATTCTGGTGACAACTGTGCCAACCCAGAGAAGAATGAACCACATCAGGAGAGAAACACTTCAGCAATAATTTAAGGCCCTAAAATTAAAATGTGAAAGACCACCAAAAGTTCAAAGTCCTCAGTCTTTGACTATATTCTGACAACAACTCTCTCTCTCTTTTTTTTTTTTTTTGAGGGAGATTTGGGCCTTACCCAGTGGTTCTCAGAGGCTATTCCTGGCTTTGTGTTTAGGAGTGAGTTCTGGCAGGGCTTGTGGTACCATATATGGTGCCAGAAATTGAGCTAGAATTGGCTGCATGCAAAATAAGTCCTTATCTTCTGTCCTAACTCTCTGGCCCCTGGCAACAGTGCTTCTCAGAGCAGGTAACTCCAGTCCAAGTCAATCTGGAGAAAATTCAATCAATGTTTTTCTGTGTTCTTTTTTTTCTGTTATTTTTTTCTCTGAAGAAGCCTGTGTTTCTCTTTTGGGAGAATCAACTTTTCTTCCTTACACACACACACAAATATATACATATTTTTTTAAATTATTTTTGTTGTTGTTTCTAGGAAAACAATTAAAAAATTTCCCTTTATATTTTTCATAAATACTGTGTTTTACAAAGTTGTTCATAATATTTATTATAGACATTCAATATTTCAACACTAATCCCACCACCATTATACCCTTCCTCCACTATATTTACTTATTTATTTATTTATTCTTTGCTTCTTTCAAGAATACCCCACAGAGCTTTGCCACTCTTTTGTATGCACCTTCCTGATCACTGTAGTACTGTCCTCCTATTGTTCATTGAGTTGCTCAAGTGGCCACCAGTAACATCTCCATTGTGAGACTTGTTACTGTTTTTTACATATCGAATACACCATGGGGAGCTTGCCAGGCTTTGCCATATGAGCAGGGAAACTCTCAGTAGTTTGCCGGGCTCTCCGAGAGGGACAGAGGAATTGAACTCGGGTCGGCCGCATGCAAGGCAAACACCGTATCCACTGTGCTATTATTCAAGCCCAAAAGAGGAAAAATAAACCTATATAACAAACAACCAGTTTTTTCTATAATGCTCAGAGTCATCTACAAGTTACATAGAACTTTAAAAAACATTATCTGTTGCTGAGTTTGGGGAATGCTTTACACACCTGGATATTATCTGATGTAAGATGTACAAACATTTTTCCCTATTCAGTATGCTGTATATTTTACTATGTATTTCATGTGTTCTGTAAAAACAATTTTGGAATTTTGGGGGTGAGTGTGGGGCTTGAACCATACCCAGTGGCTCTGTATTCAGAGTTCACACCTGGCAGTGCTCAGGGAACCATGTGATTCCAGAAACCAAACCTGAGTCGGTCCCATACAAGTTAAGTTCTTTAACCCCTGTACTGCCCTGTGAAAACTTTAAAATTTGACGTAGTTACTTTTTAAAATAACGGAGCGATAGCACAGCAGGTAGGGTGTTTGCCTTACACGCAGCCGACCTGGGGTTGATTCCTCTGTCCCTCTCAGAGAGCCCAGCAAGCTTCTGGGAGTATCCTGCCCACATGGCAGAGCCTGGCAAGCTCCCCGGGGCATATTTGATATGCCAAAAACAGTAACAAAAAGTCTCACAATGGAGACGTTACTGGTTCCCACTCCAGCAAAGCGATGAACAACAGGACGACAGTGCTACATTCTTTGTTCCATTATTGATACGAAATTCTTTCTATGAGAGTAGGAATTAGACCTGGGAAACCTGAGAAAAGTCAGGACTGATTTTCTCTCAGAGAACAAACTCTTGCTTCTGCCCGAGAATCATGACTCAATGAAAACACGGTGGTAGAGACTGATATCTACACTGCATAGATCAACTGGGCTCAGGTACAGCTTGACAGCTGTCTTCTGGGGTTGGAAGGACCTTCATATTCATGCCTTGTGAGTGCTTGTTCAGACTTTATCAGTCCTAACAGCACACCCCTCCCCCAGGTGCTTTACCAGTGAGACCAGCTTGCCCCAAGCCTTGGGCAGTTGACCTTCTCTGTTGCTGACTACCTCCCTACTCCTTGGCTTCCCATGATTCCCACTAGCAACATTTTCACATGGTTCTTGAATTCCTAAAATTCTTCCTAAATCTTATCAGTTCAGGGCAGTAATCCTATCAGTGTACTCCCAAACTTGTAATGTTATTCATTCAATGAGGGTTAAAAACTGTCACTACCAGCCTTTGTGCTGTGGAAGATTAAAAATATGAATAGAATAAAATATCTATCTCTAAAGAATTTATAGTCCTCATATCTGACAACATAACAGAAAAGATAATTGTTGAGAAAAGATTTTTCTACTATGTAAGAATTAGAAATATCATTCTAATGTGCTCATAACTTATTAATCAAAGTCACATTCTATTACCAAAGAAACTACAAGAAGTTGTCAAATGTCTCTAAAATAATTGCCAGACTTCAGTTGGATTTTTAAAAAGAACAATCTGTATATTGTTTTGAAAAATTAGTTGTATATTGTGTTTGGTTGTAGATATCACTTGGATACATTCTAAAAGCTGAATCTGTCATATTTGGAAGTACGTAGTTTTTTTTAAAAGTCTTTAGATTTGGGATTTCAAGAACAAAAATACGTATACTTATGTTAATAAATTTCATCTATAGTTCTACATTGGACACAAAGTAGTTGCTAAAATCAGTTTAGATTATTCGAAGGAGATCCTTAGGAGGAATTAAGGCTAAGCTTATCTCCTACTGCCCATCTCCTACTGTTTTCCCTGTTCTTCTCAGCTTTCAACCCAAGCTTTCTTCTTCATTAGAAATTTTTAAGTCATAGTCCTCAGATAGTAGAGCCTGACAAGCTACCCATGGCATACTTAATATCCCCAAAACAGTAACAATAATGGGTCTCATTCCCCTGACCCTGAAAGAGCCTCCAATATGGCAGCATTGGGAAAGATGAATAAGGAGAGGCGGCTAAAATCTCAGGGCTGAGGAACTGGAGCAATAGCACAGCGGGTAGGGCATTTGCCTTGTACATGGCCGACCCTGGTTAATTCCCAGCATCCCATATGGTCCCCTGAGCACCGCCAGGGGTAATTCCTGAACGCATAACCAGGAGTAACCCCTGCGCATCGCCAGGTGTGACCCCAAAAGCAAATAAATAAATAAATAAATAAATCAAAATAAAAATTTTTAAAAAATAAAATAAAATCTCAGGGCTGGGACGAATGGAGACATTACTGGCACTCACTCAAGTAAATCATTGAACAACAGAATGACAGTGATGCAGTGATACAGTGACAGTCCTCAGATGTAGCCAAAGCACAGCATTGTTTCAATTTTATTCCCTCCCTCCTCTCCCTCCCTCCCTTCCTCCATCCCTCCATCCCTCCGTCCCTCCCTCCTTCTCTCCCTCCCTCCATCCCTCCCTTTCTTCCTTCCTCCCTCCCTCCCTTCCTTCCTTCAATGAGATAGCATTTGACAAGCACTTCACTGTCTTCAGTTATGTGCTGTGTACTTTCACCCATATAGTTCCACTACTTTAAGTTTGCTATCTACAACAACCTACATTTTTGTAGCACATTATTTATCAATTAGCTGTTTTCAAAACTTGAAAGTTCAGACAACATAATGTCCTAGTTTACATTGTCTTAGGCAGTGAGACTATTTGTTAATCCATTCATATGAAGCCTGAAAGTTCCAGCAATTGTTTTATCAAGTTATCAGGTATTCAATTAATCGTTTATTTCTTTCATTTTTATCTTTTGTTATTTTCAGTATATTAACTTAGTCCTCAATCTAGCTTCACTCATGGCGCATACAAACTATTGTACATAAGGATGTTTAATGGAAGAAAGGTAAGGAGATAGTTTGTGTAGATAACCAATATACTTACATTATAAGTAATTTGATAGAAGAGTGGTTAGAGCTAAGAGCCAAATGGTGTGTTAGGTTAGAAGGTTAGTAACAAAAAATAGTAGGAAATTAGAAAACTTAGAAATTAGGAAAGTAAGAAACTAGGATGCTTTTTGCTTCCAAACACTAAAATCAATTTAAAGTGGAAGTTTAAACAGTAAGGATGTATTAGTTCATATAGCTAGATGTCAAGAGACACTAATAAACTTGGTGGACATAGTTCAACAACCTCATCAAGCATTTAGAATATCAACTTTATCCTCACAATTTACTAGTGGTCATGGGATGGTAATAAACAATTGGATCTTCATTTTAAAAATATGCCATATCTTCTAATGATTATCACTTATGAGTGCAGAAACTTTTCCAAGTAATATGCTTGGCATTCTTGTTGGCCTAGAATAATCATATGCCTATTCCCAAACTAGTATAATTTTAAAGTAATGCCATATGCTGACTAGCTTAAGCATCTACACTAAACCTATTATAATCAAGAATAATCAGATATTCGTGATTGAGTAAGATTTAATCAGGGCCTATATTAGCCGCACAGATCAATTACTTAAATTATATAATTGTTGCTTAATGTCAAGCAATTAGAAGCAAATATAAAGATAAATAATTAAATTAAGTGGCTTCTATACCTCAAAGGATATAATGACCAGAATACAAAGACTGGAAGGATACACAGACAGGGAGAAATTATTTAGCCACTATTCATGTGATAAAAGGTTAATATCGAAGGTATATATGGCAGTGATAAAACTTTAAAAGAAAAAATCCAACTCCATTCAAAAATGGAGAGAAAAAATGAACAGAAACTTCCACAAAAATGTCATACAATGGCCCAAAGGCATATGAAAAAATGCCCTATATCAGTAATTGTCAGGGAAATGCAAATCAAAATAACAATGATATATCATCTCAGTCCAGAGAAATTTGAACACATCAAAAAGAACAACAACGGTGTGGAGAAGAGACTCTCCTTCATTGCTGGCAGGATGTCAGATGGTCCGGCCTTCGTGGAAGGCAGTATGGACCTTCCTCCAAAACTAGGAATTGAATTTCCATATGACTCAGCAGTTCCACTCCTGGGAATATACCCCAAGGGCCCAAGAACACAATGCAGAAAAGACAACTGTATTCCTGTATTCACTGCAGTACTATTCACAATAGCCAAAATCTGGAAACAACCCAATTGCCCTAGTACAGATGATTGGATAGTTAGGAAGCTATGGCACACAGACACATGGAATGCTACTTGCCATAAGAAAAAATGAAGTAGGGGCTGAAGCAATCATATAAAAGGAAAGGCACATGGCTTGTAAGCAATTGACCCGGGTTCCAGAATCCTCAGCATTTCATATGGTCCCCTCACGCACCACCAGAGGTGATTCCTTGAATGCTGAACCAGGAGTAATCCCTAAACATCACTGGATATGAACCAAAAACCAACAGAAAAAAAAAAAAGATGACATATGCAATTTGCTGACACATGAGTGGATCTGGAGAGCATCATGCTGAGTCAGAGAGAGAGGGACAGACAAAGAATGATCTCACTCGTGTGGGATATAAAGAAACATAGCAGGGGAGTAACTAAAGCCCAAAGGCAACAAAAAGGAAGAGCAGAAAAACTGAGCAGTAGTAGAAAACTTGCAGGTGAGGGTTGGTGGGTGGGATTAGAGAGGTAGAGAAGTAGGGAAAGGAAGGGACCACTACAACAATGACAGAGGAAAGTTGTCACTCTGGGCCAGAACTAGGTGTTGAAAGGAGGTAAAGTGATATGCATGATACCATATCAGCATTGTAAAGACAATGCTTTTTTTTTCTTCCTTAAAAAGGAAGAAAAAAAAGATAAGGAAAAAAGTGTCATAGAGGGAGGCTTGGGGACAGGAGGGAGACCTGGAACATTGGTGGAGGGAAGGAGACACTGGTAGAGTGATTGGTGTTAGAACATTGCATGCCTAAAACTCAATCATGAAAAACATTGAAACTATGTAATTCATGATGATTCAATAAAAATTTTTGAAAATCATAAAGAGGTTGAATAGATTTTGCAGAGATGGCCTCAACGCTTACTGTATAAGTAGGAAACTATACTAGGATAAAAGAAAGTACAATGTACAAACTGTAACAGATCCAGTTAGGTCTGGATTTTGTCTTCAGTTAGCTTTTTCTGGTACAATCTGACTAGTTTGACCACATATAAAAGAAAGGATTCAATAATGAATATCTGACTTTTTTTTTTACTTAATATTTCACTTGTATGTATGCTCTAGCAGATGCTATTAGCCATCATTCTATTCCCTTAAGTTCTTTTATATCTGCAAAATTAAATTTCCTGCCATCAAGACGTCAGAAGGCAGTCATCTTGGTCTTGTGGTTGCGAAGGACAGGTGGGCATTACGAATGCTTTTCTCGGCTTCTGCCGCATCTGCCAGCACTTCTCTGTCAGCTCTTCTCTCTTTGAGATCTTCCTTTATGGCTTCTCTGCACTGCTTTGTGAGCTCGGATATTCACTTGCGGTTGCCTGAGGCATGCTCCAAACCACATTGGCGAATAAGCTCAAGAGTTTTCGAAGACAGGCTTTTTTTTTTTTTTTTTTTTTGGCTGTCTCTCTCCTGACGTTCCTCGCACAATCATGGGGGTGCTGAAGCAGTCGATCGTATTCCTCGCCGATGTTGTCAATGACGGCATCTTCCCATGTTGCCGCAGTAGTGCCAAAGAGCTCCCAGTTGGGCCCTACAAAAATAGGAAGAGAACGCGGGTCTCCCAAAGAGAAATTGAAAGAGCTATGCTTGGAGTATCACGTTTCACTCAAGTGAGAGAAAGAATCCAGAGTTCAAGAATCAGGGATACTGTCTCTTTGCCAAGGTGTTGAAAATCAGATGGGCTGGACACGTAATGGGATTTGGAGATGACTGCTGGACTAGAGTCGTTACCCCCTGGATTTCATGGGACTTTAAAAGACCATGTGGCTACCCACCTACGAGATGGTCAGACCTCTTCTTCAAGACCCTGAAGGATCTGTTTGAGGATCTTTGTGTTCCTAGAACGAGCAGACACCATTGGGCTACACTAGCATGGGACAGGGACGAATGGAAACGTTACTGGCGCCTGCTTGAGAAAATTGATGAGTAATGGGATGTCAAGTGATCAAGTGATCAAATTTCCTGCCAGCATCCTAAAAATGCTGTAGGGAATTGTGTATAAGTATACATATGATGCAAGTACTATGTATTTTTTAAAATTAAGAGTTCCTTAATTTAAATTATCAGTGACACAGAGAGTGGCATGATTCTATACTTAATCACTTAATCACTTAACTTCCCACTAGTCATCAATTTGCTCGAGCGGGCACCAGTAACGTCTCCATTTGTCCCTGTTGCGTGCTAGTGTAGCCCAATGGCATCTGTTCGCTCTGGGAACATGAAGAGCCTCAAACCGATCGTTCATGATCTTGACAAAAAAGTCTGACCATCTGGTAGGTGGGCGGCCATGCGGTCTTTTGACATCCCGTGGAATCCAGTCAGTAACAGTTCTAGCTCTAGTCCTATACTATTTCTGGAAAACTAAATATTTTTCATTATATGGAATTTCCATTTATTAAGTAGCTTCAGTCAGAACTGAGACTACTAGAGACTCATGCATAGTGTGTTAAGATAATAGATGTGAGAGCACACATAAGCACCCTAGAATTTCATTTTAATCAGATATGAACATGTAAAAGTAAAAGACATCTTGCTATTCAAATATCTTCTTCTCATTATTTTAACAATTGGGAAATTATTTTAGTATAACATTTACATTACAAATTCAAGACAAAGGAAACATGCTTCTAATTAGCACATGGGGTTCGACCATCTTGACCCTGTCTTGTTCCCACTGTTAATCTGAATTCACCATATCTTAAGTGCTTTGAAGAGGTTTTTCTAAATCACAAATATGATGATGTAGTTTTTCTGTTTAAAACCAGTCACTCACAGCCATCACACTGCCCCCAATCTGAATCCAGGCACAGGGCACCAGAAGATACTGCTACAAATGGATCCATTCCTCCCTGTCTCATCTGTTCACTCTCAGTGAATATTTTAACCGCACAGATGGAACTTTACAGTTTCCCAAATCCATGAAGCGTTCATACTCTTTTCCTCCTGATAAAGTCTTTTCTTTAGGAGGTTCTTCCAGGATCAACTCTTCTAAATTAGATAGCCCTCCTATAATTATCCATATCACCCTGGGCCCCATGCTTACCATGAACTGTCCACAGCATATTGTGTTGAAGATGCCAATTTATTTAATCTTTTCCCCATGAAATTACCATATTATCCTCACTTTTTGTTTTGGTTTGGAGCCATATTTGGTGGTGATCACAGGCAATATTCTGCTCAGTGCTCAGAAGTCACTCCCAGCAGTACTCAAGAAACATGAGGTGCTGGGGATCAAACCTGCTTCTACCACATACAAAAACATATGCCAGAACTATGAGCTATCTCCCTGGCCCCATCCTTACTTTTGAGTCTCTCTCCATGCTCAATACTTAAGAGCTTTTAAAGAAATATTTGTTGGATGAATGAACTTAATTTTGTTCATACATTTGCTTACACTAAAATAGCTTTTATCCATTATGCAAGGCATTGAAATTGATGCTTTACATTATTTATCTCACTTAATTTCATAGTTGTCACTTTAACAGTAATCACTAGCCCATTTTTATGGCTAAGGATATAAAGTTCAGTAATTTATCTAAAATAAAGTAGCACATCTTGGATCAATCCCAAATCTTTGAGGTTCCAAATCGTTGCTTTTTTATTTTCTTTCTACACAACTTATTTTAGATATCATCTCCAACACCTAAGAGTCGGACAATTTCAATTTTTCCAAGCAGATATTCAGACAGTAAGAAACACACTAAGATAAGCAGGCACCATTTCTATGGTTTCAGGTTATTATCTCCTTCAGAGATTCCTATTAGAATCTCCTACTAGGAAATACAGACATAGAATTCAGTCTTCTAGAAGGCAGATCAGCTGCCCAGTCAAATGGATTGTGACTCATTGTAAAGCTCCATTCCAGTAAAAAAAAATTGTATTACTAAGGGGGGAATCTGAAGCACACTGATTAAGACTTAATCAACATGCAGTGTTAAGGACTAACTCATGGCTACTCTGGGTTCACCAGACATCAGTTTTATGACAAGGCTAGTTCTAGGACCCACAAATGAGGCATAGAATTGTCGATTGCAGTACCTATTCTAGAACCAGGAATTGAGCAATAATATGGGGGCAAATGATGGACCCCATTGATTTTCAGAATTGATCTGAATGTCAATCTGGATGTCATGTCAAACCACTCAGTCCATCTCCTTTGGTGGTTTCTAGGTGAAATAGTCATATCAAACAATAGCTCACTCAATATTTGGGCATAGAAAGCTACTTTTTGTCCTAATTTCATCCTTTCTGAAAGAAAAGGTGATTAACTAAAGTCTATATTATCTTACTTTATAAAGGAAGGCTAAAGAAAATTGCTGAAACATCTGCTCTCACTAAAATAAATTTTCCAGGATCTGGAGAGACAGTACAATTGGCAAAGTGCTTACCTCGCATGTGTGCAACTCTGGTTCAATCCCTGGCACCACATATGGTCCCCCAAACAACGCCAGTAATGACTCCTGAGCACATAATCAGGAATACAGATGGGTGTGATCCCAATACATACATATATACATACGTACATATATAATATATATAAAAAGATGTATTTTTCTTAGAAGTAGTCTGAGTTCAACTATCTTTCTTTTGTTGCTAGTTTTATGAAATATGTTTTCTTTGGATGATTTTTAAAAAACAAATGCCTTATATCAAAGGGGTCTTTCTTTACTTTATCATCAGCCAGGGTCTACCTGACTCCAACTCTTGCTTCAGCAAAGGCAACCCCTACTTAGTCCTTACCCTGAACTCAGTTTGCTCTACTGCTCAATCCTGATATGTAGTTCAACACGAAGAGATTCAGCATTGCAACTTTTGTTGTTATTATAGCACAGCGGGTAGTGCGTTTGCCTTGCATGCAGCCAACATGGCCGACTACTTTCTCAAGTTAAAAAAATTATCTCTTTTGCCTTTGTTATTGCTGCAGTAAGCAGGGACCATATAAGTGGTTGTGGTGCATATGGTGATTGAACTCAGTCGCATAATTACCAGGCAAGTGCTCTATCAATGAGCTATACTAGTTTCCCAGGCCTAAGTTCTGATTAGAAATTTCTTTCTTATTCTCTAACACCAGCTAGCTCTTACATTTAACTTCATGTCTTGTTTTTCTGTGGCTAGTATCTAACAGTATCTTCAATATAGCCTGTGTTGCTATTCTTACTCTTTACCATAAACTATTCCAAGGGACAGAAATTTGTCTCTGAACACTGGATCGGTAGCCAAAGTTCTTTTGCATGTTGCTTGGCATCTCTGGTGCTCTCTGATGACTTGGACCCCAAACTGATTTTAGGTGATTCCTATTTTCCTATCATAAAACAGTTACCCTAACTATGTATCATGTCTCTTCTGCAAACATGAGCTAAGTGTTTCACCCTAGTGCCTCCTATATATGCCAAGTGTATTGCCAACATCTCTGCTGTTCGGAGCCCCTATCACCACCACCAAAAGTGCAGTCTCTTGCCCACGACAGCCAAGTGTGTGCAAGCACACAACTAAAACAGTACAATCCTTAGTAAGCATTCATGCAAGGACTGCATGAAAATGTGCAGCCTCTGGCAAGCACTAAAATCAGATGTGCAATCCCTGGCAAGCACCACAACAAAGTGTTAAAGTGATCCCAATCAAGAGTGTGTGTGTGACCACAGGTTAACCTACAGAAACAACAAAAACAGTTATTGGTGAAGGGAAGAGGGGAAATCCCAACCATATATCAAGATTTTACTTTGCTTTTGTCTAATGCATCTTCTTAGACTTCTAGAAGTTGATAAAAATGAATCAATATAAATATTCTAAGGTTAACCATTTGCTTCAGAAATAATAGGAATATTTTCAAGACATAAATAGAATAACCATATTAGATCACAATATGCATGTTAATTCAAATAGGGTATTGTAACTTGGGACTCTGTGGAAAACTTTAGTCATTTTCAAACATTGATATCTTGGAACTTGATGTAATTCTACTCACATATGTTTCCTATTACTCCATTTAAAGGAAAGAAGAAAAAACCCATTTTCTTCAAATGAGAACTATATCTCAAATAAATAATTTTTTTCTAGTATGTGGAAATTAATTTGCATATCATTTGAATCTAGAGGGAATTTCATTAATTTCACCACTCTACAAGAATGAAAGCATAAGAAAAAATATTGCTTCCTGATGGTGAGGCAATATGGCAGACTCCAGATTCATTTTCTTTGCCTCTGATGGCGAGACTTTCAACTAGCAGGGTTCAGGATCTCTACTTGCAAACATGGTATCATCACACTGTTCATCTGGTCAAATCTAGAGCCTGAATATGCCAAAGACCCATCAATCATCTGGCCTCCTATCATTAAATTGAATGTGATGCCATCAGCCTTAGGCCATAGTTCTTCCTGCCCATTCTTTCAACAAGCAGCTAACATCAGAAGTTCTGATGTTAAGAAAAAGCCATTGGCAGAGACAAATCTGTATTTCATGTGACCTGAGGGTTATCTAATTTGAGGGTCCTCTTTCAGAAAAATAGTACTGTTGCAAGCCAAAAAAATGTGAATGAAAATAGAGAAGAATAAATCATGACACATCTGTATTTAAAGCTGGCAAATACCACTAAAATGTCAAAAAAAGTGAGCTACTTTTATAAATATATTTCTTAACACACCTCACTATCTCATGCCTGCAAGGCACTGTACAACAAAACAAGGAAAACTTGGTAGTCTGTTTCACTTGGTAAAAATTAAAATGTCTGTTAGATAAAATTCATACTCATATAATAAGTAATGAAACAGTGAACAAAATAGAACTAGGTCTGTATTTAGCATTAGGAAGAAAGGATGTCCTTAAAAAAGTTTTGAGAGATATACCCAAGTTGTGGCTGCAAACTGTTTTCACAGGCCTCCCACTACTGCTAAGTCTGCTAAGTATTGAACCATATGTTCTTTCTAAGTGCAAAAATATGAACTTGGAAACATTTCTTAGAAAAATTCTCCTGTCTTCTCTTACATCTGTTAATCAGAGTCCTTATTGGAAGGTGCATTCGCTAATGTCTGTGAGTCACACCCATCAATGACAAATTGCTCATTTTTGTTTTGTGTAATGCTTGACTATCCTAGAACATCTTGGTCTGGAAAATTATACTACTTGTTTGTACATGTGTCTTGAAGAGATTTGTAATCTGACTATAAAATGTTGCAACATACATCTGCAGACATAATAGATATCATCTATTATGAGGCTGGTTAAATGAGAAAATGATGATATTTGTCCCCAATTTTATTAAGTAAATTGACTTAGCATATTGATTTAGTAGTTCAACAGTTATTCTATTTATAATTATTTTTATTTTAGCAGTTGGCTTATATATGGTCAGTTCTCAAGTTTACCTCCAATTTTAGGGAATGCTGCTCTGATGTATTCCTGGTATAAATAGATCGTTTAAAGCAGTCTGTTCTAGATATGTCACAGACTTGGTTCTTTAAAATGTCCATTTTTTTTTCTTTTTTTGCTTTTTGGGTCACACCTGGCGATGCACAGGGGTTACTCCTGGCTCTGCACTCGGGAGTTACTCCTGGCGGTGCTCAGGGGACCATATGGGAAGCTGGGAATCGAACCTGGGTTGGCCACGTGCAAGGCAAATGCCCTACCCATTGTGCTATCTCTCCAGCCCCCCAAAATATCCATGGTTTTAATCATTAAGTAAGAACTAGGGGTAAGCAGTGCTCAGGGCTTACTCCCAGCTGTGTTCAGAGTCTCTGGCAGTGCTGGGAACCATATGCGGGGATGAAAAATGAACCGGGGTCAGCTGCATGCAAGATAAAGGTTAAGCACCTTAACCCCTATACTATCTCTCTGGCCCAAGATATGTTTTTATTCTTTCTAAAAATTTATTAATTTTTATTGAATTATCATGAGATAGATCATTTCAAAATTGTTCATGATTGAGTTTCAGTCATAAATGTTCCAACACCCATCCCTCCACCATTGTAATTTCCCAGCACCAGTGTCCCCGGTTTCCCTCCCACCCCTTCAAGCCATCCCCCACCCTGGCCTGCCTCTACGGCAAGCACATCTCCCTCTCCCTCTCCCTCTCCCTCTCCTTCTCTACCTCTCTCTCTCTTTTTCTTTCTCTCTCTCTCTCTCTCTCTCATTTTAGGCTTTATGGTTTGATACAGACCAAGATTTATTTTTTTTTTGAAATAGAAAAATTTATTTTTTTTAATTAATTAATTTATTTATTGAATCACTGTGGGAAAGGTTACAAAGCTTTCAGGTTTAGGTCTCAGTCATGCAAATATCAAACACATTTCCCTTTACCAATACTTTTTTTTTACCATGAAGAACCCCAATAAAACCCCACCCCCCACCCCTTCCAGTCCCTGTGAGACAGATGAATTCTAGTTAACACTCTATCTGCTTTGATTAGATTCATTGTTTCAATAAAAGATTCACCACTATTATTTAGAGTTTACCCCCCCCCCCCCAAATCAGACATGCTGAAAAAGCATTGTGAAGTGATTTGCTTTCTACAGCTGGGTTCAAGAATTAAATGTTGGTTTTGGATTTCTGCTATTTTACTTATTGACCCTGGAAGTATTTCTACTGAAGGTCAGATAGTTAAGAAATTGGTTTCTGTGCTCTGGAGTCATGGCCGTGCTGGAGAGCCACTCATGGGGGGCAACTGGTGGCCTCGGTAGGGCGTGAAGGGCGGACCGAAACACCTCCCTTCCCATGAGGTTTTAGTCGCCCCCACACCCCCCGGCTCATACCTGCTGTCCACAAGGCTCCCATGCGGCCGCCATCTTTCTTTCCAGAGAGGAGAGGGCGAATGGGGCAACACCCTTTCCCCTCCAGACAGACATGATGGCCTGGATTAACGCATAGTCCGTTCACTTTTCTGCTCCAAGCTGCCAGGTTCTGCATTAAGTCCTTGTGCTTCTGGGGCCATGGCTGTGCTGGAGAGCCGCTCGCGGGGGGCAACTGGTGACCTCGGTAGGGCGTGAAGGACGGACCAGAACGCCCCCCTTCCCATGAGGTTTTAGTCGCCCCCACACCCCCAGCTCATACCTGCTGTCCACAAGGCTCCCATGCGGCCGCCATCTTTCTTTCCAGAGAAGAGAGGGCGAATGGGGCAACACCCTTTCCCCTCTGGGCAGACATGATGGCCTGGATTAATGCATAGTCCATTCACTTTTCTGCTCCAAGCTGCTGGGTTCTGCATTAAGTCCTTGTGCTTCTGGGGCTGTGGCCGTGCTGGAGAGCCGCTCGTGGGGGGCAACTGGTGACCTCGGTAGGGCGTGAAGGATGGGCCGGAACGCCCCCCTTCCCATGAGGTTTTAGTCGCAGACCAAGATTTTTTTTTTTAAGTAACTAAAAATTTTGTCTATGAAAACAAACAGCTTTTCTCCCAATAGTGTGTATTTCATCATTTTATGATCAATAGTTTCATCAAAGTGGGTTTCTAAGCCCATTTTTACATTCTGCCTAATAAAAATTTCTGTAAAAATAGCATAGAATCTGAGATGACTTTCAAAAAAATGATAAAGATGGTAATATTCTATCTTAAATGCCTGCTTTTTTATCCTGAAGTTCATTGTCCAGTTGAGACTTTATCCTATTATTTTCCTTTTAGTTGCTTTGTTCTGTTGATCACAGATGAGTGTATAATCTGGGGGGGGGGGGAAGAGCGGGGGCAGCCAGGGAAAGACCCTGGAGGTTCTTCCCCTGGCTGGCCTGAGTTGGGTGGGCCTCGGGCCACTCCCCCAGCCCAGGTGGCCTGGGTCATGGGGCAGACGGTGGAGGAAGCTAGGGTCAAGCTGGTAGGTTGATCAGTTGCCATTTATTCTATTCTCCCCAAGTGCCTGCTCCAGTCTCTCTGAGCCCCCACTTTCTAGTCTCATACTGCCCCTCATTCCTGTCTCCTCCTATCTTTCTCGCTCATCTCTCTGCGCTCCATCTCGCAGCCTGGGCTTTCTCTCTCTCCACGCGCCTGCTCCTATATTCTTCTTCTACATCCTTCTCTCTCTCCCCCTTGCCCTCCTGCTCTGGGCACTCCATCTTGCCCTCCTGTTCCCTCTCCCATCTCTCTAACTCTCTTGTCTCTCCAACTCCCCAGTACTTTGGGCCAATACTGCCCCCAGTCTGGTAGCAAAATCAACACAAGACAGCCCTTCTTCACTGCCAGGTTCAAGGGCCTAAACACCACCTGGGGTATTCCAAAGCACTTCCTGACTGCCCAAGGGCAAAATACTGCTTAGGTGTTTTTCTCCTTTCCTCAGTCCAATAACTCAATCAACATCTTAATACTAGTTGTTTTTGTTTGGACACAGTAAGAGATACATTGAGGCTTATAGGGCAGCTCTCCTGGGAACATCTTGACACAGACTCAGATTACAGTGCTCAGGCTAGATGAATCTTTCTTAACCCCAGCAGGGTCCAAAAAAATTATTACTTTTTGGATCATGACAGCATTTGTCCATGTCCAAGCTCTTAATTTATAGTTAAGCATTATGGTACTTTGGCCAGGCCCATTTCGATGCCAGAGTAGCACATAGTTTACTGCTTGCCCTGGCTCCATTCAGTCTCTCGTTGAGACCCTGCTTTTGGGGTGCTAGGAAGTAAGGGCAGCTGAGGCTTAGGCCAAGAGAACAGATGCTCAGGAGGAAAATATTACTGAGAGTCAATACACTCCCATATTACAAAAGCATAGCGTTTACTGTCTTCTTGTGTTCACACAAAAAGGACATTACTCTGAATAAACTATGCAAAGAATTTAGGAAGAAGAGAAAAACAATATTTAGAAGTCAACAGAGCACAAGGAAAGAATTTACAAATAGATACAGAGGAATGGGAGCACTGTGATGGGAGCAACCCAATAAACCTAAACTACCTGAGGCTATGCAGGAAAGACAAAACAATGTTATCCTACAGATGAGTATTTTAATTTCTTTACCAAGGTTGTGTGTGTGTGTGTGTGTGTGTGTGTGTGTATGTTGGGGGGGGGTGCCTTTGAAAGGGGTTTGGGACCACACTTAGTGGTGCTCAAGGGTTACTCCCAGCTCTGTGCTTGGGGGTAGCAAATCCCAGTGTTCAAGGGAGCCATGCAGTACCAGAGATTGAACCCAGATTTTCTGCAGCAGAGCATGTGCTCAGCCCATTGAGCTATCTCTCTAGCTCTCTATGATAAGTTTAAATTTACTTCTGTGTTTTTTTTTAATTCCCTTAGGACCAAGGATAAACTGGTTCTTAGAATTTAAAAAGAAAAAAAGAAGTCACGGTATAGAAGGCTAGACTAATCATGATTTCCTAATATAATGATGCCTATTCCTCATTTGTATTGTCTTGATCATTTGTTTGGCATACATTTATTTAGCATCTGTGTACTCCAGAAACTGTTCTAGGCACTAGGAATACACTGATTACCAATATTTATAAAACTCACTTTACTGTGTTGATCAGATTGGTGCAATTTGTATCTCTTGAGACTCTGAATCTTTACTTTTCATATGCAAGTCATGATATCAATGTATAAAATTTTTTTGTTTTTTGTAGACTGGTCTCTCTGATAATGTTTTATGTCATGCCTTTAATTTTTTAATATGACCATTCAAGTGACCAGTTGGTGACAGACTTGCCTCTGATACTGGAAATAAAGTGAGAATCTAAAAGATTATACAATTCATCATTTGCAGGGAGGTGAGAATACAGATTAAGATCTAATCATGCTCAACAAACATATTTGACACCAAGAGCCAAGAGTATCATGGGCGCTGCCTCTGAGCGATATTTAAGCGCATCACCAGCCTTGATCCAGAGTCTTAGCAGTGAATCCTGGAAGACAACAGCTCACCGGAAATTTCTCCATACTCCATGTTGAGTCTATTTCATCTATATTCACTGGGGCACCTTAGATGGAGCTGTGTCCTCTCTCCACCCACTCCAGATGAAACCCTGGTGACCACAAACTTTCAGAAGAAAAATTCAGGTACACAGGAACAGGGACTGAAGACTCTCCCACCCCTTCTGGGTCCTTGCTGTCACACCTACAAATTGCCTCAGGGCAACATTTAACCCATCAATCAATTGCCTTGACCCAGACTCTCACCAATGAATCTCAAAATGGATTAGCTCTCTACAGAGATGTCTCCGGACCCCAATCATTTACAATTTTACAATTTTAGGATTCCAGGATTACTCAACCTCTCATGATATTCATAATAAGCAATAAAAAATAAATTATCTAGCATCTGCCTGTGGCAGGCCGACTTGAATGGTGGTGGTAAAATTAAAAATAATGGTGGTGAGAAGGTGTAATGGTGGTGGAATTGGTGTTGAAATATTGAATATATTCAATTAATGTGAACAGCCTTATGAAAATATCACTGTATCACTGTCATCCCATTGGTCATTGATTTACTTGAGCAGGTGCCAGTAATGTCTCCATTCATTCTAGACCTGAGATTTTAGCAGTCTCTCCTTACTCATCTTTCCCAATGGTATTGGAGGCTCTTTCAGGGTCAGGGGATCACTTGATCACTTGACATGCCGTTACTCATCGATTTGCTTGAGTGGGTGCCAGTAATGTCTCCATTTGTCCCTGTCCCATGCCAGTGTAGCCCAATGGCATCTGCTCGTTCTAGGAACACGAAGAGCCTCAAAGTGATTGTTCAGAGTCTTGACGAAGAAGTCTGACCATCTCGTAGGTGGACGGCCACGTGATCTTTGGAATTCAGTGGGTAATGGCTCTAGTCCAACGGTTGTCTCCAAATTGCATTTTGTGTTCAGCCCATCTGATTTTCGATGCCTTGGCAAACGAGACAGTGTCCCTGATTCTTGACTGTCAACAGAGGTCGGAACTCTGGATTCTTTCTCTCACTTGAGTGATTCATGATACTCCAAGCATAGCTCTTTCGATTTCTCTTTGGGAGACCCAAATAGCGTTCTCATCCTGTTTTCACAGGGCTCAGGTCTCTGAGGTGTATATTAATGCTGGAAGAAAAGAATCGAAGAGATGTGCCTGGAGCCGGAGTTTCTTCGTCCTCTTAGCTATTTCTTCGATGCTCTTGAAGGCGTTCCAAGCTGCTCTCTTCCTCCTGCACAACTCAGGTGCCAGGACATTCATCATGTTGACTTCTCAACCTAGGTACACATAACTTTCGTATTCGGAGATGTTTGTTCTGTTGAGAGCAAATGGAACATCAGGAACGAGACCATTTCTCATGAACATTGTCTTTGTGAGATTCACTTGTAGTCCGACCTTTCCACACTCACAAAGTCAGCCAGCATTTGTGCCGCTTGGTTAATTTTTGTTGTTATTAGAACGATGTCATCAGAGAAGTGGAGGTGGTATAGTTGCTGACCATCTATCTTCACTCCCATTCCTTACCATTCCAGTCATCGCATGATGTTCTTGAGGGTCGCACTGAAGAGTTTCGGTGAGATGATATCACCCTGCCGAACCCCTCTCTTGACATGGATGATCACTTCCTTGTAGGATGGTGAGATCCTGGTAGTGAATCCATAATACAGCTCATGGAGGATCCTGGTGTATTTAGTTTGAACGTCCTGTTTGTCTAGGGCTTCGATGACCGCTTCAGTCTCAACAGAATCAAAGGCTTTCTTTAAATCAATGAATGTTAGACAGAGTGGCATCTTGAACTCCCAAGAAACCTCAAGGAGCTTGGTTACCATGTGGATGTGGTCAATGTGCTGAATCCTTTTCGGAACCCAGTTTGCTTGCATGGTTGTCCTTCATCTAGTGTTCTGTCAATCCTATTCAGGATGACTCGAGTGAACAGCTTGTTGATGACAGACAACAGGAAGATCGGGCGATTTTTGCCAATGTCGTGGATGTCTCCCTTTTTGTACAGTAGGAAAGTCCTGCTGGTTTTCCATTGGGACAGAACCTTGCATTCAGACAGGTAGTATGTGAAGAGTTGAGCCAGTGTATTGATGAGTACTAACGGCAAGTTCTTCAGGTGTTCAGGTCTGACCTTGTCTGGGCCGGGTGCTGTTTGCTTCTTTACTGACGAAATGGCGTGTCAGATTTTGGAAGGGAGAATGTTGGGAATGACATATCCATCCTGCAGAATTTGGTATGTGGGAAAGTAGGTGGACGTGGCTATTGAAGAGATCCAAGTAGAAGTCATGGATAATCTTCTCCATTGCCCTTCTGGAAGATGTGATAGATTCATCAGGATGTCGGAGTTCAGTCATCTTGGTCTTGTAGTTGGCGAAGGACGGGCGGATGTTGCAAATGCTTTTCCTGGCTTCTGTCACTTCAGCCAGCACTGCTGCTCTTCTCTCTTTGAGGTCTTCCTTGACTGCTTCTCTGTACTGCTTTGCGAATTAGGATGTTCCCTTGTGATTGCCTGAGGCTTGCGCCAAGGCACATTGGTGAATGAGCTCAAGAGTTTTCGAAGACAGGTGTCTTTTTGTGGCTATCTCTCTCTCTGGCATTCTTCACACATCATGGAGGTGCTGAACCATTCGATCATATTCTTCATCAATGTTGTCAACGACGGCATCTTCCCATGTAGCCGCAATAGTGCTAAAGAGCTCCCAGTTGGTTCTGGGAGTTCTCTTCTTAAACTTTGCAGCCCTTTCTCCCCACTCTGTGAAATAGAATTTTGCACAAAGGAGACGGTGGTTCGATCCTGTTTGGAATTTTGGGACAATAGCAACATCGGTCAGGCAAAACTGTCAATTGAATATGATGTGGTCAATTTCATTGTGGAACCATCCACTGGGACACTCCTATATCCAACGTTTAGATTTGGCCTTCTGGAACTGTCAGTTACCATGGATGGTCTTGGATGGTCTTGGTCTACATGATGAACTCAGATAGTCTCTCACCCTGTTCATTCCATTCTAGGCCATGGGTCCCCATGTGGACCTCCACTACCTCCACTACCCACCCGCCACCACACTCCAGGATGCTTTCCAGATGTTCAGGCTGAGACTCACGCACAAATGAAGCCCCACAGAACCAGGTAAGTGGAACTCTGTGACCTTGGACTCCATGCTCAACGGGACCCAGGAATAGAGATTTTCTGCCTGCTCCCACCAATCTCCAGCAGCCCAGGGATTAAACCCAGAAGCCTCACCCTACCTTGCCCTGTCTGCTTCCAACAGCCTCTGGCGATCCAGGGATTACACACAAAAGACCCACCCTACAGGTACCAGATAAATACTTCATCAGCCAACTTCCACCACCTCCACTACCCAGCCACCGCCACTCTCTAGGCCACTTTTCAGACACATCATAAGACACTTAATACCCATCTTCCAAAATTACTGCACCATATTTGGTAGGGTTCAAATATGGTTTGAACCATGGGAACACCTGCAAGGGAGATTAGAGGCCGCCCTTAAAGCCTCTATTCCTCTTGGAGAGCCTGGCAAGCTACCAAGAGTATCCTGCCCACACGGCAGAGCTTGGCAAGTTATCCATGGTATATTTGATATGCCAAAACCAGTAAACACAATGGGTCTCATTCCCCTGACCCTGAAAGAGCCCCCAATAGGGCAGCGTTAAAAAGGAGGAGGAAGGAGAGACTGATAAAATCTCAAGGCCGAACTAGGCTGCCAAAATGAAGGACAAAAATGACTGTCTGTACTTTCAATGCACATACGCTGGCATCGGATGCATCCATCGAGGGTCAGGGGAATAAAATTCAAAAATTAAAAAAAAGAAGAACATCATGAGCAAATTCTAGGCACTAAATTTTTTTTCTGAATTCTTGAAACGTTACGATTATTTAGATTCCCTTTTCAAAACTATATAGAGCTAGACTTCTATAAATGACATTCCATAATGAAACAATTTTTAGGTCTTATTTTTGGGCCACACCTGACAGTGCTCAGGACATATTCTGGCTCTGCACTCAGAGATCACTTCTGGTGATGCTTGAGGGACCATATGTGGTGCTGAAAATCAAATCCGGTGGTGGGAATGCTTACTAGTCTAGCCTTTTTGGAAAACAATATGGGCATTCTTTAAAAAACTAAAATTGAGCTTCCATATGACTGCACAATACCACTTCTGGGAATATATTCCAAGGGTGCAAAACAGCACAGAAATGACATCTGCACCTGAATGTTCATTGCAGTACTGTTCACAATAGCCAGAATCTGGAAATAACCTGAGTGCCTAAGAACAGGCAACTGGTTAAAGAAGCTTTAGTACATCTAAAACATGGAATATTATGCAGCTGTTTCTAGGAAAGATAAAGTCATGAAATTTGCTTATAAGTGGATGGTCATGAAGAGTATCATGCTAAGTGAAATGAATCATAAAGAGAGGGACAGACACAGAATGATTGCACTTATTTGTGGAATATAAAATAACATAATATGAGACTGACACCCAAGGACCGTAGGAATATTGCTCCATAGTTGGAGGTCTGCTTCATGTGCTGGGGGAGAAGACAGCTGGAATGGAGAAGGAATCACTAAATCCATAATGGTTGGTGTGAATAATTTGGGATGGGAGATGTGTGCTGAAAGTAGATAAAGGACCAATGTGATAGCCTCTCAGTATCTATATTGCAAACCATAATTCCCCCAAATTGAGAGAGAATATGGGGGAAATTGTATGTCATAGAGGCAGGGGGAGGGTTGGGATGGGGGAGGATACTGGGGACATTGGTGATGGAAAATGTATACTGGTGGAGGGATGGGTGTTTGATCATTGTATGACTGAAACTCAAACATGAAAGCTTTTTAACTGTATCTCACAGTGATTCAATAAAAAAAGAAAAAGAAAATCAAACTTGAGTTGGCCACTTGCAAGGCAAGCTATCTTTGCAACCTAGAATAATTATTTGTTTATTTCTTTATTTTGGATGGGTGGGGACACACCCGGCAATGCTCAGGTGTTACTCCTCCTCTGTATTTAGGAATTAATCCTGGCAATGTTCATGGGACAATATGGAACTCTGGAGTTCAAACCCAAGTCAGCCACATGCAAGACAAGTGACTGTATAATCTCTCTGGTCCCAAGGAACAATTTTTAATTTAAGATATTCACTTTCTGTTTTTATTTACTATTACATAAAAAAAAAACAAAATGAAATGGTAACATCAATAATTTTAAATAATAAATTTATTCATCAGAAGCATGTATTTTCCACAATTAAAAAATTATTACTGGGGCTGGAGTGATAGCACAGTGGATAGGGTGTTTGCCTTGCACGTGGCCTGACCCGGGTTTGATTCCCAGCATCCCATATGGTCCCCTGAGCACCACCAGGAGTAATTCCTGAGTGGATGAATCAGGAGTAACCCCTGTGCATCGCTGGGTATGACACACAAAAAAAATTATTACTACCATAATTCTATTTTGATGTTTTTTTTATTGAATCACCATGAGATACAGTTATAAGCGTTCATGTTTGAGTTACAATCATACAATGTTCAAACACCCCTCCCTCCACCAGTGCACATTTCCCACCACCAATCTCCCCAGTATACCCCGGCTTTCCCATCCTCCCTCTGCCTCCCTGACAGACAATTTCCCCCATACTCTCTCTTCTTTTGGGGATTATGTTTTGCAATACAGATACTGAGAGGCTATTTGATGTCTTTTTTTAAAGTTTTTTTTTTTCACTCTTGTTTTCTGGGCCAGATCCATGATTGTCCATAGATAAGGTAAATGCCAACCCAGGTTTTTAAAAAATAAAAGTGTACAAAAGGCAAGGAGAAAAGAGGAAGGAGGAAATAAGTCCTCACTAGTAGAAGAAAGAGCCTCTGTACTATGTCCTCTGGCCCTTATCTTGATGTATTTTTTTAACGTCTTGGCCTTGATACACATTCACATAAAAATCCAGTGTTAAAAATTCAATTGTTTAAGATAACCTAAACTAAAATTTGTAAGGTTCAGACTAGGTAACAGAAAATGAATATAAAAAAAATACTAGGGTTATATGTCAAATATATATATATATATCAATTTTAAAAAATTTAAAGGCTGGAGAGATTGTAGAGCAGATAGAGTGCTCACCAAGCTTGCATCTGGTCCAAGTTTAATCTCTAGCATCCCACATGGTTCCCTCAGCCCGGCCAAGTGATCCTTGAGCACAGAGCCAAGGGTAAGCCATGTGGCCCATAAACAACAACACCTCCAAACATTTAAAATTTTTATAGTGTTTTTTAAAAGCAATTTTAAATAGTCTGCATGAAGAATTCATGCATCTGAAAGATGCCTGCTTTTAAGCTAAAGATGGAAGGGTATAGAGGTATGTGATAAACTTCTCCTGAGCTACAGCTCTCTAAGAAAAAAAATTACCTGTAGGGATATTGCATTAAGAACTTAATAAATATTAAAGTGGAATTGCAAATGTATATAATGAAATATTGATGACTTCTTAATTTATAAATGCCAATTTTGCATTCTTTCAAAATACTGACTAAAAAAAATTTGACACTCTATCCTTCTTAAATAATAAATGAGTTTAGCTTTCCTCACTAGAGGAAGGAAAAAGCAATGAGTGTGAACTTTTGCTAAGTAGCCAACCCAGGTTTGAAAAAAAAGTTTACAAAAGGCAAGGAGAAAAGAAGAAGGAGGAAATAAGTCCTCATTAGTAAGAGAAAGAACCTGCAAAGGAAAAAAGATAAATTCTATTCATAAGAAACACATTTCTACTGGATTAGACTAGGAAAATATTAATATATTAAATACTATGTAAAGAATATATTATGCTCAAAATAAATTAATATCAAAAATACATATAGTGACCTACATTACAAAACTGAGGCTTTCAGTGGCTAAGATACCCAAATGATCAGGATTTGAACATAGATTTATATACTTTAAGGACTGTGTCTCTTTACATTTATTTTTTGTTTACAGTTCAGGTAACATTGTTACAATAATATTAAAATGTGCTGTATTGATATACAAATTTATTGCACCCATCACCACCAAAGTACCTGTGATCATCTATCACGGTCCCAGTGTCACCTTTGTGACCTCCCCTATCCCTCCCACATTCCTTGTTAATCAGGTTTTTTTTTTTTGCTTGTTAATCAGTTTTGTAATATAAGACAAAGTGGTTGCTCCATACTGTCTAATCCTTTGTTATATCTCTCTTTCATAGATGAGTAAGATCATCCAGTATTGGTCCTTTTCCTTTTGACTTAACATGATCTCCTTCAATTCCATTCACATTGCAGCAAATTGTGTAATTTCACCTTGTCTTTCAGTTATGTAACATCCCATTGTGTATATATGTCATAAATTCTTTATTCATTCATCTTTTGTTGGACCTGTGTTGAACCAGGGATCTTTGAACGGTCTCAATACCAAGACTTGAAGTTAAGTACTATACTGCAATTGTACACATGCCTTGTGATTTTTCCATTTATATAAATATAGCACTGTAGCACTGTTCTCCCGTTGTTCATCGATTTGCTCAAGTGGGCGCCAGTAACGTCTCCATTGTGAGACTTGTTGTTACTGTTTTTGGTATATTGAATATGCCACGGGGAGCTTGCCAGGCTCTGCCGGGCGGGCGGAATACTCTCAGTAACTTGCCCGGCACTCCAAGAGAGATGGAGGAATAGAACTCAGGTTGGCTTCATGCAAGGCAAATGCCCTCTCTACCCACTGTGCTATTGCTCCAGCCAGGGTAAAAGGTAAAAGGTAAAGGCCGTCCCGTTGATCGTCGATTTGCTCGAGCGGGCCCAGTAACGTCTCCATTGGAGACTTTGTTGTTACTGTGTCTGGCATATCGAATACTCTCGGTAGCTTGCCGGGCTCTCCGAGAAGGGCGGAGGAATCGAACTCGGGTCGGCCATGTTGGCCGCTTGTAAGGCGAACGCCCTACCCGCTGTGCTATCGCTCCAGCCAGGGTAACCTCTAAAATATATATCCTGCCCCAGATTAGTTCTTTATATGAACATAAAAATTCTAATTTTCACACGAAACAGAATTGATTTTAAATAAACATGATACTTCTTAGATTATAGCCTTTCTTGCAAATTTTAACAAATAGTGGTAGGTGTGAAGTATTAAACAGAAAAAACAATCTTTAGTTTTCTTTGTATCTGAGCTCTACTTTTCCCTGAGGACAATAATCCGAGGTGTCTCCTGAATGATCAGCCAATTCTGCCTTGTCAAATGTGAAATTTCTATATAAAGGAGTATTTCCTACACTATCTTCTACCTACCTACGTGGATAGGAGCTTGTAAGTTACCTCATTTACCCTGTGGTAGACTTGGAAACCTAACTCTGGGGCTTGAACTACACCTGGTGCAAGCACACATGACATGGTGAATGAGTGTAAAAACTAATTGTTTCTACCCAGTATCCTCACATTTGTCTTTTTCTCTTTTCCACTTACAATTTAAGAAACAGCTTAGATAGGTAAAAATCATGGGATTTCTTTGAAAATCAAATCCACTCTCTGAAGAACTGGATATACTCTAGCTATTTTATGTGTGCGTGCGTGCGTGCGTGCTTGCGTGCGTGCGTGCGTGTGTGTGTGTGTGTGTGATTTCTTCCAATATAAATGCTGTAGCTTTGTACAAATGCTATAGACACGCTTTCTATCTATAGATATTCAAATAAATTTTGTGGTGTCTAAAATTACACAGGAACTTCACACTGGTATCTTTCGATGATACCACAATCCACTCTCATCTCCACAAGCTGAAGGCAGGCAGCCTGCAGGTCCTTTGGGAAAGTGAGCTCAGCCCTATAATTCCAGAGACCAGCTGGTTATAGATTTTCTTAAAAAACAAGTAAAACAATTTCACCAGTTTTTAGGAAAAAAAAAATCTTCAGTACATCTAGATATGAAATGGATATGGAAGTTTCGGTCAAGCGCTTGCTAGGAAATTAAACAGTTACAACTAGTGGAATGTAGTGGTATATGTACAATGTGTTCAATGTAATAAGTCAGACATCCAATGCACATAACACTTACTACAAAATATGCCAAAGCTCCCACATCCCATAAAGCTAAGTACATAGCCAGTAGTTGTACTTGGTACCAACATGACCCAACTCAGTCTCTAAGGTACTTTCTTAGGGCTCCTTTTCCCAGTGCAATCATTCTCTACACACAACTCAAGAGGCCCAACTTCTACCTACAATGTCTTCCCTCGCTCCTGAGCCTAGACTATTTTCTTTCTTACAGAAGATACAATCCTCTTTTAGAGATTCTAAAAATAAGGTAGAGAATCTCAGAGCAATATCCAAAGTGACAAAATTCTAAAAGTCTTTTGTTCAGATTTCCAGTCCAATATAACACAGGATAACTGTATGTTTATGCATATTAATATTCCAAATGTCAATTTTATGTTAATCATTAAGAAAGTAGGTGTAAATTTGAACAGACACATATGATCACAATTGCAGTTTTTAAAAACTTTTGTGTTGGGTTATTGGACCTAAAGTTTTCATTGATTGTTACCTCTAGATGTTGCATATTTTCTTATCATTTGGTAGGGGCACAAAGGGGCTCCCAGGCAGTGCTCAGAGGTCCCAGGGGACACTCCCAGTGATTCTCTGATCTGACGGGTGGGCCTAAAGTTTCAATGTTGGCAACGTGGTGCTGCTGAGGGGTCACTGGGGCAACACACAGTAGTTCTTGGGGGAACAACGCTGTACTGGGGATAAAACCTGGGGTCTCCATGTGCAAAGTTCCAACTTTTAGCTCTCTTCTTGGTCTCTTTTTATTCTTTGAAGAGTTGTCTTGTGCATGTTGTCTTGTTCCTGCTTGTTTCTTAGGTCTTCAATCTTTATTATCCATATCATAGAGAAAAATTAGAACACTTTTGAATCCACATTTAAAACCTTTCTTGTTTTAGGTTTATAATACTGTTAATGATATGGTTTCATTCATAACACATTCTTGCACCACACCCTTTACCAAAGTTTTCACTTCCCTTTATTGTTGTCCTGTGTCCCTTCCCCACACTAGTCCCCTCTTCCCTCCCCTGTGATTAGCTTCCTATTAATACCAGTTCTCAATTTCTGTTGCCTTTAGGTGTTATCTCTAGTAAGATTTTTTTATATCCCCCATATGAGAGAGATCCTCATTCTGTGTCTGCCCCTCACCTTCTGACTAACTTCACTGAACTCGATACTTTCCAGACCCATCCAAATAGAAGCAAACTCTATGATTTCACTTCTCTTATAGCATAGTAGTATTTCATTATGTGTGTGTATATATGTATATATATTATAGTTTCTTTATCTAGTCATCTTTTCTTGGATACTGGGTTATTTCCAGATTTTGATTATTTTGTATAGTGATGCAATGAACATAGGAATGCAAATGTCTTTTTGGAAGGCTTTTTGGACCCCTGGGGTTGATACCAAGAAGTGGAATTACTGAGTCACATGAAACTTAATTCTTAGTCTTTTGAGAAGTGTTCACATTATTGTCCAAAAGGATTGGACTAGTTGGCATTCCCACCAGCAGTGAATGAGGATTCCTCCCCACCCCCCGGCACCAACATCCATGCCATCCGCAGTTGTTTTTGTTCTTTGTGTGTGCTAATATCACTGTTTTTTTGATTTGCATTTCTCTGATGTAAGTAATACACATTTTCTCTTATTTAAATTCTGCTATCCAATGTAGGCATATTTAATTTCATTCAAAAAGAATTTTGCATGTCAGTCAGCCTAAAACAATGTAGTTTTGTCTTGGGCCATAGTTTGTCTTTAGGATTCTTTCATACTCCCTTGAGTACCCTTTCCACTGCCTCAGAGATCCTTTTCAGAACCTTCTTGATAATTGCTGGTTGCTCATGACACCACCTATGACAACCCTTCCACCTTGACTTTTTTTAGTACTTCAACATCATGACTACTTATCCCTGTTAAAACTCTCATTCGTCCTCTCATAAAATATTTATTGACCATTTTCCACTGTGTCTCATGTTCAGTGCCAGGTACCGGATATATAATGAGGAGGGAAAAACATACTCAAACTTACTTTAAGCATTTGTAAAGACGGAAATACAGTGCTAATTCAACAAGCAAAAGCTATTCAAACAAAAGCATCATGGCATATGTGACCTGATGCTGGAGAGTTGGTACTGAGATTTGACATTCTCCAGTCAAGCTAAATTTCTTTAAAAGGAAATGACACTTCAGATACAACTCAAGGATGAAGTAATATAGGGAAGAAGGAAAGGGGTAATTTTATTAGTTAACTACCCACTCTCTTTACACTGCCCAGTCATCCTTCTATACACACATATGCAAATAGAGCAGATCTTACATTATTTATGAACTGCTTTGAGTTAAATGTTTTGAATAGCTGTCCCAAAATATGCCATGTCAATATAAAAATCAGTTTAAAGGGAGTGTTTGGGCCATACCTGATGGTGCATAGGGCCAACATCTGGCTCTGTGCTAAGGGATCACTTCTGTCAGTGCTTGGGAGTACATATTCGGAGCCAGGTATAGAACTAGGGTCAGCCATATGCAAGGCGAATGCCTTAAACCATGTACTACATCTCAGCCCCCAGTACAAAAAATATTTTAAGCTAAAGACATTTGGTAGTCTTCTGCAGAAAAAAATTTCAGTTCTCTTGAAGCTCCCCTAATCTGACTACAAGCAGCAATTTTTGAGAAATTGATTGCCTTCAATTCCTCTTCTGGATGAATTTACTTCCTAATAGGAAGTAATAAGTCTTACCCCAAATCTTATCTCTAAGGCCCTGAAGAATCCATACAAGTCACACTTGTGTAGATAAATATTATTACAAACTGTTACCTACTGTTTTTCCTCTTGAAAATTTCTCAAAAAAGGGAAATGTCTGTTTTCAAGTGTCTTTATCCCTTTCTCTGCACCTAGTTAAGAAGTATAAATGGTCCACACTCTTATCATCCCCTAAAGTCATACTTCTTGTAGTTTTAATATTATGTAAGTACTGCATACTTAAGTAAACTTTTTTCTTCTTCTGTTGACTGGCTTGTTATCAGTTGAATTTTCAGGGCCCCAATTACTGAACACAAGAAGGTAGAGGATGGTTATTTTCTTCTCCCTTATAGTGTCACCTTTGATCCAGACAGCTGTGACAGTAAAAAGGAGGGCAGTGTCCTACGGCCCCACCTAGAGTGTCACTTTAGCAGGATATGAGTAAGTGACAGTTTCACTGACTGGAAATATAGCTGTAATAACTCATGTCAGGGACATGCCACGAGCTCCTAGAAGCTTCCCTATTTCCTCCAAATTGAGTGTTTGATCCCTCCTCAAGGTCCCTCCTATATCTCCTATACCTTCTTATTCCTTGCAGGGTATTTTTGTGCCCATTGTTTACACATCACTCTCTTGTACAGTCTGCTTATCTACTTTTTGTAGGGAAGGGGTCACACCCGATAGTGACCAGGGACTCTTTCCTGTATTGCTCAGAGGAACACTTGGTGCTAGGATTGAACCTGGACCTAGATGTACTTCAGCCCTTTAAGTTATCTCCCTGACCCCAAGGCTTCTTCTTTTTTTTTTCCCATCATTTATTTTTATTTTTATTTTTTTATCTTTTTTTTTTTTATTAGTGAAACACCATGAGGTACAGTTATAGACTTATAAATTTTTGTGCTTGGGTTTCAGTTATACAATGATCAAGTACCCATCCCTCCACCAGTGCCCATCCTCCCCCACCACGGGTCCTAGCATCCCTCCCACCCCCCATCCCCCCTGTCCCACCCTGCCGCTGTGGCAGGGCATTCCCCCTTGTTCTCTCTCTCTTCTTTTGGGTACTGTGTTTTGCAAGAGAGGCACTGAGTGGCAATCATGTTTGGTCTATAGACTACTTTTAGCATGTCTCTCCCACCTGGGAGGGTCTTCACAACACCCTTTATTTGGTGCTCTCTTCTTTATCTGAGCTTCCTTTTCACCTAGCACATGTGGCTGGCCTTCAAGCCATGGAGCAAAATTCCTGGTACTAATCTCAGCCATTCCTGGGTGTTAGTCTCCCGTTTTGTTGCTTTATGTTCCCCAGATGAATGCAATCTTTCTGTGTCTATCTCGCTCTTTCTGACTCATTTCGCTTAACATGATACTTTCCATGTAGTATCACTTGTATGTAAATTTCATAACTTCATCTTTTCTAATAGCTACATAGTAGTCCATTGTGTAAATGTACCAAAGTTTCTTTAACCAGTCATCTGTTCTCGGGCACTCAGGTTTTTTCCAGATTCTGGCTATTGTAAAGAGTGCTGCAATGAACAAACAACTGCAGATGCCACTTCGACTATACCTTTTTGCCTCTCTGGGATATATTCCCAGGAGTGCTATACTGGGTCAAATGGGAGATCAAATTCTAATTTTTTGAGAATCGTCCATACTGTTTTCCAAAAGGGTTGGACCAGCCGGCATTCCCACCAGCAGTGAAGGAGGGTCCCTTTCTCGCCACATCAGCGCCAGCACCTGTTGCTTTTGTTCTTGTGGATGTGGGCCAGTCTCTGTGGTGTGAAATGATATCTCATTGTTGTTTTGATCTGCATCTCTCTGATGATTAGTGATGTAGAGCATTTTCTCATGTGCCTTTTTGCCATTCGGATTTCTTCTTTGCGAAAGTTTCTGTTCATTTCCTCGCCCCATTATTTGATGGGGTGGGGTGATTTCTTCTTGTGTAGTTTAATCAGTACCTTGTATATCCTTGATATCAACCCCTTGTCAGATGTGTATTTGGTGAATATTCTTTCCCATTCTGTAAGCTGACTTTGTATTTTGGTCACTGTTTCTTTTGAGGTACAGAAGCTTCTTAGTTTAAGATAGTCCCATTTGTCTATCTCTGTTTTCACTTGCTCGGCCAGTGGCGTGACATCTTTGAAGATACCATTAACTTCAATATCATGGAGAGTTTTGCCAACTTTGTCTTCAATAAACACTATGGATTCTGGTCTGATGTTGAGGTCATAAATCCATTTCGATCTTACTTTTGTGCATGGCGTTAGGCAGAGATCTGAGCCCACTTTTTTGCATGTACCAAGGCTTCTTCTTGAATACAGAAATTTTATCTTAGTGCAAACATTTCAAGCATGATGCTGAATGAATAAAATGATAAGTTACCTCTTCAGTACCATTAAAAATAAACAAAATAAACAAAAGCAGAAGACTTTTTACTATTGTTGAGGAAAGTTTCTTCTCTTTGTATTATGTTGATCTCTTGTACACAATTCACCCCTTATTCATTTCCTGAACTAATTGCTGTGCTAACACGTGGAACATGAGGCCCATAGCAGACACACTACCCTTGTTCAATGGAAATCTTGAGTGAGAAGAAAAAGGAAAGATTTTTTTTCTTTTTATTTTTGGTTTGGGTTGTTACTGTGTCTGGCATATCGAATACTCTCGGTAGCTTGCCGGGCTCTCCGAGAGGGGCAGAGGAATCGAACTCGGGTCGGCCATGTTGGCTGCGTGCAAGGCAGATGCCCTACCCGCTGTGCTATTGCTCCAGCCAAACACAGTAACAACAAAGTCTCCAATGGGGATGTTACTGGGCCCGCTCGAGCAAATCGACGATCAACGGGAGGGCCTTTACCTTTACCTTTGGTTTGGGTGCCACACCCAACAGTACTCAGGGATCAGTCCTGACAGGGGTTTGGAGAACTGTATGGTGCTAAAGACTGAACCAGTTAGTGCCCTACTTACTATACAATATCTCCAGCCCCATATACGAGCTTTTAAAAAATTTTAAATTTTATTTTTATTTTTAAATTTTTAATAAAATCACTGTGAGATCAGATCCTTAGAAAGCTGTTCATGATTAGATTTCAGTCACACAGTATTCCAACATCCATCCTTCGAGATATGCAAGCTTTTGCTTAACGAATAGAAAGTATATTGTGGAGTGACTGGCCTATACTAGACTTTTATATTCATGATTTCTTTTCTTCTTTTCTCAAATTACCCCACATGTGTCTCATTCTAAGATTTCTGGGAAATATATCACTTGTATTTAGGAGATAGAATGTATGCAGGCATGTGTGGTGATGAGATGTGCCAGTCATGGAATGGGCTGCAAATACCTCCATGGCAGGTGGTATGAGACTGAACATGGAAATTCTATAGGAAAGTGAAAAATGGCACTCTCTGGTTCTGAGGTATAGTTTTGAAGTAATAAATAGAGGTGGAAATAGGTGGAAATAGCACTGATTAAGCTAACTGATTTAAAAACCAACACACTTTTCTTCAACTAATTTTGTAATAGTCTAAGTTCTCTAATTTTTTGTTGTTGTTGGCTTAATTCCTACCATGTGCAGTAATCAATCTTTTTCCATTTTAAGTCATTTTCTTTGTGTAAGAAAGGATATAAGATAACAATTTGGCTTACTCTTCAGGTCCCTCATATTGTTTGGTTTTTGTTTTGTTTTACTTTGTTCCTTTTGAGAGTTTGAAATGGCTCGATTTCAGTAGAGTCTAACTACCTATTTATTTTCTTTATTGTTTTCTTTCTCCCTGAAGATAGTTACCATAATAAATGTTCTCCAAGCTGTGCATTTATTATCCATCAGTGCCAGGAAATGAAAGATGTGTTGTCCTAAGAAGATTGCTATTGTTAAACAAAGCAGCAGGTGTCTTGAATTAAACTTTGTAGGCTGATTAAAATACTGTGCTTCTCTTCCTGAAGTTGCCTTTCATTTGTTACACTTCAGCCCTTACTTTTGATTAAGGCAAGTATATCCTTGGGAGTTCTTCACTTAGAAGGGAAAATGTGTAATAGGAAAAATATCTACTTCTTTATAATTGAGGATAATAATGTTCAACTTGGCCCAGGGTATCCTGGTGAAGAAAATAGTCCTGTCTATTCTTTCCAGATTACGTTCTGGCAGTCATAGTTTCCTAGGACCCACAAGAGAGCCCTCTGTGCTAGGTTTTTATTTTTCATGTAATAAGATGTTTTTCAGGCTAGTGCAATAGACGCAATATTCATTTATTAGCCAAGGTCTCCAATGGACCAGGCACTATTCCCAGGATTATATCAGTGACTTCATTCTTTGACCCAACACATTTGCAACTTACACAAGACTGAAGCAAAGCTTCTGTGCATAGTTGAAATACTGAATACAGGTATACAGAGCTGAAAACAAGAATAAAGGCAGAATTTCCTAAATTGTTGCCTAGGAGTATTGTAGGTCATTAGAGGGAAAATTGTGAGCAACTTGAGGGCAAAAACCCTGTATAATATCTTTATATACTTAGAACCCTATGTGGTGAATTATTAAGAAAACATGTCAAAAACTAGAAAAATGTGTTGACTCTGAAAAATAGTTCTTGGGATATTTTTGGGAAAAAGGAATGAGAAGATAATTCAGGCATACAGACCATACATATTGGTAGACTAAGCTTTAAATTTTTATGCTTATACAGTGGATTGAAATTGAAGCCAGAGAGATAGTACAGTGGATGAGGTGCCTACCTTGCAACAGCCAACCTGGGTTCAAACCCCAGCACTACCTAGGGTACCCTGAGCTCCTGCAAGAATTCTCCCAAAGCACTGAGCTAGTACTAAGCCCTGAGCACTACCAGATGTGACCTCAAAATCAAAAATAAATAAATGCTTCACTATCCCTATCCTCCCATTGTTCATCGATTTGTTCAAGTGGGCCCAGTAACATTGTGAAATTTGTTACTGTGTTTGGCATATCGAATAAGTCACGGGTAGCTTGCCAGGCTTTGCAGTGCAGGCGAGATACTCTCGGAAGCTTGCGAGGCTCTCCGAGAGGGGTGGATGAATCGAACTTGGGTCTGCCATGTTGGCTGTGTGCAAGACAAATGCCCTACCCACTGTGCTATCACTGCAGCCCAAATAAATGCATAAATAAGAATAATTTTTAAAGAAAATGTAGAATAAATACATTGTAAATTTGAGAATAGAAGTGCCTATATTAAAAAAGGATAAAGCACCTTACAGGACACAGAGAGGTATGGTGGGTTGGGAAGGGCAATTAGGAGAGCATTGTAGAGATTGGAACATTTTCACTGACTACTGTATAATGGGCAGAAGTTGTGAAAAAGAAGGCATAGTCAAAAAATATAATCAGCTTGGTGTGGCTCTAGCACCGGATAGATAAGGTTGAACTAAAGAAAATAGGATAGAATAATGAAAAAGTCATTCAGTGGCATGTTAACAATTTACTTTTTATACTGAAGCCCAGTGGTACTCAATCTTCATTGTTCATCAAAAGCATATATACAGGTTAAGAACCAGTTTTATTGAGCTATACTTGTATACACTAAATTCATCACAGTTAGAGCCTAATTTGACATATTTTGTGTATTGATATATATTCCTGTGAAATTATCACCATAGATGAGATCTAAAGGTAAAGGTAAAGGCCCTCCCGTTGATCGTCGATTTTGCTCGAGCGGGCCCAGTAACGTCTCCATTGGAGACTTTGTTGTTACTGTGTCTGGCATATCGAATACTCTCGGTAGCTTGCCGGGCTCTCCGAGAGGGGGAGGAGGAATCGAACTCGGGTCGGCCATGTTGGCCGCTTGTAAGGCGAACGCCCTACCCGCTGTGCTATCGCTCCACAGCAAAGATGAGATCATCCTGTTATAAATAAAGCTTTAAAAACATATCTGTATTTTATTTATATGTGTATGTGTATTTTTTAATCCCCATGATATGTAGCAAGGAGGGAATCTCTGCTTCAGTTGCTAGTTTCACACATCTCTATGAACAGAGAATATGAATCTTTTGGGTGAGCAGAAAATTCTTTGGCAAAACTGCCTGCCCTGTGCTCAGTCTTTCTCACTCAGTGCAGAGGTATTTATCGACTCCCTGTCTCTCAGACTCAGATTCCAGAATATGCCATAAACAAGACTGGCAGCTTTCTTTTTTTCTATATATGTATTTTTTAATTATTAGTGAAACACCATGAGGTACAGTTGTAGATCTACAAACTTTCATGCTTGGGTTTCAGTTATACAATGATAGAGTGCCCATCCCTCCACCAGTGCCCATTCTCCACTACCAATGATCCCAGTAGCCCTCCCACCTCCCCCCAATCCCCCCACCCCATCCCACCTTTGTGGTAGGGCACTCTCTTTTGCTCTCTCTTTCCATTAGGGTGTTGTGGTTTGCAATGGAGGTATTGAGTGACCATCATGTTAGGTCTATAGTCTACTTTCAGCATGTATCCCGCATCTCGAGCGAGTCCTCCAAACATCTTTACTTGGTGTTCCCTTCTCTATCTGAGCTGCCTTTTCCCCCAGCATGTGCTACCAGCTTCCAAGCCGTGTAGCAGACCTCCTGGTACTTATCTCAACTATTCTTGGGTGTTCGTCTCCCATTTGTTATTTTATATTCCCCAGATGGGTGCAGCCTTTCTACGTCTGTCCCACTCTTTCTGACTCATTTCACTTAGCATGATACTTTCCATGTAGAACCACTTCTAGGTAAATTTCATGACTTCATCTTTTCTACCAAGAGTATTCGATATGCCAGACACAGTAACAACAAAAGTTTCCAATGGAGACGTTACTGGGCCCGCTCGAGCAAATCGATGATCAACGGGAGGGCCTTTACTTTACTTTTTTTTTTACATCTTTTCTAACAGCTGCATAGTATTCCATTGTGTAGGTGTACCAAAGTTTCTGTAACCAGTCATCTGTTCTTGGGCACTCGGGTTTTTTTTCCAAATTTTTGCTATTGTGAACAGTGCAGCAATGAACATACAAGTGCAGATGTCATTTCGACTGCACTTTTTTGCCTCTCTGGGATATATTCCAGAAGTGGTATTGCTGGGTCAAATGGGAGCTCAATTTCTAACTTTTTGAGAATCATCCATACTGTTTTCCAAAAGGACTGAACCAGCCGGCATTCCCACCAGTAATGAAGAAGGGTCCCTTTCTCACTACATCTGCACCAACACCAGTTGCTTTTGTTGTTTTGGATGTGGGCCAAGGACTGGCAGCTTTCTTGAAGCCCTGATTGGACAAAGGATGGCTGGAAGTACTTTCCCCATGCAGAGTAGGTCTAGAAGGGCTGGTAGAAAGCCTGACTCGGAGGTAACTAATTTATTACTTTAGGCTACTCTGGACTAGTGAAGTTTTTCTCCTAGTAAAAAGACAAACAAGATCACACTCTTCTTATTATAGAGGCATTAATGTCACCAAGGGATTACAACTGCATTTCGTGCAGATGTACAACTCAGGTTGTACATCTTAATTGATCCGAAGTGTTAACTAGGGAGTATGCTGGTCCTGCCAGCATTACATACCTTAGTTTGGGCTCTTGGGATGAGATGATCCAGATTCTAGTAATCCAGGAGTTTCTGGGAGAAGTTGAATCCTTTTTAGACAACATTGAGTTGGAACCAAGGCATGTGATGCAGACAAATAGCCTCGACCACCTGGAGAGAAAAATGGACCACCTCCAAATCCTTTCATCAGGCCTCTCAAAACCCTTATTCAGTTCACAATCCCAGCCTGGGAGGGACTCTCCCCCTCCCGGACCAGGAGGTGGGGTGTGCCTGCTGTTGGTAGTTCCCAGGAATTAGCCAGCTCCCGTCCAAGCTACCCTCTTGACTCTTCTCCGTCTCTGGCCCCACCTAGACTTGGGCCCACAAGCCTTAAATTCAAACTCCTCCAAACAAAAATTGTTTACATTCCCTTCTCAGTTCCTACTTCACATTTCAGCTGAAAAGCCATATCCCTCAGTGCAGATTTCCTGGCAACTCCCGGGCCCTATTAGTTTAGTTTGTGGTTTAAAGAAAAAACATTTATAAATTTTGTAACCCATTTATAAACTTTCAATTCATCAATAAAGTTTGGATCCACACCTCTTAATCGATTAACACAACTCCAGATTGTTTATTGATTATTCAAAATGACGTAAGCCTGAAAACCTTAAACATGTCTCAAAATTCAGCTGGAATTTTAGTCTTCTAGGATCACTTCAAGCATATGTCTCTGTGGAATCCTAACTGATTGTGCTCATGGTCCATGTGTGTGAATACAGATTCAGACTTTGGGAGTACATCACTCTTGGGCTCACAAACAAGCCCCCTGACTAATCCTAAAATTCCCATTATTCAGTCCCTGTTTTATGCTTTGTAAAGGTGAATAATTTTCACTTTGCTTCTTCTCCATTATAGAATGGATAAGATTAGTACTTATTCATGGAGCTAAAAATTAAGTGGTTTTCAGTGTGACTGCTTTCGTGAGCATGGAGTTTCCATTTAGGTTGATAAAAATGCTTTATAACTATAGACAGTAATTTCACAACATTGTGAATGCATTTAAATGCCTCATAATTAAGTACTTTAAAATACTTAATTCTTATGTTATGTGAATTTTTACCGCAATTGAAAAGGGTAATTCTCAAGGATCATAGAATTTCTGTCACACAAGAGTTTAGGGATTTTAGTCAGTCATCACTGAAGCCATTGATTCTCCAGGTGACATGGCCATCTGTGTCCTTCCCACTATTAGGACCTTTCTCAACCCCTAGCCATTGGTAGTTAATTATATTTAATCTACTCTATAAAGAGTCCATTTTTAAAAATTTGTTTGATTGTTTGGGGGCAGTGCTCAGGACTTACTCCTGGCTCTGCACCTAGTGATCACTTCTGGAGGACTCCTGGACCATATGGGGTGCTGGAGGTCAAACCCAGGTCAGTCATGTGCAAGGCAAGTGCCCTATCTATTCCAGCCTTTAGAGAGCCCATTTAAGAAAATAATTTCTAGCAGCTAATTGTTGGCACAAAGGAAGAGGCATAATGGAGAAAGCAAAATAACTCCTCACTATCCTCTGAATATATTCTTTATATGAATAGTTTTCTGTAAAACTTTATCATTCAAAATATATACAGTTCAGAATATATTATACAGATTTTTATTTCATGAAGTTTTATCATGCTAAATAATAGCATGTGCATTTTGAATGAATTTAGCAAGCTATTACTGCAAATGAATTAATTTATTTGGTCAACAAGTATTATTTGAGTAGTTTCTTTGTCAATCCGGGTATAGTTGCTAGGAATACAGAAATAATACATAAATAAGGCACGTCCTTCTACTGAAAAATTGTGATCTAATAATCTTATTATGTTTATGCTCATGTTTCAAAAATTGAAAGAGGAGTATCAGAAGATAAAGGTGAGCAAATCAAAACCTATTTGTCTGGGTCACTACTATTTTGTCAGATACATAATAGAAACATTGAAGAAATTTAGCATGTATATATATTGAAGACCTTATGGTACAAGCGCGAAAGATCAAGTACGACATCATTGGTCTGACCAAAAAGAGAAGACATCAATCCCATCATGCTGTTTTCAACACTGGAGAAGAACTGTTCCTTGGAACATGTGATAAAAGAGGCGTCGGTGGTGTTGGTATCCTTGTCAACACAAACAGTCACGAGCATTGATTCATTCGAATGCCTAACAACCCGAATCGGACAATTACACTTGAATAAATGTGGCTCACTACCGGCAGTTTCTATCTTTGTTGTCTATGCACCAACATCCAGTTATGGTGAAAGAGAAACTGAGAAATTCTACATGGAGCTGGAGAAGTTCTATAAAGAAGATCACACCTTCTACAAGATCATTGTTGGTGATTTTAATGCCAAGATAGGACCAAGAAGATCAGTCGATGAACTCCACATCGGAACCCATGGCCTGGAATGGAACGAACAGGGTGACAGACTGTCTGAGTTCATCATGTCAACCAAAACCTTCCATGGTAACTCACAATTCCAAAAGGCTGAATCTAAACGTTGGACATGGGAGTCTTCCGATGGACGGTTCCACAATGAAATAGACCACATCATATTCAATCGGCGGTTTTGCCTAACCGATGTTGCTGTTGTCCCAAAATTCCAAACGGGATCAGACCACCGTCTTCTTCGTGCAAAATTCTACCTCACAGAACGAGGAGAAAAGAATGCAAGGTTTAAGAAGAGGACTCCCAGAACAACCACCAACTGGGAGCTCTTTGGCTCTATTGCGGCAACATGGGAAGATGCCGTCATTGACAACATTGATGAGGAATACGGTCGAATGATTCAGCACCACCATGATTGTGCAAGGAATGCCAAGAGAGAGATAACCACAAAAAACCGTCTTTCTTCGAACACTCTTGAACTTATTCACCAACGTGGCTTGGCACATGCCTCAGGCAACCACAAGCGAACATCCAAACTGGCAAAACAGTGCAGAGAAGCCATCAAGGATGACCTCAAAAACAGGAGAGCAGCAGTACTGGTAGATGCAGCAGAAGCTGGGAAAAACATTCGTAATGCCCGCCTGTCCTTCACCAACTACAAAACCAAGATGACTGCCCTCCGACATCATGATGGATCTATCACATCTTCCAGAAGGGCAATGGAGAAGATTATTCATGACTTCTACTCAGATCTCTTTAATAGCCACATCCACTTGCCCACGTACCACATACCACATGATGGATATGTCATTCCCAGTGTTCTCCCTTCCGAAATCCAACATGCCATCTCGTCAGTAAAGAAACAAAGAGCACCTGGCCCAGACAAGATCAGACCTGAACACCTGAAGAACTTACCATCAGTACTCATCAATACATTGGCTCGACTCTTCACACGCTACCTGTCTGAATGCAAGGTTCCATCCCAATGGAAAACCAGCAGGACTGTACTACTATACAAGAAAGGAGACATCCACGACATTGGCAACTATCGCCCAATCTGCCTATTGTCTGTCATCTACAAACTATTCACTCGAGTCATCCTGAATAGGATTAGCAGAACACTAGATGAAGGACAACCATGTGAACAAGCTGGATTCCGAAAAGGATTCAGTACCATCGACCATATCCACACAATAACCAAGCTCATTGAGGTATCTCGGGAGTTCAAGATGCCGCTCTGTCTAACGTTCATTGATTTAAAGAAGGCCTTTGATTCTGTCGAGACGGAAGCGGTCATGGAAGCCCTAGCCAATCAGGGCGTACAAACTCAATACATCAGGATCCTTCGTGAGCTCTATTGCGGATTCACTACCAAAATCTCACCATTCTACAAAGAAGTAATCATCCATATCAAGAGAGGGGTTCGGCAGGGTGATACCATTTCACCAAAACTCTTCAGTACCACCCTCGAGAACATCATGCGACGACTGGAATGGGAAAACATGGGAGTGAAGATAGACGGTTGGCAACTACACCACCTCCACTTTGCTGATGACATCGTTCTAATAACACCAAACATCAGCCAAGCGGCACAAATGCTGAACGACTTTGACCGTGAATGTGGAAAGGTCAGACTACAGCTGAATCTTATGAAGACAATGTTTATGAGAAACAGCCTTGTTCCTGACGCTCCATTCGCTCTCAACGGAACCACCATCTCCGAATGCAACAGTTATATATACCTAGGTCGAGAAATCAACATGATGAATGACCTGGCACCTGAGTTGCGCAGGAGGAAGAGAGCGGCTTGGAATGCCTTCAAGAGCATTGAAGAAATAACTAAAAGGACAAAGAACCTCCAGCTACGAGCACATCTCTTTGATTCCACTATTCTTCCTGCATTAACATATGCCTCAGAGACCTGGACCCTACGAAAACAGGATAAGAACGCTATTCGGGTCTCTCAAAGAGGAATCGAAAGAACTATGCTTGGAATATCACGATTCACTCAAATGAGAGATAGAATCCAAAGTTCTGATTTTCGTCAACGCTCAAGAATCAGGGACGCTGTCTCATTTGCCAAGACATCAAAAATCAGATGGGCTGGACACGTAATGAGATTTACAGACAACCGCTGGACTAGAGCCATTACTGATTGGATTCCACGGGACATCAAAAGATCACGTGGACGCCCACCTATAAGATGGTCAGACTTCTTCGTCAAGACCCTAAATGATCGGTTTGAGGCTCTGCATGTTCCTAGAATGAACAGATACCAATGGGCTACGCTAGCACACAACCGGGATGAATGGAGATGTTACTGGCACCCACTCGAATAAATCGATGAATAACGGGGATTAAGTGATTAAGTGATATATATTTTGAACTATGAAAAATGTTTTCCACAATTATATGCTATTTTTATTGTTTCATGAGAAATGTTTAATTTATTCATTATAATCTGAGGGGTAATGAGTACAATCTTTCAGTATGAAAATATAATTTTCATTTTATATGTTCAGATTGTCTGCTTATTTTCTTCATTTTGTTTTTTTTGGGGAGACATCTAACAGTGATTCGGGGCTACTTCTAGCACAGAGCATGGGAGCTGCTCCCACATGCCAAACATACAGTCTAGGTCCTTGAGTCATGTCCTGGTCCCCAGATTGCCTGCTTTTAATTCATTTAGCCTGCTTACATAACTGGACACAAAAAAATCCCTCTGGAAGAGGCACCCATCTTCTTCTATAGCCTCTGTTCTCCCTTCATTCACTCTTCTCAGATATTTCTAAATTCCATGTAACACTCTACTCTGTGCCCTCATGTTTGGGTTTAATGGCCTGATTTGGACCTGATTTCCTTGTGTTGGATCATGATGTTCCTACTCAAGGCAATGTCCAACTTCTACATCCTGCTCTGCACCAAGAAGGAAGTGAAAGAGGTGATAATCTTTCAATTATCCTGAAGAAACAGGCTGAGAGTTTTACTCTCCCTACTTATCCGAATCATGTTTTTTTTCTGTTTTTTATAGTATTATTTTTTTAGCACAGTCCATAGCAAGACAGGTTAATGCAGTAGCATAGCGGGTAGGGTGTTTGCCTTGCATGCGGCCAACCTGAGTCTGATTCCTCCATCCCTCTCAGAGAGCCCGGCAAGCTACCAAGAGTATCTCGCCTTCACGGCAAAGCCTAGCAAGCTACCTGTGACGTATTCAATATGCCAAACATAGTAACAACAAGTATCATGATGGAGACGTTATTGGGCCCACCTGAGCAAATCGATGAACAACGGGAGCATAGTGCTACAGTGCTACATTCTAAAATAGCTACCAACCATGAGAAGAATATATCTTTTCTGTGATTTCAAAAATGGGTCAACCCAATTGACTTAACTTGAATTATTATTTCAACCACCCATCTCTTCCTTAGTCTATGCTAGAAGAGAGAATATCAAGGTTGTGGTTCATCCTATCTTGAGGGAAAGGGGCTTCCTTTCATGTCAAGCCTAATGGATAGGGGAGGAGCAAGAGTTCCAGAAAAAAGCTCAATACCACTACCTCTGAGGGGTCAGTGGTATTGGGATTTGGAGCTCAAACAGCTCACCCACTTCAGCGATTCTAGCAATTGACAGGTCTTGCTCTAGAGAAAACATAACTGTACCCCAAGAAGGAAGGCAGATGGCATCTTTAGAACATGACATTGACATAACTAGTGGAGAAGAATCCTTTGGCAAGCAGTTTCAGAAAAAAGGGGGTCTCAAAGCAGTTTTCTGCCCTGCTCCAGTCCTCGGTTGTTTAAGACTCACACATTCCAGCCCAGATTTAAGTCCAACTTGTGGTTCCATCTCAAGATGATCAGACCCGCCCAAATCCAATGACCCAAACCACTCAAAAGACAGTTCAGCAGAAACTAAGACCTAATAAGATTCAAAACACAGAGGATCAGCAGAGCACAAAATCCTTTCACTTGGATAAAGCCATAATGATAAATTCCTATCTGCCCAGAGTCCCAAGCCAAGCATTTAGGAAAAGCCATTTAAACTGGCCCCCCAGGAACTTTCAGTTCCACCAATCTTATAGTGAACAACAAGTGAACAACAATGTTATGTGAAATAAATCAGTAGGAAAAATAAAAATACTGGATGATCTTACTCATCTGTCATACGTGGTGCACAAAACTCAGATTACCAAACCATGAAGGAGAGAACTGGACAACAATGAATAGATTGTCAAGAGGTGACATAGGGACTGTGGTAGAGGGTCTTGGTGGTGGGCTGCAGTAATTCTGTGCATAGCTATCACAAGCTTTAATGCCATTCTACGCATTTTGAGCTATTTTGTGGTGATATAGCTAAATGCCAGCAAAGAAGGTGAGGATAGTGGGTAAATATGTTATGTTTTATGGGAACCTGCTTCCAGAAACTGAAGACAGTTGAAATCAGCCAGCACACTAAGTAAACTTGCTCCTTCTGCAGCAAGACCAAGGTGAGGAGATGGGCTATTCAGATCAGGCACTGTAATTCCTGCTTGAAACCCATTGTAGATAGTGCCTGGACCTACAATACCACCTCTGCTGTCATAGTCAAATCTGCCTTCAGAAGGCTAAAGGAACTGAAAGACCAGTAGAAGAACTTCTATTTGAAACATTGCTAACCTACAATAAATGCAATAATGGGCTGATTTCTATTTTAAATTTTGAAAAAACTTTAATGCTGTTGCAACTATGTTACCTAAACTAGAATTTAAAGGTTCTTAAATGATAATAATAAAACAAATAAGTAATTGAAAAACTAGCCCTGGAGTCACACCCAGTGCACTCCACTGTTGCCAACACCCTTGAGTGCGGCGTGTGACTTTGTGTCTTTACTTTTTGGCACTTCCCATCTGAAGTCACCCACACTGCTCTACTCTGGGTGTACAACTTTCCCCCCTTAGTTTATGGTACACTCAATTCTGGAGTCGCCCACATCCCAGTTTGAGATGTATACTTTCTCTTCTTTTGTGGGACCCTTTCTTTTACTCCCTCCTTTTATATTTTTCTAAATAAAGCTGTTTGCTTTGTTATTCATCTTCTCCAGAAATTCTTTCCTGCAGTGAAAGACCATGAGACTAACTCAAATAAAATATAATCTTGCCTTAGCCTGAAAATCACAGCTCACCCAAAAGGTTGGGGTTAGGGATTACTCATATGCCATACAGACCAAATGAGTCTCAGGTGCTTCCAAGCAGCTGCCTGAGTGGCGCTTGAAAGACTTCGGTGTCCAGGTCATGCAGGAACTCTTTGGGTCTTTATCGATTCCAACCTCCCAAAACACTCACCCCCTTAACACCTGTGTTAATGAGAGAAGTGACAACCTATCAACTTACTTCAAGAAAGATATAAAGTTGAGCTGTGTAAGAGGGATGGAGGAGAGACATTTCAAAACTAGGCTCCCCAATAATCAAGAGTCCCAGATTTGCTCTCTGAGGGAAAGGGAAATGAAATTTCTGTTGAAACCTAGATTCTAATCTCAAAATACTCCGAGTTTTAACGTAACCAAAACAAATAGCTATGGAATCTTAAAAATCTGATTTTCTTAGAAATTCTAGAAGATTGTTCTTTTAGATAAATTTAGGAGCAGAAAGGGATATCCCACAGAACTCTGCTGAATTCTGAGGCAATTCCCAATCTGAGGTAAGGTCTGGAAAAAGTTCATCCTCTCCATGTCTAGCACCTTTGAAGTTAGATGCCATCAAATCTTTCAGAAACTCATCCATTGATACATTAGCTGTAACTCTGGGGAGCACATAAAGCTCTTAGACTTTATTGGACCACATTTATGTGTTGACTTTTATGGATACACCTTATAGGGGCTCTGTGTTTAGGATTTAATGTTTCTGTGCTGGAAATTTTCATATTGAAAGTTTGAATATTCTTATACTTTAGTACTCTTAGTACTCTCATCACCTGAAAGTTTTAATCTTCAAAATTGGGTTTTCCAAATGAATTCTGATGGGGCACTGTATCTAGACCCTGGAGCCCATGCTCATTCACATTTCCACCTCCTCCCATCAGTGTGAATGGGTTCTCCACTGTCCACTTCTGGTTTCTGAGTTCACAAAGTGTTATTCAGCCTTCCCCTTAGCATCTCTACCCCGCAGCTACTGCTGCCTTTTGGCTTTCTTTATAGACACTGTGTTGGAAGTTGGGTGAGGGAGGCATGAACATTGTTATCCTTCTTGGTCTGACAGCCCTACAACAGGTTGGACTGACATTAGGCAGAAACAGTCTCTACCTAATTAGGTTCCTGGCTCAGGCACCTACTGCACTGGGTGGAGAGTGGCACTTTGGTCTATAGGACAGTGTGTAAAAGGGGTAACCCTGCAAGTGGTGGGATCTCCCCTGTTTGCTAGGGTCTATATTCACTTCATGAGGATCCCCAGGCCTTAGAGAGCACCACCTTAAATAAGAAAGTACAACACCTTGAAAGTGGAAGAAAACATATTTTTCTCTTAACTCTTAACTTCTTTAATAAACCCTTACTGGGGAAAGAGAGAGAGAGAGAAAGAGAGAGAGAGAGAGAGAGAGAGAGAGAGAGAGAGAGAGAGAGAGAGAGAGAGAGAGAAAGTGTCTGCTATAGAGCCATAGAAGCAGGGGTTGGGGTTGGGGGAGGGGTCATTTGTGGTGGGAAATGGACACTGGTAGAAGGAGGGGTGTTGGAGCATTGGATCATTGTATGAAAATCTGATCATAAATAGCTTTGTAACTGTGTATCTCATGGTGACTCAATTAAAAACTTAAAAAAATTAGACACCCTTACTGGATCAGAGAGATAGTAAAGGGCTTAAGCGACTTGTCTTGCACCTAGCTGACTCTGGTTCAATCTTTAACACTGTATATGGTTCCTTGAGCCCTTTCAGGAGTTATCCCTGAGCCCAGAGTCAGGAGTAAGCCTTGAGCACCTCTAGTGTGCACTCCTCACCTCCCAAAAATACATTTCTGATTTATAAATAATAGCTCCGTATCTTGATTTTGTCCCTGGCTCACTGTGGTAGTTATTACTGCATTCAAAGAAACCTCCTTTCCACAGGGAAGGATTAATTTCCTACTTGGGAGCATTCTCCAGCTGACTCAATGCCTGACAAAGGGATTGAAGGTAGCCAGCTTGCTATCTACATATGGAAGCAGATACACATTCAAGGGCCTGAAGCTCACACAATACTGGGGCAACCCTCTCAAACGTTTATCAGTGCAAAACTGTCAATTCTCTTCACAGGACGTAGAGGAGACTGTGCAAGCAGAGATTTTAAAAAGCTTATGTCTCATTAGCTTGATGGACATTCTACCTGTATCCTAAGAACGTGCCTTCCTCCAACCAGTGGAAAAATCTAAGCCTACTGCAAGTTTCTTGAAATTACAGCATCTATCTTACATGCTCTGAAACCCACAAATCACAAGCTAAGGAGTAATATTTTTTGACATGGAATAGTGGAGTTTTCTTTAACGACCTCATGTCTGTAGTGCCTCTCTTTTCTTCTGCCTTTCTGCCCCAGAGGGCTCAGTGGTGGCCTCCTAAGAGGTCTCCTCTTCTGAACTGTTCCAAGTTACCCTTTTTAAATGAAAATTCTTGCCAACCAAATGTTGCCAGACTGCTGTGTTCTGCTTTAGGTGACATTTGCAAGAATAAAAATCTTTTCTTCTTCCAATTACAGCAGTCACTCCTTGACTGATTCTTACCCTATTTGAGAAGCTATGTGGTTCCATACAAATTAAAAGTACACACACAAAAGAAATAATTTCTTTAAAAATACAAATTGTATTTTCAAAAATATACAGAAATGGAATATAATATATTATTCACATCTGTTGAAATTGCTGAATCAAGAATGCCCTTTAATTTTACAAAATTCTATAGAAGATTCATTCCTTTCCTTCTCACCCCAGTTATGTGTCCCTATCATATTCTCCTAGGGAGATAAAATACAATAAAAACTGTAACTGCTATCTTTGAATAATTGAAGAAACAATTTTTTGTTATATTGGGAAGTAATGTTGTATAAAATTTGACTTATCCATACTGGTTATCTAATATGACAAAACTCACCAGATTTTGGTTGAAGTTTCCATTCCATAGAAAATATGTAGTCTAATCCATAATGAAATGACAAATGACATTTGATATAAATCTGACAAAAGACAGATGATGGGAAATAAATTTGTTGGCTTTATCAATGACAACATTTTTTTTTCTTTTTAGGTCATGCCTGGCATTGCACAGGGGTTACTCCTGGCTCATGCACTCAGGAATTACTTCCAGCGGGGGGGGACCATATGGGATGCTGGGTATCCAACTGGGTCAGCCGTGTGCAAGGCACATACCCTACCCTCTGTGCTACTGCTCCAGCCCCAATTAAGACATTTTTAAGTAACAACTTCACCTATTATGGAAAAATATAATTACATAAGAATTTTTTAATAGTCTTTAATTCCAATTGTTTGAACCTGATTTTAACGTGTTCTCTCTGAATTTTGTTTTCTTCCATGTCACCATATATCTCTTTTAATTGTTAACATGAGTGCTTTAAATTTACTAGATTTCATGGAGAGAAAAACATTTAATCTCTTTGAGCCAGTCAGACCAATTGAAAGGAAATGTTTGGTACCTTTCACTTAATTGGATCTTTATTTTAAAACACCTTATTGATTTTGAATTCTGATTACTTTGTCTAAGAATATGAAAATCCTGGCCAGAAACTCCTGACAGACACATTGTTCTTAGAGTTTTATTTATAACCAGTAAAATCATTCATACCTGGCAACTTGTTAGATACACAAGTGATCATCCACCCTTGACACACTGGCAGAAACAAATTCTGTGTGTAATACCCAGCGAGTGGTAACATTCCCAATAGTCTGCAAACCTGAATTAGGACATGGGGTTGATTTCACCAGGTAATTTTCTTTTCCACTGCCTTTCTGCCCCAGAAAGCTCACTGATGGCCTCCCAAAGAGGTCTCCTCTTCTGAAATATTCCAAGTTGCCTTTCTTTATGAAAATTTGCCAATCAAATGATGCCAGACTGCTGTGTTCTGACATGATTAAAAACATAATAATTTTGTTATTTTAAGAAGCTGAGATATTTCTACTTTCTTCCATAACAAAAATCTTCTATTTTGATACAGCATAAATAGGTATATATAGTTATGAGGTGCCATTATAATAAAAGTCTAAAATGGATATGTATAATATTTACTATAATAACAATAAATCTAAATTTGATGTATTTGTTAGTTATGCTAGTCTATAACTAATCTTTTCTCCTATGGAACTGACCCTGAAAAAACTGGAACAAAATAGTCTATATATTCCCAACTTCTATCACATATTTGTAACCAGGTTGATGACTAGTTGCTGTTGTAACTAATTGGTGCAGACTCCAATGAAACCCTGTGGGTGACTTTAATGGTAAGTACACTGAAACCTTCTCATGGATATGTATTTTTGGAAGGTCACTTGATTTCTCTAACTGAATTTTACTATCTGAAATATTCTACTAAGGATTAACAAACAAAACATTTACGTATCATATAAATGTTTGTCAATTGTTTTCACACAGTTTTCCCTTTTTTATTTTATGCTACACCTTTAAGAAAAAGTTAATAATATTCTTGCTTTGATGATAAAACTAGAACTCCAAGAAAGGAAATAATTTGTCTAAGATAACCAAACTACAACATTTATGATTAACAATTTGTCCTGTGTACATTCTGCTCCCACCTCAGCTGCTTGCTACTTAAGGGTTAGTCATTAAAGTCCTAGAAAAAATGATACAATATCTGAATTTTAAAATAAACCATAATGCCACAAAATGGTGGTAATTGATGAAAGAATATTTTTGACTTGAATAATTCTCCACTGAGAGCTTCATGTTAATAAGGCAACATGCAATATTCAAAAAATATAAAATCCTTGAAAAGTTCTACTTTAAATAAACCAACCAGCTACATAGAGAAAAGCAATTTTACTTGGAAAAATAAATAAATGCTGTTTTTGATTAAAAGGACTGAAAGGAATTCTGAGTTGTTAAATGTTTAAACAAATCAATGGCACTTTGAATTCCAATTCATTGATGCAATGTATGACTGCATGCCAAAAGAGAATTCTTGGGTAAAGTTAGGAAGAAAAATTTTCCCCAATTGAGGTTCATGTTGCACCAATTTTATCACTTCCTCATTAAGCAAAACTAATTGCAAAAATCCATTTTATTAAATAATTAATCTTCTGAGATTTTAATGCTTTAACAATGAAGATTATCTGGTATGTAACCTAAATCACTGCATAGGAAACATTTCTCCAAGGGAGATTCTCCAAGAAGAGGGAGCATATTTTGTTCTATATTACTAGGATTCCAAGTAGTGAGTGTGCAAACAAATTGTAGTTTCCCTGCTGTGTATTTCTTAGGTTCACCAAAGGACATTAGTATTTTTAATTTGTTCTTTTAAAGTTACTTAAAATAAATTTAAAACATTTGTTAAGGCCCAGACAAGAATGTTAGCTTTCCAAGCACTCTTGGAGTTTTAAGTGTTTGCTGGTGGGTTACTGTTAGCAAGAACAATTTCATGAAATCAGAAAAAAAAATAAACATTATGTTGGCATGGATACACATAGTTGGAGAATTGCTCACACAGATCAACTTTTGTTGTTTTTCTTTTAGTTACTCATTTATGGACTATTTTCTGTTCCACAGTCATTTACCACTGTAGTAGAGTCTGCCAGATGTGCGTATAAATATCCACCCCCTTCCCTCCTTCCATTATTATAGACACATAGCTAGCCAACTTATTACATGCTCTTGCTTCTATTATTAGAAAAAGTTGTGTGAGCATGTCTTGCTCCCAAGTAAACTTATAGGTATGCTTTTTTTTTTTAATGGAATCTGAGTAAACTTGATCCGTAAAAAATTCTATTCATACTCTTTTTCATAATAGTTGTTGCCTTTAATTCTAGGAGATAAAAGGCATGGCAGTTTTCCTCTTTTACTTTTACATCACTTTTCCTGAGGGAATGTAGCTGCCATGTCATGAGAACATTCAAATAGCCCTTTGGACGCAGCAGATAAGGTGCTTGCTCTGCACATAATCAACACAGATTCATCCTCAGCACCACATATGGTCCCCTGAGCCCTTCCAAGAGTGATTCTATATCCAAAATTGCTCTAATTATAAGTTCATAACTAAACTTGGGAAGATATAATAAAAAAATGTCTTTTACTGTCTTTATCTCTTTGGGGATTTTAAGCATATCTTTGTACATACTCATGCCTCACTCTGTGACCTAAACACTTAGACCTCAGGTGCACAGAACCACATGACCCTCACCAGCCCCTGGTCTACTCTTTAATAATCACTTGATCACTTGATCACTTGACATCCCATTAATCATTGATTTGCTCGAGCGGGTGCCAGTAACATCTCCATCCATTCCTGTCGCATGCTAATGTAGCCCAATGATGTCTGTTCATTCTAGGAACACAAACAGCCTCAAACCTATCATTCAGGGACTTGATGAAGAAATCTGACCTTCTCATAGGTGGGCGGCCACATGATCTTTTGACGTCCCGTGGAATCCAGTAAGAACAGTGGAATAGAAGACATGTGCCTGGAGCAGGAGGTTTTTTGTCCTCTTAGCTATTTCTTCGACATTCTTGAAGGTGTTCCAAGCTGCTCTCTTCCTCCTGTGCAACTGAGGTGCCAGGACATTCGTCATGTTGACTTCTCGACCTAGGTCCACATAACTGTTGCATTCGGAGATTTTCATCCCATTGAGAATGGATGGAACGTCAGGAACAAGACCATTTCTCATAAACATTGTCTCCATGAGATTCAGCTGTAGTCCGACCTTTCCACACTCACGGTCGAAGTCGGCCAACATTTGTGCCTCGTGGCTGATGTTTGGTGTAATAAGAACGATGTCATCAGCAAAGTGGAGGTGGTGTATTTGCCAACCATCTATCTTCACTCCCATTCCTTCCCATTCAGTTGTCACATGAGGTTCTCGAGGGTGGCACTGAAGAGTTTCGGTGAAATGGTATATCACCCTTCCAAACCCTCTCTTGTCGTCAATGATCATCTCCCTGTTAGCATGGTGAGATCCTGGTAATGAATCCGCAACAGCTCATGGAGGATCCTGATGTATTGACTTCGAACCCCCTGTTTGGCTAGAGCCTCGATGACCGCTTCAGTCTCAATAGAATCAAAGGCCTTCTTTAAATCAATGAACATGAGAAGAGCGGCATCTTGAACTCCCGAGAAACTTCAATGAGTTTGATTAGTGTGTGGATATTGCCGATTGTGCTGAATCCTTTGCGGAACCTGGCTTGTTGTCATGGTTGTCCTAGTTCTAGTGTTCTGCCAATACTATTCAGGATGACTCGAGTGAACAGCTTGTAGACAACAGACAACAGGCAGATCGGGCAATAGTTGCCAATGTCATGGATGTCTCCCTTCTTGTACAGTAGTACAGTCCTGCTGGTTTTCCATTGAGACGGAACCTTGCATTCAGACAGGTAGTGTGTGAAGAGCTGAGCCAGTGTATTGATAAGTACTGATGACAGGTTATTCAGGTGTTCGGGTCTGACCTTGTTTGGGTCGGGTGCTGTTTGCTTCTTTACTGACAAAATGGTGTGTTGGATTTCTGAAGGGAGAACGTTGCGAGCTTGGACATTCGCTTGCGGTTGCCTGAGGCTTGCATCAAGCCACGTCAGCGAATGAGTTTGAGAGTTTTTGAAGATCGGTGTCTTTTTGTGGCTATCTCTCAGTGTCCTCACTCAATCATGCTGAACCAGTTGATCATATTCTTTTTGTCAATGTTGTCAACAACAGCATCTTCCCATATTGCCGCAATAGTGCCAAAGAGCTCCCAGTTGGTGGTCGTTCTGGGAGTTCTCTTCTTAAACTTTGCAGCCCTTTCTCCCCACTCTGTGAAGTAGAATTTTGCATGAAGGAGACGGTGGTCCAATCCAGTTTGGAATTTTGGGATAACAGCGACATTGGTCAGGAAAAACCGTGAATTGAATATGATGTGGTCAATTTGAAGTCTCCTGGTGGATGGTTCCACAACAAAACAGGGTGAGAGACTGTTTGAGTTCATCATGTCGACCAAGACCATCCATGGTAACACAGTTCCAGAAGGCCTAATCTAAACATTGGACATGATGAACTCAAACAGTCTCTCACCCTGTTTGTTCCATCCTAGGCCAAGCGTCCCAATGTGGAGTTCTTCGGCTGGTCTTCTTGGCCCTATCTTGGCATTAAAATCACCGACAATGATCTTGTAGAAGGAGTGGTCTTCCTTATAGATCTTCTCCAGCTCCATGTAGAACTTCTCAATTTCTTCTTCATCATAATTGGATGTTGGTGCATAGACAACAAAGATAGAAACTGCCAGCAGTGAGCCACATCTATTCAAGTGTAATCATCTGATTTAGGTTGTTAGGCATTCTAATGAATCAATGCTCATGGCCAAGTTTATGTTGAAAAGGACACCAACACCACTGATGCCTCTTTTGTTGCATTTTCCAGGGAACAATTCTTCTCCAGTGTCGAAAATGGTGTGATGTAGTTGATGCCTTCTCGTCTTGGTCAGACCAATGATGTCGTACTTGGTCTTTTTTGCTTGCACCATCAGGTCCTTGATGGATGCATCCAATGCCAGTGTATGCGCATTGAAAGTACAGACAGACATTTTTGTCCTTCCTTGTCTTTGCAGCCTAGTTTGGCCTTGAGATTTTATCAGTCTCTCTTTCCTCATCCTTCTTAATGCTGCCGTATTTGTGGCTCTTTCAGGGTCATGGTATGAGACCCATTGTATTTACTGGTTTTAGCATATTGAATACACCATGACTAGCTTGCCAGACTCTACTGTGCAAGCGGGATACTCTTGGTAGCTTTCCAGGCTCTCCGAGAGGGACAGAGGCTTTTAGGATGGCCTTTAATCGCCCTTGCAGGTTGTCCCATGGTTCAAACCATATTGAACCCCATCAAATATGGTGTGGTAATCTTGGAAGATGAGTATTAAGTGTCTTATGATGTGTTCAGAAAGCAGCCTGGATTGTGGCAGCGGCTGGATAGTGGAGGTAGTGAAAGAAGCGGAGGTCTGCCGATGAGGTATTTATCTGGTACCAGTAGAGTGGGCTTCTGGGTGTGATCCCTGGGTCGCCGAAGATTGGTGGGAGCAGGCAGAGGATCTCTGTTTCATATCTCCTTTGTAATAGATATATATATATGTATATATATATATGTATAATTCTTCCATTCTTCCCTTCTTCCCTTGTTTTAGCATATTAGAGTTGTCACAAAGATAAACAACTGAATAGACTTTTTTTGTTGTTTGGTTGATTGGTTTTGGGGTCATACTAACAGTACGATGTCAACTCTCTGGTCCTGAAAAACCATTTAAAGCCAATAAACACCTGTTAAAAGTGTTGTCTCAGCTTTTTCTCCCAGAAGAGAGGAACATGACACCTGCAATAGTCATGCCACAGGACCCCACACCAGGCTGTTTCATTCGGGGTGCCCCAGAGGGGGCGTATTCGAGGCCTCCCCACCCCAACAGACCCAGTCCTGACAGCTGAAAACCTCCATAACCCAACTCCCACCATGCTCAAGGCTGCTCTCCACATGTATGAGCCAAGCCTCACACACGAGTAAAATCCCACAAAACCCAGGTAACGTGGAACTTTGTGACCTTGGACTCTGAGCTCAACTGGACCAGGAGTGGAGATCCTCTACCCATTTCCCCACCCACCCCCACTTGTGGTCTCTGGCAAACTAGGGGTCAGACCCATAAGCCATCTCCTGCCAGCTCCAGATAATCTCGTCATCAGTCACCATGCAGATCACACGGCTTTTTCTCCCGAAAGGGAGCAACATGAAGCCCGTCATAGCCACCGGACCCTGCACCAGGCTGTTTCACTCAGGGCACCCCAGAGAAGGGTAAGTGAGAGCCCTCCCTGCCCAAGGCACCCAGCCCCAGGAGCTGAAAACCTCTAAAACCCACCACCGCCACACTCAAGGCCACTCCCCATGTGTTTGGGCCAAGCTTCACACACGAGTAAATGTTTTCCTGGACACATCATAAGACACTGCCTACCCATTCTTCAAGAGTACCATACCACATTTGATGGGGTTCAAATAGTAGGCAACCTATCAGAAAAGGAAATATATGTATATAAATATATATATACATATTTTCAGATATATATACAAAAGCTCACATCACTCAACTTTTTTTTTCTTTTTGGGTCACACCTGGCAGTGCACAGGGGTTACTCCTGGCTCTGCACTCAGGAATTAATCCTGGCAGTGCTCAGGGGACCATATGGGATGCTGAGAATCAAACTCAGGTCAGCTGCATGCAAGGCAAACACCCTACCTGCTGTGCTATGGCTCCAGCCCCCATCACTCAACCTTTCACAACATGTTAGTGATATCCTAAAGAATGACTTAATGACCCCTGCCAATATAGAACAATCTTCACACTGTTTCTTTTATGGATACTTCTTTGTAGCATTTTCAGTGGCTTTTCATAACAAACAAAAACAAAATGAAACACTGTCCTCCAGTTGTTCATCGATTTGCTGGAGCAGGCCCAGTAAAGTCTCCATTGTGAGACTTGTTACTGTGTTTGGCATATCCAATACATCACAGGTAGCTTGCCAGGCTTTGTGGTGCGGGCAAGATACTCTCGGTAGCTTGCCGGGCTCCCAAGAGGAGCGGAGGAATCGAACCCGGCTTGGCTGGGCTGGCTGTGCGCAAGGCAAAAGCCTTACCACTGTGCTATCGCTCCAGCCCAATAGGCAAAACAAAATATATTATTTCAGTTGTGCTTTGGGACAGGGATTGGAGCTTGGGATGGAAACATCCTAAATATGGTGGTGGGAAGGTGTAATAGTAGTGGGATTGGTGTTTGAATATTAAATGTAATCAAATATTGTGAGCTACCTTATAAAATAAAAATAAGTAAATAAATAAAAAGTGTTGTCTCTCTCAAGGATAGTTACATTGAAATAGCATGTTTATAAACAATAATGACAAAGAATGGGATTGCATTATATATTTAGTATAATTATTTCATAGCTTATTCAAGCTTAAGAAAACTGTGGGACATCTTATACTATTCATAACAAGCAATATAAAATAAATTATCTTGCGTCTGCCTGTAGGGCAGGCTTGATTGGTGGTGGGACACTTTGAAATAATGTGGTGGAAAGGTGTAGTGGTGGAGGGATTGGTGTTGAAATATTGAATGTAATGAATTATTGTGAACAACTTTATGAAAATAAAATTAAAAAATCAGAAAGAAAAAAGAAAACTGGGCTTTTTTGCTTTGGCTTTTGTATGACCTGCCCATACTCTGATATTACTGCTGGTAAGAGGGAATCCTTGACACTCAGGGAATCACTCGTGGAGAATTCAGGGGACCATATGTGCTGTCAGATATCAAACCTGGGTAGACCATGTGCAAGGCAAACACATTACGGCACTATTTCATAAAGAATAATAAAGGCTTACTCTATAGCCTAAGAGTTTGTACTATATATTAAGACCATAGAAAACCATTTTTAAAGATCAGAAAGCTAGTACAGTGGTTAAGGTGAAAGCTTTGCCTGTGGCCATCCCTGGTAATGTCTCCAGGACCACATGCTCCCCCAGCACCATTGGGTCCTAATATTGACCCGTCAGCTTGGGTTCCCAAAAAGCACAGATCCAGTCCCCCAAACCTCCTCAGTATTGCTTGGAAGGTCGCACCCTTCCTCTTCTTCCCATCCTCAACCCCTCCTCCCCTCCCACCAAAGAAAAGCCAAACAAATTTTAGGCGAAGGCAAGGAAAGAAAGACACAGACTCGAAGTGACATAAGAAGAGTGGTGGACGGTCTTGAGTACTCTGGTGGTGGTGAAGGTGCAATAACTTTGTACACCAAAACTACAAGTATTAACCCTATTGTAACCATGCTACCTACAGTACAATAGAACATTTTAAACAGTTTTTGAGATCTAGATTATGTATTTACACAGCGGTAGGGCATTCGCCTTACAAGCGGCCAACAAGGCCGACCCAGGTTCGATTCCTCCGCCCCTCTCGGAGAGCCCGGCAAGCTACCGAGAGTATTCGATATGCCAGACACAGTAACAACAAAGCCTCCAATGGAGACGTTACTGGGCCCACTTGAGCAAATCGACGATCAACGGGAGGGCCTTTACCTTTTACCTTACCTTTACAGATTAATTTTTTTCAGATATCTCTGAACTGAAAGTATAGAAAATCTTCAATCAGAAATTTTAAAAGGGAGAGAGCTCAGATATAAATGTGGCATTTTAGCTATTTTCCTCTTTACTACATGCACACAACATAATTTTCTTCAATTATCCAGGACTCATGGGACCCACTGATTCAAGTGACAAAGACCAGACCCCTTCAAAAATAACTGTCAAGTAGAAAGATTGCATTCATCTGGGGAACATAAAGTAACAAAATAGGAGAGTAACAGCCAAGAATGGCCGAGATTAGTACCAGGAATTTTACTCCATGGCTTGGAAGCCAGCCACATATGCTAATGGAAAAGGGAGCTCAGATAGAGAAGGGAGCACCAAATAAAGGGTGTTGGGAGGATCCTCCCAGGATGGGAGAAGCATGTTGAAAGTAGACTATAGACCAAACATGATTGCCACCCATTGCCTCTTTTGCAAACCACAACACCCAATAGGAGAGAGAGAACAAAAGGGAATACCCTGCCACAGAGGCAGGGTGGGATGGGGGGATGGGGGGTGGGAGGGATACTGGGATCCATGGTGGTGGGAAATGGGCACTGGTGGAGGGATGGGTATTTGATCATTGTATAATTGAAACCCAAGCACAAAAATTTGTAAGTCTACAACTGTACCTCGTGGTGTCTCACTAATAAAAATTTAAAAATAAATAAATAAATGAATAAAAAAAGCCAAAAATAACTGTCAAATAGAAGTTTCTTCTCCACTTAAAGAAAGTTGAAACAGCAAAGTTCTGAACATGCTATATAAGAGTGATCTGGAAGCCTGGAGAGCTAGCACAAGAAGTAAGGTATTTGTCTTGCATGTGGCAGACACTGGTTTGAATCCCCAGCACCACATTCCGTCCCCTGATCACTGCCAGGGGTCAGTCCTGAACACAGAGCCAGGAATATCTCCCAAGCACTTCCTTGTGTGGCTACAAACTATCCCTGCATCCTGCACACCTCAGAAAAAGAATGACTAAAAAGAAAAACCTCAGCTGTTAGAGAGTTAACTAGACACTTCAAAATGGGGGGTGGGGACCTAAAAGACCCATAAAAGTAAAGGCCCTCCCGTTGATCATCGATTTGCTCGAGCAGGCCCAGTAACGTCTCCATTGGAGACTTTGTTGTTACTGTGTCTGGCATATCGAATACTCTCGGTAGCTTGCTGGGCTCTCTGAGAGGGGCGGAGGAATTGAACTCGGGTCGGCCATGTTGGCCACTTGTAAGGCGAACGCCCTACCGCTGTGCTATCGCTCCAGCCCATAAACATAGGAAACTTGTTTAACCACAAATACTTATCAAGAAAAGGCAAAGGCAAAGAGATACCACCTTCTATCCACTTGATTGACCAAATAAATAATAATAATATATTAATAATAATAACCAGCTAATACCTTATGTGCCTGAGCTTTCGTATTAATGGGATCTCAGTTATGCTAGTGAGACCATTTGGAGCCCCCAAACTTTGAAAAATAGTTTGGCACTATTTCATAAAGAAGAATAAAGGCTTACTCTACAGCCGAAGAGTTTCAGTAACTCTCCCTCCTCTTTGTCAAGACATATACAGGAAAGCATTCATGGAATGCATTGCTAATAATAGTCTTGTATTTTCAGAGAAACAGAACCAATTACATGTGTATATTTAAAGATATTTATTTTAAGAAACTGGGGCTCATGCCATTGTGGAGACTTCACAAGTACAAAATCTGCTGGGGAAGGCCAGCAGGCTGGAAACTCAGGGAGCGAAGTGCTGTGGTTTGAATCAGGAGGAATGAGAGCTGGCATGTTGCCGTCTGTAGGCAACCTCCTGACAGAATTCCCTGTTGCTTAGGGGAGGTCAGATTTCTTGTTTTATTGAATCTTGCAGCAGATTGGTTGAGATCTACCTGAATTATAGAGGGCAGTCAGATTTACTCAGACTCCACTAATGAAAATTTAAATCTCAACCAAACATCCACATGAAAAAAACCTAAACCTCTGGGCACTGTATGAACAGTTACAGCTCCCAACGAGAAACATTCTAAATGTGCATCATGGGGAGATTGAATGCTTAAACTGGGGTTTATACATAGATGAAATGCTAAGTTACTTCTGTGGTAAGCAACATTCTAAATAGGTCCCTGTGATCTCTTCCCTGGTGTTATGTCTTACGTAATCATCTCTTTATGAAAGCAGGTGGAACCCAGAGAAAATGGCAGTCTTGGGCTTTTTGTCTCATTGACAAGAATGACAAGGCACCATTCCCTTGATTCTCTCCTCCATCCCTCTCCATATATGTATGTATGTGTGTAAGTGCAAATATAGGCATATATGTATATACCATGCATACATCTTTATATCTGTATATCTGAGCAGGCACTTCTCTCCTGGTGGCCTTAGAGAAGCAAGCTTCCCTGAATTCTATAGCTGCAGGAAGAGGAATTATGCCAAAAATTTCAATGAATCTGAAAATAGATCCTCCCCCAGGAAAGTTTCCACATGAGAGGCAGCTTAACTGTTACTTGACTATAGTCCCTAAGGGGAGAATCCAGTTAAGTCATGCCTAGACTCTTGACCCATGGAAATTGTGAGATACGAAAGACATGACTTAATCTACTAAAGTTGTGGCAATTTGTTATATAGCACATAAAATTATAACTCTATAGTAATAAAAATCAATAAACTACAATTACATGTATGAACTTAGATGACTCATAAATATATAACACAAGCAAAAGAAGTCATAATTAATTTAAGGATTAATGTTTCATTTGTATGATGTTTGAAACATAAAACCCAATTGATATGTAATTTAGGAGACTGGAAAGAGTATAGGGTTTAAGGCTTATGCCTTGTGTGCACCTGCTCCTGGTGCAATTGCCAACATCACTTGCCCCCCAGGCAGAGCCAAGTGGAATCCTGAAGTCTCCTGAGCACTGCTGGGTGCAACCCTGCTGGCACCTGAGTATCACCAGGGTGGTCCAAATAATATTCAGTACCATAGAGTCAGAGCAGTCTCACAGCCTTGGACCCTCCCCTTGAATACTACCTTTATTGGGAAAGAATTGTTAGAAGGTTCTCCCCCAAAGGTCTCTGAGCACTTCTTGGGAGGCCACTCCTCAAATGTAATTTAGGGAGGCAAAGAAGGGGCAGAATAACAAAAGATAGAAGGGTAGGATACTTCTGGAGAGTATGGGACCCACATAGATCGTCCAAGATATCAGCATGCTTCTACTTTATAACCAGAGCTCACTTTATAAATAAACACATATAAATATATTTTAATAAACATTGTAATGCTATTTAGCAACAAAATTCATATAATATTAAAAATTAATCTATAAAATTATCAAAGAAAATAAATAAACAAATAAAATTATCAAAGAAAATGTCTGTATTTATCACTAGTTCCCCAACATCCTCCAGCCTGATTCCCCTTTCTCGTAGTAGAATGACTTGAGGTGAAACCAACTTAAATTCAAGTGTTAATTCTGCCACTCCCCTGATTATATGCTATGACTATACACCCAAAACGTGGACCCTAAGATTTCCAGATGAAAGGACTACATAAAGAAATAGTTGAAAAATCATTACCTTTATTTTTGAAGGTGTGACCTCAAAAGAACAAAAGCCTTAAATTAATAAAATGTATAATCATGTTTAAGGCAGAGTTATTTATGTAAAATAGCTTAAGACAATTTTCTCATTCTTTTTCAATTCACAAATAGAGTCTTTTAACAATAAAATCAGTTTGCTACATGTATTGGTAATTGGACACATAAAATAATATCAAATGAACACCCAGAACTAAGAATGCATTCATATGCTATTCAAGTGATTTAAAGTATCTGCAGAAGCACTGAAACTAAAAGAAATAGTTAAAGCAATATAAATAGTTGTTAGGCTTATAGAAAGGTAACAAAGCTTTTTTAAATTAGTGGGTACATATTTAATCTGAAGGAATATGTTTAATGATGAAATTCAGGCTGTGTTATAGGCAAATGGTGAAATTATTTACGCAGGAGTTGGGAGTGGGTAGGCGAAAAGGGGGACCTAAAGTCTCCCCACATGGAGTTTCTATAATAAGAGGGTTCTCTCTGGGCAGTAACACCAAAATGGTGCAATGGCACAAAAGACTTCTCAAAGGAACAAAGGCATCAAGTGAAACTACGGAGACAAAGTTCATTTCTCTCAAGGATGTAAGCTGCTTTCTTTTAATCCTTTTACTTATTTTTTTTTATAAAACCATTTCAAGTTAACTATTACATCAGTATACGAGAGAAAGCTTTACAGGTGAGTAGGAATTTTATGTGCTTGGTCTAACTAAATTGTTTTACTTCAACAATTAAAGATGTCTGAAAGGCATAAGGGAAACACATAATCATTTGTAAAATGCTACCTAGTTGCTTTGATAATAGCAACTGTAAGAAGGATCTGGACTGATTCTCATCCTAGTAGATAATTTTATTAAATGAACTATAATAGTAAGTTAAAACCAAAAAAAGAAAGGAAATTTCAGCCAAAAAAAAGACCAGAAAATAAGAGGAAAGGCCCTCAGGGTTATTGAAGCTTTCAGGCTAGACAAGATTATAAAAACAAGGGGACAGGCACTACCTTTTCAATTGAATCAATAAATATAGGTGTTCTGTTTAAATTATAAAAATTCGCATTTTTATAATAAATGCAAATAAAAGTATGTTCTGCTCCAGCAAGCATTAATGACTGTAAAAATGTCTTCTTGAACTTAGTTTCTCCAGTCATAAGTGAGAAATATTTATAAGTTAAGTAGAAATAATTCCCTCTCTTCACCATCCTCCATATCTCCACCATTAATATATTTCCCTGGAAATACATTAAGTGTAGGCTAAAGAAATGAGTGATATTGGGGGGAATGAGTGTGTAATTTTCCTGCCTTTAAATGACTTGATTATATTTTAATCAAGATCACCTATTTTCCTAATATTTAGTTACGTGATTTCTCTTCAAGTATTTTTAGTGAGAGACTTTTAAATTGCAATGACACAAATAAATTTTTTTTACTTAATTTACCATGGTATTAAATCTTTGAGAAATATGCAAAAATCAGATAGACATGAATTTCACCTTTAAGCAGTTTATAATTTTTTAAAAAAACTTTAGTATCACAAGGCCTGTGATGCAATCCCTAATAAGATCACTTTATATCAAGTTGCTCCACTGTGCACATGACCTTTCAAACTGAACTCCAGCTCTTAATGCCATGAACTGTCAAGAGATTATTTATAATGTGGATTTAAATTTCATATACATTATTTAAGAAGCCTACATAATACTAATAAAATATTTTTGTAAAAATAATATTCTTTGTTTCCAGGTGTAGCTTGATGCATTAAAGAGAAAAAAAAAAAACAGTTGCAGTACCCAGAATTCCCTTTAGAATCTAAAAGGTTTACATAATGTCACAAGCTATTCCAAGGAATTAGTAAGTCTTTCCAGCAGCTGTTCTTCCATTTCCCCCAGCAGCATCAGGTGGCAAGGACAGGCAGTAACCAAATCCATTCCATGTGAAGAACACTTCGTGAAAGAACACTGGTGACCTTTCTGAATAGTTGGGACCAACGACATTCTGAAGAATGATTAAATAGGGAAGCTGGGTTATAGGCAGAACATACTATCTTACCAAGCTTCATTTCGTGTGTAGCTTGAAATTTTGTGGGATTAAAAACTTTCAGAAAAAGAAAAAAAATTAGCAAAAACAGGAAGATTCCAATTCAAATTCTAACCCCTTTCAATATCAACCCATTGGAGTCTTATTTTCTCAACTATAGCATGAAAGATTCAAGTATTTTTAGTGAGAGACTTTTAAATTGCAATGACGCAAATAAATTTTTTTAACTTAATTTACCAATTGTTTTTTTTTTCTCTTTAATTCGGGGGAAAGATAGACGTGATGCCAACTTTGCAGGATTTTTTAAGGACTTAAAGAAAACAGATACACACTATTTATAAGGAAAAAGAGAAGATCGAGAATCATTAGTTCTTTTCATCTCATTCCTCTGGGTAATACTTGCCCTTCTTAAGAAATTTCCAGTTCATTTTTAATTGTAGCAATCCAGTTAATGAAATGCTATTTAGTGTCAACATTATGTTCTATGTTGTTAATGCAAAGACTGAATATAGTTCCTTTGGTGGTGCTTGGTGCATTACTCAGCCACTCAGCAAGATTGTGTGCATGTAGAATATGTAACATTTAACAGTCCATCATTTGGGGGTGGGTGGGAGGAGGCTCCCAAGCAATGATCCAGAGGCCCCTCCTAGCCATTCTCAGCCAACAAGGACTGAAGTTCACTGCAACAATCCTGTTGTGTCGAACCTGGTTATGCTTAGGGACCTCAGGATTACGACTGGCAGTGCTGGGGACTATTTAGTGCTGCATGCAAGGCACATGCCTTAGTCCCTATAATGTTTCTTCACCCTCTCCATCAACATTTTATTTTTTTGTTTTTTGGTGGCCAGGTCTGGCAGTGCTCAAGGCTTATTCCTTGTTCTGTGCTCAGGGATCACTCTTGGAAGTGCTTGGGGAACCAAATGGGATGACAGGAACTAAACCCAGGTCAGCTGTTCAAATAATAAATAATGTATCCCATAATAAAAGAGGGAAAATGGCACTGCACTGTCCTCCTGTTTCACTGATTTGCACGAGCGGGCACCAGTAACATCTCCATTGTGAGACTTCTTCTACTGTTTTTGCCATATTGAATACATCACGGGTAGCTTGCCAGGCTTTGCTGTGCGGGCAGGATACTCTCAGTAGCTTTCCGGGCTCTCCAAGAGAGGCAGAGAAATCGAATCCAGGTCAGTTGCATGCAAGGCAAATGCCCTACCCACTATGCTATAGTTCCAGTCCAAAAGAGAGAAAATAAATCTATATAACAAACGACCAATTTTTTCTATAATACTCAGTGTCATCTACAAGCTACATAGAACTTTAAAAATAGTCACTAAAATCACTAATAGACTATAGGTATTGAAATTAAAATGTCACTTCCTTTTTAAAATTTTATTCTTTATGTATTTTCCCTATTTCTTCCTCTTCTTTTTATTTTTTAAAGAAAAAAGCTACTAGGGTGGGTATATAGCTCTGTGGAAGAAAGAATACTTTGCATGTCTGAGATCCTGGGTTTTATCCCCAAGCACCCCAAGCAAACAACAATAGACAGATTACTGACAAAAGCAAATATATAATATTTGCTTATAATCAGATGAAGTACTATAATATAATCAGATGAACTTAAAATCAGATGAACTACTGGAAATTCAGTACACTAGTATTGCATACGTGCAACTAAAGGTGTTCAGAACAGACTTCCCTAAATTCTTTAGAAGATTCCTTTCCAAGATACACCCCAAATTGGTATATAGACAATTCAAATCAAGACCTTGGAGATTTATGAGAAACTTTTACTACTCCTTCAAATATTTAGAAGAATGGAAGTTGGGTGCTTATTACCATAGAAAATCTTTCTGTCTTATTGTTTTATTTTTATTTATTTTGGCTGTTCAGAGCCTACCCAGCAGTGCTCAGGTGTTACTCCCAGCTTATTTCTCAGGGGTCACTCTTGACTGTGCTCTAGGGACCATGAAGTGTCAGGGATTAAATCAGGGCCTCTTATATCAAAGCATGTGCTCCTTTGAACCATCTCTCCAGCCCCAGAAATAACTTTCTATCTGAATAACCTACATATGGTGGCCAGCAGAACATCAAAATGTGGAGTATCTGCTCTTCCTCCTATAAGTTTCCCTTTTTTCTCAAAGCCCCAGAGACCTATTTCATTCAGAATCTGGAAAAATGCTTCATTTTTGCCTTTTCTTCCTTGAACCCATGATGTCCAGGTGGACTCCCTGCATCAAAAATTAAATTGCTTTCTTACTAATGTCTTTCATGTTAATTATTTGACCATTCTGTGAAGAACCTTGAGAGGCAGGGGGAACTGCCCTCCATCCCCATACAATCAAATTCTACAACGTTTATTTAAGAATTAGAGTTGAGGATCAGAGGAAGCCCAAGACACAGTATCAAAATTCTAAAATATGTCTGAAATGTAATGAAATTTGTATGTAAAGATAAGTATTTCCATATTATTCAGTTTATTTCTCTTTTGTTAAACTAAAATTAACTCTGATATTTGTGTACATGCATAAAGAGATGTCTGAAAAAATACTCACCAAAGGCAAAGGTACCCAAAACTTTTCTGGGCTACCACTTCTCTTCCTAGAAATTTATCTTCTTCAAGTGAACAAACAGGAAGTACCCCCTGCAATTGCTATTATTTATTGCCCAACAATAATAATATTTTATTATTTCATAACCCTGAGGGAGGAAAGGTGAATTCATTGACTTTGAGAGATACTGACTTAATATTAGCAATTGACATTTTCTGAGTGGTGAAAGGAAGTTATTTTAAAATTTATTTATTGTGCTTTTCTTAATAAATGGAAATATTTTTAATAAACCTGTGTCTTTTTTTAAAAATTAAAGTTGTATTCTTTAAAACAAGATCATCAGAAATAATAATTTTATATTTATCTGGTTTCTAGTTAAAAGTGACAAATATGTATTAAATATTAAATTTAAATGGATAAACAACTGTAATTAAACAGATAAACCAACAAAATTAGATATGCAATGTATCAAGTAAATTAAAATAGGAAAGCAAATAAAAGAACACACATTAAGTGTAGTGAAATGCAAGGGACTTCAATTCAGCTAAGGGCATTTCTTGCTCAACTAAACAATTCAGTAAAAATGCTTATTTATTAGACTCAATTATCAGAGAGTCTGTGGAGAAAATCATAGAAAAAGGCAAAAAGAAAAAAATCCCAGAACCTGATATAGATTCCCTAGCTGGTCCTTGACACATCAGGAAAGGTGTTTCCTATTATTACTTTGTCCCTGTATTTTTGAAAGTTCAGTTGACAGCATTGTAAGTGGAGTTGCACAAGAAAAGCGTCATTGATTCTTAGAATCAACCTTTGGCCGAAAACACCAACTTTCTTCCTTATGGACAGTCACTATCCAGAAATCCCTGGCTTCCTGGAGAGACAACTTGAACTTCCTGTACTATAGAAATGTATGGTTCTAGGAAGAGTGTCACCTATTTATCATGTTAGTATGAACAGCAGTTGGCTATCATTAAATACAAACTTTTATTAATTTTTTATTAAAATTTTTTTAATAGTGAGACATCATGAGGTACAGTTGCAGACTTACACATTTTTGTAAATGCAAACTTTTAGATTAGTTCTTCTAATTAAGAAGATTAGTTCTAGATTAGTTCTTCTAATTAAGAAGATTAGTTCTAGATTAGTTCTTCTAAAAAAATTGCTTCCTCCTTCCTAGACAGAATACATTTTGTAGCTTGAAACCAAACATGGCATAAGGACAATTTCATGGTGAGAGGTATTTCCTTACAAACTGAGAGTGAAAACCAATCATTTTTTATAAAGATGTACACCTCAATTACTTGAAAGTGATATTGCTAAGCAGTGAAGTTAGGAGGAAGCAAAATCAAATAAATACACCAATGATTTAAGTATTAAAGTGTGTCATTTCCATCTGCACTTGTTTGTTCATTGCAGCACTCCTTACAATAGCTAGAATCTGGAAAAAACCTGACTGCCCGAGAACAGATGACTGGTTAAAGAAACTTTGGTACATCTACACAATGGAGTACTATGCAGCTGTTAGAAAATATGAAGTCATGAAATTCATATACAAGTGGTACTACATGGAAAATATCATGCTAAGCGAAATGAGTCAGAAAGAGACAGACATAGAAAGATTGCATTCATCTGGGGAACATAAAGTAACAAAATAGGAGACTAACACCCAAGAATAGCCAAGATAAGTACCAGGAGGATTGCTCCATGGCTTTGAGGACAGCCGCACATGCTAGGGGAAAAGGCAGCTCAGATAGAGAAGGGAGCACCAAATAAAGGGTGTTGGGAGGTTCCTCTCAGGATGGGAAATGCGTGATGAGAGTAGACTATAGACCGAACAAGATTGTCACTCAATGTCTCTTTTGCAAACCACAGCACTTAAAAGGAGAGAGATAACAAAAGGGAATGCCCTGTCACAGAGGTAGGGAGGGATGGGGGAATGGGGGATGGGAGGGATACTGGGACTGGTGGTGGTGGAGAATGGGCACCAGTGGAGGGATGGGTGTTCGATCATTGTATAACTGAAACCCAAGCACAAAAATTTGTAAGTCTACAACTGTACCTCATGGTGTTTCACTAATAAAAATTTAAGAAAAAAAGTGTGTCATTTCAAATAAAGCTTCAAGTCATACTTAAATGATCATCCTAGTTTGTAGAAACATTTCTTGACCAATAGATGAGTGTTCCAGTTAATGTTGGAACAATCAACAACAAAATAACCTGCTGAAGTCTGGTATATCTGGTTCTCTTAAAACTTCTGTTCTCTTGATATTATTTCTACATGCATTGCCCTCCTTCCCTTAATATATTTGGTGTGACTTGACACCCAAGACAAATATCTTGCATAATTTGGGAGAATATGAGTAAATAGATTATGAGAATTGGTACCACCACTTGGGAAAACTATGTTAGTGTTGTCTCTAGAAATGAACATACAAGGGGGTATGGTGCCGCCAGCAGGTCAATCTGTACCTGTGAGGCGAGTGCATCAGCAGCCTGATGGCACCTTCAGATTTCCAGATACCCCAAAATTGCTCCTGTGCCTTTGGCCAGACCCAAAAAACTTGGAGCAAAGTTTACCAAGAAAGTAAATGGCCAAAAGTTAGGTATGTAGGAAACACACCCACAAACCACCTCCGGCTCAGCTATATAATTGGAGGCATGGCCTCTCTGGTTCCTGATTGAACTGCTTAATGGCCATGATCCCAGAGACTCAGAAACAAATCTTGAAACCCAGTGGCTTTTGGCAGAAATGCGTGTGGACCACGCAGTAGGTTACTGTTGCTGGGCCACCCCAGGGGGGAAAAGGTGTTGTCCCTCCGCCTGCTCCCCCTAGGCAACTCGGTGGCCGCCATCTTCCAGAGGCCATTGGACAGTCAGGTTTGGACCCACAGTGACGAGACACGCCGGACCTCATGGGAGGGGGGTGGAGCCGGCCCTTTCCTCCCCATCCAAACAAGACCACGAGTCACTGCCCACAAACGGCCTCTCTGGCTCCTGATCAAGCTGCTTAATGACCAAGAGACTCAGGAACAAATCTTGGAACCCAGCAGGTTTTGGCAAGAAATCCCTCCGGATTTCATTGTTAAAATTTTTGAATTTCAAAATTGTGCAGCCACTACTGCAGCCATGCAAAATCATATGTTATTCATATCCAGCAATAGAAAACAAATTGTCTACTGTTGGCTTTTCAGCAGATCTGAGTGTTGGGGTAAAATCCCAAATAATAATTGTGTGTGTGTGGTATCGAAATGTTGAATGTAATCAAAGTATAGAGAGAGTAATGTGGAAATCATCTGCCCCACAGGTAGGGGGAGGATTTGGGATGGGTGTACACTGGGGATTTTGGTGGTGGATAATGGGCACTGGTGAAAGTACGAGTGTTTCATTGTATGACCGAGACTTAAACCCGAAAGCTTTGTAACTGTTCTCACAGTGATTCAATAAATAAAATTATAAAAAATGAGAAAAAAGTAAGGTGTAGTTCATGCATAAATCAATCAGCCTAATCAGTGGCTGAATAAATAGCAGTACTCCTACATAAAAAGAAAAAATGAACATACATGTATCCTATGACCAACACATCCTATTCCCCATTACTAGAATGTTTAATAGAAATGGGTGTATGCATATGAGTCTGTGTGCACATCAACATCGACACATATATCATGATGTATTATGAAAATGTTTATGAGCCCTTTTAGAAATAGACTCATAAATGTGAATAGTAAAATGGATACATTGTATAGTCATATAATGGAACGCTGTGCCAAATGAAAATGAACAACAGCTGTATTCAAGGATATGAATTAATATTATCAACATCACATGGGTTGAAGGAAGCCCGACAAAAGGAGTATAAACTGTATGAATCTATTTGCATAAAGCTTTCAAAACCAAACAAAACTAATAATTCTAGAAGCCAAAATCATGGTGACCTAGGGGATCAAAAGTTTGAAAAACACATGGGGTTATTTATTGGGGATATTAGGAATTTTTTTTTCCTTTTTGCCCCAGGTGCTTCTTAGCTGTGTGTATTCATTTTTTGAAAAATGAACTTAATAAGCACCAAATTTTTGCACTATTCTGTTTTATCTGCTTTACTACTATGAGGGTTTATAAATCAAAATGTAAAAAATGTTTCCTTTTGGACAGGTCTGTACAAACAGACCTGTCAGAAATTAACTCTCACTTGGGGCCAGAAGGATAAAACAGATTAAGGCTTTTGCCTTTCATGCAGATGAGCCTTGTTCTATTTTCGGCTCCAATATGATCCCCCAAGCACTGCCAAAAGTGATTCCCAAGCACCATGTATGGTTCCCTGAACCTGTCAGGAGTGATTCCTGAGTGCAGAGCCAGGAATAAAGCTTGAACACAAACCAGTAATGCTCAACAACAACCTTTCTCCTGCCCCCACATCTGACACACTCACTCACACACACACACACACACACAGCCCCTCAGAAAAATTCTATTATAGTTTGAAGAATGAACCAAGGTGCAAAGTTGCATGAAGGGCAAGAGTTGATCATCACATTGTCTGTCACTCAGATTGACTGTAACCTGGTTTGGGGGACACAATCCTCCTTTCAACAAATAGCTATTGAGCATCTCCTTAGTCTAGTGTATCCCTGGGTCCAGGAGCTTATCGTTTTTTGCTTTTTGCTAATCATCTAGGACATAGAGAATGCAACTTGTTTAAGGCATGAGTACTGGTGTAGGAGCAGTGGAGTTGGCGCCAGAGCCTTCAACAAGTCTGATGACCTTAGAGTGAGGCTCCAGGCCTTGGGAGTCCCTTCGCACTCCGCAGCAACTGCAAACGAAGGTGTTGTTGCTTGTAGGGGACAGTGATGACAGGACTTGGAGGCTTCACAGCAGCTGCTTAGATCAGGAGAAGAGTAGTAAACACTAGCTGGCAGCAGAAAGAATTGCTCTCGGAGAGTGCCTGAGGCATCCCGGAAAACCTTGACCCAGTAAAGGCAGAGGCTGACCTCTCTAGCAGAACATAGAAAGACTTTGAGTATTAAAACTCTGTGCTTTGGGGAGTGGAAGATGGGGAGGGTTTATCTTGGGAACATTTGAAAAAACTACATGTTGCTTCTTCTGATAAGGTTAGCCTAATGTGCCTGAAGTGAAAGTGGTAGACTTTCAAAGATCAAATCTCGAACATTTGGTTTCCTTTTTAAAAGTAAAAAGCAGACTTTGACACATGAGATTTAAAAAAATCATAGCACACATTCCTTTTTTTTCCTTTTTCAAAACATCTCTGTAAAAAGGCAACAACATTGCTGATGAGCTGTTCTTTGGCACACAAGCAGCTTATTGCAAGGAGAAAAAACTTGGAAAACAGTCACTCTTTCCCTGCCAGAACTTTCAAAGACTGATGTCTTTTCTTTTCCCTTCAGTTTCTCCAAGACCTATAAGGTACAGATTTTTAGTTACTTCCTAAAATCTTCAAAATTAAAACATATTTGCTGTTCTCCAAGCTAGAAAAAGGAAGGAGACGAACTGAAGAGGGGAGGGGAAGGAAGGAAGGAAGGAAGGAAGGAAGGAAGGAAGGAAGGAAGGAAGGAAGGGAGGGAGGGAGGGAGGGAGGGAGGGAGGGAGGGAGGGAGGGAGGGAGGAAATAAGGAGGGAGATAAGGAGGGAGATAAGGAGGGAGGAAGGAAGTAAGGGAGGGAGGTAAGGAGGGAGGGAGGACAAAAAAGCAAAAGAAAGTGAGAGTTAGGAGACCACAAGTCTCTGTAAGACCTAAGAAATTCCACAAAGTAACCAGAATTGTCCAAAGTAGCTATGACATTATATTTAACTCATTGTTTTACAGCATCTAATGAGCAAATTGTGTGGCCCTACAAGTATTCCAACCAGGTTGCAATACCTTGCATAATTTTTTTTATTTTCAAATGAACTCATTTTCCTTCTTCGTAGTTATTTTAAACCCCCATGAATAAAAAGATTCATTTTATTTTGATACCTTAGTTTAGCCAATCCAGAGTATCCACAGTGGAATGTGAGGTGGGGGTGTGTGAGCGGAGATCAGATTTGAGTCCTAACCAACCACATTTCTCTGACAAGTTCTTTCCTGTTAGGGGACTCAGATTCACTATTGGTAAAACCCGAGGTGGGGCAAATTGGCTCAGTGTGCTGGGACTAGAGTTTGCATTCCTTAACCTCCAGTTTATAAGCATTCTCCTTGAAAAATACCAATGATAGTGAAGTATTGAATGAGATCTAAACATCTTGAGTGAATTTTCATATTATTCATATATTTTTAATAAAAAGCTCAAGTGATTTTTAATGTAATTTTGAGTGCAAGTGTTATTACTATTCAAAAATTGATTTCTAGATCTAGACCAGCAGGAATTCAATTTCATGCTGGTCCATGTTTCCTATTTCCACCACTCAGAGTCTATGTATTCTTTAAGTTTAAGACCTAGGGTTCTGCTCCCAGCTTTTCTTAATCTCTTTCAACTGCAGGCAACCAATCTTCTTTCTAAATTCCTGTGACAAATAACCTGCATCTCTCTCACAGAACTTATCTATGTTTTTAATTCTGTGTTCATTTCTAATCTATGTTCATATCTTACCTTCTTCTTCACTTATCAGTTTTTAGATGTCAGAAGCAAACTACCTGGAGTATAGTTAAGTAGTTCCTTCACAAATGTTTGTTTAGTGAATTAATATCAGAGGTGACATGAAAACTTGAACTTATCTAAATTAATTCAATCAAGTTAAAACTATTCACAAACATTCTTTTAAAGTTGGGAATATTACCCATGTACCTAGTTACCTCTCACATACTTTCATAATTTCTTGTTTCAGAAGAAAATTGGAAAAATAGAAAGATATAAGATAGAGTAAAAAAGATATAAGATAGAGTATAGATTTAGCATAAATTAATAAGCAATTTCCTTTCTTCGGCATTGTAGTCTAGTCAGATTTTCAGTGTGGTTTAGGGTAACATAAGTTTATGTACTATGATGTTCAAATGTTGCTAAAGCTGATGCAAATAGACACACACTTTTAATTTGGATGAAAATTCATCCCCAGTACTGTTTATTTCATGGGGAACAATGACAAAAGTCATTACCTTGAGTTGTTGCTATTGTTTTGGGGGTCAGCGGGGGATGGGGTATGAGAGCAGAGGGTGACTCAGTGGATAATGTGCACCTAAATGGAGTCAGTTAATTGACCACAAAATATAGTTAATTTTATATAGATTTACATATCTGTGGTGACATATATTTACATATACATTTATAGAGCTATACTAGCATAACAGAAAATAACTGCATACCTTTTACATCTTATATCAAAATAGTAAGATATTATATATACATATAGATATATATACAAATTACTCCATTCATTTCTATGCCTTTGATATATTTTTCAACTTTAGATAAATCCGTTACCTAAAATTAGGCTTAATCAACACCATCTGTAATCAGAGAGATAGTGCAGTGGGTAAAGCATTTGCCTTGTAAGCAGCCAATTCAGGTTTGATCCCTGGTGCCACAAATGGTCTCCTGAGCTCTGCCAGGAGTGATCATGAACATAAATCCAGGAATAAACTCTGAGAGCAGTCAGGTGTTGGCCCCCCAAAAGAGTTACATCACATGCTTGAAATCTACCTATTTGAATGTGAAAATAATTTTTAAATGTCAAAGTTGAGAAGGTTAAAATAGCACACTTCTAAAGATTGGCATGGGACTGAAGATTTTGTGTGCTCAGTAGACACCAAGGGAAGAGAGCTTACTGAAATGGTGGAGGGTTGATTGTATAGTGATATAGGTTTCAACTTCCTTACCTCTATGCTGCCACTAACAGTTGAAAGTCGCTGGTGTTGGAGAAGAGTCAGGGCTAGCTATTCTTTGTCTTGCTGGATAGGGAGTTGCAATTAGAGACATGGTTATCTTGCTCTGGAGAATGTATTAGTTTGTGGTTATTTAACCTTGAGGCCTCATATGTTGGGAAAGTTGTTCAACTGGCTCTGAGGAATTTGCTCGTCAGGTTTCTTGATTCAGGTAAGAAACACAGTCCAGTCCTTATTCTGTCTCAGAAATATATAATTCTTGGTGCTGATTCTAAATAGAGATTGGGAGAATAGTTAGGTGAAGAGGAAGTTTACTGTAACTTTCAAAGTGTCCGTTTTGGGACATGAGCCTATATGATGAAATTTCCCTTGATGCCTGCTCAGAGGAATTCCTTCAAATTCACAGATAACTATCCTGAGGAGCTCAAGTGGGGAGGTGATCTAAAGAATCCTGTGCCAAAGTCAGAAGGCCAATATTTAAAGCTTGATGCCCTGTTTATTAGTACAGTAAATGGGAAAACCATTTCACAGAGAGCCCCAGTTTCTTCACATATAAACGGCCAGTTCCTAGGGTAATTGTAAGACTTAAATAGAAAGCACTAATTTGAAAAAGTATTACGGACTAGAGAGATGGTACAAGGATTAAAGTGCTTGCCTTGCACACAGCTGGATTCAATCCCCAGTATTGCATATGGTCCCTTGAGTTTTGCCAGGAGTGATCCCTGAGTGCAGAGCCAGGAATAATGCTACCTACCCCGTACACACATACACCTCCCAAAAATAAAAAGAAGAAAATTAAAAAGTCATTTAGCAGGACCTCAGTAGATTAATGAGGGGCCTACAACTTAACCTATAATGAGACACTTGCTCTCAGGACTGTGGCTGAAGTCAACTAATCTTGAGAGCTAGTGTCTCCTTAACCATGAAACTGAGTTCCTCACTTTTATCACATAGCATCTAGGTCTGCTACTTGGCTGAGTAGAATTTCTGTGAATAGGAGTAAAGCAACTACAGATGTGGCTTCAGTTTTAGGCTTTTTTTTTCTTCCTGAAAGACTTTTTGTGGGGCCTACATAGTTCTAAGGGCTGGAGAATATGATTTGCATGCACAAAGCCCCAGTTCAACCCCCAGAACCACAGGGTCCCTTAAGCACCACCAGGTGTGACCCAAAAATCAAAAAATCAAACCAAACAAACATTTAAAAAACAAAAGACTTCTTTGTGCATTTTTTTTACATAATTGTTAAGTAGGTTAAAAGTTAAAGTTACCCCCTTACTTCTCCCCTCCCCCTTTCTTTCTATTCACTTACTAGGCTATTTATACTCTGCATACTTAAATGTTATAGGATACCTTCATCTTTTTCCTTTGAAAATTCTCCTGGAGGTAGCATTTGATTATGATGGATTGCTAAATAACACTGTGTCAGCGCTTTTGTTTCCTAAAATCTGCAGCACTGGGAGGAGAGGTGTCTTTTAATGTTAGCTTCTTCAAATTGCTTGTTTTCAAAGTAGAACCAATGTACTTGACAAGTTAAAAGATGTTGTAAGTTTATCATTTTAAAACTCCAGAAGTAAGTGGGTGTGAAGGCAGTTCTTTCAGGCTCAGAGTCCTAGGAAACAAAAATAAATTGCCACTTAACACTGCTTTTGCAAGAGAAATTCACATGCTTACCAGGTTCTGGCTGAAGTGGACTTTTAAGAGTAACCCTTCAGTGACCAACTAGAAAGATTATGATACAGGTTATCTTTAGCGCTGCTAAGATAGCTTGCTAGTAGAGTTTTAAAATTTCATGGGATGTTGAGGCTCAAGGGGTTATAGATTACTTTGTGTAAAATTTGCTTGAGAAAGAATTGATGCAAGAAGAGTGCGCTGGCTCTTCTCTCTTAATCTCCATGTGGAAGGGATCCTCCTGCTTGGATTTAGACTTTCTTGTCACCAGAGATTGGTAATCTGGGGTGGAGCATGCTGTGTAACAACATCCCGCTTCATTCCTTGCTAATTATTACACTAGCCTAAAGGCTCATGTCTTGTCAGCTCTTTGCAAATACATGTCTTTGTCTGAAACAGTGATTTCCAACCTTATTACACTCACAGACAAGAACCAGTTCACAGACTAGTGGCTTAAAATCTTAAAACAGCTGTGTCAAGTGACAAGACATTTTAGTGGACTGGCGAGAAATTTCTTTGTAGTAACGCAATTCTTTGGACTGACATCCACAGACCAGTGGTTGAAAACCACCATATATATGTATGTATATATGTATGTGTATGTGTGTGTATGTGCATATATATACACACATTTAAATATATATACTTAAATATGTATATGAATAGCACTGTAACACTGTCCTCCAAATTATTCATAGATTTGCTCGAACGGGCCCAGTAATGTCTCCAGTGTGAGACTTGTTACTGTGTTTGGCATATCGAATACATCACGGGTAGCTTGCCAGGATTTGCCATTCGAGCGAGATACTCTTGGTAGCTTGCCGGGCTCTCCGAGAGGGGTGGAGGAATCAAACTCCAGTCGGCCTGGTCGGCCACGTGTAAGACAAACGCCCTTCCCGCTGTGTTATCGCTCCAGTCCGCATATGAATATGTACATAAAATTAAATTTGTATATTTTACCCGTATATCTGTCTCATGTCAAATTAATATTTAATTATTGGGCCAATCCAAACAATCTCCTCTCCTCCAAAGAGGAAAAAAAACCTTCTCTCCTGTACCCACTTTTCTTCCATATGAGTTTTTTCATGTTGCTCTTAAAAGCTTCTTAGGAGGCAGAGTAGAAAACAGCAGAAACCAAAAAAGGACTATCTCCAATGACGAAAGAAAGAAAGACCTTGAGAAAAGAAAAACTATGTGGGGCAAAGAATGAGGACAGCAGGTCAAGTGCTTTCCTGGCATGTGGCCCACATGGGGTGATCCTCAGCACACTTATGGTCTCCAGATCCTGCCAGGAGTGATCCTTGAGTTCAAAGGCAGGAGCGAGCTCTGAGTACAGTCAGGTGTGCCCACTCTCCACACAAACCACAAAATGTAAAGAAAAAAGAAAAGAGAAACATGTTCTGGGCTGGGCAGCCTTGAGGGTGCCATTTTCTCACAAGAGGACTTAGGAAAACAATGACTAGTCAGTAACTGGAGCATGTGCAGAGAACAGAACCATGACTCAATTTTCTTTTCACTCTCATTTGGGCCAAAATGCATATTCACTCACATGTCTACCTCACAGTTGAATAATGAGATGCTAATAAACATCCTGTTTCAATTCCCAGTACCTCGTGGACCCCAAAAGTAACCAGAGATAGCCCTGGAGACCTCTCCACTGACCCCAGCACATCTGGATATGGTCCTGGTAATTCCCTGCAATGCAAGGCAGGGCCTAAGCAGCACTGGATCCTCTGGCCCTACATTTAACTGTTCTGCTCCAGTTTATGGAGAATTGTTAGGAGTTGCCCCTGTATTACTTAAGCACCATTTGGAAGCCCCATGACCCTCCAAAATGAAATAAAGGAACCTAAACTCTGGAGTAAGTCAGTCTAGCTTCTTTTCTTCCTTAATTTTCCATTGTCTGAGGTTCACAGTTTGCTGAACAGAAGTGTCAGGAACTTGAGTCCAGGCCAGGTAGGTGAAGTGGAACCCAAGTGCAGTCTGATAGCTGCCCCAGAAGGCCACAAGGATTTATCCAAAGTCTAAATCTCTGCTTCTGTAAGGCCACTCTCATATGTCATTGTTGGACCAGACCTTGGTTCCTCATCACCTTTGAGACTCGGGTTGGTAGGGGTTAATTTCTTAGCTGTGCAGTTCAAGCAGAATTCAGTGTGGCCTCACAGCCACTTCTTGAGATCAGTCCAGTTATTGCCTGTGTTCAGCAGGAAATTAACTGGATACTTGGGTCTCAGGCAAAAGTTTTACCCTCTCAAGTTCTGCTCTGAAATGTTCTGTATCTGTCTTCTAAACCTTTACAAATGCCCAGGTGTTGTATTCGATATTGTAATTTGTCTCTTATGCCCTTAAAAATCATTGCTATTATTCAGTTTAATGATATTTTGAAACTACCTCTGTCACAAAGGAGTTCTTCTTACAAAATCTTAATTAAAATTCAATTAAAAAATAAATCAGACTTCACGACTACTAAGATCTATAGAAGCCAGAGAGCTAGCAACTAGAGAGATTTCTCAATAATTAATGACTCCACGAACCCGTTAAAGAATTGGTGTGTTTTTTCTCTGTTTTACAAAAGTACATTTTTCCATTAGTAATTAATAATGATAAGAAAAGAAGACATAAAAATATATTACATTATAGAAAATTAGAATGTAAATGAAATATGATACTTTTTACACACATACCTCTTTTTTCCCTATTGTTTAAAAATAAAATACATTTTTTTTTAGTTATCAAAACAAGGTTTTTTTTTCCACTAAAAAACATTTTATTTATTTTTTTCCAGATTTACACATTTTTGTGCTTGGGTTTCAATTATACAATGATCAAACACCCATCCCTCCACCAGTGCGATTTTCCCACCACCACGGATCCGAGTATCCCTCCCACCGCCCAGCCTCCATCCCACCCTGCCTCTGTGGCAGGGCATTTCCCTCTCTCTCCTTTTGAGTGCTGTGGTTTGCAAAAGAGGCATTGAGTGGCAATCATGTTTGGTCAATAGTCTACTTTCAGCATGCTTCTCCCATCCTGGGAGGATCCTCCCAACACCCTTTGTTTGGTGTTCCCTTCTCTTTCTGAGCTCCCTTTTCCCCTAACATGTGTGGTTGGCCTCCAGGTCATTGAGTAAAATTCCTGGTACTAATCTCTGTCATAAAATACATCTTTGTGTAAACTTTCAGTGAAGCAATGATCAACTACATTAAGCTAAATGCCTCATTTAGGTATTTTTCTTTTCTTTTTTTAAGTTAATTTTATTTTTATAAAGTAGGTCACAATATTTGATTATATTTAGTGTTCAAACACCAATTCCACTACCATATTTTGGATGTTTCCATCCTTTACCCCAACCCCTACCCCAAAGCAGAAACAAAATAATTTATTTTGTATTGTTTGTTATGAATAAACTGCTGAAAATGCTCCAAAGAATTTTCCTTGCAGGAAAGTATGTGAAGATTGTTGTATTTCACCCAGAGGCCATTAAACCCTTCTATAAGAGATTACTAATATGTTGTTAAGGGTTGAGCATTGTACATGAGCACGTGCGCGCACACACACACACACATAAACATATATATCTGTAAAAATATATTTCCTTCTAAGATTGGTTGCTTTCTACTTTAAACCCCGTCAAATGTGTTGTGCTACTCTTGGAGTATGAGTGGAGTATGAGATATCCAGGAATAGATTCACTCATGGGTGAGGATCAGCCCGAGCTTGTTGAGAGTGGCTGTGAGCACGGTGGCAATTAAGTTCTGGAGATTTTAGGCAACTGGGGCTGGGTTCCTTGGGGTGAAGAGGGCCCTCACCCACTCCCCTCCAGGGTGCCCCGAATGAAACAGCCTGGCTCAGAGTCCGGTGGCATGGCTATGGCAAGTTGTTTTATGCTCTCTTTTGAGAGAGAAGGACAATGAGTCTCAGTATTTTTCTTTTATTATTCAGCAGTTTGTATTTTAGAGTTTACAGTTTATTTCTTATATAACTTTCTCTAACTGGACAGGACATAATGCGCCATGAACTTGATGTGTGGGTTTTAACTTAAGGACATTGCAAATTGGAAAAACAAGTATCATATCTGCTGAAATATCACACAAATTTACCAGAAGTTCAAAGTGGCCATTGTTTCCGATGGAGAAACTTTGGGATTTCTCTCTCTTCTTTTGAGAGTTTTTGAACTTAGCTAAGTTTCTTAGTAAGTACATTTATTTTATAATCTAAGCCACTGAAATAGTAGGAGGAAAGCAGGGATGTTTCTATAGAGAGATTTCTAATCCAGGTTGTCTCCACTTTGATAGAGGGGTACTGGGTTGTCAGTTGGGCATCAAACCAGTTCTGGTGTATATACTGCTTGTCTAGTGTGAGCACAGGTGTCTTCCAAACGAACACTGGGGGCGGGGGAGGGGGAAGAAGGAAGGAACTTGCTCCTGGTGTGGCTCACCAGTAGTTCAAGTTGAGTGAGCATAGAGAACTTGGGTGCTAATATGGATCCCCTCATTCACAATCCTGTAGCTATTTATAAAATGCCAACAAGCATAGCTTTATGTAAGAGGCTTGGGCAGCTAATGATGATACTATTCTAGGACAATTTTACAACTCGAATTATGATAAAGGTGACAGGGAAAAAAGCACAAGATGTAAAGTGAGTTTATGATAGCAGAACCAAACTAGGTCAGAAAGGTGGAAGATAGTTTCCATTCTGAAAGTTGATAGATAATTAGCCTTGTACAAAGGACGGAGAAAAAAAGGCATGTTAGGAAGAGAGGTGAGTTTGAGGGAGATACAGAAGTATGAAAATGCATGTCAAATTTAAGAAACTGAAAACTCATTGTGCCTGGGGCTAGGAGAGCAAAAGAGTTACTAGTTGTGAGAATTCTTTTTTCAAAGATTTATGTTTTCAAAAGAACACTCTGTCCAGGAAACCTGGACTGAACTGGACTGGAAGAAGCAAGTGGGGACTTGGGGAAGCTTAAAGCAGGCTGTGGCCTGAAAAAGGTGGCATCAGGGTTTGAATATAACATATTCAGTTCAGAGATGATACAGGATGCTGAACTGATGAGAATTGCTGCTTAACTGATTATGGGGGAAAGGAAACAACCAATAATGACGCCCAAACATCTCGCTTTAAAAACTGAGAGTCTCAGGAATGACTCAATAGCTAGGGATGGCACCTGTGTTGCCAAATTAAGATCATAAATTTTCTCCCTGGAGCTGCCCTACGTGTGCTGAGCGTGGTCCAGGGAGTGGTGCTGTCTGGATGCCCCCACCTCATCCCTACAGTTCTGGCACCAGGGCAAAGTATGTGTGATGATGCATTTAACAGGGTTGCCCTCAGAAAGCAGTATCACCGTATGTCCTGACTCTTGATCATCTCAATAATAGCAACAGGAAGGAAGGGAAGAGGAACAAAAATAAAAATATATTAAACATAAAGACATGAATTTAAAACAAAAACGAAACCTGGGTAGAAGGGAGTGTTATTTATCAAACTACTTGGAAGACATGGGAGAATGTGCACAGTGGAAGAACAGGAAAGGGGGGAAAGAAAAGACAGAACATCAAAGAGGGTTTTAGGGCATCCATGAGACACCTCAGAGATCTCAAGTAGTGAGTGGGGCACACACAACGCAAAATTCCCTGGAGAGGTTTCTGTACTATGTGGAGAACACAGCAGCAGCAGTTTGCATTAATATTCATTATCAAGAAAGTGATATTAGCTTAATTGTAGGCAGGTCCAGTCAACCAGTCTCTGTCTGAAACTACTGGTAAGCCCCTTAGAGAAAGAGGAAGATGTGGGTAGAAGCACATTTGCAAAGCAATGCTATTACAGAAATCTAACCAACAGACTAATTGGCACTTAAATCTCAGATCATTTATGTATGCAGACTCAACTTGTCTATTGCCAAAAAGGGTGGAGGCTCAATAATGGTTCACAAGATCTTCAACAGGCTAGATACAGACTACATGGCTTCTAGGGAAGAATAATTTTCATTATATATACACAACGGTCGCTAACAGGTATAATAACTGGTACAATCAGTGATTAATACAAGTTAAGTTCCATATAGAAATTTACTAATTATTTCTGTGATCCCATTCCTATTCAAGCAACCTGACCAGACTTGCTGCTTTGCTCTGTTCTGGTCATAACTTTGTGATTGAAGACCCATTCATTTTCATATTTCCTAGAATGGGTCACTCAGAGATTCTGTCTCTAGTTTCCCACTTCTACCTCTAATTTCCCCATTTCAGTGCCACACTTCTCAAGTACCCTCTAAAGAAGGTTTGTGACTTAGGAAAAAATTGAATGGAGATAAGTCATTGGCCCCAGTTTATTCAGCATGAAGTAGTGCAACACTGTGTCAAACAGACAGGTGGCACATTTGAAACCATGTTAGTCAAAGATAGATTGCTTTTTGACAAATGAGGATGTAAAGTAGGGCAACTTGAGAAATGGCACAGTAATCTTGATACCTTGGGAGTATCAGGATGGAGTGTGAACTGTATTTAATTGGTCACTTTGTTTTTTGTGCCTTTTGGGTTACACCTGGCAATGCACAGGGGTGACTCTTGGCTCTGCACTCAGGAATTACTCCTGCTGATGCTCAGGGGACCATATGGGATGCTGGGAATCAAACCTGGGTCGGCCACATGCAAGGCAAATGCCCTGCTGGCTGTGCTATCATTCCAGCTCCTAATTGGTCACTTTAAATCTCACTCATGGAACATATAGTAAATCAGAATAGATAATGAGACACTTGGGTATGGGCTATGGCAGCAGATAAAAGAAGGCACTGAGCCCCATCTCTCTCTCTCTCTCTCTCTTTCTCACCCTCTGTCTCTTCCTGGACTGGTATCTTTCTATATTCGAAGACTGCAGGAGCAGGTAGGACTCTTGGCCTCCGAAAGATGGTCTAATACAGTCAAACCTCACAGGCCCAGATGGGGCAGAATACAGGCAGGGGTCAGATGACCAGAAAAGCTTGGATTCAGGCAGGGCCCAGATCCCCAGGGAAGTTTGGATTCAGAAAGGGCTTGGACACCCAGGTAGTGACAAGGTGCTGAGCACAGAAGTCTCACCGACATGTATGTGGCTATGTCCAGGGACTAGGAAAGCCAGGACAGGATGACAGGAACTGCTGGAGCACAGTTGTCCTGCAACAAGTACAGGGATCTCACCCATGAACATGTGGCTGTGGCCAGAGACTGTGGAAAACATACATGGGATAGAGGGCAAAGCAGAAATAGGACTAGACCATTTTCATGGAAGGCAACTAGACTGTGTAGAATGAGATAAGGAGGTCATTTACTGGAAAGGGAAACAACAGGGACAAGACAAGTGACATGGTACATGGATAAAGGAGAAGGGAGAACATTTGGGGAGGGGCCCAGAACCAACTGTTTGTTTGTTTGTTTGTTTGCTTGCTTTTTGGCTCACACCTGGAGATGCACAGGGGTTACTCCTGGCTCTGCACTCAGGAATTCCCCTGGCGGTGCTCAGGGGACCATATGGGATGCTGGGAATCAAACCTGGGTTGGCTGCATGCAAGGCAAACGCCCTACCCGCTGTGCTATCACTTCAGCCACCCCCCACCCGACCCAACTGTTTTAACTGTACAATAAAATAACTTAATTTTCTGAGTTTTGTAGGCAAATCTTTCATACAATTCTCCAGAAAACACCAGCACAGGAAAATCTACTTTTGTGCTAACAATAGTTGGGCAATTATAGCAGCTGAACTGTTGTTGTCCTGAAGATATAAGTGTCAGGGAAGATGGTATCTTCCAGATTCTGCAAGGAGAATGTTATGTGCATAGAATTTGCCTCATAATGAGCAATGATCTTTGATGCACAGAGGCAGTCAGCCCATGGCAAGCTCTCATAAAAGTTTTCCTTTTATTTCTTTTTTATCAAGTATTTCCTTTGTTGAAGTCCAGCAGGAAGCTAAAGAGCAGAGAACTGGGAGTAGCAGAGGAGCAAGACGGAAGGTATAGAAAGTGATCAAGAAATAGCCAGCACACTGGGACTTCCTTTGAGGTCTTCTGCCTCCAGAACCCATTCAACATAACCCCTGGAGTTCTGAGAACCCAGTTTAAAAAATGATTGCGCTCCTGATGTGAGAAGGTTCACTTGGAAAGCTAAGCAGGAACCTAGTTAAACTCATAAAATCTTGGACTCAGGTCTTCACGGTCACAGGTACAGTAAACTTACAGGTCCTGAACTCATAGGTCCTCACATATCACAGGTCCAGCTAAACTCATAGGTTCTGGACCTCAGATGGGAGTCAGAGACAGGAATAGAGTGGGAAGCTCTGAACAGCTCTGCTAAACAGAATATCTGGTCACCTCTGAGCCCTCTACTTAAGCTTTTTTCACTGAGGACCCCCCTTCTCATCCACAAAATGCAACACAGTTGAGTGCTGCTAGAAACAATGAGGATACATTACATATTTAATTTTGAATGACTTTTTTGGGTTTTATGGGAAATAATTTGCTGTTGTAAATTTTTCATGACTCCTACGTTTACTTATGTGTCACGATCCACAGTATAAGAAGGCAGATGCCGATTTAAACAAACAGCCAGGTTATCTTCCCTCATGATTCTCCTCCAAAGTGGGCAGATAGAACATTCGTTGTCACGTTTTAGATTTTCAAAGGGAAAAAAAATTGACAAATTGAGTGGCAGGTCCATTTATGCAATCATGTCAATTCTCCTTGACTCATGTGTCTAAATCGGTTTTGAATGATAAAAGCAGAAACCACCCATGTAGTCTCCCTTATATAAAGGAACTCTGTTAAAGAGCTATTGTTTGCTTCTGTGCTTTTTGTTCATATGTCCCTATTGTCACTTAAAATGTCAGATGAGACATAAGACCTTCCCTATTGACATTTCAGGATCTGAGTTAATGACTTTAAGTTAATGCTCAGAGAGCTGTTTCTGATGAGGAGGGATTCAACTTCAAAATATAGAAGGTAATTTAGACATACCATTCTTAACATTCATTTTAGTGGGTTGTGTTAATATTTCATTTTTTTGCTCTCATTATTTCATTTCTCCTCCATATGGTTTTTGTTTGACTGCTCTATAAATGATTTTCTTTCTTAGCAAGGAATTCTTGAAGAAGAGTACAGAATGTACATTTAGAGGTGGCAGAAATATTGTTTATGTTCAAGAACTTAGTTTTGTTTTGTTTTCCAGAAATTAACCCAATATGGGGGTCAGTGGAAAGAAGCACATTATATTGTTTTCTATGTCACAAATCACAAATCATCCTATTATCCGTCGATTGCCTCGAGCAGGCCCCAGTAACATCTCCTTCATCCTAGCCCTGAGATTATATTCAAGGCTCTTTAGGAGAATGAGACCCATCATTGTTACTGGTATTTGGCATATTGGGTACACCACGGGGAGTTTGCCAGACTCTGCCGTGTGTGCAGGCTACATTCAGTAGCCTGCCAGTTTGTCCAAAGTAGGAATGAGATAATAAGATGTCATAATAAGATGTCCCACGGCCGAGAATGCGGCCGCGCGGTTCCGGGAGCTGGTTTTTATAATCTCTGAGTTTTGGCCGTTGATGGGATTACACGGTGCCAGGGGGTCAGTTGGTGGATGTGACCGAGCATCCTCCACCCAGATCCTCCAAATTCCAGTAGGCGGGGGTCACAGCTCCCGGAAGAGAACAGTGCAGTCTCCTGCCCCCATGCCTGGCTGTCCTCTCCGGGGCCCCTCAGAGGGGAGTGGGTTGAGCTTTCCTCCCCGTCCCAACCAGGGCTCCGGCAGCCAAAGACCTCCAGAACCAGCCACCACCATGCTGAGACCACTCTCCGCACAGATGAAGGTACTGGCAGAGGGACAAAGTCACACAGGTTCCAGGGCCGAGATCTCCAAGCCTACTCGGATTTGGGCCGAGCATCCTCTACCCAGATCCTCCAAATTCCAGTAGGCGGGGGTCACACCCACCAACTGGCCCCCTGGTGCCGTGTTTTCTATGTAGGGAAAGATAAATGAGGAGGAGGGAAGTGAAAATTTGGCTTACTGGAGATTAAGTCACGAGTGCTATTTTATTTTGATTAAATTATACCTCCTGCAAAATTAGCTTGGGAATCTGTCTGGACAAGAAAGAAAATGAGGATAGCCAATCTCAGTTCCATTCAACATTAATTAACTAGATTTATTAAAAATCAAGGTACAAGGGCTGGAGTGATAGCACAGCGGGTAGGGCATTTGCCTTTCTTGAGGTCCACCTCGATTCGATTCCCAGCATCCCATATGGCCCTCTGAGCACTGCCAGGAGTAATTCCTGAGTGCAGATCCAGCACTTAACCCCTGTGATTGCTGGGTATGACACAAAAAAGCAAAAGAAAGAAAGAAAGAAAGAAAGAAAGAAAGAAAGAAAGAAAGAAAGGAAGGAAGAAAGAAAGGAAGAAAGAAAGGAAGAAAGAAAGATAGATAGATCATGATACAACTAGTTTAAAAGATTCAGAATGAAAAAAACACAAATAAATTACCTAACAACACACAGGTATCAATACTAGGTATCCAGATTCATCTATGCATATTCAGGTAGAAAGATGATTATTTGCAAGCATTAGTTAGATATATACAGTAGTTATTATCTTCTTTTACGCTTTAAAGTCTATTTTGAAGATTTTTTTTATGTTAGCTTATATAAACCTATCTCTAAAGACTAGTTTCTGATGTAATTACATTGTGTTCTATGAAACATCAGTTCCTTAGTATGTAATCCTTTTGTGACCTAGTATGTTAAACTTTTACAACTATTCTATTGAAACAATGCTCAGAAAGAATATATTTTCTCTAACTATTGGGAATAGGTTCTCTCTCACTCTCTCTACCACACACACACACACACACACACACACACACACATACACATTAACGCAACAACTGTCAAATTAAGTTTATTAGTTATGCTATGCAGATCTACTGTTACTGGGGCCTGCTCGAGGAAGTCGATGAACAGGATGACAGTGATACAGTGGTGTTTTGGGGGGATTTTTTTGTTGTTGTTGATTGCTTTGTTTGTTTTTGGTTTGTTTGTTTTTCAGATACTGGTAGTTTTATGTCAAAATTTCTCATTCTGATAATTGTATTGATTTTTTTCTACACTGACAGAACAACAGAACCTACTTCAGTCATCTGGTTGCATGTTAAGATTTCTCAGTTTGTTAGCCCACCTCCTTGCTTCATCAGGAGTCTTCCATCTTCCAAGGATGGACTTATTCTGGGAAACCTCCACAGCTCTAGATCTTTTTGATCTCCTGAAATACTTTCCCCTCCCTTTGTTCTTCAGGTTTGAGGAAATAAGTGGCTCATCCACTGTTGCTCATTCTTAGTACCTCACCTTATACCTTCTGTTCCTTCAACTTTCTGAACACTTATGTAAAGAATCCATTCATTCATTTCTCTTTGATTAAGTACTACTAAGGATGGTATCTGTTTCCTGTTGAGGCTCTGGCTGAATTTTCCATTCAGTCCATTCTTAAAGTTCAGTTTTGATTTATCAATTTCAGTGTTAAGGTCAAGGCCATCTATCACCTTATGCTTGATGAATTGTCTTGGCAGATAGTTCTTATTATATATTTGTTTAAGTATTATTTTGTCTGAGAGTAACTGGCAAATTTATTTTTAATGCATAGTTATCTGCGATAGTTTTTTCCCTTCTTTATCTCATTTTTAATCTTTTTGTGTTGTTTTATGATGAAGTATATGTGTTTAAGAAAGTTTTAAAGAGGCCACACCCAGAAGTGCTGAGGGTCCCAGAACCATTCCTCATGAAAACTGATCCACTCTTGCTGGCTGATAGCTCAATATAAGACCTGATATTGCTTGCTGTCTGCTAGAGTCATACCTGGTGAAACTCAGGAGGCCATGTGATACCAGAGATAGAACTCAGGGTCTCACATATAGTATAAATTTGCTCGAAGCCCTCCGTTGATCGTCGATTTGCTCGAGCGGGCCCAGTAACGTCTCCATTGGAGACTTTGTTGTTACTGTGTCTGGCATATCGAATACTCTCGGTAGCTTGCCGGGCTCTCCGAGAGGGGCAGAGGAATCGAACTCGGGTCGGCTATGTTGGCCACTTGTAAGGCGAATGCCCTACCCGCTGTGCTATCGCTCCAGCCCTGCTATCGCTCCAGCCCATAGAATGGCGGGGAGGCGCTTGCCTTGCAAGTGGCTGTTCCCGGGTTCGGTCCCCGCTACCACGTACTTCAAGTGAGCACTCTCTGGTATTCACTGGATAGTATACATGTGTTCTATTATTTTAATCATCTTCCTAACCCCTTTATAATTTGGGGAAATGTCTGGGACACTCAACTGTGCTCAGGGTTAATTTCTCACTCTGCACTCAGGTATCAGTGGTGGTTGAAGGACCTTGCAGTGTCTGGGTTTGAACCCTGGCCTCCTTAATGCAAAGCATGAGTTCCAGCACCTTGAGTGATCTCCCAGCCCACAAATATGTGTTACTGGCTCTGTAGCAGCAACTTCATGTCCAAGTCCTACGGAAATGTGGAAATTGTTCATATCTAGGGTATGAAGAAACTGATGATTGGTCAGGTCCTTGCTCTAAGACAACTGTTTCCTATTGCCCCTGTAGGAGAAATCTTAATGAAAACTTTATAGATTGTTTTTGTTTGAAAATTTTCATATCTGCTATGGTTTCCTGCTCTACTGCAGAACTGAATAGTTCTGCCTACTTTGTACTTTGTTCTTCTAAAGTACTGCCTAATTTATTGCTAGAACATGGAAATATTTAATATGTTTTGAAATACACTCATAGACTCAAAGTGTTCTGCTCCTGTTTTGTTTTGTTTGTATTTTATGTCATTGTCTTGTACTGTCAAGGGTTCCTAAATGAATAAACCTATGATGCTATCTTGACTCAAAGTTGAACTTCAATGTCTTTTACAGAGCATTTACAGTGTCTACATTGCCCCAAATGACAGAGAATAAAATGTGCCTCTCACACTTTAAGGTACTTGCACTTTCCTAAAGGAGCAGCATAAATACATAAAATACTTAACATGCTTTTAACATTGATAGACAATGGAGCTAGAGAGAGAGAGAGAGAGAGAGAGAGAGAGAGAGAGAGAGACAGACAGACAGACAGACAGACAGAGAGACAGAGACAGAAACAGAAACAGAGATACAGAGAGAGACGGAGACTTGAATACCTGAGTTTAGCAGATTATATTCAGAAGATTATATCTCAGGGAGGTCTGTCTTGAGACAGTGGAGTCAGGCCGGTGGCATGGCAATGCTTTTGGATTGTGGAACCAAATGGCTACCAGGGACTCTGCATGGGTGGGTACCAGGCTAACACACCCTCCTTTGATGTTCATGTCTTTAGGCTTCTGTAATGCATGAGCACAACGGAAATCTAATTTATTACAGTTTCAGAAACCAGAAATCAAGATAACAAGTTATAGAAAGGAATGCACTGCCTCCTAAGGAAGAATCCTCCTGGTGTCTTGCTTCTATTATACCTGATTTTAGCCAAAAGGTCGAGAAGCAATGTCCTTCTTGCTTCTGGTGACTGCTCCAAGTATTTCTTAGCTTCTGGCCAAATAACTCTGTTCTCTGTCTGTCTTCATATGACCAATTTCCCCCTGTTTTTCTTCTTTTATCTTCCCCCCCCCCCCCGCCAATAGCTGTGCTTAGGAAATACTTCTGATGGCCCTTGGGGGACCATATGTAGTGACAGAGATCTAAACATGTCAAAGGCAAGCATCTTACCTGCTGTTCTCATCTCTCTGGCCCTTTATTCTATTATATCTCATAGGACACCTGGATTTAGGGCCTGCCCAGCTAATTTGGGTGATCTTATGCCATTATCTATAACTTAATTACACCTGCAAAAACCTTCTTTTTTTTTCAAATATGCTCACATTCATAAGTTTCAGGGATTTATTCCATAAATGTATATTTTTAGGGTATAAGCATTCAATTCACTACAACCAGAGAGGCCAAAAACAACCATTAAATCCAGAAATCAAAGAGCTAAGTGATGTCTTATTTCCCTCCATCTCTAAAAGCCCTACTTTGCTCTTAACTGAATGTCCCCACTGAATTTAAGCTCTGCCTTGGTTCTGGTTCCTGGTTAGGATCTCCTTTTGGCCTAATACCTGGAATCACTAGCCCTTGGTCAGTCATATGAATGACTTATACTGATTCTTCAGCCCATCCCGCTCTCACCATCCCTGCTTAGGATAGCTTGTTCCTTCATGACCAAGTCTTGTTACTAACAGAACACACCCAGATTATTCTAGTTAGCCAAGACATTGCAAATGGACTTGACCCAGTGACTTCCCAAGAGGCCTTCAAATGGACTGGGTGGAACTAGAACTCTGGTGAATCCTCTTCAGAAATGTACTTATAAAAATAACTCCAGGATTTATGTCACACTAAATTCCCCCATAAGTGATGAAATTGAGTTAGCACATCCTTCTGGGTTTTATTTCTTTTTCTAAATTTTTGTTATTAGGTCACATCTGATGGTCTCAAGGTCTTGTTCTTGCTTTGTGGTTGGGGGAAGAGGAGTGGATCGTCCCCTGTTGCTTAGGAGATGACGCAGTATCAATGTTCAAGCCGGGGCTCCAGAGAGCAAAGCATGTGTTCCAGCTCTTTGAGCTATCTTTTGGTCCCTTTTATGGGCTCATTTTATCCTGAAGTTATTTCTACCCCAAAATACTGGTTCTAAATTCTTGGGACTTATATTCACTGTCACTGTCACTGCCATCCTGTTATTTCATCAATTTCCTCGGGCAGGCACCAGTAATGTCTCCATTTGTCCTAGCCCTGAGATTTTAGCAAGTGCCACATTGATGGCTCTTTCAGGGTCAGGGGAATGAGACCCATCATTGTTATTGGGTTTTGGCATATTGAATATGCCACGGGGAGCTTGCCAGACTCTGCCGTGTGGGCAGGATACTCTCGTGTGTGTTTCCACAAGTCCGATGGTGCTCTATCTCTCTCACTGCCTGCGTTCGGTGGTCTCACGCTGCTTCCCCCACCCCGGGGAAGTCAATGGTGATGGGCAGGTGAAGGAAGGAACGAGGGCCAGGCTGGTTGATATCAATTGTAGTTTAGAGTGTAGTTCTTCACTCCCCTTCTGCTTCTCTCTCTCAAGCCTGAGCCCCTCTCACTTCTGACTCTGCCCTCTCAAGCCGAGCCCCCTCTAAGCTTACAGTCTTAGTTTATATAGCGATCACATACGGTGATGACACAAAGGTGGGTTGAACATTAACAAATCAACAAAGAGAGGTAAGACCACTCCTCCAGGAGATTAACTCAAGGATAAAATCTCATCTAAAGAGATTACTCCAGATTACTAGGAGATCCGCTCAAGGGTGGGATCCCAACAAGGGTGTGTTTTTTCCTCAGCTAATAATCTACTTAAATAATTGTAGTAAATCTACTTCTAATATTTCTAGCAATGTCATTCTGTATGAGCACAGTAAGAGATACAAACTTATAGTTTGGTTCTTCCTGAGGACATCTCACTATATATTCCGCAGTCCTTCAGGCCAGGTTAGTCTTCCTAGCCCCAGCAAGGTCCTAGTCTCGTCGATACTTACTTTTGAATCATGACAGAATTTGTCCATGATTATGCCCTCAATTTATACTTGAGTATCATGGCGCTTTAGCCTGGCCCATTTCGATGCCAGGGTAGCTCACAGCTTGCCCTGGGTCCATTCAGTCTCTCGTTGGGACCCTGCTTTTGAGATGCTAGGAACTAAGGGCAACTGAGTCAAGAAAGCAGATGCCCAGGAGTAAATATTACCTGGAGTCAATCAACTCCCAAGTTACAAAGCATAATATTATCTGTCTTCCTGTGTCCATACAGAAAGGACATTGCTTTAAGGTAAATTATTCAAAAGACATGAGGAGAGGAGAAAGGCAATATTAACTTATAATACAAGTTCAGTGTCCTAGAAAGATCTGACCTTACAAATTAACAGAAGCTGATTAGGGGAATAAACTGATTAACTGTTTGGGGAAGAAAGCATAGAGAAGTAGTTACAAATAAACAAAAGAATGGGAGTGACTCAGGAGCACTGGGATGGGTGTGACCTGATAAACCTAAGCTACCTGAAGAAGGACAAAACACTGTTATCCTACACTCTTGGTAGCCTGCCGGGTTCTCCAAGAGGAGAACTAGACAATTAGAAGTCGTGTGGCCGCAAATGTGGCCACACATTTCCGGGAGCTTGGTTTTATAGTTTCTGGGTCTAGGCCATTGATGGGATTGCATGGCACTGGGGGAAGTTGGTGGGTGTAATACCTAGCTACTGGAAGATGGGGGATCTGGGCGGAGGAGTCCCAGTGCCAATCTGAGCAGGTTTGGAGATCTCAGCCCCAGGTCCCACACTCCTGGGCTCCTCTGCTGGTTCCTTCATGTGTGAGGCTCATCTGAGTGTGTGGAGAGTGGTCTTAAGCATGGCTGTGGCTGGTGCCAGAGGTCTTCAGCTTCTGGGGCTCTGCTTGGGGCAGGGAGGGAAACTCAACCCGCCCCCCTCCAAGGGGCCTTGGTGAGGACAGCCAGGCGCGGGTGCAGGAGACTCTGTGTTGTTCTCTTCCGGGAGCTTGGTTTTATAGTCTCTGGGTCTAGGCCTTATATTATGCTATAAAAATTGGATTTCAGGACCGGGGAGATAGTACAAGAAATAAGGTATTTGTCTTGCATGAAGACAACCCTGGCTGAAATCCTCCTTACTGCATAGAATCCCCTCAGCACAACCAGGGGCACTCCTAACCACAGAATCATGGAGTCTGTAATAGACTCTGAACACAGCTGGGTGTGACCCAATCCCCTCCCTTCTCCTCCCCCGCCCCCACACACACACAAATTGGAATTCAGGAGCTTGAGAGATAATGCAGTTTTAAGGTTGCAAGCTTCTAAATCCATCATTCCCTGGAACTGCATGGGTACAGCTCTGGAGGGCCCACCCTACTGCCTGCACCTCTGGGTATGGCCCTGGCCTAAGCATCATCTAGGTGGCCTCGTTGATCCCTATCATCTCAAGATCCAAGCAGCACTGCATAGTTAGGTCCCTAGCAATGAACCCTAGTCTGGTTGGCAAAAAAAAAAAAAATCACTAGGAGGAACCTTGACCACCTCTTGGGAGTGAGGGGATCTCCCACCACAACCCCCCAAAAAATTGCATTTTGGTTATGGTTTGAGATAAACTGTGTTTCTTCCAAATTCTGCACTTTGTTCTGTATCTTTTGCTGTCCCAGTGATAAGGTTGTTTCTCGCTCTTCAAAATGAACTAATTACAATTTTCCGTTTGAAAATAAGTTTCATCATACTTTACTTCCTATTTTCTAGATCATTTGTTTTTCTAAGTGACTCAAGGTCTAGCTGAGAATAGGGTGAAAAATTAAAAGCATAAGAGCAAGTCTAGACTTTGGGCTGTGGTTCTTGTACTACAATCCTAAAAATTAAATGTACTGTGTGATTTTTGTCTGATCTACATGCTGACCTTTTCTCTACCAAGGAGGCATCCAGAAACTTTATATGTCGATCACCACCCTAAGTTCTATGCCATAAAAAATGTAAATGCAATAAATGCAAATGTTGCAAGTTGAGCTATTATTCAGATATTTAACTTTGAAATTTTACCCAGCATTATTATTTTATAATGCAATCATAAGAGTTAAAGTTTGGAAGAGTAGATATAGGCTTTGCCTTAAATTATTATTTTATAATGCAATAATGATTTGTAGTAAGAAAGTGTAGTAAGGATGCCAATTTGAAAAATAACAAATTGCAACCAGAATGGGATTGCAAGATTTGTTTTTGCAAAGTGCTTACATGAATAATATCACAATTATTTACTATATTAACTAGGCTTTCAAATGATGACAACTTACTCAATGATTAACAATAAACTACCCTTAAGTTCTAACTTCAGTTCTACTCCTGATAGACTGTGTGTAATATGTAAACGATTTGGTTTTTTTGCCTTTGGCTTTATAAAATATAAAAGTAGAACTAAGGCATAACCACTTGAATCCTTAATAGTTAATCTGAGGAATTTTTCACTGCAGAGCCAATTCTTGGCTGGAGAGTTCAGTTTTTTTATTTTCTGGCAAAGTGTGGACGGGGCCAGTATATCAATGACATTTCCTGCACGCCTCCTCCACATTCCTATACTTTCCCAAACAAGAGCATTTGCTGTGGTATGTATGATAATAGTGACTTTCCTTAAAGCTAAGCAGTCAGACAACTAAATATATTGTTATTTTTATATTTATTAAGATAATATTTGTACTTCTTTTCTAAAGCTAGGCTGTCCAATCCTAGGAACAACAAAAAACTTTAAAATGGTGATAAGGGGGCAAGAGCAATAGTATAGCAGATAGGATGCTTCCCTTGCATGTAGGTGACCTAGAATTGATCAACAGGAGCACATATGGTCCCCCAAGTCCCACCGAGAGTGATCTCTAAGCAGAGCCAGGAGTAAGCCCTGAGCATGGCCAATATATCCGCAGAAAACTAAGCTAAACTAAAATAAAATGGCGATAAGAATGTCACAAAGATGAACAAGTTAAGAAAGAAGTTTTTTTCTTTTTAAATGTAGGAGTACTGCTATTTATTCACCCACTGATTAAGCTGACCGAAGCAAGCATGAACTCCACATTACTTTTTTTTTCAATTTTTAAATTTTATTTTCATAAATATGGTCGATGGTGTTGAATCCTTTGTGGAACACGGCTTGCTCACCTGGTTGTCCTTCATCTAGTGTTTTGGGACAACAGAGACATTGGTCAGGCAAAACCATTGATTGAATATGATGTGGTCAATTTCATTGTGGAACCATCCAATTTTCGTTGTGGAATTATCCATCGGGAGACTCCCATGTCCAGCATTTAGATTCAGCCTTCTGGAACTGTGAGTTGCCATGGATGGTCTTGGTTGACATGATGAACTCAGACAGTCTCTCACCCTGTTCGTTCCATTCTAGGCTATGGGTCCTGGTGTGGAATATTCAAATATCTCCAAATACAACAGTTATGTGTACCTAGGTTGAGAAGTCAATATGACAAATGACCTGGCACCTGAGTTGTGCAGGAGGAAGAGAGCAGCTTGGAATGCCTTCAAGAGCATCGAAAAAATAGCTAAGAGGACGAGAACCTCTGGCTCTTCCTGCATTAACATAAGCCTCAGAGACCTGGGCCATAGGAAAACAGGATGAGAACACTATTCGGGTCTCCCAAAGAGGAATCGAAAGAATTATGCTTGGAGTATCACACATCACTCAAATGAGAGAAAGAATCCGGAGTTCCTACCTCCGTCAATGGTCAAGAATCAGGGATGCTTTCTCATTTGCCAAGGTGTCAAAAATCAGATGGGCTGGACACGTAATGAGATTTGGAGACGACTGCTGGACTAGAGCTGTTACCGACTGGATTCCACAGTACATCAAAAGATCATGTGGCTGCCCACCTAAGAGATGGTCAGACTTCTTTGTCAAGACCCCGAATGATCGATTTGAGGCAGTTAGTGCTCCTATAATGAGCAGACATCATTGGGATACACTAGCACGTGATAGGGTTGAATGGACGAATGGAGACTTACTTATGCCCCCTTGAGCAAATCGATGAGTAACGGGATATCAAGTGATCAAGCGATCAAGTGACCTGGGGGTCACAGTCACGGTCCTCTCGTTGTTTATCGATTTGCTCGAGCAGGCCCAGTAACGTCTCCATCATGAGACTTGTTGTTACTGTGTTTTTGGCATATCGAGTACATCACGGGTAGCTTGCCAGGCTCTGCCGTGTGGGCGAGATACTCTCGGTGCTCAGGGCTTATTCCTGGCTCTGCAGTCCAGGATCACTCTTGGTGGGCTCAGGGCAGCAGTTAGCATGCTGGGTATCAAACCCAGGTCGGCCACATGCAGGGCAAGTCCCCTACCCACGGTACTATTGCTTTGGCCCCAGCAGTGACCCATTTTTCTATCTGCCGGGGACACCAGCAGCCCCCACAGCCGCTCACAGAGCTCACACGGCCCCTCAGGGGCTGGTCTTACCATTCTGACAAGGGGGTCTGTGAGCAGCCGGCCGAGGGGTACAAAGCCCCCCCTACAGAGTCAGATGCAATGGCTCCCAGCCATGGAGGTGCCCACCATCCGGAGGCGTGCTGTGTGTTTGTGAGGTCCCCTCACACAGGTATGTCTGTTGTACACTCGGCTTCCTGGAGCCGACAGGCTGGGCAGAAAGCTCCAGGCTTCTCCGGAGTACGGGAAGCAGCCCCCCACTCAGAGGCGCCTTGTCACAGGAAATTCCGAGGGTTTTAGGAGCAACATATCCCAGGCCTGGGGTTAAGGGTCACAGGCTGGAGCCAAAGAAGCTCCTGGGAGTCCTTCACTTAACACCCCTGGGGTCACTGGCGAAATTCCAGGATTCAGAAGTTGTGTGCTGGAAATGGCTGAGATTGAGTGTCTGCTTCTCCTTGCGAATGAGGATTTAGGATCACAATAAACAAGCAATGCTTGTGAAAAGGGCAGAGGAGGGATGGCTCAAGAACAAAGCAGGTAGGGCTGGAGCGATAGGACAGCAGCCCAGGATAATATCTGTGATTTACTTTTCCTCACTAAGATTAGAACAAGGAAACAGTCGTGATTAAGTTGCATAAGATACAGGTAGGAAGGTCTATTAAGACAGTGTTTCTCAATCCATTTTTTCTGATTGTGACCCCTTTTTGAACTTTTTTCCTTCCTGTGGCCCCCATCTGTCTTTGTGGTTAGCCCCACAGTCATACCATGGCTTGTCATTTACACTATTTTCATCTGCTACCTTTTGAAACATCCTGGAGGCCCACAGGTGACCAGATAGCCCTAATTGAGAAATACTATAGTAAGATTCAAATGAGAGTTCCCTTCTCCAAAGAGGAAACAAAAAAAGATGACTCATTACTACTATCACAGAATCAGAGAAGTGAACTGCCCCTTTATACCTCCGTCATATATAACAATTTCTGAGACCTAAAGAACTCCTGGAGCAGTTTCCTTGTCTCTCTTAGTGTCTTATTTCAGGCTCTCTCAGTCCCTGCAGGAAGAACCTATCAATACCAAATAGTAACCTCTCTGCAGTTTCCTCCTCTCGAATGGTGGGATTGATGATCAGTACCCCAGGGAATGGAGCTCATATATTACCTTCCTAGAGAGTCGTCTTTTCTGCCTTCGTCTTCAGTACTTCTATCTCCCAATGCTTTGAATATTATTGCTGTTCCTCTGATTTTATAAAGAAGGACAAGTCTGTAGCCCCCACTAAGATTAGAACAAGGAAACAGTCGTGATTAAGTTGCATAAGATACAGGTAGGAAGGTCTATTAAGACAGTGTTTCTCAATCCATTTTTTCTGATTGTGACCCCTTTTTGAACTTTTTTCCTTCCTGTGGCCCCCATCTGTCTTTGTGGTTAGCCCCACAGTCATACCATGGCTTGTCCAGTCATACCATGGTGAGAATCCTTGGCTTTATTTTTTGCACTAAGAATTTAAATGCAATAAAATATACAGCAGAACTAGGTCACTTTTCTGGATCTCTGATTGTAAGATTTCTATTCATAAAAAATCCATTTCCTGGTGAAAGCGTTTTTTTTTTTTTTATTAAGCAGGGGAAATTTTAGTCTTGAGTTCTTGAGCTGTCAGGGAGATAAATGGCTCTTCTTTTTTTAAACGGTTGCCAACCAATATGAGGACCAAATATCATTTCTCTCCTTGGTGACTTGTCAAACTTCTCTGTATTAATCTGGTATGTCAAAGAGGATTGAGGGAGCTGCTCTATGCAAGAAAAGTTGCTTCCTCGCCTGTGTTGTATATTCCTGCTGCATCAGACTGAAAAATACTTCTAGTTGCTCCATCAGATTGAATGCAAATCATCGACTGAAGTGCCAATTTATGTTATTTTATTTTTATTATGGCAAAGTTCACATAACACAAAATTAGTCATTTTAAGATGAATTCTTCAGTGACGTATAGTGCATTCACCATAGTGCATAGTCACCATATATATATTAGTTTCCAAAATGATTTTAGTTGACTCATATGGAGTCCCATTCATCTAAACCCTGGGCCTTGATAATCAATCATTCATCTATTTTCTGTTTCTATGAATCTATTTTTATGGACTTGTCAGATAGATGGAATTATATTCTATGTTATATGAGCTTTTGTATCTTTTATTTTATATAAATTTTTGTTATTGAGGTATCACTATTAAAAGAAGTGTTAATGTTTATGCTTATAGTGGACAAAGTTTCTGTCCCTCCAGCACCACCAAAATGCCTCAAATCCTCCCCCACTGCTCTTATATAACTCCTAGTCTGCCTCTCTCTTCCCTTGCCTCCACACATTCCCTTGTAGCCTTAATTTGGTTGTTACAGACCACGGGTTTCTTATCAGTGGAAACTGCCCGGCTCCTTGGCTTTTCCCTTCATATTCCACATTTGAGTATCTGGCTGTTAATGTGCATTTACATATTTAGATCTGGCTGTTTTAAAGTAAGATTTTCAAGATTATTTATTGTCTACGTTATGCCATATATCAGTACTTTATTCCTGAGCTGAATAATATTCTCTTTTATTTGCACAATTTATTTATCTATTCATCCATTGATGGACATCTAGCTTGTATCTATTTTTTGAATGTTGCAACATAAAGCTGTTGTTTATTCACGTGCAGGTATGTGTCTGAGTACATTTTTTTTGAGTTTGAGTACATTTGAGAAAATAATCCCCCTTTTATCTTGGGGGATTATTTCTACTTCTTCTAATGGACGTCTAGAACCACAGTTTGCACCAAACCCTATGTACATATTCTATGTTTTTTTCCTATACAAATATACTATGCAAGGGTTCACTTATCAACTAGCCATATTTAGAGAGTGACACCAATAATTAATTATAGGACAATTGTAATAATATGTTAGAACAAAATTATGTGAATGTAGTCTCTCTCAAGAGATCTTATCCAGTTTACTATTTTTTGGCTGTGGTTGAACACGGGTAACTGAAACTATGGAAAACAAAACAATGGATAAGTGGGACTATTGTTGTCAGTTGTTTTTTGGGGGGTATGTGGGTATTAGGCATAACATTACTGAAGAACCAAAGTAGAATTGTTTGGTTCTTCAGTAATTTTATGCCTAATATTTTGCCAAATTGTCAAACTATTTTTCAACAATTATTTCTGAAAGAGAAAACCAAACACTTTAATGAAAGTGGTCTTAATCAGGGGTCCTAATTCTCTGAACCTCTGAGGAAAATTCTCTGAAGACTCAAAGGCCACATATTCACTGGCAGCAACAGTGTTTTTCTTTTCTTTCTTTCTTTCTTTCTTCTTTTTTTTAAAATCTGACTGACCTCTGCTTCTGAACAAACAGAACCAAAATACATTCTAAACAATGCAAACACAATCTTGAAAAGCATTAGGAAAGAAAAATCTCAAATCAGTCCTATAATTCCAAGTAAATTTCTACCACATTGTCTATCACATTGTTTTCTTAAGATACTTCAATCAGTACAAATCTATTGCCCTCAAGCCACGTTGCTACTATAATTAACCTTAAATCCAATGAGAATTAGTATGGATTTATATGAAGATGCCAGTCCTGATGATGGTTGTTCTAAGAAAAACCTAAAAAACCACCTAACGTTGCCAGAAGTTTTTTTTTAATGTACTTTAGCATGAATAATCTTCTCCATTGCCCTTTTGGAAGACGTGATAGGTCAATCAGGACGTCGGAGGGCAGTCATCTTGGTCTTGTAGTTGGAGAAAGACAGGCGGGTATTGTGAATGCTCTTCAACATTATTAGAAGATTATTCATGACTTCTACTCGGATCTCTTTGATAGCCACATCCAACTGCCCACATACCAAATTCTACAGGATGAATATGTCATTCCCAACATTCTTCCTTCCGAAATCTAACATGCCATTTCCTTGGTAAAGAAGCGAACAGCACCAGCCCAGACCAGGTCAGACCCGAACACCTGAAGAATTTGCCATCAATACTCATCAATACACTGGCTCGGCTCTTCACATGCTACCCGTCTGAATGCAAGTTTCCATCCCACTGGAAAACCAGCAGGACTGTACTATTGTACAAGAAGGGAGACATCCATGACATTGGCAACTACCGCCCTATCTTCCTATTGTCTGTCATCTATAAGCTGTTCACTTGAGTCACCCTTAATAGGATTAGCAGAACACTAGATCAAGGACAACCATGCGAGCAAGCTGGGTTCCACAAAGGATTCAGCACGATTGACCATATCCACACACTAACCAAGCTCATTGCGGTTTCTCGGGAGTTCAAGATGCTGCTCTGTGTAACGTTCATTGATACAAAGAAGGCCTTTGAGTCTGTTGAGATGGAAGCAGTCATCGAAGCTCTAACCAAACAGGGCATTCAAACTCAACATATCAGGATCCTCCATGAGCTGTGTTATGGATTCACTACCAGGATCTCACCATTCTACAGGGAAGTTATCATTGACGTCAGGAGAGGGGTTCAGCAGGGTGATACAATTTGACCGAAACTCTGCAGTGCCACTCTCGAGAACATCATGCAACAACTGTAATGGGAAGGAATGGGAGTGAAGATAGACAGTCGGCAACTACACCACCTTTGCTTTGTTGATGGCATCGTTCTAGTAACACCAAACATTAGCCAAGCGGCACAAATGCTGGCTGACTTCGACCATGAGTATGGAAAGGTTGGACTACAGCTGAATCTCACGAAGACAAGGTTTATGAGAAATGGTCTCATTCCTGATGTTCCATTCACTCTCAACAGAACGAACATCTCCGAATGCAAGTTATGTGTACCTAGGTCGAGAAGTCAACATGACGAATGACCTGGCACCTGAGTTGTGCAGGAGGAAGAGAGTGACTTGGAATGCCTTCAAGAGCATCGAAGAAATAGCTAAGAGGATGAAGAACCTCCAACTCTGGGCACATCTCTTCGATTCCACTGTTCTTCCTGTATTAACATACACCTCAGAGACCTGAGCCCTATGAAAACAGGATGAAAATGCTATTCGGGTCTCCAAAAGAGGAATCAAAAGAGCTATGCTTGGAGTAACTGCTTCACTCAAATGAGTGAAAGAATCCGGAGTTCCAACCTCTGTCAACGATCAAGAATCAGAGACGCTGTCTTGTTTGCCAGGGACGCTGTCTTGTTTGCCAAGGTGTCGAAAATCAGATGAGCTGAGCATGTAATGAGATTTGGAGATGACTGCGGGACTAGAGCCATTACCAGCTGGATTCCACAGAACATCAAAAGATCACGTGGCCGCCCACCTAGAGATGGTCAGACTTCTTCGTCAAGACTCTGAATAATTGATTTGAGGCTCTTCCTGTTCCTAAAAGGAGCAGACACCACTGGGCTACACTAGCGCATGACAGGGACGAATGGAGATGTTACTGGTGCCCGCTCCAGCAAATTGATGAGTATTGGAATGTCAAGTGATCAAGTGGTACTTTAGCAATGTTTACATTTAAAAATGCTTTTTTAAAATTGAATCACAGTGAGATACACAGTTATAAATTTGTCCATGACTGATTGGGTTTCAGTTTCAGTCATATAGTGTTCCAATACCCATCCCTTCACCAGTGTACATTTCCCACAACCAATATCCCAAGTTTCCCTCCTTCCTCCACTTCCCTGCCTCTATGGCAGGTACCTTCTCTCTCTTTCTCTTTCTCTCTCTCTCTCTCTCTCTCTCTCTCTCTCTCAACTCCCTTTCTCTTTTCTTTTGGGCCTTATGATTTGCAATACAGATACTGAAATGTTATCTGGTATATCCCTTTATCTACTTTCAGCAGTCAGTTCCTGTCCAGAGTGATTATTTCCAACTATTATTTTCATACTGGTCCTTTCCCTATCCTAACTGCCCTTCACCCCCGGGTTGACAGAAGTTAAGTGTATGCTTTTACTTTATGTCAGCATTAGCATCCACTCTTTAAAGTTTCACTAGCTTTAGTAAATTAATTATGTATGAAGGCATCTTTCCATTTCTCTCAAAATTGCACACATTCTTGTGTGCAAAATGGTATCAAGACTATTTTGCTTCATGTAGAAATAGACTCAATTTTTTAAAATCTGTACCTACATTTAGTTTTCTGAATGTTCACTTAACATTTCTAAATGCTGTGATATTGATATTGAAGAGAGTGAGGCATTGAATGATATACCTCTCACACTGTCCTGCAGAGCCAAAAAGGAGTTCTGTCCCATTCCATAATGTAGGAAACTCTCCACCAGTGCTATAACCTACACTGGTTCATACTATGCTAGTCATGATTTGCAATGAAACTACAGCCTTCACAGGGTTTAAATGAATAAATTAGAGATAAAAACTGAATTCCTTCCTAGACGGTTTTGTTCAAACCAGAACAGTGGAGATAATGTTCCCAAATTCTGCATCCAGAAAATGAACTCATCTATCATGGTTCTTGCCATGTTGTCAGTCAGAATGATTCCTCAGAAATATAAAACAATTACAGACCAAGGGACATGGTTGCCAGAGAAAGAATCCTCAGAAAGCCCTGGAGAACCTGAATCAGGGCAACCACTCCTTGGCTGCTAATCCGTTGTGTCTATAACAGTTCCGCCCTGATCCCTGACATTATGCAGTCTCAGTCACATGCTCTTGGAGATTACGGCAAGTTTAAGTAAAAAGGTCAAAAGAGGACAGGAAACAGGGCAATTTGGGGCACACAAATATACACTCTTTGGTCAGTTGGCATAAAAGCAGATTAGGAAGAACAGACCACGTGGGATCTCTTTCCCTCACATGGAAAAAAACTTCTTAAAGAAATCTCCTGAATTCCTAAGAAGAGGGTGATGATTATGATTTTTTTTAACCCAGTCATATTACAAAGACTGTAGTGTCAGCCTGGGTCCTGTCTGCTGCCAAGACAAGCCAAGAGAGCAGACAGGAGTGAGCCTGACACCACAGCCTGTCATCACATTAATATGTATTTGGTTCAGTGAAGAACTTGTCAAATTCTTAAATCCCAATCTCTCTTCATCCCAGGTTGTCATCTTGAGATACTAATTAGGCCCTTAAAATTGGATTAACATTTCCCATGAACAAGAGAGAATATCTTTGTATGAATCAATATTCATTTCGCAGTCATTTATTTTTTAAAACTGTTATAGAACTCTTAATTTATTTTCTTTTTTAAAAAACTTGAGAAATATATTTGATTCATGTTAATAATGCATAGAAATATTTTTGGATAATTTCTGTGGTGATGTTTACACCAATGGATTGACTCAAGGCTCCTCTTTATAGGAGAGATTTTTCTGGTGATGTTCTTTCATCTGCTACACAGGATCCTTCCTTACTGTCAGACTATGGGTTAAACTCTTGGTAAACATGCAAGGCTCTTCAGACATGGAAGAAGTGGTTTGATCCATACTGAGATTCTAAGTCTCATTCTTTACAATAGCCAGAATCTGGAAAAAACCTGAGTGCCCGAGAACAGATGACTGGTTGAAGAAACTCTGGCACATTTACACAATGGAGTACTATGTAGCTGTTAGAAAAGACGAAGTCATGAAGTTTACATACAAGTGGTACTACATGGAAAGTATCATGTTAAGCGAAATGACTCAGAAAGAAAGGGATAGACATAGAAAGATTGCATTCATCTGGGGAACATAAAGTAACAAAATAGGAAACTAACACCCAAGTATGGCAGAGATTAGTTCCAGGAATTTTACTCAATGACCCGGAGGACAACCACACATGTTAGGGGAAGGGGGAGCTCAGAAAGAGAAGGGAACACCAAATAAAGGGTGTTGGGAGGATCCGCCCACGATGGGAGAGCATGCTGAGGGTAGACTGTCGACCAGCATGATTGCCACTTAATGCCTCTTTTGCAGACCATGGCACTCAAAAGGAGAGAGAGGGAAATGCCCTGCCACAGAGGCAGGGTGGGATGGGGGCTGGGGGGGAGGGGATGCTGGGATCCGTGGTGGTGGGAAATGCGCACTGGTGGAGGGATGGGTGTTTGATCATTGTATAATCGAAACCCAAGCACAAAAATGTGTAAGTCTACAACTGTACCTCATGGTGCCTCACTATTAAAAAATAAATAAAAAAAATAGGAATTGGTACATCACATCTTTATTGTGAAAGTTCCAAGAACTATTCCTGTCTCTCTCCAGTCAAGAGGAATGGATTGCAGGACCTTAGTAAAAAAAAAAAAAAATTTCCATAAATGTCTCCATACCCACCTCATTTTGCCTTCTGACTTCAGAAGAAGTGCCAAAGAAGTTTGGTAGAAAAAAAACTTGCTTTCTCAGTATCAATCTCAAAAGGTCAGGGATGTATTTCAATTTCTACAAGTAAATAACTATTAGCCCATTAGACACAAGGTTTTCCTAATATTTAGAAGCTATTTCTGTAACACATGTACTCCCAACTTCTTATTCTCTGACTACAGTGGAAAGTATTTTTGATTTGTGCCAAAATTATGGCAATATTCTCTCATACTACCCCATTTGCTGACACTACACCTTTCTCATTGTCTTCTCAACTGTTTTTTAAATACAGTTTTGTGCTACTTTGGATATACTCTAAAACAGTTTTTCCATGCATACTGTGCCTTCTCAACTCAATGTCTTGAACATCAGTAAAAATGTTCATTTTTACTCAGTCATTACTTTTGTTACTGTGTCTGGCATATCAAATACTCTCGGTAGCTTGAGGCTCTCCGAGAGGGGCGGAGGAATCGAACTCGGGTCGGCCATGTTGGCCGCTTGTAAGGCGAACACCCTACCGCTGTGCTATCACCCCCTGTGACCTCTGTTGTTTTCATTCAGTCTCAGGAATAAGTAACTCGTTCATTTGGTCCAAAGAGAACATCCTGATAATACTCCTTACTTTTTTGGTGGGGAAAATGAAGATATAAATTCTTTTCAGGACAGGGATTTTTAAAAAATTTTTCTTTAAATTATAACACCATGATTTACCAAGTTGTTCATAATACAGTTGTTTCAGGCATTAAATTCTGCAACAGCAATCCCAGCACCAGTGTGCCCTTCCCTCCACCAATGTCCCCAGTTTCCCAGCCAGCTTGCCCCTTGCAGGTGCAAACTAATCTACTTCATATTGTTTGTTACAACACAAAGGCAAACAGAACTATCAAATTTCATATCAATAAGAATAAATTTGTGATAGTTGTTATATCTCACAATGATGTTACTGAGGTCATTGTAGGAGAATCTACTGTTCTAGTTAGTGCTAGTTGAGCCTTCTGTGTTATTGTTTGGCTCACTGAGCTTGGTGATCTTCTATACAACTTTCCGATCAAATTTGCTGTGATCCTACCGGGATGACAGTAGTATGAAAATTTTATGATCTATATATCTGGAGCAATTTGATAGCTTGGCAGTTTGATCAGGTTTAGCTGTAGAGCAAGGCTGATTCCATGTTGGAGGGTGTCAGGTGTGGCTGTGGGATCTTCAGGCAGAAAGGAGACTGCTTGCCCCCATTCCTAGAAGGCCCCAGAGTCCTCAGCTTGGACTAGTCTACCTGGAAAGATATGCAGTACTGGGATTTTTTCTTACCCAGAGGTATCAAATACTGAGAGGTTTCAAAAACTCTCTGTTACTTTTTTTTTCTTTTTTTTTTTTTTTTGCTTTTTGGGTCACACCCAGCAATGCAGAGGGGTTTCTCCTGGCTCTGCACTCAGGAATTACTCCTGGCAGTGCTCGGTGCTTGGGGTACAGTATGGGATGCTGGGAATTAAACCTGGGTCAGCCGTGTGCAAGGCAAACACCCTCCCCGCTGTGCTATTGTTCCCCCCCCTCAAAAACTCTCTGGGTTGCTATTGTTTTTGCTGTTATTCCTGACCAAAAAAACAAAAGCTTTATGTAATTATCCTGGAAATAATTTGAACCCTCAAGCACCACTAGGGGTGATTCCTGACAAAGAGCCAGAAATACTCTTTGAACACCTCTGGTTGTGGTCCAATCTCACCACCACAAAAATCAAAATAAGGATTTTTTTTAAACACCAAAACTATAGTCTTAAAAGTTATTGATTTCCCAAAATGCAATAGTTATGATAATTTTTATTGGTCTCTATGCAACGACAGCCATTTCTCTTCAATATTTCATTGTATTTTTCTACTTTTTCTGACGATGTCTTATGATTTTCTTAAGGTATAGCAACTAAAACTTCATAATTTCCTCTAGAAGCATGCATAAAAAGATGAAAATAGAAACTGTCCTTATCAAATTATAAAAATTCTAAGAAAAATTATGCTAAAATAAAATTTAGGGAAGTACAAATTGCAGCAGTTGAAAATGGAAACAATTTAAAGATAGGAATTATTAAAAATTAGGATAGCAGGGGCTATAAACTGAAATATTATGGTGAGGAAGTATTCCTAAGTTATAATATGGTTTTGGTGGCTTAAAATTGATCCTATTTATTGTGACTATTTAGCATAATAAAATAACATTATGACTAGATATGAAAGGTGCATGAATCTAAGCCCCCAAATAAAATAAAATAAAATTCCAAAAATATCCCAAAGAATGCCAACAAAGCCTTAGAACAGATGGGGATAAGGATTCAGAGAAATAGAAAAAAACACTAAAATTTTCCACTATATTTGAGAATAAGCAGTGATTAATTTTGATATTATAAAATAATTCAGGCTTAACTATAAAAGGAAAACTATTAATAATATCAAAACAGGAATCCACTTTTATGTTTGGACCTAACTCTTGGTCTTAGCTTTAGCGCAGTAGTTACTTGAGCAATCTTCCTAAAGCATAAAGTCACACCTTGCTCAAGGGCATTCAAAGACTCTCTATTCCTTACTTTCTTACCTTCTTACCTAACTTTTTAAAAATCTTGTTTCATGGGGAGCCACACCCAGTGGTGCTTGGGGACCACTCCTCTGGTGCTGGGAACCAACCAGGGTTGGCTGCATGCAAGGCAAGAGTCATACCCTCTATACTCTCCATGGCCCTTAATCTTCTATTATGATACTCAGCTAACTGTATTTTATCAGTTGGCATACATCTTATGTTTAGTGACAATTGATGAAATTAGACTTGATGAGATGTGATTCTTTTTTTTAGCTTACCTTGGCTACACGGAGGAAACTTCTATTCCAGAACATAAAACTTCTCGCCTCACTGTGCTATGTGTCTCATTCTTTCATTCCTCTAAACTTTTATTCAGACATTTCTCTCTGGGTCTAGGAATCCATTGCCCAACATCTTCTTTCCTATATGAACCCAAACTTAAGAACCAGCTCATAGACAAAGTAACAATAAAAGCAACAACAACAACATAGTGCTTTATTCTCTACCTCAGCTGGAAATAACCTTCCCATTCTCTTTATAACTCTAGCATATCTTTTCATATATCTCTTTTTTTGTTTAAATGTACATTTGGTCTTCCCTCTTAAAATCTTGCAGTTTGCTTAAGAAATCAGCTAAAATTGTGATAGTCTATGAAAGGACATTGGTGCATTCATTGTGATTGAGGACATTTCAAGTGTCTTCAAAACCTGTGAAGTAGTAGCATTAAAGGAGGTCAGTCTTTAGCATTAAAGGTCAGTAGTAGCATTAAAGGAATCTTCCTGTGAATTGTCTCCTATAGCTACTGTGTCATCAGTGAGCCATAGAGAGGCCTAAAATTATGGGAACAACAAGAAATATTAGAAGACACCCAGCTGAGTGGGGGATCTGCTGGGAGTAGCTGTTCCGTCAGTAGAATTCATTAATTGCCCCTGTTCTAGGGAGTAACCACTGGAAAGGTCAATCTCTGAGAAATCGTATTGCTTCAAGATTGCTAAACTTCTCAGCAATTCTCACATGAGTCAGCATGCTGTTTGGGAAGGATGGAGTCACATGGAAGACTTGATTTTTCCATTTTTCTTCTTTGAGAAATTCAGACTGAACTGCAAGTCCAAAAACTGTGGGTCACTCACAGTTATATACTGAATGCAACAAAGCCCTGCCAGAGAGTATAGCCTAAGAGGAGGGCTATACATGTCTCATTATCTCTGGAAAATTCTTCTCCACTAATTTACTTTTAATTTTTAATTTTTTATTAAGGTACTGTGATTTACATAGTTGTTTAAAATGGAGTTTTGAAGCATACTATGTTCTAGTATCAACCTCTCCACCAGTGTCAACTTTCCTTCACCAATCCTCCAGGTTCCCTCCCACCCCACCCCCACTTCCCAGTCTACCTCCAGGCATATTTTAAGTTTGGATGTTGTGATTTAGTGTCATGCTTTCAGTGTTGATGGCTCTTTTGTTTAGACTGATACATGTACTGTACCTCCACACCACCTATGTACCTGAGACCTCTGATCCCTGACCTGTCTGCCTCTTCATACTTCCCCCCCAACAATGTTTTCTCTTCTGTGACTTCATTTCTATAATCCTGGGTCAAGGATAATCTAAGTTTTCCTCTTTAATATCCTCCAGTTCCATCTAAGTTACAGTGAATTGAATGATTGTATCCCTCTTTGCAATTACACAGTGTACCTTTGTGTATATTTACCACAACTTTAATATTCACTAATCTGTTATTGGACATCTGGGTTGATTTCAAAACCTAACTATTGCACCAAGTGTTGTGATGAATCGTGATGTGTGTAAGTTCTTTAGAATAACTGTTTTGGGGTCTTGGGATAGAGTCTGCCAAGAAGTAGAATTGCTGAGTCTTATGGCAGCTCTATTCTTCTCTGAGAAACCTCCATACTGTTTCCTGTAAGGGTTTCTGTAGAGACAACATTCCCACCAGCCGTAATGAGAGTTCTTTTCTTGCCACATCATCACCAATACAGATTGTTCCTAGCTTTCTTTTTTAAATATGTGCCAGTTTCACTGGTGTGAGATAAATATCCCATTGTTGTCTTGATTTGGATTTCCATAATAATAAGTGATGATGAGCACTTTCTCATGTGTTATTATTCATCATCTTTTTCATGCTATTTTGTGAGCTCGTCCAAATTCTATGATTACCTCATTACTGCCATACATTCCTATGTTTTCTCTCAAAAAAATTGTGGTTATAATAAAATAGATATCTTCTCAAATGCATCTTGCTATTCTCATGACATTCTGTGACTAAATAAAAATGACTTGTGAAATCTCTTGCTGAATTCTGCTTTCTGAGGTTAATTCCACCTACTGAGTGGTTTGATTCTAGAAGCTGGACATCTCTGCCATTTTTATCATTCATATATTTTCCTCCTTGCTTATAGTTCATCTCCCATACACTAGATTTATGCATTATTGAGTTTAAAGCTATTTTCTGAGACAACATGCTTGGTATGAGGTCACTTAGGAATATCCCTTGAAAGCCTTCTACAAGATGTAACTACCTTCATGGCTTCATTCCAGAAAGCCTTTCATAAAGGTACTGTTAAACACATTTTGTTGCTATAGAACAGACTAGGGAAGATCACAGTGATCAAAAAGGACTCATGGGTCTTCCTTCTTGGCTCCTTGCCAGTCTCCAGAAGTAGTTGTCAGTACTACAGAGCTTGGGAATTAACCATAGACCAATAGACCATTCTAAGTCTCAGGGGCAACATGGAATGTAGGCTAGGATGAAAATTAACTTCTTTTGGTCAGATAGAGAAAAAAGAGTGGAAGTGGAAGTGAGAGTGGAAAAGAGTATGGAATGAGAAAGAAATCAAGGAAAAGACATTATAAGAAGAAAGATTTATTAAAACAGTAATAAATTTCCAAGAAGTTGGTACTGATGCTCTCAAGGAAGAGTTGCCTTCTGGGTTTGGGGAAGACTTTTAAAGGAATGAACCAACTAAAGTTGTAGTATTTATAAGGAATTAGGTATTGCTAGCATGATTTAAGTGGTAGAAAAGCTGCTTGTGTATATAAGAGCTACATATGTGGCATGTATTATTATCATCACATTATGCAGCTAGAGGGTGCTTGATTTCATATGTATTTTGGTCTTAAGAAATAAAAAAGCAAGATAGGACAACAGGTAGGGTGATTGCCTTTTACACGGTCAACTTGAGTTGGATCCCCAGCACCCCAGATGGTTCTCCAAGACCCACCAGAAATAATTTCTGATCTAGAAGTAAGCCCTGGTCTTAGCCAAGTGTACTTCCCCCAAAAAAGGAGAAAGGTAGTGATAACTATTATTTATGCTTTCATTGATCAAGTTTGAATCTCTAACTTTGTTGATGTTTATAAGCATCTTATTCTTGGTTTGTCTGTGTTCTTATTTCTTGTTTTTTACTAATGTTCCTATTCTTTTTTGGTACACTAATAACTTTTTAAAAATTTTGAAATTTTATTTAAACACCATGGTTTACAAATTTGTTCATAATATAGACTTTTCAGGCATTCAATGTTTTACAATCCCAGCACCAGGGTGACCTTCCACCACCGTCCCCAGTTTCCCATTTACCTACTCCCAAGCCAGCCCTTTCTTAGGCACAAAATAACTTACTTTACATTGCTTGTTACAACAAAATGGCAAATGGAATTATCAAAAAGTAGTTCAGTAAAGTTGTGAATAGTATTATATATCATAATGGTTATTTTACAGTCATTGTCTGAGAACTTACTGAGCTATTTGGTGCTAGTTGAGCCTTCTGTGTTATTTTTTTTCTAACGTTCCTATTTTTATTGAAATTTTTTCAGAACTTTGCATTTATACTTCAGTAAAAGAAAATTTATGAATATTTCATATCTCACAATGGTGTTGTTAAAGTCATTGTCTGAAGATTTACTGAGCTGTTTGGTGCTAGGTGAGACTATTGTGTTGTTTTCTAAAATTTCTCTCTTATTTAACTTTTCTTTTTCAGAACTCTCCAACCTTTGCTTTTATGGAAGTTCAACCCTTGTCAGTATAAACAGTGTTTTTATTGATCTTCAGATTTCAGAGGTTAAAATTCAAATACCTATTTGTTATCTATCTCACAAAGGTCACTACTCCCTTTTCTGGGTCCACAATGTTAATATGTACCTCAAATGTTTCAACAATGTTTCTTACATAATTGGTAAATTTGAACCAGATTTTTACAGTTCTACTTTGCTTCCTTTCAACACTTTTGCTGTTAACAGAGAGGAAATTTCGGTATAAATTATTTACTAAAACTAGGTTCTATCAGCACATGAAATCATGTACTAAAGATTTTGTGCTTTGATGAGTCTTGATGCAAAGAGATGAATATTAATACAATAAAATTATTTCTTGATTCTATCATAGACTTTTAAATCATGTTTTTATAACAGCACAAGTAGTATGTTCTTTATTTAGGGTAAATTCTCATATCAAAAATTATTTCCAAAAGCCCAGGTCTGCTCAGAAAGCTAGAAATTGAGCTTTCATATGACCCAGAAATACCACATCTGTGAATATATCCTGGGGATCCAAAAACACACAGTAGAAATGCCATGTGTACTTCTGTGTTCATTGCAGCATGATTTTCAATAGCCAGAATATGGAAACAACCCGAGTGCCTGATAACAGATGACTAGTTAAAGAAACTATGGCACACAATGGAATGCTATGCAGCTGTTAGGAAAAATGAGGTCGTAAAATTCATTTATAAAACGATGGATATGGAACGTATCATGCTGAGTGAAATGATTCAGAATGAGAGAGACAGACAGAATGACTGGACTCATTTGTGGGATGTAATAAAACACAATATGAGACTAATATCCAAAGATAGTAGAAACAAGGGTCAGGAGGATTGGTCCATAATTGGAAACCTGCTTCAAGTGCTGGGAGAGAAGGCAGTTGGGATAGAGAAGGGGACCACTATGGCAATGACAGTTGGAAATGATCAGTCTGGATAAAAACTGGGTGCTGTCCAAATAAGGGTGTTTGGAGGATCCTCCCAGGAGGGGAGATGCATGTTGGAAGTAGACTATGGACTGAACATGTTTGCCACTCAATGCCTCTTTTGCAGACCACAACACCCAAAAGGAGAGAGAGAACAAAAGGGAATGCCCTGCCACAGAGGCAGGGGGGGATGGGGGTGGGGGGGATATTATCCATGGTGGTGGAAAATGGGCACTGGTGGAGGGATGGGTATTTGATCATTGTGTAATTGAAACCCAAGCACAAAAAATTGTAAATCTACAACTGTACCTCATGGTGTTTCACTAATAAAAAAAAACTGGGTGCTGAACATAGGTAAAGATATTCTCAGTATCTATATTGCAAAAATAATGCCCGAGAGAAAGAGAAAGAGAGAGGAGAGGGGGGGAGGAAAGGAGGGAGAGAGAAAGAGAGAGGAAGAGGGAGGAAGAGCTAAAGGGATAGGGAGAGAGAGAAGATGGAGGAGGAGGAGGAGGAGGAGGAGGAGGAGGAGGAGGAGGAGAAGAAGAAGAAGAAGAAGAAGAAGAAGAAGAAGAAGAAGAAGAAGAAGAAGAAGAAGAAGAAGAAGAAGAAGAAGAAGAAGAAGAAGAAGAGAAGGAGAAGGAGGAGGAGGAGGGAGAAGGGGAAGGAGACGAGGAGAAAAAGAGGAGAAGGAGGAGAAGGAGAAAGGAGAAGGAGGAGGAGGAGAAGGAGGAGGAGGAGGAGGAGAAGGAGGGGAAGGAGAAGGAGAAGAAGGAGAAGGAGAAGGAGGAGGGAAAGGAGGAGGGGAAAGAGAAGGAGGAGGAGAAGGAGAAGGAGGAGGGGAAGGAGGAGGGGAAGGAGAAAGAGGAAGGGAAGAAGAAGGAGAACGAGAAGAGGAGAAGGAGGAGAAGGAGAAGAAGGAGAAGGAGAAGGAGAAGGAGGAGGGAAAGGAGGAGGGGAAAGAGAAGGAGGAGGAGAAGGAGAAGGAGGAGGGGAAGGAGGAGGGGAAGGAGAAAGAGGAAGGGAAGAAGAAGGAGAAGGAGAAGAGGAGAAGGAGGAGAAGGAGGAGAAGGAGAAGGAGGAGAAGGACGAGGGGAAAGAGAAGGAGGAGGGGAAGGAGAAGGAGGAGGGGAAGGAGGAGAAGAAGGAAGAAGAAGAAGAAGAAGAAGAAGAAGAAGAAGAAGAAGAAGAAGAAGAAGAAGAAGAAGAAGAAGAAAAAGAAGAAGAAAAAGAAAAAGAAATAGAAGAAAAATAGAAGAAAAAGAAGAACTGTGTGCCATACAGATAGGCTAGAGGTGTCTGGGTCTTGGTGCGTGCTGGGGGTTATCTCCGAAGGGAAAGGAGACTGGAGACATTGGTGGCGAAAATGTACACTGGTGGAACTATGCATGGTGACTCAATTAAAAATAAGTTATTTCAGGCAAGAAATAACTGCCCTGAGTATGTCCATTTAAAGGTTACTAAAGGCCTCTCCGGAAGTTCTCGCAAGTCATCAGCCCGTGCTCTAGCTTGGGCCTTATTTTATTGGTTTGTGTGTCTTGGTGTGGACGCAGGGCCTGTGCCTGCGAGTCATGCGCTCTGGCTCTGAGTTGCACCTGGGGTCCAGCTCTGTGACTCTCCAGGACGCTGGGAGCTAAGGCGATCAGACTCGGATGGACGGGGCTCTGAGGCCACAAGAGACTGCAGGTGCCTTTCCGTGGGCCGCGCCTGCTGTGCACACCTGCATGGGGAACGCGCCCAGTGAGTTCTGCAGCGCAGGGGCTAATGGGGGCTGGTGGTCGAGAGCCGGAACCCACTCCACGTTGATGCGCAGGAAGTGCGACATGCACACTTCGTCCATTTGATGAGTCAGAACCTTTTGTCTTGGGACTTGAGAGACGCCTGGACGGCCTCTCTCAGGCTTTGCGTGCAGGAGGCCTGGGTTCTCACCCCAGCCCCGCACCACCCCTGCAGCACCCATGGCTGATACCTTGGCAGCCACACTACCTATGGCTCAAAGTAGCCCTCCACCCTCACCTCCATCCCATTGGCGATGCCCAGGGTAACTCCTGGCTCTGCACTCAGGACTTAACACCCACAAGGTTTAACAGGACTTAACACCACTCACTAAGTGGTGCTTGGGAGACTGTACGGGATGTTGGGGATGACACCCAGGTTAGCCACGTGCAAAGCGAGCTCCCTACCCACTATACTGTGGCGCCTGCCCGGCTCCCTCTAGTTCCTAACTGTTCACATTCCAATTATTCTGATCCTCTTGAGCTCTTTGTTAAAGTTAGAGTCGTGGTGACCTTTAAATGGACACACTCAGGGCAGGTCGAACTGCTTTAGGTCAAATACAGAAATGTGATTGTGTGCCAATCTCATGGAGACAGGTGCACACTGGGGCCAACCACACACAAGTTCTTTTTTTCTGTAAAATGTCATTGTGGTCAGGATGCAGTAAATACATTCAACAAGAAAAAATAATTAATATCCCATTCATTAAGCAATTGAGTAGTGCTGTAGCACTGTAGCACTGTCCTCCCGTTGTTTATCTATTTGCTGGAGCGGGCCCAGTAACATTGTGAGACTTGTTACTTGTTACTGTATTTGACATATCAAACATATCACGGATAGCTTGCCAGGGTTTGCCATGCGGGTGAGATACTCTCAGTAGTTTGCCGTGCTCTCCGAGAAGGGCGGACTATTCGAATTAAGGTTGGCCTGGTTGACCGCATGCAAGGCAAACACCCTACCCGCACACATTTCCTAAAATAGTTATAGAGAGGATAAAGGGGAAAAAAAGAAAATTGCATTGTTACAGGAATCTGACCAAGAAACAGACTGGCACTTGGAGAAGAGAGGTCAGCAGTTTATTTAGGTGTGTGTACTTGACCTGGTTATCGCCAAAAAGGGTCAAGCCTTGAACACAGTTCACAAGTAGCTATTATAAGCTAGTTAGAGGCTACATTGCTAGGAAGGAACATTTCTCATTTAACATACACAATAGTTGCTAGCATGGTTGCTATCGCATAAAATAATTGGTACATTTGGTAATATAATTTGCTTTTTAAGCTTCATATAGAAATTTACTAATTGTTTCTGTGACCACATTCCTGCTCAAGCAACCTAATCAGACATGTTGGCTTATTCTGTTCTTGTACCTTCGTGATTTACAACCCATTCAGCTTTGCCTAGAATGGATCACACAGAAGTCCTGCCTCTAGTTTCCCACTCCTGCCTCTAATTTTCCACTTTAACATCAAAGAAAGACCGTAAGGTATACCAACAACCCATTCAGAACCACTACTCTAAAGGTTAACCACCCTCATCTTTCTAAAACTTAATGAGTGTTATGCAGTGTTGTCACCTTATAGGGACTCCTATTGAATCACTAAGTTGTCATTTCTAAATGACTCCAGACTGCACTTTTCACTGGTACTTTTTCACACAATTGTTTGACGTGATCATCTTCTTAGAGACAAACTTTTGTCTTAGAAACATTTTGTCTTAGAAATAATTTTTAAAAACAATTGTTGTATTATAGGGGCTGGAAAGATAATACAGATATATAGCTTGTTTTGCACATGGCTGATCCTGGTTTAATCGTAGGCAATGGCTCTTGCTCTTCTGAGCACAGAGAGAGTCAAGGGTAAATACAAAGCACAAAAATGGGACTCAAAAACCAAAACCAAGTAAACAAAACAGTGTAATATGGTTACCAATTATTTTATGTTTATATATCACCGCCAACATGAGGTATAGGCAACTTTTATGAGAAACTTTAGAAAGAACTCTCTCATGAGGTTGAAGAAAGGAAGACCCTAAAACCCAGAACCCAACTATCTTGAGGTTTCCAACCTCCTGATAAACAAAGGACTTTGGAAAACCAGGTTTTTTTTTGTTTTTTTTTCCCCCTTTATTTTATTTTATTTTTTTTACAGTTGTAGATTTACAATTTTTTGTGCTTTGGTTTCAATTATACAATGATCAGATACCCATCCCTCCACCAGTGCCCATTTTCCACCACCATGGATAATATCCCTCCCACCCCCATCCCCCCATCCCCCCGTCTCTGTGGCAGGGCAATCCCCTGTGTTCTCTCTCTCCTTTTGGGTGTTGTGGTCTGCAAAAGAGGCATTGAGTGGCAAACATGTTCAGTCCATAGTCTACTTTCGACATGCATCTCCCCTCCTGGGAGGATCCTCCAAACATCCTTTATTTGGTGCTCCCTTCTCTATCTGAACTGCCCTTTCCTCTAGGATACCTGGCTGGCCTCTAAGTTATGGAGTAATCCTCCTGGTGCTGATCTCAGCTATTCTTGGGTATTAATCTCATACTTTGTTACTTTATATCCCCCAGATGAATGCAATCTTTCTATGTCTATCCCTCTCTTTCTGACTCATTTCGCTTAGCATGATACTTTCCATATTGTACCACTTGTATGTAAATTTCATGACTTCATCTTTTCTAAGAGCTACATAGTACTCCATTGTGTAGATGTACCAAAGTTTCTTTAACCAGTCATCTGTTCTTGGGCATTCAGGTTTCTTCCAGTTTCTGGCTATTGTAAAGAGTGCTGCAATGAACAAACAAGTGCAGATGTCACTTCGACTATACATTTTTACCTCTCTGGGATATATTCCCAGGAGTGGTATTGCTGGGTCAAATGGGAGCTCAATTTCTAATTTTTTGAGAATCGTCCATACTGTTTTCCAGAAGGGCTGGACCAGTGGACATTCCCACCAACAGTGAAGGAGTGTCCCTTTCTCGCCACATCCGTGCCAGCATCGGTTGCTTTTGTTCTTTTGAATGTGGGCCAGTCTCTGAGGTGTGAGATGGTATCTCATTGTGGTTTTGATCTGCATCTCCCTGATGATTAATGATGTAGAGCATTTTCGCATGTGCTTTTTTGCCATTCGGATTTCTTCTTTGAGAAAGTTTCTGTTCATTTCATTGCCCCATTTTTGGATGGGGTTGGATGTTTTCTTCTTGTGGAGTTTAACCAGTATTTTGTATATCCTGGATATCAACCCCTTGTCAGATGTGTATTCGGTGAATATCCTTTCCCATTCTGTAGACTGTCTTTGTATTTTGGTCACTGTTTCTTTGGAGGTGCAGAAGCTTCTTAGTTTAAGATAGTCCCATTTATCTATCTCTGTTTTCACTGGCTCGGCCAGTGGCGTGGCATCTTTGAAGATACCATTAGCTTCAATGTCATGGAGGGTTTTGCCAACTTTATCTTCAATGTACCTTATGGTTTCTGGTCTGATGTTGAGGTCTTTAATCCATTTTGATCTTACTTTTGTACATGGTGTTAGGCAGAGTTCTGAGCCTATTTTTTTGCATGTAGCCGTCCAGTGATGCCAACACAATTTATTAAAGAGGCTTTCCTTACTCCACTTCACATTTCTTGCACCTTTATCAAAGATTAGATGAGCATATGATTGAGGGGAGATGTCAGTGTATTCAACCCTGTTCCACTGGTCTGCAGTTCTGCCTTTGTTCCAGTACCATGCTGTTTTAATTATTACTGCTTTGTAGTAGAATTTGAAGTTCGGGAGGTTGATTCCTCCCATTTTCTTTTTCCCAAGAATTGCTTTAGCTATTCGTGGGGGCTTATTGTTCCATATAAATTTCAGGCGTGTTTGCTCCATTTCTTTGAAGAATGTCATGGGTATCCTTATAGGGATTGCATTGAATTTATACAATGCTTTCGGTAGTATTGCCATTTTGACAATGTTAAGTGTCCCGACCCATGAGCAGGGAATATCTTTCCATTTCCTCATGTCCTCTTTTATTTCCTGAAGTAGCGTTTTGTAGTTTTCTTTGTACAGGTCCTTTACTTCCTTAGTTAAGCTGATTCCTAGGTACTTGATTTTCAGGGGCACAATTGTGAACGGGATTTTTTTTTCATGTTGCTTTCTTCTCTCTCACTGTTTGCGTATAGGAAAGCCATGGACTTTTGGGTATTGATTTTATAACCTGCAACTTTACTATACGAGTCTATTGTTTCTAGGAGTTTTTTGGTGGAAGTTATTGGGTTCTCTAAGTAGAGTATCATATCATCTGCGAATAGTGAGAGCTTGATTTCTTCCTTTCCTACCTGAATGCCCTTAATATCTTTTTCCTGCCTAATCGCTATTGCAAGTACTTCCAGTACTATATTGAACAGCAGTGGAGAGAGTGGGCATCCCTGTCTCGTCCCTGATCTTAGAGGGAAGGCTCTCAGTTTTTCCCCATTGAGGATGATGCTTGCTGTAGGCTTGTGGTAGATGGCTTTAATTATGTTGAGGAAGGTCCCCTCTATACCCATTTTGGCTAGGGTTTTCATCATAAAGGAGTGCTGGATCTTATCAAATGCTTTCTCTGCATCTATTGATATGATCATATGCTTTTTATCTTTTCTTTTGTTGATATGGTGGATTATGTTGATTGATTTCCGAATGTTAAACCATCCTTGCATCCCTGGGATGAATCCTACTTGGTCATGGTGTATGATCTTTTTGATGAGTAGTTGGATTCTATTGCTAGTAGTTTGTTGAGGATCTTTGCATCTGTGTTCATCAGGGATATCGGCCTGTAATTCTCTTTCTTTGTGGTATCTCTGTCTGCTTTTGGTATCAGTGTGATATTTGCTTCGTAGAAACTGTTCGGAAGTGTTTTTGATATTTCAATTTCGTGGAAAAGCTTAAAGAGCATTGGGAGTCAGTCCTCTTTAAAGATTTGGAAGAATTCACTAGTGAATCCATCCGGGCCAGGACTTTTGTGCTTGGGGAGACTTTTTATTACCATTTCAATTTCCTTGATGGTTATAGGTCTGTTCAGGTATTCCAGGTCTTCTTGGTTCAGCCTTGGGAGTCTGTAGGAGTCTAGGAATTAATCCATTTCCTCGAGGTTTTGATGTTCCGTGGCATAAAGCTTCTCAAAGTACTCCCTGAGGATCCTCTGAATTTCTGTGATTTCTGTTGTAATGACCCCCTTTTCATTTCTGATTCGGTTTATTAGGGTTTTCTCTCTCCCTTTCTTTGTGAGTTTTGCTAGGGGCTTATCGATTTTGTTAATTTTCTCAAAGAACCAGCTCTTGGTTTCATTGATCTTTCGGATTGTTTTCTGGGTTTCTATCTCGTTAATCTCTGCTCTGGGTTTTATTATTTCCTTTCTCCTGTTCGGGTTGTGCTCCTTTTTTTGGTCCTTCTCCAAGCTCTTAAGCTGTGAGGTTAGGTTACTTATGTGTGCTCGCTCCTCCTTCCTGAGGAATGCTTGTAGAGCTATAAACTTTCCTCTTAACACAGCCTTTGCTGTGTCCCATAAATTTTGGTAACTCGTGTTCTCATTTTCATTCGTTTCTAGGAATCTTTTGATTTCCTCTTTGATTTCCTGTCTAATCCACTCGTTCAATAGTGCACTGTTTAATTTCCAGGTGTTTGATTTAGTTTTCTGTTTTTGTGTGTGATTTACTTCTAATTTCAGCGCATTATGGTCTGAGAAGATTGTTGATACATCTCTACCTTCTTAATTTTATGGAGGCATGTTTTGTGGCTCAGCATGTGGTCTATCTTGGAGAATGTTCCATGTACGCTTGAGAAGAATGTGTATTCAGCTTTTTGTGGATGAAGTGTCCTGTATATATCTACTAAGTCCCTTTCTTCCATTGTTTCCCTCAAATGAAGTATGTCCTTGCTAAGCTTGAGTCTGGTTGATCTATCAAGAGGTGACAAAGCAGTGTTGAAGTCTCCCACTAGTATTGTGTTGCTATTGATGTCTTTTTCCAAATCTATGAGTAGTTGTTTTAAGTACTTTGCTGGTCTCTCATTAGGTGCATATACATTTATTATTGTAAGTTCTTCCTGTTGTACAGATCCTCTGATCAATAAGAAATGGCCTTCACTGTCTCTTATGACCTTCCTCACTCTGAAATCGATGTGGTCTGATATAAGGATGGCTACCCCAGCTTTTTTATGGGAGCTGTTTGCCTGTAGGATTGTTTTCCAGCCTTTGACTCTGAGTCTGTGTTTGCTTTGACATTGAGATGCGTTTCTTGCAGGCAGCAGAATGTTGGGTTCAATTTTCTAATCCATCCTGCCACTCTATGTCTTTTAATTGGTGCGTTTAGCCCATTGACATTGAGAGAGATTATTGTTATGGGATTTTGTCCCATTGTTCTGTTGAAATTTGGTGTATTTGAGGGGCCTTTCTTGCCTTAAAGTAGCCCATTTAGTTGTTCTTGTAACCATGGTTTTGAGTCTATGAAGTTCCTGAGCTGTTGTTTGTCTGTGAAACTGTGTGTTGTTCCTTCTATTATGAATGAGAGTCTTGCTGGGAAAAGTATTTTTGGGGAGGCATTTATTTCATTGAGTTTTTTTACTATGTCCCACCACTGTTTTCGGGCCATGAGGGTTTCATCAGAAAAATCAGCTGTGAATTTTAAGGATGCTCCTTTGTAAGAGATTTCTTTCTTCGATCTTGCTGCTTTCAGAATTTTGTCTCTGTCTAAGGTTTTGGTCATTTTGATCAGAATGTGTCTTGGGGTATTTTTATTCGGATTTCTTCTAGCTGGTACCCTTTGGGCCTCCTGAATGTGGTCACAAGTTTTCTTCAGCTCTGGAAATGTTGTAGCAATGATTTCTTTGACAGTTTCTTCTTCATCGAGGTTTTCTTCCTGTACCTCTGGGACTCCAATAATTCTTATGTTACCCCTCTTGGCTTCATCACGATCTTCTCTTGCCATCTGTTCCCGAATTGTGAGTCTCTTTTCCATTTTCTGCTCTTTTCTGGAGAGTCTCTGAACTTCATCTTCGAGCTCACTGATTCTGTTCTCAGCCGCTGTTACTCTGCTGCTGAGGCCTTCCACTGAGCTTTTCAATTCGCCTACAAGATTTTTCAGGTCTGACATTTCTGATTGCATTTTCCTCATTTCTGCCTTCAGATCCTCTTGTCTTCTATTGGCATTGCTTTCCATTGTTTCTTTTAATTCCCTAAGCATCCTAAGTAGCTCCCTTCTGAATTCTTTGTCAGAGAGGTTGTCTAACACTACAGTACTGTTGGTGTCATCTGGGCTAGACTCTTCAATATGAAAGTTTGGTGGGCTTTTGCGTTGCTTTACCATTGTGAGAGGTGTGGTTTAGTCCTTCACGTTCACTGTTACTATTCTGCTTGATATGCAGTGTGAGTTAAGATAGGCTTATGAGTTATTGGCTACTGTGTTTCTAGTGGCTGAGCTAAAATAGAGAAGTTTCTATCTAAGAAGGTAGCTTATGGTTCCTATGGCATATGTAGTGGGAAAATATTTCGCGGCCGCATTAGCGGCCGCGGCTCCAGAAAGAGTCCCTGGCACTGGCGAGGAGTTGGGAACGTCTCCTGTTGGAATTGGAGCCGTTCAGCTTTGCTGCCCAGAGCTGGGCCTCTGTGCCCGTCCCACGCAGATCAGGGGTTGAAAACCGTCTTTCTAAGGGCTGGTTCTAGCTGCGCATGCTCAGAGAGGGACCCAGGCCCTTGGGGGCGGGCTGTACCTGTTGGAATTGGAGCCGTTCAGCTTTGCTGCCCAGAGCTGGGCCTCTGTGCCCGTCCCACGCAGATCAGGGGTTGAAAACCGTCTTTCTAAGGGCTGGTTCTAGCTGCGCATGCTCAGAGAGGGACCCAGGCCCTTGGGGGCGGGCTGTACCTGTTGGAATTGGAGCCGTTCAGCTTTGCTGCCCAGAGCTGGGCCTCTGTGCCCGTCCCACGCAGATCAGGGGTTGAAAACCGGCTTTCCAGGGGCTGGTTCTAGCTGCGCATGCCCAGAGAGGGACCCAGGCCCTTGGGGGCGGGCTGTACCTGTTGGAATTGGAAAACCAGTTTCTGCTAGTGGGTTGAAGCATGCACAGAAAACAAAACCTGACCTTACTGAAAGGGAAAACCTTGAATTTGTCTGTTAACTTGCCTATTTCCAGGTTTTTCTCTGTCAGTTGTCAGGAGAGACTCTATCTTAATAACTACACCAATGTAATTTGAAGTTTATTTTGCGAGCTCTCAAGGCCTCTTCCTCAGGCTGAGACAATAACAATCTCCAACAGATATCCAAGGTCTCTTTCAGAGGCCCTGCAGAGTCTGAACTTTTTCAAGGCCTTTGCTAATAAATGGTAAGGCAAAGAATGCACACACACACACACACACACACACACACACACACACACACACAGAATTGCAGGATAATGAGATGTAAGCCATGTATTTCTAAACCCCTAACTGTAGATGTTGTTCTAACCTACTGAGACATCAGAGGAGAATATCTGAGGAGAATATCAGAGGAGAAACAGATATTCTCCTCTGATCTCTCAGTAGGTTAGAACAACATCTCCAGATAGGGTTTTAGAAATACATGCCTTACATCTCATAGCCACCTGTTATGATATAGTGGTTCAGTTAATGCTGTCATGAAAAGAAGCGGGCCCATTTATCTATAAAACCTCAGACAACAACCTAATTAATGGTATTTGGCTCTTTTCTATCTGATGCCCTTTGAAGGCAGGAGCCTTCTATTCTTTCAGTAAACTTTTGATGCTTGCTGCTAAGAACATTGAGTTCGGTAATCATTCTTCAATGACCTAGACATTTTGGCGTAACTAGGTTCAGGGATTACTCCTGGCAGTGCTAGAATTTGAACTGGGGTTAGCGAGTGCCTTAATTCATGTACTATGTCTCTGACCATACAATAATCATATTTTTAGACATAATGTTTATTCTATATTTTAAAGTATAAATACATATTTATACTTTTAAAGTAAAAATAAGATTAAAAATAATAGTAAAATAATTTGTAAAGAAATAAAAGTACAAAAACCTGACATATAAGCCTTTAATATTTTAATTACAAAGATATTAATGCAGAATAGAAATTTTATTATGAAAAATATTAGAAATAAATATATACATGGCTAGATAATAGCCAAGAGCTTAAAATGCACGTGTAAGCATATGGTTATGAGTTTAATTCCTGGTACTTTCACATGTATTAAGCATAATCCTAGAAACACTGCTATTTGAGCCTGCAAAGGCTGTTTTCTCTTTTCTCTGTTATCAGTGCCACAAATGATTTCTGGGCACGCCTCTGCCAGGTGTGTGCAAACACCAGAAAAGGATGCATTTTCCCATAAGCAACACAGCTAAAGTTGTGTGAGAATTTGCTGTCAGGAAACACAATCTCCAGCAAGTGCCACAAGTCAAGAAGTGCCATCCTCAATGAGCAGTGAGGTCAAGTGTGTGAGTTCTACAATTGAGTGTTGACCCCAGATGAGCATCATAGATAAGCATTCTAGGTAACCACTAAAAGCCAGATGAACATGAGATTCTTTGTCATTGTGGCATCAAGAACAGGAAGGAAAAGGGGAGGGCAAAGAAGAAAGAAAGAAAGAGAGAAAGAAAGAAAGAAAGAAAGAAAGGAAGGAAAGAAGGAGGAAGGAAGGAAGGAAGGAAGGAAGGAAGGAAGGAAGGAAGGAAGGAAGGAGGGAGGGAGGGAGGGAAGGAGGGAAGGAAGGAAGGAAGGAAGATATATGAAGGAAAAAGAAAGAGAAAGGAAGAGAGGGGGAGGGAGGGAAATACACCATATTTTTTCTTTAGATTCTAATTGCAATCTATTCTGCTTCATTCATTTGTTTGGGTGGATAATATTTAGTCAGTACTTGCTATGTGCTGTATAGTTGTTTTAGGCACTTTACATGTATAATTCATTTAATTCTCAAAGCAACTTTAAGAAATAAATACCATATATGAAAAAACTTAGGCCCAGAAGTTAACTAGTTCAAATTAAGACAGGTTATAAGTGGCAAATGCAAACTGGTGGATTAGCAGAAATTCTGGTATTGTTCCATATATTCATTGATCAGAAAGTATTGAGGTGATGAAGTATATGCACTGTTCTCCAATTGTCATACAAGAATATGAAAAATCCCCATTTCAAATGAAGACAACAAGATTTATGTTGGTATAAAGAGTTTCTGAAAGTATGTTCACATAGCCATAAATGTTAAATGACATACTGTAGAAGATGATATGAGTTAGTATGTACTGAAACAGAACATTGATGGTACAGGCAATAAATGAACAGTCACTGTCACTGTCACTGTCTTCCCGTTGTTCATCGATTTGCTCAAGCAGGCCCAGTAACATCTCCATTGTGAGACTTGTTTACTTGTTAGTGTGTTTGGCATATCGAATACAGTACAGCCAGATAAAAGAACATAAGGCAGAGGACTAGAGTAGATCAATGTGATATAGTAAAGGTAGTAGGTTGTGATCTATGCCTGGATAGTGGGGGAAGATTTTGGTGGGCAAGGAGCAAGTGAGCAAGATGGTCCTATTTATAGTTTATAATGTTATCACCCAAAAAGATAGTTTAGAAACTTCAGTTTTTATGAATTTATTGACTTGGTGTCCCAATATGTGGGCTAGCATGAATTTAAGAAAAATGTGTATTCAGGATTTTAGGGGTAGAGCACTATAGCACTGTCCTCCCATTGTCCATCAATTAACTCAAGCGGGCATCAGTAACGTCTCCATTGTGAGACTTGTTGTAACTGTTTTTGGCATATTGAATACACCATGGGGAGCTTACCAGGCTCTGTCATGCGGGCAGGATATTCTTGGTAGCTTGCTGGACTCCCCGAGAGGGATGGAGGAATCGAACCCGGGTTGGCTGCATGCAAGGTAAACGCCCTATCCACTGTGCTATTGCTCCAGCTTAGGGGTGGAGAGCCCTACTAAAGCCCATTTAGTTCCTCACTTAAGACTCTTGTTTCAGTGTTGAGTTTCTGCCTGGTTGATAGTCCATCAATGTGAGAGTATGGTGTTGAAGCCCTCAACTACCTCTGTTGCCATAGATATCTCTTTTCAGATTTATTAATATTTGCTTAATGTATTTTGATTCTTCTTCACTTGGTCATATTGATAGAGTGAGTGTCTGGAGCAGAAGAGGTTGAGCAGCACGTGGATGATTGTGAGTTTCAAAGAGGAAAAGCATGGGCACACATGCAGGATTCGAGAGTTTGGTGGCTGAGAGTCACTTCCCCAGGCTGGCCCACAGTGACAAAGAGATGAAGGACTGGGGAAGAGAGAAACAGCGCCCCAGGCTTGTTGGTAGTTAGTTTATTTCTCTCTCTTCCCCAAAGTACTCTGATCTCTTCCTTTATTGCATGATTGTAGTCATATTTTTGGTGGAGTCCCAGTCATAGTTCCATCATCCTAATCTCCTCGTAGACCTCAAAGTACTCTACTAGTTCTAGTCTTTCTAGTCCCTTCTTTCCCCTTACAGAATAGTTATACAGAAATTGTGAAGGGTAGGGGTGCACATAGGTGGGGTTGAACAACAAACTGATGTAAAGCCACTCCTCCAGGGGGAGTTCTAGGAGATTAATTCAAGGACAAAATTTCATCTGAGAGTTCAGCACTCTAGTTTATTAGAAGATCTGCTCAAGGACAGGATTCCATCTAGAATATATTGCTTTCTCCTTTCACTTAGCTAGCAATCCATTTAAACAATCATAGTAAATTTACTTCTTATAATATTTCTAGTCATTTTGTATGAACACAGTAAGAGATATTTTAAGCTTAAAGGTTGGCTCTTCCTGGGAACATCTCACTATATATTCCAGACCACAGTCCTCAGGCCTGGTTAGTCTTTCCTAACACCAGAAGAATCCTTATTCAGTTGCTTCTTTTTGGGTCATGACAGAGTTTGTCCCATGACCATGCTCTTAGTTTATTATACTTATGGTGCTTGTTCCTTTCCAATGCCAGGGGAGTTTACCTCTTGCCTTGGGTCCATCCAGTCCCTTCGTCAGGACCCTGCTTTTGGAGTGCTAGGAACTAAGGGCAACTGAATCTTAATCAAGTAAATATGGATGCCCAGGAGTAAATTTTATTTTGGAGTAAATTAACTCCCATGTTACAAAAGCATAGCATCAACTGTCTTCCTGTGTCTATACAAAAAGGACATTGCTAAACCATGCAAGTGATATGGAGGAAAGATAAAAGCAATATAGGATTATTAGTGCTTGATGCAATTGGGTGTGCCTCAGGGGCACTGTTGTGTGAGTAGCTCAATGAACCTTAAGCTCCCTGTGGAATGAGCAAGGACAACCCAATGTTATCCAACAGATGATTGTAAGAAATTTACTATATGGAGTGTCTGGTCCTACCTTTGGTATCAAACTCAAGGAAGCAAGGCAGAGAATTTATATTCACAAAAATGTCTGGCCCTAGAGGTGGCACTCTGTAGATGACTAGAGGATTTACTGTCTCTACCACCTGAATCCTCTGGCACTGGATTCAAGGAATCCCGGAGAGTGATGAAAGAATTAACTATTTTGTGTATCTGGCACCAACTCCGAGGCTGAGTTCCTGCAGACCAAGACAATAGCCTGCAACCTATGACAAGCATGACGACACTGGTTGTATAGTCACAACCAGGCCCGCCTTTTCTAGTGACTAGGAAACTCATAAATATGCTGCTGCCATATAGTCACATGGACCTGGGCGGCTGCTGGGAAGCCGGGCTTCAGGGGAGCAAGTCAGGTCTGGAGGTCCTCTTGCTAATTCTCTGCTTTGTCAAGCCTACTTTCTATTTTAGAGATGTGGCTTTCTTGTAGAGACTAGTCAGACCATCAGAGGCTAGCTGTCAGATCCTGGTCTCTGCTCCCAACTTAACTCTGGTATTTGCTGGGAATGGGCAAAACTCCCCATAGGAATTTGCCCTCGGGTCTAGTTGTGGTGATTGAGAGCTAATGGTGCTGACTAAAGCTACTATCAGCTTGCAAGTGAGAGATCTGCTGGTCACTGCTTACTTAGGACTCTGACCTTTGTTATTCCTAAGTTTTTGGGGTTTTTTTAATTATCAATTATTCTATGCTAAAGTTTAGGATAGTGGGTTGTTGGGAAATGTAACCACCACTCAATTCCTCAGGTTAAGACACTGCATTTTGGGTAATTTCTTTTGATATATTTCACTTTGTTGACCCACAATGGAGTTTCCATTTTATTTTATTTTTGCTGGGGGTGGGTGAGGGGTAGGGGATAGAACTCAGAACTACACACAAGTGAAGCAAGTATACCATCACTGAGCTCTATCCCTGTCTAGGGTTCTTTTTGTTGAGTGCACCTCTGTCTCTCTCCAATTCTTCTAGGTGTGTCATTGTTTCCATTCTTGCCCCAGAATCTTTGTTTATTCCATTCCAAATAGGTCTTTGTGTAGACTTATTCAGCCTTTGCTGGAGATTTGCTGCATCCCAGGAGGAAGCAAACAAAGGTTCTCTCTATTCCACTATTTCGGCTAAGTATTCACTAGCATTCCCCACCAGACCTGTGTTTTCTATCTCACCTCTGATGGTTTCACCTGAAGGGTGTGGGGTATGAGTGTGAGGGCGGCAGCTTGAAGCTCTGGATCTGAAGGCACTTGACTGGAACTGTTGTCTTAAAGTATCAGTCCTGCAAGGCATGTGTCCCTCCAGTTTGTATGAAATCTTGAGTTCCTTGCTTTATGTATTTTGGTCAGGCCAGTTTGCTTGAGGTGCTGGTGTTTGGGGCAGGTGCCTGCCTAGATTTCATGGAGCCTCACAGCCCAGCAGCCTTGCCTTTAATTTTCCCCCACCTGCTCATGTGTGCGGGACCCGGACTGAGATCTCCAAGCCTGTTCGGATCGGGACTGGGCCTCCTCCACCCAGTTCCCCTATCCTCCAGTAGCTAGAGACAGTTACACACACCAATTGCGCTGTTTAATCCCATCAAGGCCAAGATCCAGGGACTATAAAACCCAGCTCCTGGACCTCTTATATTGTCTAGTTCTCGCTCTCAGAGAACCCGGCAGGCTACCAAGAATATCCTGCCCACATGGCAAGTTCCCCATGGCGTATTCAATATGCCAAAATCCAGTAACAGTGATGGGTCTCATTCCCCTGACCCTGAAAGAGTGTCCAGTGTGGCACTTGCTAAAATCTCAGGGCTAGGTCGAATGGAGACATTACTGGTGCCTGCTCGAGGAAATCGATGAACAATGGGATGACAGTGATACAGTGACTCACTAGCATTAGGGATCACTCCTGGAGGTACTGGGGGACCAAATGTGGTGCCAGGGATCAAAACTGGGTCACCTAGGTTCAAGGCAAGTGCCTTACCTGCTGTACTCTCTCTGGTCTAGTTAGCATGTTCTTGATAGCTCTTTTGAACTACTTTTGTATATGTGTGTGTAAAATTTTAAATAGAAATCGGCAAGAACAACTTTATAATGAGCTCAATAATATTTGCTTCTAAAATTTTATCAAATAGTTTGCCTAATTTAGCAAGTTAAATATTTTATTTTAGACTATCTGAATTTGTTATGACTATGAAAATAATCTATCTCTAATGAACATAGTGTAAAAAAATTCCTGCAGTAATGATTTAGACATAAATTAATCTTAAATCGGTTCAAGCGATTGTTTTGTTGCTCTATGGAGCCATCTGCTGGTCAATGGTATATTTTATACATGTGCGCACTCACATATTTTAAAGTTTCTCTGAATTCATAAAGTCAAACTCTAACAAGACCAGTAAACTCCCCATAAGACATAGCTATAAATTTGTGACCAAAAAAAACTTGCATAAAATATCCCCCCTGATATGTGAGAAAAATCAAATTGGTTACAGGGTAATATGACATTTAGAGTTTAAGTAGGCCCTTTGTTTTTGGAAATTTCTTCATTCATGCAACAACTTTCTGTAAAGTTCCAGGTAAAGAAAACAGGCCAGAGGTCAATATTAGACAAGGACAGCTATCCTTGTCCCAAAGTCCAAAGACAAGGACAATATACACCTTTCCAGCCCTAACCCTTATTTTGGTGTAGGCTAGTAGATAAGATAGTATCTTATCTACAAAGATAAGCCCATCCCACCCCAGGATTTTATTTTTCTTTCTGGAATTCACTGGTCTACAGCCCACCCTTTCTTCCCTGTTCTTTCCTGTAGAAACCACTTCTTGTAACTATAAATCTGTGAGGACATAAATCCCTCACCATCCAGGTTGTGGCATGTTGCCAGTAAAGCTTGCTTTCCACCATCTTTGTATCTCTCATTTGTTTGTGTCTTGAGCAACCCATTGGAACCAAATCTTCTCAGATCAATACTTTTATACTTTAAAAAATCAAACTATAATGGAGTAAACTCAAAATTTATATTTATTCATAATTGAGTTTGTCATACAATTTTCTAGCACCCATCACTTCACCAGTATCTATCTATCTATCTATCTCTCTATCTATCTATCTATATCTATCTATATATATACCTATCCTGTCATCAATGTCCCCAATCTCCCTCCCATGCACGCACCAGCCCCACCAACCTGCCTCTATGGCAGATATTTCTCTCTTTCTTTCTCTCTCCCTCTCTCTCTTATCATTTAGGCACTGCAGTTTATACTACTGTTACTGATCTATCATACATATCACTTTACCTCTTTTCAGCACTCAGTTCCTGTTCACAGTGATCATTTCCAACTGTCGTTGTCATAGTGGGCCCTTCTCTGATTCAAATGCATTTCCCCCTCACCCCCCACTTGTGGCAAGCTTCCACCCATGAACCTTTCCTCCCAGCATTTCTTTCTTTGGCTATTATTTTCGTATTGTGTTTTTTAATGTCCTGCAAGCAGTCATTCTATGTCTGTCTCTCTCCCTTGGACTCGTTTCACTCAGCATGATATAGTTGCCATACAAAGGCAACTATATTTTTGTCACATTTAATAAATACTTCTCTTTTAGCGTCACAGTATGCTTATAACCTTTTATAATTTTTATCTTGTTTCAACTAACCATTATAATTGTTAATACCACTTCTTTTTTGACACCTAAATATCACCAATTTATTTGGCAAAACATCCTTATTTTTTTCTTCTCTTCTAAGCATTTGCAGTCTTCCTGATAGTTTTGGTTTCAGGCAACAAACTGATGTTTTACTGCCAACATAATTTCCCTCTGCCTATCAATTATTAAGTCAACTTCAAGAATCCTGCTTCATTTAGTTGGGGAATAGTATTAGGAACTAAAATCTGAGTGTTAGTGGTACAGGAGATACCATGGATTCAGCAAGCTTTCTGGGTAGGCCCTTGATAAAACCACATATTTAAAAAGCAAACAGAATGTTTTTGTTATTTTAACAGCCTAAGCAGAAACTCCCCACCTAAGCAGGTACTCCCCTGACTCATTAGCCCTGGTCTGAGGTTGAGATGCTCCATTGCTGGGGTTCCAAGCTCAGCCTGCTTCTAGTGGTTCATAGTCCCATGATTCTTTGTTCCTTTGGTTTTCCCTCTGTTCTCTGGCCAATCATACTTATGTGAAAACTGCCCCATCTGTCATCCATCAGGACGGAGGTGTGGGGTCAGAAGAAACTAACTGGCTGGTACCCTTTTCTATGTCTTAGCTATTCCATTCTGAGTTATTTCCACTGTCTGACTGTTTATATCCTATGCAGATGAGATTTAAAACAAGCAATTGAATTAACTAAATTATTTGGCACCCACTTCCCTGCCCCTCCATTTGCATCAAAAAACCCATGTGAAATCTGGCTGTAGAAAAAAAAATGCTGCTGTTGATTTATTTACTATGACAGAGCTAGGAGCTAGGAGCTATGCTTGGAGTATCACGCTTCACTCAAATGAGAGAAAGAATCTGGAGTTCCGAACTCCGTCAATGGTCAAGAATCAGGGACGCTGTCTCGTTTGTCAAGGTGTCAAAAATAAGATGGGCTGGACACGTAATGAGATTTGGAGACAACCGCTGGACTAGAGCCATTACCAACTGGATTCACGGGACGTCAAAAGATTGCGTGGCCACCCTCCTACGAGATGGTCAGACTTCTTCGTCAAGATCGATTGGTCTATAGACTATAGACCAAACATGATTGTCACCCATTGCCTCTTTTGCAAACCACAACACCCAATAAGAGAGAGAGAACAAAGGGGAGAGAACACAACGGCAGGGTGGGATGGGGGAGATGGGGGGTGGGAGGGATACTGGGATCCGTGGTGGTGGGGAATGAGCACTGGTGGAGGGATACATATTTGATCATTGTATAATTGAAACCCAAGCACAAAAATTTGTAAGTCTACATAACACCCAGGAATGGCTGAGATTAGTACCAGGAATTTTGCTCCATGACTTGAAGGCCAGCCACACGTGCTAGGTGAAAAGGAAGCTCAGATAAAGAAGAGAGCACCAAATAAAGGGTGTTGTGAGGACCCTCCCAGGGTGGGAGAAGCATGCTAAAAGTAGTCTATAGACCAAACATGATTGCCACTCAATGCCTCTCTTGCAAAACACAGTACCCAAAAGAAGAGAGAGAGAACAAGGGGGAATACCCTGCCACAGAAATAGGTTTGGACGAGGGGGATGGGGGTTGGGGGAGATGCTGGGACCCGTGGTGGTGAAGGATGGGCACTGGTGGAAGGATGGGTTCTTGATCATTGTATAACTGAAACCCAAGCACAAAAATTTATAAGTCTATAGCTGTACCTCATGGTGTTTCACTAATAAAAAAATTAAAAACAAAAATTGTAAGTCTACAACTATACCTCATAATGTCTCACTAATTAAAAAAAATCAGCAGATAGTAAAGTGCCAGAGTTAAAGACTACAAAAAAAAAAAAAAAGAACGATCGGTTTGAGGCTCTTCATGTTCCTAAAACGAACAGATGCCATTGGGCTACACTAGCAGGGACGAGGACGAATGGAGACGTTACTGGCGCCGCTTGAGCAAATCGATGAGTAACGGGAAGTCAAGTGATCAAGTGATCAAGTGACAGCTAGGATAAGAAATGTACATATATATTTCTTATATATAATTTTGAAGGTTATGCTCAAATGTTGTTTTTTTTTTCCCAATTGGATATACAATATTATGCTTCTAAGCTCTAGCTTTCTCATAAAATATGGTTCTGTTTTTCTACCACTATAATTCCCTATGTAATTTTATTTGCTTTATTGTTGTTGCTTTTGTTAGGGGCCACGACATGATGTGCCAGGGGTTACTCCTGTCTGATTGCTGGGTATGGGGGTAGAGGCATCATTCCTGACAATGCTCAGGGGTTGAAGCTGTACTGAGGATCAAATGCCTGGTCCAACATGAAGATATGTGCTCCAGTTCTTTGAACTACCTTCCTTGTTACTGGTTTGCTATCTTTGTAGGTATTTTTATTAGTTTCACTCTTTTGTCTTAAACAACTTTGCAATGGAATTATTACAAGATCACTTTTTTGTTTGTTTGTTTGCTTTTTGGGCTGGAGTGATAGCACAGCGGTAGGGCGTTTGCCTTGCATGCAGCCAACATGGCCGGCCCGAGTTCGATTCCTCCGCCCCTCTCAGAGAGCCCGGCAAGCTACCGAGAGTATCTCGCCCGCACGGCAGAGCCTGGCAAGCTCCCCGTGACATATATTTGATATGACAAATGCAGTAACAACAAAAGTCTCCAATGGAGAAGTTACTGGGCCCGCTCGAGCAAATCGATGAACAACGGCAGGACCTTTACTTTTTTACCTTTACCTTGTTTGCTTTTTGGGTCACACCCGGCAATGCACAGGGATTACTCCTGGCTCTGCATTCAGGAATTACCCCTGCTGGTGCTCAGGGGACCATATGGGATGCTGGGAATCGAACCCGATTGGGCCTCGTGCAAGGCAAACACCCTACCTGCTGCGCGATTGCTCCAGCCCCACGATCACTTTTTAAATATTCATTTTGTTTAGCTTTAGAACAGTCAGCTTGAAGTTTTAAATGTAAATTGTCAAAATGCAGAGGGCCAGGTTTGTTGCTGAGACTTATTGAGCTGGAGAGAAAAGAGCCTGGAGCCAGGAGTTCAATAGTGGTTCCAGCTCTGCATAAGGAAGTTGACCTCATTGTGTCTTTTCTTTCCTTTGCAAAATTATAGTAATTAACCTTTAGAGCTGAGTTTAGCAAGTTTAAGTATTCTTTTACAATAACTTCTCTTCAAGTCTATAGGAATTTTTTTTTCAGGTTAATTAATCTGACCAATTGAAAGTTCTTTGAACAGACAGAACCAGACTGTACAAACGGAAGAGGTTTGTCTCTTGACTATCTTTCATTAATGGCTCCATTCAGCCAAAGCTACCTGATTTCTATTGACCCCTCATTCTCTTTTGAAGGTATGTGGGAATAACTGGTGGTGCTCAGGAAATATTCACATATCATGTCGTTTTGTTTTAATTATAGTTTCTCTCACAATTTGCCAACTTTTTAGTTTGATGTAATACTTATTATTTGTTTTTGCTTTTATTTTTTTTTGTTGTTGTAGTTCTATCCTTGAATATAACATGGGAACCAGTTTCATGAAATGTAGTTTTGCCTATGTTTTCTCCATTGTATATGTGGTTCTGTTTTTTCATATTGTATGGAATCAAGTTTAACATTTACATTTTTATGCATTTGAGTTAATTTTTGTGCATGATGTGAGTAGTTCCATCCCAATGGAAAACCAACAGGACAATTCTACTGTACAAAATGGGAGACATCCACGACATTGGCAACTATCGCCCAATCTTCCTGTTGTCCATCATCTACAAGCTGTTCACTTGAGTCATCCTGAATAGGATTGGCAGAACACTAGATGAAGGACAACCATACAAGCAAGCCGAGTTCTGAAAAGGATTCAGCACAATCGACTATATCCATACGGTGACCAAGCTCATTGAGGTTTCTCAGGAGTTCAAGATGCCACTCTGTCTAATGTTCATTGATTTAAAGAAGGCCTTTGATTCTGTTGAGACTGAAACTGTCCTCAAACCCCTAACCAAACAGGGCATTCAAACTCAATACATCAGGATCCTCCGTGAGCTGTATTGAAGTTTCATCACCAGGATCTCACCATTCTACAATGAAGTGATCATCCATGTCAAGAGAGGGGTTCGGCAGGGTGATACCATTTCACCGAACCTCTTCAGTGCCACCCTCGAGAACATCATGTGACGACTGGAATGGGAAGGAATGTGAGTGAAGATAGATGATTGGCAACTACACCACCTCCGCTTTGCTGATGACATCATTCTAATAACACCAAACATTAGCCATGTGGCACATATGCTGGCCGATTTCAACCGTGAGTGTAGAAAGGTTGAACTGTAGCTAAATCTCACCAAGACAATGTTTATGAGAAACAGACTCGTTCCTGATGTTCCATTTGCTCTCAATGGAATGAACATTTCTGAATGCAGCAGTTATGTGTACCTAGGTCGAGAACTCAACATGACAAACAACCTGGCACCTGTGTTGTGCAGGAGGAAGAAAGTGGCATGGAACGCCTTCAAGAGGGTCGAAGAAATAGCTAAGAGGACAAATAACCTCTGGCTCCAGGCACATCTCTTCGACTCCACTGTTCTTCCGCATTAACATATGCCTCAGAGACCTGGGCCCTACGGAAACAGGATGAGAACACTGCTGTTCGGGTTTCCCAAAGAGGAATCAAAAGAGCTATCCTTGGAGTATCACACTTCACTCAAGTGAGAGAAGAAATCTAGAGTTCTGACCTCCATTGGCGATTGAAAATCAGGGACACTGTCTCGTTTGCCAAGGCGTTGAAAATCAGATGGGCTGAACACGTAATGCGATTTGGAGACAACTGCTGGACTAGGGCCATTACCAACTGGGTTCCACGGGACATCAAAAGATCATGTGGCCCCCACCTACGAGATGGTCAGACTTCTTTGTCAAGACCCAGAACAAACAGTTTGAGGCTCTTTGTGTTCCTGGAGTGAGCAGATGCCATTGGGCTACACTAAAACACGACGGGGACAAATGAAGACATTATTAGCACCTGCTCGAGCAAATCAGTGAGTAATGGGATGACAAATGATCAAGTGATCAAGTGATTCAAGTTAATTTTTGTGCATGTTGTGAGGTGATAATCCAATTTTGTTATTTTGCAAGTTTTTATGTAGTCTCCCAGTACCATATGTTATGACTTTCCTTTCTCCATTCTAAGCTCTCGGTTGTTGTCATAATTAGCTGTCCGTATATCTGGAGATTTATTTTGGGATTCTTATTCTACTTCATTGGTCTATCTACTTTTAGATAGACCAATGGTCTATCCAGTACCACGCTGCTTTTATTATGGTAGCTTTTATAGTATAGTTTAAAGTAAGGAATCATGATTCTTCCCACTTTCCTTTTACTCAACATTGAAAAAGTCTTTTTCTAACAACTGACGCAGAAATTAATCTAAGTGTCAAGAAAGGAGCTACTTTAGCTGAAAGCAGTATTGGAACTCAGTCCTTTCTATTAAAAGTTCTCTTCCAAAATGGTCTACAGAAACAGTTTAGAAAAAGTGGTGGGAGGAATGGTGATATAGAAAGGGATATTCTGGTGAAGGGTGTGATATTGGACCATTGTAAGCATGAAACCCTATTATTAGCAATATAGAAAATCATGGAGCCTAAAATAAAAAATTTTAAAGTTGGGGCCAGAGTGATAGTATATCGGGTATACTGTATACATTGCTTCGCATGCTGCTGCACTGAGTGTGATCCCCAGCATCCCATATGGTGCCCCCAAGCAGTTCTAGGATTAATTCCTGACTGCAGAGCCAGGTGAAACCCCTGAGCATCACTACATGTGAGTCAAAGAACAAAACAAAACAAAACAAAAAAAAAAAATAAGAAAAGCCAATTTCAAGTAAACAAAGGTAAAAACAAAAAAAGTTACCTTCCTGAGGAAAAGGTCTATATCTCCCAGGAAAATATCTAACGAAAGGACTCTTCACTGGAGACTGTTGATTAAAGTACCATAAGGTGTGGGCCATGAAGTTTTGGCCTGAAGGGAATTATAGAGGATGATGCACTGGAGAAGAATATGTATTTAAATTTTGGGAAATGAAAAGATCCATATATGTTTGCTAGACATGTATCTTTGATTTCTTCTTCAAGGTCAGTGTTTCCTTGTTGGGTTTTTGCCTAGTTGACCTATTCTGTAGTAATCAAGAATTGTTAAAATCTCCTACTACTATTGAGTTACTGCCATTGTCTTTCTTCATGTCTATTAGCAGTTGTTTTAAATATTTCAGTGGCCCATCGTTAGATGCATATATGTTTAGGAATGTGGTATCTTACAGCTGTATTTTTCCCTCGATCATTAAGAAGTGATCATCCTTTTCCCTCATAAACTTTAAAAGATTTTTAATTTAAAGACCCACAGCCTAAAAAGTTATTAATAGTCGAGGTTTAGACAAAATATTCTAACATCAGTCCCACCACCAGTGTCAGCTTCCCTCTACCAGTGTTCCCACTAATTTCTCTTTTTTTAATTTTTTAAAAAAATTTATTGGTGCTGGAGAGATTGCACAGTGGGTAGGGTGTTTGCCTTGCACGCGGCCAACCCGGGTTCGATTCCCAGCATCCCATATGGTCCCCTGAGCACCGCCAGGAGTGACTCCTGAGTGCAGAGCCAGGAGTAACCCCTGTGCACCACCAGGTGTGATCCAAAAAGCAAAAAAAAAAAAAAGAAAGAAAGAAAAAGAAAATTTTATTGAATCACTGTGAGCTACAGTTACAAAACTTTCATGTTTAAGTTTCAGTCATACAATGATCAAACACCCATCCCTCCACCAGTGTACATTTTCCACCACCAATTTTCCCAGTATTCCTCCCCGAGCTCCATCCCACCCTTCCTCCTGCCTCTATGGCAGACAATTTCCCTCTTACTTTCTACTTACGGGTATTATGGTTTGCAATATAGATAATGAGAGGCTATCAGGTTTGGTCCTTTACCTACTTTCAGCACACATCTCCCTTCCCCAGCGATCTCTCCAACCATCATTGACTTAGTGACCCCTTCTCCATTCCAGCTTCCTTCTCCCCCAACTCATAAGGCAGGCTTCCAACTGTAGAGCAATCTCCCTGGCCCTTGTCTCTACTGTTCTTAGGTGTTAGTCTCATATTATGATATTTTATATTCCACAAATGAGTGCCGTCTTTCTATATCTGTTCCTTTCTTTCTGGCTCGTTTCACTTAGCATGATACTCTCCATGATCATCTATTTATGAACAAATTTCATGACTTCATCTTTCCTAATAGCTACATAGTATTCCATTATGTAGATGTACCAAAGTTTCTTTAATCAGTCGTCTGTTCTCGGGTACTCGGGTTATTTCCAGATTCTGGCTATTGTGAACAGTGTTGCAATGAACATACAGGTGCAGATGTCATTTCTACTGTGCTTTTTTGTACCCTCGGGATATATTCCCAGAAGGGGTATTGCTGGGTCAAATGGGAGCTCAATTCCTAGTTTTTTGAGAAATGTCCATATTGCTTTTCATAAAGGTTGGACCAGCCGGCATTCCCACCAACAATGAAAGAGAGTTCCTTTCTCCCCACATCCATGCCAACACCGGTTGCTTTAGTTCTTTCGGATGTGTGCCAGTCTCTGTGGTGTGAGATGATATGTCATAATTGTTTCGATCTGCATCTCCTTGATGATTAATGATGAAGAGCATTGTTCCCACTAATTTCTATTAGCTCTTTTTTTCAGGGGTGGGGAGGAGGGTGGGGTGGTGGTGGGTGAAGCTGTTATTTCTCCATCATATCTGAATATAATTTTTCTGAGTAGAATGTTCTTAGTAGGTTCCATTTTTATTTTAGTGGTAAGAATGTCATTTACCCTTTTTCTAGGGTTTCTGAGAAATCTAATGAAAGCTTGATAGAAGTAACTTTGCTCTCTTTGGGTTTGTTTTGGGTTTGTTTCCTTTGTTTTGGGAGGGTCACACCCAGTGGTGCTCAGGGCTTACTCCTAGTTCTTTGCTCAGGGAGCACTCCTTGCAGGGCTCAGGGGAATTAACTATATGAGTTGCCAAGGATTACACCTAGGTCAATCATGTGCAAAGTAAGCACTCTCCCTGCTATGCTATCTTTTCAGTCCCTCAAGGAGAGATTTATCTACTACTTATTTTCTTTTGTTATAGCACAGTGGTAGGGCATTTGCCTTGCTCGCTGCCTGGCTGACCTGAGTTCAATTCCTCTGCCCCTCTCGGAGAGCCCAGCAAGCTACCTAGAGTATTTCACACGCACTGCAAAGCCTAGCAAGCTACCCGTGACGTATTTGATATGCCAAACACAGTAACAACAAAGTCTCACAATGGAGATGTTACTGGGCCCGCTCAAGCAAATCAATAAACAAGGGGAGGACAGTGTTATTTTTTTTTTACAGTGCTATGTTTTTTTTTTTTTTCATGTAGGAGTACTGCTATTTATTCAGCCACTGATTAGCTGATTGAATTGGGCATGAACTCCATCTTACTTTTTGTTTTTAATTTTTTATTATTTTATTTATTGAATCACCGTGAGAGCAATTACAAAGTTTTTGGGTCTAATTCTTGGTCATACAATGAAACACCCGTACCTTCACCAGTGCTCATTTTCCACCCCCAACAACCCCAGTATACCCCCATCCCACACCCTCCCCCTACCTATGGGGCAGATGATTTCCACATTATTCTCTCTCTACTTTGATCACATTCAATATTTTGACACTGGACCCACCATTATTATTTGAGATTTTACCCCAACACTCAGATCTGTTCAAAAGGCAACAGTAGACAATTTGTTTTCTATTGCTGGTTATGAATAACATATGATGTCGCGTGGCTGCAGTAGTGGCTGCGCGATTTTGAAATTCCGAAATTTTAACACTTAAATCTGGAGGAATTTCTGCCAAAAGCTGCTGGGTTTTGAGATTTATTTCTGAGTCTCTGGGATCATGGCCGTTAAGCAGCTTGATCAGGAGCCAGAAAGGCCGTTCATGGGCAATGACTTGGGGTCTCGTTGGGTGGAGAGGACAGGACTGGCTCCACCCTCATCCCATGAGGCCCAGCATGTCTCGTCACTGCGGGCCAAACCTGACTGTCCAATGGCCTCTGGAGGATGATGGCCGATGGCCACCAGGCCGCCTGGGGGAAGCAGGTAGAGGGACAACACCCTTTCCCCCCTGGGGTGGCCCAGCAACAGTAACCTACTGCATGGTCCGGACACATTTCTGCCAAAAGCTACTGGTTTTTGAGATATATTTCTGAGTCTCTGGGATCATGGCCATTAAGCAGCTTGATCAGGAGCCAGAGAGCAATTAATGAGCAATGACTTGGGGTCTCGTTGGGACAGGGAGGACAGAACTGGCTCCACCCCCATCCCGTGAGGCCCAACAAGTTTCGTCACTACAGGCCCAAGCCTGACTGTCCAATGGCCTCTGGAGGATGACGGCCACGGAGCAGGCAGAGATTTTACCCCAACACTCAGATCTGTTGAAAAGGCAACAGTAGACAATTTGTTTTCTATTGCTGGTTATAAATAACATATGATGTCGCGTGGCTGCAGTAGTGGCTGCGCGATTTTGAAATTCCGAAATTTTAACACTTAAATCTGGAGGAATTTCTGCCAAAAGCTGCTGGGTTTTGAGATTTATTTCTGAGTCTCTGGGATCATGGCCATTAAGCAGCTTGATCAGGAGCCAGAAAGGCCATTCATGGGCGATGACTTGGGGTCTCGTTGGGTGGGGAGGACAGGACCGGCTCCACCCCCATCCCATGAGGCCCAACATGTCTCGTCACTGCGGGCCCAAACCTGACGTCCAATGGCCTCTAGAGGATGATGGGCACCAAGCTGCCTGGGGGAAGCAGGTGGAGGGACAACACCCTTTCCCCCCGGGGTGGCCCGAGGACAGTAACCTATTGTGGGGTCCTGGCGCATTTCTTCCAAAAGCGGCTGGGTTTCGAGATTTGTTTCTGAGTCTCTGGGATCATGGTCATTAAGCAGCTTGATCAGGAGCCAAAGAGGCTGTTTGTGGGCGATGACTTGGTGTCTCGTTGGGGTGTGGAGGACAGAACCGGTTCCACCCCCATCCCTGGAGTCCCTGTGTGTCTCATCACTGCATGCCCAAACCTGACTGTCCAGTGGCCTCTGGAGGATGGCGGCCACCAGGCCGCCCAGGGGAACAGGCCAAGGCACAAAACCTATTCCCACCTGGGTTAGCCCAGCACCGGTAACCTACTGCAGGGACTGGATGCATTTCTGCCAAAAGCCGCTGGTTTTTGAGATTTGTTTCTGAGTCTCTGGGATCATGGCCATTAAGCAGTTCAATCAGGAACCAGAGAGGCCATGCCTCCAATTATATAGCTGAGCTGGAGGTAGTTTGTGGATGTGTTTCCTGCATACCTAACTTTTGGCCGTTTACTTTCTTGGTAAACTTTGCCCCAAGTTTTTGGGGTCTGGCCAAAGGCACAGCAGCAATTTGGGGGTATCTGGAAGTCTGAAGGCACCATCAGGCTGCTGATTCACTCACCTCACTGGTACAGATTGACCTGCTGGCGGCACCATACCCCCTAGAAAAGTGCTATTTTTATATTACTTATTTTCCTTTGTATATTGCTTTTTCCCCCTTACAGCCTTCAGTATTATCTTTTACTTCTTATAATTGGGGTTGGAGCGATAGCACAGCGGGTAGGGTGTTTGCCTTGCACGCGGCTGATCTGTTCGGCGAAGGTTCGATTCCTCTGCCCCTCTTGGAGAGCCCGGCAAGCTACCAAGAGTGTCTCGTCCACACAGCAAAGCCTGGCAAGCTCCCCGTGACGTATTCAATATGTCAAACACAGTAACAAGTGTCACAATGGAGACGTGACTGGGCCCACTCGAGCAAATCGATGAGACAGTGACTTCTTATAATTAACAATGATTTCTTAGCATAGGTTATTTTGGATTCACAACTTTGGGTGTTCTTTCTGCTTTCTAGATGTCTGTAGCTAGTCTTTTCCTTAGTCTTAGAAGTTCTTGGTAATTATTTCTATGAATATTATTTCTATGAAGATAATTTCTATAGAAATTCTTGTGAGGGACAAGGATAATCACTTCTTAATGATCAAGAGGAAAATGCAACTATAAGATATCACACTCCTTAATATGTACCTAATGATGGGCCATCAGATTATCATATGAATATAATTTCTATGAATTATATCTATGAATGTAAGAAATAATCTGGGTTCAGAACAATAGTGCTTACATTACATGAACTAACACAGGTTAAATTCCTGGAATTCCATATGAAGTGTTCCCTGAGCACAGAGCCAGGAGTTAATGTGTACTGCTAGGCATGGCAAAAAGGAAAGAAAGAAAGAAAGAAAGAAAGAAAGAAAGAAAGAAAGAAAGAAAAGAAATAACCCTTTTCCCTTCTTTTTCTTCTCACCTTCTGGAATTCTTGTTACACTCATGTTTATCATCTTAATGAAATCTAATATTTTCATAGATTCATTTATTTTTCCTTTTCTTTCTCTTCTTCTATTTGAATCATTGCTGTGATTTAATCTTCAATTGCTGATGCTATTTCTTCTATATACTTAGTCTACTTGTTTTGCTTTTTCATGTCATATTGAACTCCATTGAGTGTGCTCTTTTATATCCAGCATCTGTGACTTTTTTTAATATCTAAATTTTATGATGACTCTTTCCAGTTCTCAACCCTTACTTTCTCCAATTTTGTCTCTTTAAATTCCCCTGCTGGAGACTTGTCGTTTTCCTTTTTTTTAATGGCTGTTTTTATATTTATGCTGATGTATTAAGGTTAGCTTTCTCTTTTGCCTGCAGGTGGCACTGTGACTCTAGTGTTGGAATTCTTACTATGATGGGGAAATGAAGAGATCAAAGATCATGACATATTCTATTGTTTTCTATGTGACGCTGGAGAACAGCTTAGAGGGAGAGTTCCATGCTGCTCCTTCACTTTTGCAGTCACTCCAAACTCCTATTTATGACAAAACTATATGTTTCAGTTCACAGTCCCTGGACTATAGGCTGATCACTGTCACTATTTTGTGAAGAATGGGGAGGGAGGACTCAGCAGCCCAGCTGTCCCTACCTAGGAATCACCTATTTGTTTGTTTGGGGACCATATTCACTGATGCTTAGTACTTACTCCTGGCTCTGTGCTTGGGGGGATCATATGTGGTGACAGCCTCTCCTGACCTCAGCTGTTTTTTTGTTTGTTTTTGTCCCAGAGTTCTTTTTTTTTTCCCCTCCCTCCCCGAGCACAGTCTTTTGGCCCTGTCTGGAAGGTCATTGATATCATGGACTATTGTTTTCACAGTCTTGGTCTTCCCCAAGCTGGGTCAGATCTGCTAACAATAATGATATCTGGTGCTGCCATACTAGCACTAGGGATCTCTTTATCAATTGATGCCATCCCCCTACCCCAATGTCATGGCCTGGATTCCCACCTTCAGATTTATCAGCGCATGTATTTCCCATGAAAACCAGGCTCTGGTATTATGTTGTTGTTGTTTTGGTTTGATTCGGGGGCCAAACCTGGCATTGTTCAGGGCTTACTGTGTTCAGGGATAATTCTTGGCAGACTTGGAGGACCATATGGGGTGCTGGGGATCAACTCTGGGTCAGATGCATGTACTATCTGTACTATCTGTGTCAGATGTATCTATCCACTGTACTATTTCTCTGGTCCCTGAAATTATTTTTTAAGTGTGATATGCAGTTAGTTCCTGATTGTACTTTAGCAGGGAGCTTTGCTTATCAGCATCTATTATTCTATTTCTCCAGAGTTCCCACACAAATTCATTTTCTTAACAAAGGCTTATTCATTTGCATGCTAGTTGAAAAAAATAGTTCTTTACTTTCTAGCTATTACAATACAGAAAGGTACCTAGGAGCTGGGGATGTGGCTCTGTGCCAGAGTGCATGTTTTCCATATCTGAGGCCCTGGGTTTCATCTCCAGTGTGATAGGAAAAAATAGAAATAGAAAAATCACACTGAAAAAGGGGTGGAGTGACTAAAGAGCCAACTGACCTTATCTCCCATGCAGCTGTTCAGGTTAGGCATCCTTCCCTTCAATTCCCAGACCCCTTCTCTTTTGCTTTCGTCTACAATAGAGCCTAAACAATGATGCTCCCTCTCTCTTGCAAATTTCCAGACTCTTTTGCAAGTTTCACCCTTTTGAAACAGCACGCATTTTGGTCAGCTGTTCAATACACTAACATCATTTTGTATGTGTCTTATTATAGATACTTCAGTATATATTATTCATTTTAAATATTGACTTCAGTCAACAGCACCACCACATATTCCTGGATTAAAATTGTCTTGCACATTCTCTCCTCATAAGACATATCACAACCTTCTCGAATTGAGAAGCACTTAACAGGACTTGTATACCATTTTAAACATGAAATCACCAAGAAAAGGAACAAACGTGTATGTGTGTTTACGTATATATGCATATTAAACCTGGAACCAAATATATTGTGAGAACACTTGTTTACAGTATGAGAGCTGAAACAAGAAAGCAGAAGTTCCCATGGCTCTCTCTCAGCTGCGAACAGGTCTGGGGATGGGTGTCAGCTCGCCCCCTTGTGCCTGTGTGTGTCTGTGAATGAGCACAACAGCATTGTGACTGCTGGGTTTGGGGGCTATAGGTAAATTTCAGCCAGTATGCATATTTGTAAATATGGAAACTACAACTCATGACTAATTGAATATAGCACTGTGCACTGTAGGTCTGTCCTCCCATTGTTCATTGATTTGCTTGAGCGGGCACCAGTAACATCTCCATTGTGAGACTTGTTATTTTTTTTTGGCATATCGAATATGCCATGGGTAGCTTGCCGTGCTTTGCCATGCAGGCAGGATACTCTTGGTAGCTTGCAGGGGTTTCTGAGAGGGACAGAGGAATCAAACCCGGGTCGGCCACGTGCAAGGCAAATATCTTACATGCTCTGTGAATATATAGTGGAATATTCTAAGTCCTAAAATGGAATGAAGTACTATTATTACATGTGATAACGTAACTGAATCTTGAAAACCCTCTAATATGTGAAAGAAAGCAGACTCAAAAGGTCCGATATTGTATGGTTCCATTTTTATGAAATTTCTTAAGTAAGCAAATCAGTGAAAACAGATTAGTGTTTGCCTTGGACTGGGAAGAATGTGGGAAAGGGAAGTGATTACTTAATAGATGCAGTTTCTTTCTGGGGCAATGGAAATATTCTAGAACTATACAGTGATGACGCTTACACAGTGCTGAGAGTATACAACATGTCACTGAAGTTTACAGCTTAAAGTCACAACTTTTATGTAATTTTTGTTTTGTTTTGTTTTGGGGCTACACCAGTGGTGCTCAGGGACTACTCCAAGCTCAGTGCCCAGAGATTTTCCCTGGCAGTGCTCAGAGAAACATGGAGTCCTTGGGAACAAGCTCAGGTCTCCATAAACAAAGTACACACCTTTGAACTATCTCCCCGGCCCCTATATTATGTATGTGTCTTTTACCAAAATAGAGATAAAAAACATTAGGAAGTCTTAGACTCTCAAGGAAATAAACTGAGCTTTCTTTTTTATGTTTGGAAGACTTTTTAAAAACAAAAGATGATAGTTTGTATATTTTCTGCAGCAGCATTCTCAAATATATGTGTATTTTGTTCACATGGTCTCATTTGCATATAATTGATAAATTTATTAATGCAATAATAGGGAAAGGTAAAGGTAAAGGCCCTCCCGTTGATCGTCGATTTGCTCGAGCGGGCCCAGTAACGTCTCCATTGGAGACTTTGTTGTTACTGTGTCTGGCATATCGAATACTCTCGGTAGCTTGCCGGGCTCTCCGAGAAGGGCGGAGGAATCGAACTCGGGTCGGCCATGTTGGCCGCGTGCAAGGCAAACGCCCTACCCGCTGTGCTGTGCTATCGCTCCAGCGCTCCTATGAGAAAACTAATATGAAACTATAGGACCTAGCTGTTGACTAAACTCAGTTTTTATTTTGTGTGTCTAAGATGAGCTGTACAAGTATTTCGCTTTCTTGTGAATCTATAATGGGATCTTTAGCAATGCTTGGGCAAACTAGAGTCCTCATATATCAATTCAAGTAGGCTTCTCTTAGATGGGTCACTTAATGGGCAAGATTTTTGGAGAAAGTGAGAAACAGTCACTTCATATAGTGTTCAGGTTAAGCCCTAACCTAAAGGACAAATAAGTTGATGCTGAAGCTGATTTTTTAAAAGGAATTTGAGGAGTGAAAATAAGCTTTTTGCCTGGAAAAGTTAACAATTCAACTTTCCACAGATGAACTGATGTTCCCACAGACAGAGTCAGAACACCTGCCTAAAAACTTGGGGATATTAAAGGTTCTATGGAATAAATTTTCAAGGCACTAAAGCTTTTCACATCACAGCCTGAGCATGACATAGATTGTCTAGATATAGTCGGAAAAAAAAACAGTCACGAAAAGTGACATTGCATTGTTAGGTAACGAAACATATGAACTGTGATTTCCTGTTTGTGCTAGTATTTAGATATTATGGTAGTGTAGGGAGCAGGCACTAAGTTAGGATGAACCATGCAAGGATTTTATTAAGAGGGCCCTGGCCATGGGAGGATAATGAGTAGGAAGTCAGACAAGGCTGAGATAATATTCAGTCCATGATACAAGTCTGATCCCAGGAGTTGGAGAGAGAGAAAAGAAGAATAGGCTGAAGCATCTGAGATGGCCATAATCTAAAAAAGGTTTAGCAAGGCTCTTGAAGTTTTCATAAATCAAAGGAGTCATCAGAAAATTCTCCTGAATCAGTTCTGCCTTTGTATCCCTACTGCAATGTCATGTGATCTGAGAGTAGCCCAAAGGACACATGGCCTCAAAACAAATATGATGGTGGACTTCAGAAGACAGGAACTGGACCCTCGATGGGTTCTACTACTGCCTATGTCTCATGCCATATTCTCGTGGCAGCAGCCCAAATGGGAAAGAATTGTGCCAGTCGACCTGGAAGAAGATTTGCCTTTCCAGGCCCTCTGAGCTTCATTTCATTCTCTCTAAAAAACTTCAAAGTTATTCCAAGTGGGAGACAATCCAGGGTTCCAGTGGTGCAAGGGGCTTTGCTTTCACTGTCTCTCACAGTGATTTGTGATAGCAGTAGCAACCACGCTTATGTCTGAAGAACAATATTAATTTTTTAACATTTTATTTCCCCACTTTCCTTCTTTCTTTTCCCTGTTGCTGACTGTTTCCACACTGTGCCTTAGATTTGCCCCATTGCCTCAGGTAATAAGAGGTCACTGAACCTGTGTTTGACAATGTTAGCTCAATCCAAAGGTAGTGTGAGACATAACCCCTAATTCCATTTCTAGATCTCAGATCTTGACGTAGATTGATAAAGGGCAGATAGGAACACGATCTCCTGCAATTTTCGGTAGATATCATTTCTTTCCTCCTTTTCATTTTCTCTCTTCTTCCCCATGCTCCCTCCCTCCTCCTCCTCCTCCTCCTCCTCCTCCTCCTCCTTCTTCTTCTTCTTCTTCTTCTTCTTCTTCTTCTTCTTCTTCTTCTTCTTCTTCTTCTGCTTCTGCTTCTGCTTCTGCTTCTGCTTCTTCTGCTTCTGCTTCTGCTTCTTCTGCTTCTTCTGCTTCTGCTTCTTCTTCTTCTTCTTCTTCTTCTTCTTCTTCTTCTTCTTCTTCTTCTTCTGCTTCTGCTTCTGCTTCTGCTTCTGCTTCTTCTGCTTCTGCTTCTGCTTCTTCTGCTTCTTCTGCTTCTGCTTCTTCTTCTTCTTCTTCTTCTTCTTCTTCTTCTTCCTTCCTTCCTTCCTTCCTTCCTTCCTTCCTTCCTTCCTTTCTTCCTTCCTTCTGAAGTGTTCAGGGTTTACTCCTGGCTCTACACTTGGGAATTGCTCCTGACTGGGCTCGAGGTACCATATGAAGTGCTGGGAATCAAATCTAGGTCAGTGGTATGCAGGGATCGCTCTCCAGCCCTTTCCTTGTGTATATATCTCACCTCCCTTCCACTCTTCTGCCTACCCATACCCGTAAGCTCTCATATTCCTTATTCTTCCTGCTCCGTCATAGTTTTGTCACCTCTATACCTTTTACCCTGGGAAACAAACCTGCCTTCAAGGCTAGGAGGTGAAAACCATCAAGACGCCAACCTTCCCCTTGTGCTTGGTCTTAGTGCCCGTGGCTCACCTCTTCTGTGTCTGAACAACACAAGGTTCATGTCACATCTCCTATGAAGAGTCATTGTTAGGAAGGGAGAGCCGTAGACAGAGGCAATGTTACCAGAATCAAGGCAAATTTGACAGTGCTTAATATGACTGCAGCAAGTCTGTGGGGGGGGAGGGGAAGCGGGGAAGGGGACGTTATCACAAAAATCTGACACCTTGAAAGAGAACTTAACAGGAATCAAGATTCATACAATCACATCAAGTTAGAGCCTTTAAAAATGATGCTCTGTGGAATGATGGCCATTTTCCCTACCCTCTGCAAGTGTCTTTTCACTGTGACTACAAAATTATGTTCTCTGTGGCCCAGAGCAGAGATACAGGAACCTCAGAATATTGGAACTTGATATTCACTTGCAGTTTTAGTCAATAATACTTAACAAGTATGCATTGTTCTTAATTAGTTGGCCTCATTTGATCCTCACAGCAACCCTAATCTACTGTTGTCATCCCCTTTTTAAAGAGAAGGGATAAAAAGCTGAGACAAAGAGCTTTTTTAATGTATGCGACTCAAGAATGTCTTTTTTAAATTAAATATTAAACACGGTAGAAGAATCAGATTGCTTGGATTGCAGTGAAGCACATCTCTATGTTATGTTTAGACTTTTTAGGCTTTACACTGTGCAGGCTTCAGTTATTATCCTGCCAGATAAATCTCATAGTTTTATCTTCTGGAGTTTCAAAGAGAAGGGATAAAGTTTCAAAGCTGAAAAAGCTAGGGTCAAGTCGTTCCCTCAAATATTTTGCCTGGGTGTGGATCTTGGGGCACTGTTACTTACTTCAAACTAGAAAAGAATAAATGTGTTGCTGACCTAGGCGTCCTATGGAAGTTTGTCTAACAACTGCCAGATTTTGAGCTTTATGGCTACGATCTGGCTATAAGGGTGTTTTCAGTGTCTGCATTTTCACTCCTGTGTCTGCATTTTCACTCCTGAGAAAGAAGAGTTTTCAGAGAGAGCAATTACTGTCTTAGAAATTGCACAAGTACTAATTTGTGGTTGATACACCAATATCAGACTTACTCCAGATTTCTTTTACAGAATAAGCAAGTAGCAATAAACACCTAAGGAAGAGACAGGAGTGTATTGAAAGAAAGGATTGAATGGCGGAAATCTCAGTTTATCCAGAAAGTTTGTGATGGGGGTGGAGGTGAGCAAGATGAATGAATCTAACACCCATTTATCCCTGCCAACAAGGGAGGAAAGCATAAATGCCTTGGCCTTTGATCCTTCCATTGACTATATATCCATATTATAAATAAAAGTACAATTTCATAGTTTTTAATAAATACTGTGGTTTTCTTTTTTAAAATTGCAGATCCAGATTTTTTTCTAGGATGAGCAGTTGTTCTTTGGGCTGGGGGTGGGGTTCTATTAATGATTCTCTAGTTGTGCTCTGGTCAAATAAAAAAAAAAGATATAGAACAATGTGAGCTCAACCCTCTCTGCTGCATGCTGTAAAAGGATTGACCCCTTTTGTTAAATTGTTCTATATCTAATTGTTTATTTTACCAGAGCCACTGTGGTAGAGGAAGAGGTGGGAAGCAAACAAATCCATAAGCAAGTTGCTGTTTTCCTAAAATGTTAGCAAAAAAAAAATGATTTCAGTGTTCTATTTTTTGAGTTAAAAGTCACAGGCTTATTTATTCAGCCTCGTCCAGGCATGTTATTTTGGAGTGTGAAATACTTGCCCATCCCCAACACCTGTGCCAGACCTGTCCTTCCCTGGGGAAAAAGTCTATTGCAAGCCTGAAATGCGTGCATGAACGTCATTGATTAAATTGTACAAAATGACAAACACAGCCAGTGTCAGTGAGAGGTCACACACAAAAACAGAGAAAATTGCTTGGAAGGGAGGTGTGGGCACACACTAAAAAGTATTAACACATTTAAAACACATTTAAAAGTGTAACTGGCCTCCAGGAAGCTGCACTTACGACAGTACACAGTTTGGCAGACCAAAGATGTACCTCAGTGGTGAAGTGCATGCTTCACATGTGTGAGGCCTTGAATACAATTTTCAGTACCAGAATTTAAAAAAAAAAAAAAAGAGGACCTGAGCAATAGTCCAGCAGGTAGGGTGCTTGCCTTGAATGTGACTGACACAAATTTGATCTCTGGTACTGCATATGTTCCCCTGAGCGCCACCAGGAGTAATCCCTGAGTGCAGAGCCAGTAAGTCCTGATCAGTGCTGAGTGTGGTCCCCAAAAAACCAAACCAAACAAAAAAATGTTTACTGTACAGTAGTTTACATTTTCATAGACATATCAAATAATAACCTGACATCCCGTTACTCATCGAGTTGCTCAAGCAGGCGCCAGTAACGTCTCCATTGGTCCCTGTCGCGTGCTAATGTAGCCCAGTGGTGTCTGCTCATTCTAGGAACACGAAGAGCCTAAAACTGATCATTCAGGGTCTTGACGAAGAAGACTGACCATCTCATATGTGGGCGGCAACACGATCTTTTGACGTCCCGTGGAATCCAGTCGGTAATGGCTCTAGTCTAGTGGTCATCTCCAAATCTCATTACATGTCCAGCCCATCTAATTTTTGACGCCTTGGCAAACGAGACAGCATCCCTGATTCTTGATCATTGACGGGGCTCAGAACTCCGTATTCTTTCTCTCATATCAGTGAAGCATGATACTCCAAGCATAGCTCTTTTGATTCCTCTTTGGGAGACCCAAATAGCATTCTCATCCTGTTTTCGTAGGGCTGAGGTCTCTGAGGCGTATGTTATTTAATGCAGGAAGAACAGTGGAATCAAAGAGATGCGCCCAGAGCTGGAGGTTCTTCATCCTCTTAGCTATTTCTTCAACGCTCTTGAAGGCATTCCATGCCACCCTCATCTTCCTGCGCAACTCAGGTGCCATGTCATTCGTCATGTTGACTTCTCGACCTACGTACACATAACTGCTGCATTCGGAGATTTTTGTTTCGTTGAGAGTGAACGGAACCTCAGGAACGAGACTGTTTCTTATAAACATTGTCTTCATGAGATTCAGCTGTAGTCCAACCTTTTCACACTCACTTTTGAAGTCGGCCAGCATTTGTGCCGCTTGGCTGATGTTTGGTGTTATTAAAACAATGTCATCAGTGAAGTGGAGGTGGTGTAGTTGCCGACCGTCTATCTTCACTCCCATTCCTTCCCATTCCAGTTATCACATGATGTTCTCGAGGACGGCATTGAAGAGTTTCAGTGAAATAGTATCACTCTGCCAAACCCCTCTCTTAACATGGATTATCACTTCCTCGTAGAATGGTGAAATCCTGGTAGTGAATTCACAATACAGCACACAGAAGATCCTGATGTATTTGAGTTTGAATGCTATGTTTGGCTAGGGCTTTGATAACCACTTCAGTCTCAACAGAATCAAAGGCCTTCTTTAAATCAATGAACGTTAGACAGAGTGGCATCTTGAACTCCCGAGAAACCTCAATGAGCTTGGTTATCATGTGGATATGGTCGATTGTGCTGAATCCTTTTCAGAAACTGGCTTGATCGCATGGTTGTCCTTCATCTAGTGTTCTGCCAATCCTATTCAGGATGACTCGAGTGGACAGCTTGTAGATGACAGACAACAGGCAGATCGGGCGATAGTTGCCAATGTTGTGGATATCTCCCTTCTTGTACAGTAGTTTTCCACTGGGACAGAACCTTGCATTCAGACAGGTAGCATGTGAAAAATGAAGTCAGTGTATTTATGAGTACTGACGGCAGGTTCTTCAGGTGTTCGGGTCTGACATTGTCTGGGCCGGGTGCTCTTCGCTTCTTTACCAATGAAATGGCATGTCAGATTTCGGACAGGAGAACATTGGGAATGACATATCCATCCTGCGGAATTTAGTATGTGGGCAGGTGGACATGGCTATTGAAGAGATCCGAGTAGAAGTCATGGATAATCTTCTCCATTGCCCTTCTGGAAGATGTATTTAGATCTATCAGGACGTCGGAGGGCAGTCATCTTGGTCTTGTAGTTGGCAAAGTACAGGCGGGCATTGTGAATGCCTTTCCCATCTTCTGCCACATCTGCCAACACTGCTGCTCTTCTCTCTTCTCCTTTATTGCTTCTCTGCACTGCTTTGCCAGCTTGGACATTCGCTTTCAGTTGCCTAAGGCTTGCGCCAAGCCACGTTGGCAAATGAGCTCGAGAGTTTTCAAAGACAGGCATCTTTTTGTATCTATCTCTCTCTCGACGTTCTTCACACAATCATGGAGGTGCTGACCCAGTCAATCGTATTCCTCGTCAATGTTGTCAATGACGTCATCTTTCCATGTTGTCGCAATAGTGCCAAAGAGGTCTCAGTTGGTGGTCGTTCTGGGAGTTCTCTTCTTAAACTTTGGAGCCCTTTCTCCCTGCTCTGTGAAGTACAATTTTGCATGAAGGAGATGGTGGTCCGATCCCGTTTGGAATTTTGGAACAACAGCAACATCGGTCAGGCAAGACCATCAATTGAATATGATGTGGTCAATTTCATTGTGGAACTGTCCAGCAGGAGACTCTCATGTCCAACTCTGTGACCTTGGACACCAGGCTCAACAGACCTGGGAACAGAGATCCTCTGCCTGCTCCCAGCAGCCCGGCAGACCTCCACTACCTCCACTGCCCAGCTGCCACCACGCTCCAGGATGCTTTCCGGACGGACACAAAGTGGCTGTGCAACACATCATAAAACACTTAATACAAGATTACCGCACCATATTGATGGGGTTCAAATATGGTTTGAACCATGGGAACACCTGCAAGGACTATTAGAGGTCACCCTAAAAGCCTCTATCTATCCCTCTCGGAGAGCCTGGCAACTGAAAGTGACCCGCCCACATGGCAGAGCCTGGCAAGCTATCTGTGATGTATTTGATATGCCAAAAGCAGTAAATACAATGGATCTCATTCCCCTGACCCTGAAAGAGACATCAATATGGCAGCGTTAAGAAGGATGAGGAAGGAGAGGCTGATAAAATCTCAAGTCTGAGAGAGGCTGCCAAAATGAAGGACAAAAATGACTGTCTGTACTTTCAATGCACTACGCTGGCATCGGATGCATCCATTGAGGACCTGATGGTGCAAGTGTGAAAGATCAAGTATGACATCATTATTGTTCTGACCGAGACGAGAAGGCATCAATCACATCACGCCATTTTTGACACTGGAGAAGAACTGTTCCTCAGAACATGTGACAAAAGAGGCTTCAGTGGTGTCAGTGTCCTTGTCAACACAAACTTGGCCATAAACACTGATTCATTCGAATGCCTAACAACCCAAATCAGGCAATTACACTTGAATAGGTTGTGGCTCACTGCTGGCAGTTTCTATCTTCATTGTCTATGCACCAACATTCAATTATGATGAAGGAGAAATTGAGAAGTTCTACATGGAGCTGGAGAAGTTCTATAAAGAACACCACACCTTCTACAAGATCATTGTTGGTGATTTTATTTATTTATTTATTTATTTTCTTTTTGGGTCACACCTGGCGATGCTCAGGGGTTACTCCTGGCCCATGCACTCAGGAATTACTCCTGGTGGTGCTCGGGGGACCACATGGGATGCTGGGAATCGAACCCGGGTTGACCATGTTGACTGCGTGCAAGGCAAACGCCTTACCCGCCGTGCTATCACTCCAGCCCTGTTGGTGATTTTAATGCCAAGATAGGACCGAGAAGACCAGCCAAAGAACTCCACATCGGGGTCCATGGCCTAGAATGGAACAAACGGTGAGAGATTGAGTTCAACCAAGACCATTCATGGTAACTCACAATTCCAGAAGGCTGAATCTAAATGTTCATAGACATATACATCCCTAAAATCACTGGGACCATCAAGATATGTGATCACCATTTAACTAAACATTTGTGTACATTTCCAGGAATGTTTCTTTTTCAGTCAAATGTCTCATCCAATAATATTACCATGGAAAATTTTTAAACAAAAAGCAGCTTTATTATGATTATCTAGTTCTTCTTTTTATGGATTTGTTAGACTCAATCAGTGGGACATTTGGCCTGATTTCAATATTGATTATTTAAATTCTCCAGCAGAGAATGTCTGTGGAATGTGGAGGGTAAGAACATATCTGTATGAGGTAGAGTTTGTGAGTTAGGTTGCAACACACCCAGTGTGTGAGGCAGGCTTGGGGGTGGTGTATTGAAGGGCAAGAGGGAAACTGGGTTCATTGGTGGTGGGAAATGTACACTGGTGAAGGGATAAGTTTTGGAACATTGTATGACTGAAACCTGATCATGAAAAGCTTTGTAACTATGTATCTTATGGTGATCCAATTAAAAATAAAAGAATTAAAGTGTCTGATATGTTGTATTCTTCATTTGAATAACATTAACTTTCAGAATATAGTACTCTTCCAAGTATCTAAATGTATGTCTTCATTTTGGAATACATAAACTTCAGTGGAAACATCCTATCCTAGATTTCTTAGACTGTCAATTACTATGGCAGCAGCATCACCACATCTTGTACCATCTTGTACCATCTTATTTTGACAGAACCAGTTTTCTCTAGCAATTTCTGAAGAGTTGGCTTGACACATAGGAACTAACACCACCAACCCATAACTCCATTTGGTACTTGCCATCCCACATCGACTGGTTCAGCACCTCCATGATTGTGTGAGGAATGCCAAGACACAAAAAATGCCTGTCTTCGAAAACTCTTGAGCTTTTTCGCCAACATGTCTTGGGACATGTCTCAAGCAACTGCAAGCGACCGTCCAAGCTTGCAAAGCAGTGCAGAGAAGCGATAAAGGAAGACCTCAAAGAGAGAAGAGTAGCAGTGCTGGTAGATGTGGCAGAAGCCAGGAAAAGCATTCGCAACGCCCACCTGTCCTTTGCCAACTACAAGACCTAGATGACTACCCTTCGAAGTCCTGATGGATCTAACACATCCTCCAGAACGGCAATAGAGAAGATTATCCATGACTTCTACTCGGATCTCTTCAATAGCCATGTCTACCTTCCCACATACCAAATTCCACAGGATAGATATGTCGTTCCCAATGTTCTCCGTTCCGAAATCTGACATGCCATTTTTTCCGTAAAGAAGCGAAGAGCACCCGGCCCAGACAAGGTCAGACCCGAATACCTGAAGAACCTGCCATCAGTACTCATCAATACACTGGCTTCGTTTTTCACATGCTACCTGTTTGAATGTAAGGTTCTGTCCCAGTGGAAAACCAGCAGGACTGTACTATTGTACAAGAAAGGAGACATCCACGACATTTGCAACTATCGCCCAATCAGCCTAGTCTGTGATCTACAAGCGGTTCACTGGAGTCATCCTGAATAGGATTGGCAGAACACTAGATGAAGGACAACAATGCAAGCAAGCCGGGTTCCGAAAAGGATTCGACCACATCCACATGGTAACCAAGCTCACTGAGGTTTCTCAGGAGTTCAAGATGCCGCTCTAACATTCATTGATTTAAAGAAGGCCTTTGATTCTGTTGAGACTGAAGTGGTCATTGAAGCCCTAGCCAATCAGGGCATTCAAGCTCAATACATCAAGATCCTCAGTGAGCTGTATTGCGGATTCATTACCAGGATCTCACCATTCTACAAAGAAGTAATCATCGATGTCAAGAGAGGGGTTCAGCAGGGTGATACCATTTAACCAAAACTCTTCAGTGCCACCCTCGAGAACATCATGCGAGGACTGGAATAGTAAGGAATGGGAATGAAGATAGATAGTCGGCAACTACACCACCTCCGCTTTGCTGATGACATTGTTTTAATAGCATCAAATATCAGCCAAGTGGCACAAATGCTGGCCAACTTCTACCGTGAGTGTGGAAAGGTAGGACTACAGCTGAATCTTACAAGACAATGTTTATGAGAAACAGCCTCATTCCTGACACCCCATTTGCTCTCAATGGAACGACCATCTCCGAATGCAACAGCTATGTGTACCTAGGTCGAGAAATCAACATGACAAATGACCTGGCACCCGAGCTGCGCAGGAGGAAGAGAGCGACTTGGAATGCCTTCAAGAGCGTCGAAGAAATAGCTAAGAGGACGAAGAACCTCCGGCTCCGGGCACATCTCTTTGATTCCACTATTCTTCCTGCATTAACATACGCCTCAGAGACCTGGGCCCTACGCAAACAGGATGAGAACGCTATTCAGGTCTCCCAAAGAGGAATTGAAAGAGCTATGCCTGGAATATCATGTTTCACTCAAATGAGAGAAAGAATCCGGAGTTCCGACATCCATCGACGATCAAGAATCAGGGACGCTGTCTCATTTGCCAAGGTGTCAAAAATCAGATGGGCCGGTCATGTAATGAGATTTAAAGACGACCGCTGGACTAGAGCTGTTACCGACTGGATTCCACGGGATGTCAAAAGACCGTGTGGCCGCCCACCTACCAGATGGTCTGACTTCCTCATCAAGATCATGAACGATCAGTTTGAGGCTCTTCATGTTCCTAGAGCGAACAGACGCCATTGGGCTACACTAGCTCACGACAGGGACAAATGGAGACGTTACTGGTGCCCACTTGAGCAAATCGACGATTAACGGGAAGTCAAGTGATCAAGTGATCAAGTGCTTGAGGAACCCAGGGGTTCTGCTGGAGATGCTCAGCCTTGGTGCGTAGAACTGGATATACATAGGGGCCACCAGGGTCACCCTGTGTCTACACCTAGAGGTGCTCAAAAAATGCCACCAAGACTACATTCAACAGGAGGCCATGCTGTGCCAGATATTGATCTCAGATTCTCACACATGCAAGATATATGCGCCACCACGCTGGTATCAAAGTGTTTCGCCCTTTCAAATGACAACAGTCACACTGAATTAGTGGCATACCTTGCTCAAGTATTACCTTATCTTAACTAGTTGCATTTGCAATGGCCCTTCCAAATAAGGTCATATGATCAGATGGTGGAGGTAAAGCTAAAGCAAATTAAAGAAAAAAAATTTTAGTCTTGGGATTCTATGGTTTACAGTACTGTGAATAAGGCTTTGTCATGCACATAATTCCACCGTCTCATATCACCAGTGTATCCACTTTCCTCTCCCAAGAACCCCAATGCCCCTCTCTTTCAATAACACACACACACACACACACACTCACACACACTCAATTTCTTTCTTTTCTTTGTACAGGAAAGAAAGGCATAAGCTCTACCATTACGTTACCTCAAGCACTAAGTGGAGGAAATTTTATACAAAAATGGGGACAAGAACTTGGAGAGATACACATGGAGAAAGACTATATGTAGAGACCAAGAATGCTATGTGAGGGCAAAGGTCAGGGTGATGCTCCTTTCCATCTATGTGTTCTAAAATGATCCTGAGACAAACATGTACATGTCCAAATTACTTAGTGATCTCAAATATCCCTAAATTTAATGGATATTAAATTTACAATTGGTTTTACAATTTAATGGAATTACCAAAAGCTCCAATGCCCCTTGGAACAAGGTGGGTTAGGGGTAAGGTGGGTGTTGATATAGGTGGGGAAATGCCATATCAACTTTCCAAGGTTGGAAAAAAATAGTAATCCTATAGAAAAAAAGTTTAATCAACTAATGCATACAATAAACATCAACTATCAAATTAAAACATTTTGTTTTTGTTTTGTTTTGGGGTACACTCAGCGGTGCTCAGGACTTACTCCTGGCTCTGCCATCAGAGATCACTCCTGGCAGGAATGAGAGACCATATGAGATGCCGGTGATCAAATCCTAGTGTGTCACACGCAAGGCAAGCACTTTACTGGCTGTACTGTTGCTCTGGGCTGGAGTGATAGTACAGCGGGTAGGCCTTTTGCCTTACACGCAGCCGACCTGGCTGACCCAGGTTTAATTCTTCCACCCCTCTCGGAGAGCCCAGCAAGCCACCGAGAGTATCTCGCCTGCACAGCAAAGCCTGGCAAGCTACCCGGACATATTTGACATGCCAAACACAGTAATAAATGTCACAATGGAGATGTTACTGGGCCCACTCAAGCAAATCGATGAACAACGGGAGGACAGTGACAGATAGTGACTGTTGCTCTGGCCCTAAAACATTTCAGTTCTGGGTGTTCCACAATAGAATAAGAGTAACAGGATTTTTATAAAAATATATATTAAGGTCCAGCAGATAGCTCAAAGGACTGAGTTCATGCAGGAGGGCTAGGTTTAATCTCTGGCACCACATGCTTTCTGAACATCACCAGGAGTGAACCTCCAAACACAGAACCAATGTAGTCCTTGAGCATTATTGGGTGTGACCCAATAAACCACCCTAACAACAAAAAGTTTATAGGGACTAGATATATCTCAAAGAGTTAGTATATTTTTTGTGTGTGCCATAGCCCCAAATTCAGTCCCCAGCACTGCTTGATCTCCAGGCACCACATAGTCTCCAGACCACAACTGGGAATAACCCCTAAGCAATGAGCCAGCAGTAGGCCCTGAGTACCACTAGTATAGTCCAACTCCCCCATCCCTCCACACCCTCACTTGTGCACACAAAATATATATGCTAAAAACCCATTTTTTTTGATATGTGAGTATCACCCATGTCCTTTGTAAGAAAGTCTCTTTTTTTTTCTTTGAAGGAACATGCAATTTTAGGAATTCTCAGATGAGAAGCTTGGTTTTAGCATTGTCCATTTTAGAGAATTTTGCAAGAAGAAATTGTAGAAATTGTGTTAGATCCTATATTTATTTCCTTTAAGTCATTTTTAGAAATTAATTGAATAAGATATTCTCATTTGCATCTGTCTTTTAAAAAGCCAATAAAATATCTTTCAGCATCATTGTAATTTTTTTCTTTAGCTCTTTAATTTGTTAAACTTGGCAAATAAAAGCTATTCGTAACTTCTTGCTTTATGATTGTAGATTTAATTTGTAAAAATTATTTTTATTTGAGATAGGTAAATCATCCATTTTTCAAGTTAAGGAAAAACTTTTGCAGACTAAGGGATTGTGGAATGTGTATGTGTGTGTGTGTGTGTTTTTTTTGTTTGTTTTGCTTTTTGGGTCACACCTGGCAATGCACAGGGGTTACTCCTGACTCTGCACTCAGGAGTTACTCCTGGAGGTGCTCAGGGGACCATATGGGATATGGGATGCTGGGAATCGAACCCGAGTCGGCCCCGTGCAAGGCAAACACCCTACCTGCTGTGCTATCTCTACAGCCCTGTATGTGTGTTTTGAGTGTATGTGAGTTTGTGGTCATTATTACACCTGGAATCCACATATGTAAATGATAACATTTTGCAGAATTTTTATGTCTCATCTGCTTCTCCTTTTAATTATTTCTTTGCTTTTGAATACCAACATTAGACATGCTGAGAATTATAGTACAGCAGGTAGGGTGTTTGCCTTGCATGCAGCCGATCTGGTCGGCACAGGTTCGATTCCTCTGCCCCTCTCAGAGAGCCTGGCAAGGTACTGAGAGTATCTCACCCTCACGGCAAAGCCTGGCAAGCTACCCGTGACATATTCGATATGCCAGACACAGTAACAACAAGTCTCACAATGGAGATGTTACTGGTGCCCACTCGAGCAAATCGATGAACAACGGGAGGACAGTACAGACAGTACAGTGCTTTAAAAACCCATTTAGCATCCAATTAGTTTATAACCTGGCTCCAAATGTTTAGTTACATAACACCCAACTTAGAAAGTTGAGTCACTCTGGACTCCTGTCAAATGTCATAAATTCCATGTACAAAATCATAAAACCTCCCAAGTTTACCTTTCCTCTGTAATCTGCAACTGTCACCTTATTTCTTTTTCTTTCCTACCCGGAGTGTGGGACAGGTTGAGAAGCAACTGTTGCTGTTCACTGTTGCTCTCCTCTCTACTTTCCTTCCAGGGATCTATATCTAGTCCTAGATAGGAAAGGAGCACGTTGTGCAACTTGTCTTATAAGATCACGAAGTTTCGAAATATTTATTTCATGTCTGAACCAGAGTTCTTGAAGAACTTGGCATCTTTGTTTTACGATTGCCCTATAATGAAATTTCCCAAAATAATAGTCACCCCATATCTGCCTGCCACAGTTGGGGATGGGAAGAGACAGGCAGAGGGAACCTGTCAGTTACCAGTTAAAACTAGTTAAAACAATTATTTCCCTACAGACAGGTTGCTCTCCAGATGCTCTGATCTGCATAAGTTATATATGTGAAAGGAGCCCAAGAAAGGAACACAAGAAAGCAGCCAGTGTATTGCTAAGTTGTAAGCCAAAAATGACCAAAGAAAGCTTGTGACTCAGACAAGCTTGTGATGTGGGAGGGCTGTTCATCTCGGGAGAGTGGCTAGAGAGACTCTGGGGAGCCCGACAACAGTGGTGGCAGCAAGGAAGGTTTGAAAGCTTCATTGAGTAGTGTGAAGAGCATTGTGATAACACTCACAAAGCTAATATCTATTGGGTGCCTGTAATGGAATGCAATTCTCCACTTACATTTCATATTTCCACACTCTTAGGACTTTCTGAAAAGAAAAGTCACCAGCAAACTTGGATAAAGAACAGTGTAGTGGCAAATGTGCTTAGGAAATTAGAAACAGAGGACTATTTTGAAGATACTTATAGATTTTCTCTGGAGGCATTTGCCCTTTTCCTCTGGAGACATTTGCTTCTTTTTAGAGTAAAGGTAAGGTCAATTTATTTATGTACTTTTTGGTAGAAACTTTTCTGCAGTCTTTGGATAAACTCCAAGTCCCATACTTTTAATTTATTGGCTCTGGGGGTTTATGCGCCATACCAGATGGTACCCAGGGGCTACTCCCAGTTCTATGCTCTAGGGTTACTCCACAGGTGCTCAGCGGGTTGTGTGATATTAGGGATTGAACCCAGGGCTTCAGCATGCAACACTTGTAGCCTAGTTATTTAAGGTCTCCCCTGAACTAAATCTCATCATTTTGGGTTTTCTATTATTATTTTCTGGTACAATCTTGATTGTTCATTCTAAAGCAGGATTTTGCTATGTAAAATCAGGATTTTGCTATGTCAACCCAGGGGATTCAGAGCTCAGATGCTCTGTGAGTAAGAAATTATCTTTTCTTTAATCCACAAACCTCTAATTTCTTATAAGAATATGTATGTATATGAGGTCAAACAAATAGTGAGCATTCAGAAAGCCCATCTTTAAACCCTAGTATACACCATCCACCAAGCACTGCAACGAGTCTCTCAAAACAACCCCCCACCCCCGCAAGTATATATAATATAAACACATCTGTGTCTAGGGCTGGAGTGATAGTACAGTGGATAGAGTGTTTGCCTTGCATGTAGCCAAACCAGATTAAATATTCAATACTTTATATGGTTTCTTGTGCCCTCCAGGAGTGATCTCTGAGCACAGAGCCAATAGTAAGCCCTGAGCACCACCAGATGTTGTCCCAAAACAAAACAAACAAACAAATCAACCGAACAACAAAAAAAGCCCCCAAACCAAAAACCAAAACCCATAAAGATCCACGTACATCTAAGTACATGGCAGATATCATATAACTTAACATGATATGTTTAAATACTTAAACAAAAATAAATAAAACCCTGACCATTTTACAGATTAGAATACTAAAGTTCACTAAGTTTCTACTTACTTAGCATCTGTCTGATCAGTAACAGCTGGGTTTAAAGTTCAAATATTTGACACTGACATATGTACTCTTGGTATCTACTGATCTATTGAGTGGTGGTATAGAGATCAAGTCATTTGTTCTTTTATGTCTCAGATTCCCCATATCTAATGCAAACGTATATAAACCAGATTATAAACCTGGTAAACAATTCCATAATTAAAAATTTATGTTTTTCCCCTACTATGTTGTTCTCCTTTTTCCCTTTTCCACTGTTCTATCATGATTTCCTGTGCACAGAACATTCCAACCTGTCTCCTAATCCTTGTTGAGGTATTACCACCTGGAAGCTGTCTTCATCAAATCCCACTCCTCAAGGCTCTATCTCTCACAGCCTCCTCTGTCTGCAGCACTGATTTGCCTAGTGTTGCATTTGACCTCTTTTACTTTACCTACAGTTAATTTCTTTCAAAAATAATTTCAAAATTCAACGCGTGTGTGGAAATATGCATTTTCATGGCAATTCTCAGTTTCACAAGTATTTGATTTGACAATAGATATTTAAGCAATATAAGGGATTAAAAATTATAACATAAATATAGTTTCTGGCTTACACATCAATAACTCTAGCCAGTATGTTTATTATGTCATTATTTTAACAAGCGAGTATAATTCACACATTACACTTGGTCTTTCAAAAATAGTCATACATACGGTGGGTCAGAGCAATGGTACAGTGGGTAGAGCACTTGCCTTGCACACAGCTGACCAGGGTTCGATCCCCAGCACAACATATGGTCTTTCAAGCCACCCTCCAGGGGTGATTTCTGAGCACGGAGCCAGGAGTAAGCCCCGTGCTCTGCCAGGTGTGCCCTCTAGCCCCAGAAAATTTAAAGTTTATAATTTAAAGGATTTGGAAGATGGTTAAGGGTCTTAAAACAATTGCCCAGCAAGTGTGAAGCCACAAGTTTGAACTCCAGGGTCATTCATAAAAGCTGAAGCAATTCTGACAACTCTGCTATTAAGAGATGCCAAGCAGGAAATGGCCAGAAGACCCTGGCAAGGTGAAATAAACAAATATTTTTATAACTGGGCTGCAAATGTGGCTCAAGGGATAGAGTGCATAGTTCTCATGGGCAAAACCCTGGGTTCTATCTCCAGCACTACATGGCCCCATGATTGAAAAAATAGTTGGTTCTGAGAGATAGTACAAGAGATTAGGCACTTATCTTGCATGCAGCTGACCCCAGTTCAAATCACCTGCACCATACTTTGTCCCTTGATCCTGGCCAAGGGTCATTGCTGAGCACAGAACCAGGAATAGCCCCTCTGAGCACTGCTGGGTATAAGATTCCCTCAAAAAACAAGTTTAGGGGAAGAGATATAGCTTAAATAGTTGCAGTCTCAGATTCAATCCCCAGTACTGCAGGGCACCTCAAGCATCACTGGGAACAGTACCTTTCTTCCCCTGTCCGCACCACTGAGTCAAGAAAAGCACCCAAGCATCACACACAAGATGTACGCCAATCCCATGAAAAAAAAGGAAAAAAGAGAAAAGAACTTATAGTCAATGAGGAGGTAGGCTAGAAACTAATGGAATACTTACTGTTCTAGGCAGGTCACTACATTGAGCCCAAGGATTCTGCTTCCTGTTATTCAAATTCTTGTGTAATCCCCTCTTGTTTGTGACCTGAACTTAGAATTTTTTTTATACTTAATTACTATAATACATTACAAGTGATGGGATATCATGCTCATGATTAAGTTACAGAAGTGATGTGTCTTGCTCTCTTTTTAAAAAAAAAATTCAAGACTCTTTATTTGGGAGGAAGTGGGCTGGGGCAATAACTGGTGGTGTTCAGGGTATATTCTTGGCTTTGTGCTCAATAGTAACTCCCATATGGTGCCCAGTGACACCTGGACTTCAAACCAGGATTGTGGCCAAAGGCAGTGCATGCAGGATAAGTGCCTTCCCTCCTGTACTCTCTCTTCAGCTCCTTCCTAACTCTCTTTTACCAACTTTATCTCCCATCTTCTTCCTTGCCGCCATATTGAGACATTTTCTATAGAAAGGCCACATGGCAAGGAGCCAGTTGCCCATAATGAACCGAGGCCTCACTTCATTAAGTGGATCTTGCTGATAACAAGTTGAATGAGCTTGGAGGTAATTCCTACTTAGTTGATTCTTCAAACGAGACATCATCTCCTGATGACAGCTTAATTGCAGCCTTATGGGAGACCCCAAAGCAGAAGATCCAGCTAAGCTGGTCCATAGAATCCTTAGAAGTTGTGATAGAATAAATGTGTGTTCGTTTTTTGTTTGTCTGTTTGATGCTGTGAACCGAATTCAGGGCCTCTTATTTGTGAAGTTCGCACTCAACCACTGAGCTACATCCCCCACCGACACTGTTAAGTTTAGAGAAGATTTGCTTACCTACAGTGCACGCTTGGTTGTACTATTAACTGCTGTAATAATAACTTTCATGGTAACTGCTATAAAATGAAAGGATGGGATAAAAGGTTGTAACAGGATTTTATGATATACATTTAGATTTAAATTTCCTCCACTAAATAGATTTGAATTTTATCAAATGCTGTAGTTAAAAGGTCGCTTTTAGTGAGACTAAAGAAACCATTTACAATAAGGATTTCTATTTGAATAAAGTCTTACACAAAGAACTCTCATTAAAGTCAGTTATTGTAGTTAAAAAGCAAACAAGGTCCTGAAATTTGCCCCTGCCCTGCAGACTTGAGGTCTAGAATTCAACCCAGCACCAACTCACATGCTGAGTGTGGTCCCAACAGCATGGCTGTTTGGGATCTCCCGTCTCTGAAACAGCTCTGCCCAGTGTGTGCAATTCCAAGTTTTTTAAACAACAACAACAGGTTCTAGACTCACCGGAATGTGGGGAAGAAAGCTAGCCACAGACCAGGAGCTGAGGTTGGATGCGGCCATGGGGAGACACTATGAGAGCCCATGGGTCCTTGGTATCTGGAGTAGTACAATCCCATGTTTTCTGTGATCACTTGCCACCAATAAGGTGACAGACAAGAAAAGAAACATCTTCTCTTACAGTTCTAGAGGGTGACAGTCCCAAATCAAAGTGTCCCTTTCCTCAAGGCTTGTCTTGGCTCACTCCTGTGACTGTGGCATTTGTTTTGGTCCAGTTCTCCAGCCTCAGTCTCCATGGACACACTGTCTCCTCTTTTCTGTGTTTCTATCTTCCCTTTGTATATCAATTTTCTGTTTTCTTCTAAGGATGCATGTGATTACATTTGGAAGTCAGCCTAGAAGATACCTCTCAAGAATCTTGACTTCAAATCACCTTAACTTTAAATCACACCCCGCTCACCTCCAACAAAGTCACATTCACAGGCTCTAGGGACTAGCAGGTGTTTTTTGGGCTCGGGAGGAGGCCACAATGCCTAGTTTTATCTTACTTTCTCCTGAGCTTTTAAAATCACTTAAAAATCACTTAACTTCCCGTTAGTCGTCGATTTGCTCGAGCGGGCGCCAGTAATGTCTCCATTTGTCCCTGTCGCGTGCTAGTGTAGCCCAATAGCATCTGTTCGCTCCGGGAACATGAAGGGCCTCAAACCGATCGTTCATGATCTTGACGAAGAAGTCTGACCATCTGGTAGGTGGGCGGCCACGCGGTCTTTTGACATCCCGTGGAATCCAGTCAGTAACAGCTCTAGTCCAACGGTCGTCTTTAAATCTCATTACGTGACCAGCCCATCTGATTTTCGACACCTTGGCAAATGAGACAGCGTCCCTGATCCTTGATCGTCGACAGATGTCAGAACTCCGGATTCTTTCTCTCATTTGAGTGAAACATGATATTCCAAGCATAGCTCTTTCTATTCTTCTTTGGGAGACCTGAATAGCGTTCTCATCTTGTTTGCGTAGGGCCCAGGTCTCTGAGGCATATGTTAATGCAGGAAGAACAGTGGAATCAAAGAGATGTGCCCGGAGCCGGAGGTTCTTCGTCCTCTTAGCTATTTCTTGAAGGCGTTCCAAGGCGTTCCAAGCCGCTCTCTTCCTCCTGCACAGCTCGGGTGCCAGGTCATTTGTCATGTTGACCTCTCAACCTAGGTACACATAGCTGTTGCATTCGGAGATGGTCGTTCCATTGAGAGCGAATGGGGCGTCAGGAACAAGACTGTTTCTCATAAACATTGTCTTCATAAGATTCAGCTGTAGTCCTACCTTTCCACACTCACGGTCAAAGTCGGCCAGCATTTGTGCCGCTTGGCTGATGTTTGGTGTTATTAAAACAATGTCATCAGCAAAGCGGAGGTGGTTTAGTTGCCGACCATCTATCTTCACTCCCATTCCTTCCCATTCCAGTCGTCGCATGATGTTCTCGAGGGTGGCACTGAAGAGTTTCGGTGAAATGGTATCACCCTGCCGCACCCCTCTCTTGACATCAACGATCACTTCTTTGTAGAATGGTGAGATCCTGGTAGTGAATCCGCAATACAGCTCACAGAGGATCCTGATGTATTGGGCTTGAATGCCCTGATTGGCTAGGGCTTCAATGACCGCTTCCATCTCAACAGAATCAAAGGCCTTCTTTAAATCAATGAACGTTAAACAGAGTGGCATCTTGAACTCCCGAGAAACCTCAATGAGCTTGGTTATTGTGTGGATATGGTCGATGGTGCTGAATCCTTTGCGGAACCCTGCTTGCTCGCATGGTTGTCCTTCATCTAGTGTTCTGCCAATCCTATTTAGGATGACTCGAGTGAACAACTTGTAGATGACAGACAATAGGCAGATCGGGCGATAGTTGTCAATGTCATGGATGTCTCCCTTCTTGAACAGTAGTACGGTCCTGCTGGTTTTCCATTGGGACGGAACCTTGCATTCAGATAGGTAGCGAGTGAAGAGCCGAGCCAGTGTATTGATGAGTACTGACGGCAGGTTCTTCAGGTGTTCAGGTCTGACCTTGTCTGGGCCGGGTGCTGTTTGTTTCTTTACCGAGGAAATGGCGTGTCGGATTTCGGAAGGGAGAACGTTGGGAACGACATATCCATCCTGTGGAATTTGGTATGTAGCCAAGTGGACATGGCTATCGAAGAGATTTGAGTAGAATTCATGGATAATCTCCATTGCCGTTCTGGAGGATGTGATGGATCCATCAGGACGTCGGAGGGTAGTCATCTTGGTCTTATAGTTGGCGAAGGCAGGCGGGCGTTACGAATACTTTTCCCGGCTTCTGCCGCATCTACCAGTACTTCTGCTCTTCTCTCTTTGAGGTCTTCCTTGATCGCATCTCTGCACTGCTTTGCGAGCTCGGACGTTAGCTTGCGGTTGCCTGAGGCATGTGCCAAACCACGCTGGCGAATTAGCTCAAGAGTTTTCGAAGATAGGCGACTTTTTGTGGCTATCTCTCTCTTGGCGTTCCTCTCACATTCATGGAGGTGCTGAACCAGTCGATCGTATTCCTCGTCAATGTTGTCAACAATGGCATCTTCCCATGTTGCCGCAATAGTACCAAAGAGTTCCCAGTTGGTGGTCATTCTGGGAGTTCTCTTTTTGAACTTTGCAGCCCTTTCTCCCCGCTCTGTGAAGTAGAATTTTGCATGAAGGAGACGTCTCCTTCGTGCAAAATTCTCCTTCGAGCTTTTAAATTTTATTTTGATCTCCTGAACTTTTGAATTGAGTGTGACTACTCTTGTTTGGGCAGAGATGCTCATGGACTTGAGATCAGGTAGTCATGTCAAAGTTAGTGAGGAGTCCTGAAGAGAGAGAAGCAAGTGAATCACAGTGAGTCAGCCAGATCATATGATCATCAACAACATAAAACACTCTCAGGGTTAGAGAGTTAGTGCAAGGGTTAAGTTGCTTGCTATGAATGCCACATGGTCCCTCCAGCACCACTAAGAGTGAACCCTGAGCACACACTCAGGAGTTAAGCCCTGAGCATAGCCAGGTATGACCCAAAATCTTTCCTCTGTCTTCCTCCCAGGAAAAAAAAAAGGGGAAAAAGAAAGAAAACCAAGTTTAGAATTGTGGAATATTCAGTATTTCCCAGAGATTTTCAGAAACATTCACACCAGAGAACTTAATAAGACCACTGCCCATATTTAATCAGGTGTGTGTGTGTGTTTGTGTGAATGTGCACAAATACAAATTATTGTTTGGGAACATTTAAAAGAAGTGTAGACAATCCTGGACTTTGAAAACTGTTAAATTATGAGTGTTTTCTAAATTTTCCTTGCCTTGATTTTATGAAAACATGGCCAGCTATGTTTAAAAAACTTTGTTTTTTAAATACCCAATTTAATTATAATTCTCAATTTTGCTTGAATATTCACCACTTTTGTATTCCTCACTGTCCATCTTATTAAACTGCATTTATGCACTACTGTTTTTAAGGGAACTTTCTCTGTAGTTGGCCTATTACCCTATGCCACAAATGGAGCAGAAAATACACAACTGGAAAAGTGCTGACACAGGTCAGGAAAGATGTCCTTAAAGCATCCTCTCTTCTTCCAGGAATACATTTTGATATTGGGTAGAGATTACTCAGAGCAGAGGTCATTTGAACTAAGAACTGTCTATTTGATGACTATTGGGTATCTACAGAAGAAGCTACATCTAAGTCAACTAAGATACAAACAGGAATGGGAGAGAAATAATGAGGTGGACTGGAGGAAACAAGGACACTGGTATAAGACCTGGGGTGCACTGGTGGTAGTGAAGCACAATAGCTGTGTACATCAAAACCATAAGCACTAACACTACTGTAAAAGTGTGATTCAAACTCTAATTATTTTTTTAAGAGCTTACCAAGGGGATGAGGGCTGGGAGGATTTTGAAACCTTACTGGAGCAAGCTTGACACTGCTAGTAGATCTGGAGTTGTGATATTGTATGCCTGAAAGTCTGTTATTGACAGTATTGGAAATTACAATGTTGAAATGAAATTTGGTGGTGAGGAACAGACCCAAATAGGGACTTTTTTCTTAATAAGAATTCAGAAGTTGAGTTATAATATGAAGCAATAGCTCTAGTTGAGGCATTGAAGATGTTGAATACCATTTAGCCCAGAGAAAACAATAAGGTTTTCAGTGGAGACTGGGTCTTATGTTTTTTGAAGTTGAGGCAGTTGCCATTTAAAAATTATTACCAGGACAGGTGACATAGTTCATACCTCAAATGCTTGAAGGCCTGAATTTGATCCTCGGTATTACATGCCCCACACCCATGCCAGTGCCACCAGGTACCACTGGACCTGAATATTACAGCACCGCTGCCCTCAGCACCAGACCATTAGGTAGGCTTGGACCACTGGACCAAGTGTCTCTAGGAGTGGCCCCTGGGCCACATTGCCGCTGGGAGACCTCTATAAAAGTTATTATAAGCTGAAGTCAGAAAGATAATACAGGATTTAAGGTTTTTGCTTTGTATGCTGTCATCCTCCACCCACTGTTCAGTCACATATTGCCCCCCCACCTCCCGCTTTTATTTGGTGAAGCATGCTTCTGCCTCAGGCGCTTGCACTTAAGTTTCTTCCCTAGAAGTCTCACAGTAATTTTCCTCACTTCATTTCACCAAATGACGTCTTCTCACAGGTCTTCCCTGACTTAAACAGCATCTTAAATAGCAGATACCCACCGTCATCCACCCCCTAATTCTGCTTCACTTTTCTGTGTTCAACTAATTCTATCTGGCTGTTTTGCATATTGTTTTACTCTCATAAAAATAAGTCCTAACAGGTACTGATATGGTCTACATTGTTCACCGCTCAGTCTTCTGCACCTAACTGGTACTCAGGAAATGGTTTTTGGTGTTGTTAGTGTATCAAGTCAGCTTTGATCCTGACTTGAGTCTCAGCCTACATTCTCTTGATCAAATCAGTTTGGTCCCCAGTTTTCAAGTCATTTTTGACCAACCGATGTTAGCTGTAAAAGCATATCTCAAAGTATGTGCATCTCTTTTGATTTGACCCTCTTCTTGTTTTCATGGGACTCCATGGCCTTCTCAGTCCTCCAGCTCTGGGTATTTTAATTTTTGTGCCATCCAATTTCCACAAAACTCAAGGTTTCCATTTCTCTGACTTCCAAACCCTCACCCAATCTGCATCTGGGGATAACCAAGCTTGGTGCACCGTAAATTTCTTGGTCTATGATCATGGCCTTACTCCTCACTGGAACTGGGGAAGTAAGCATATCGTTGAAACAAGATCTTAGAATAGGGATGTTGGGTGACAAAGATCAATGGTACCACTTGGGAATTTTCTGTTGTCTCAGATTTGGCAACTGGATCTCATGCTAAGGACCAAAAGCACAAAGTACCCATATTCTAAGAAATGGGAGCTATGGTGCCAGTTCTCACCAGTATTACTAAGATTCTTTTCAGCTGAACAAGCACAAAACTTCCCTCTCCTCTGTGATGTGAATTTTTGTAAAAGATAGAGAAAAAACTCTTCTATTTTCCTTCCTCCCACACCTTATTTAAGCACTGTGGTTTACATAGTTCATGATGATTTGTTACAGGCATTCAATATTCCAACACCAATTCCACCACCACTGTCACCTTCCCTCCACCATTGTCTTCATTTTCCCAATGTCTTGTCAAGCCTACCCACATAGCAGGCCATCGATAATTTATTTTATACTGCATGTTACCCCTAACTGGCTAATAGAATAATCAAAAAATGTTTCTGTAGAGGAAACTTTTTTAAATTGTATCTCACCATGGGAACATTAATTTCTTGTCTGGGGATTTACTAAGCTGTTGTTGCAAGTTTACCTTCTGTGTTAATGTTTTGTTATCTGAGATTGGTTGGTTCTTTCATTACCTTCCATCAATCTGCTACTGTGATATCAGTGTTGTAGATATTGGAGATGTTGTGCTGCTGTGAATGTGGCTGAGTGCTCCAGAAAATCCAATTTTTTAACTTGGTAGTTGGGCTGGAGTTAATTATTTAACTGAATGGTATCTTTGGGGTGTGGTAGTGGCTGCTGGGGCTTTGTTTGAATGGGAGCTCACCCGCCCCCTCCTAGAGTGCCCCGGAGTTCTCAGCCAAAAACTGGAGTTCAAGAAAATTTTGCAGCTAAGTGACCTCTTTTGAGATTTATTTGAGTTTCTGGAAGAAGACCAATGAGCTTACATACTGGCAGTGATGGGATGTGGGTATGATTGCTAGGGTTACCAGAAGTAGAGGGAGGTTAAATGAGATTGCCCATCCTGAACCTGAGAAAGCCTGAGAAATTTTCTTGTGTTTTGGTTTATTTGCTGGTGGTGGTTTCTTGATAATTATGAGGGCAGCTCAGGGAACCAGTCCACTCTGAGAATAATCAGAGTTCAGGTGGTGCTCAGGGATTCACAAGATGCTTGGGATCAAATCCAGGACCTACATACATAGAATATGTATGCTCTACCATTTAAGCCATACCCCTAGATCAAAATCCCACTCAAGGGAATACATCCTACAGAATTTACAAGATACATTTTTATATCTTATATCCCAAACATACAATTATATATATATGTATATATATATATATATTATTCCTGCAATTAAGTGTCATCATTAGTAGTGCTCTAAGAAACATATGTGATGTCTGGGATCAAACTGGTGAGCCATGTGCAAAGCAAGTACTTTATCTTCTGTGCTATCACTCTGGCCCCTTTAACTTAAAAAAATCTTTTAAGTTAAATAACTGCTTCTATTTTTTATTTCCCATTTCTTCTTTCCCTTTGTTGTTATTGAATGCAGTGTGTGGGTTTCACACGTTTGTTGGGGTACCGGAAATTACAATCGCAGAACCTCACACCACATGCCCAGGGCTTCAAACCTGCAAAGCCAATACCCTACCACTGAGTCAAATCTCTGAACATCCCCTCTGCTCCCCACCCCCGACCATAAAAGTATATAATCCTTGTTGTACAAAGACCATCCTTTAAAGCCAAGTTCCTCTTAACATAACAGATGAAAGAGAATGAGAAAGGAAGGAGACATTGAAATACTCAGCAATGGCATCGCTGGACGGCTACATGCAAAAAAGTGGGCTCAGAACTCTGCCTAACACCATGTACAAAAGTAAGATCAAAATGGATTAAAAACCTCAACATCAGACCAGAAACCATAAGGTACATTGAAGACAAAGTTGGCAAAACCCTCCATGACATTGAAGCTAATGGTATCTTCAAAGATGCCACGCCACTGGCCGAGCAAGTGAAAACAGAGATAGATAAATGGGACTATCTTAAACTAAGAAGCTTCTGCACCTCAAAAGAAACAGTGATCAAAATACAAAGACAGTCTACAGAATGGGAAAGGATATTCGCCGAACACATATCTGACAAGGGGTTGATATCAAGGATATACAAAATACTGGTTGAACTCCACAAGAAGAAAACATCCAACCCCATCAAAAAATGGGGCAATGAAATGAACAGAAACTTTCTCAAAGAAGAAATCCAAATGGCAAAAAAGCACATGAGAAAATGCTCTACATCATTAATTATCAGGGAGATGCAGATCAAAACCACAATGAGATACCATCTCACACCTCAGAAACTGGCCCACATCCAAAAGAACAAAAGCAACCAATGCTGGCGCGGATGTGGCGAGAAAGGGACACTCTTTCACTGTTGGTGGGAATGTCGACTGGTTCAGCCTTTCTGGAAAACAGTATGGACGATTCTCAAGAAATTAGAAATTGAGCTCCCATTTGACCCAGCAATACCACTCCTGGGAATATATCCCAGAGAGGCAAAAATGTATAGTCGAAGTGATATCTGCATTTGTTTGTTCATTGCAGCACTCTTTACAATAGCCAGAAACTGGAAGAAACCTGAATGCCCAAGAACAGATGACTGGTTAAAGAAACTTTGGTACATCTACACAATGGAGTACTATGTAGCTGTTAGAAAAGATGAAGTCATGAAATTTATATACAAGTGGTATAACATGGGAAGTATCATGCTAAGCGAAATGAGTCAGAAAGAGAGGGATAGACATAGAAAGATCGCATTCATCTGGGGAATATAAAGAAACAAAATATGAGATTAATACCCAACAATAGCTGAGATCAACACCAGGAGGATTACTCCATAGCTTAGAGGCCAGCCGGGCATTCTAGGGGAAAGGGCAGCTCAGATAGAGAAGGGAGCACCAAATAAAGGGTGTTTGGAGGATCCTCCCAGGAGGGGAGATGCATGTTGAAAGTAGACTATGGACTGAACATGTTTGCCACTCAAAGCCTCTTTTGCAGACCACAAAACCCAATAGGAGAGAGAGAACACAGGGGATTGCCCTGCCACAGAGGCAGGGTGAGATGGGAGGGATGGGGGTGGGAGGGATATTATCCATGGTGGTGGAAAATGGGCACTGGTGGAGGGATGGGTATTTGATCATTGTATAATCGAAACCCAAGCACAAAAAATTGTAAATTTACAACTGTACCTCATGGTGTTTCACTAAAAATAATAATAAAAAAATCATGCATAAAAAAAAGAAATACTCAGCAACATGGAAAAAAAAATCCATCCTCTGATCAACAGAACTCTTAGGCTCCTTGTTTAATCTTTCACTTCCTAATTTGCACAGATGCTTCCAGTAGAAAGAGCTCTGCCCATCCATACCTATGCTTATTTTGTTCAAGGGGAGAAAAGATTATAACTATTCTAGCTCTGTCTACCTCTCTCCTGCCACTGCTTGTACTCTTGCAATGAGTATTTTTTTTCTCTCTGAGATTCATTTGGGATATTCCTTTAGATTCATAGAGCCCTTATTTTTGACAGTGTTAAGAACTGAACCCAGGACCTCACATATACAAAGGAAGTGCTCTGCCACTGAGTCAAAGTCCCAGCACATAAATCTTTCATTTTGATTTTTGTTTCTTTAGCGTTTTTAAGGGCTGGAGTGATAGCACAGTGGGTAGGGTGTTTGCCTTGCATGCAGCCAAAATGGCTGACCCGAGTTTGATTCCTCCGCCACTCTTGGAGAGCCCGGGAAGCTACCAAGAGTATCTTGCCCACATGGCAAAGCCTGGCAAGCTACCCATGATGTATTCGATATGCCAAACACAGTAACAACAAAGTCTCACAATGGAGACATAACTGGGCCCTCTCGAGAAAATAGATGAACAATGGGAGGACAGTGACAGTGGCAGTGGCTTTTTTAAGGGAGGGGAGTGGGGGCACACATAGTGGTGCTCAGGGTTTACTCCTGGCTCTGTGCTCAGAGATCACTCCTGGTAGGGACTTGGGAGACTGAGTGGTGCCAGGGATGGAGCCCTGGTGAGCCTGTGCAAGGCATGTGCCCTGCCTTCTCTACTATCCTCTGGCTCTAATCCTTTATTTTATAGTATCTAACCTCTTGGGCTGGAGTGATAGCACAGCGGGTAAGGCATTTGCCTTGCACACGGCCAACCCGGGTTCTATTACTCCACTCCTCTCAGAGAGCCCAGAGAGCTACAGAGAGTATCCTGCCAGCACAGCAGAGCCAGGCAAGCTCCTCGTGGAGTATTTGACAAGCCAAAAGCAGTAACAAATCCCACAATGGAGATGTTACTGGTGCCCACTCAAGCAAATCGATGAACAATGAGAGGTCAGTGCTACAGTGCAGTGTCAACCTTTTATTTTGTCCGATAGTGAATTTTTTTCCTTTTATGTAGGAGTACTGCTATTTATTCAGCCACTGATTAGCTGATTGAATTGGGCATGAACTCCATCTTACTTTTTTTTTCATTTTTTATAATTTTATTTATTGAATCACCGTGAGAGCAGTTACAAAGTTTTCGGGTTTAAGTCTTGGTCATACAATGAAACACCCGTACCTTCACTAGTGCCCATTCTCCACCACCAAAAACCTCAGTATACCCCCATCCCACACTCTCCCCCTACCTGTGAGGCAGATGATTTTCACATTACTCTCTCTCTACTTTAATTACATTCAATATTTTGACACCAAATCCACCATTATTATTTGGGATTTTACCCCAACACTCAGATCTGCTAAAAGGCAACAGTAGACAATTTGTTTTCTATTGCTGGTTAAGAATAACATATGATGTCACATGGTTGCAGAAGTGGCCGCGCAATTTTGAAATTTTGACATTTTAACACTCAAATCTGAAGGGATTTCTGCCCAAACCTGCTGGATTCCGAGATTTGCTCCTGAGTCTCTGGGATCATGGCTGTTAAGCAGCTTGATCAGGAGCCAGAAAGGCTGTTTATGAGTGGTGACTTGGGATTTGTTGGGATGGGGAGGGAAGGGCCGGCTTCACCCCCATCCTGTGAGGCCCTACATGTCCCATCACTGAGGGCCCAAACCTGACTGTCCAATGGCCTCTGGAGGATTGACGGACACCGAGCCACCTAGAGGGAGCAGGTGGAGGGACAGCACCCTTCACCCCTGGGGTGGCCCAGTGACAGCAAATTACTGTGGGTCCGGACGCATTTCTGCCCAAAGCCACTGGGCTTCGAGATTTGTTTCTGAGTCTCTGGGATCATGGCTATTAAGCAGCTTGAGCAGGAGCTAGAAAGGTTGTTCATGGCCAGTGACTTGGGTCTCATTGGGATGGGGATGAAAGGGCTGCTCCACACCCATCTCATGAGCCCCACGTGTCTCATCACTGTGGGCCCAAACCTGATTGTCCAGTGGCCTCTGTAGGATGGCAGCCACTAGGCTGCCAAGGAGAACAGGCCAAGGCACGAAACCTATTCCCACCTGGGCTGGCCCAGCACCGGTAACCTACTGCAGGGACTGGATGCATTTCTGCCATAAGCCAATGGGTTTCAAGATTTGTTTCTGAGTCTCTGGGATCATGGCTGTTAAGCAGTTGGATCAAGAACCAGAGAGGCCTTATCTCCAATTATATAGCTGTGCCAGAGGTGGTTTTTGGGTGTGTCTCTCACATACCTAACTTTTGGCCTTTTACTTTCTTGGTAAACTTTGCCCCAAGTTATTGGGGTGTGGCCAAAGGCACAGCAGCAGGACTGGAGCAATAGCACAGTGGGTAGGGCGTTTGCCTTGCACGCGGCCGACCTGAGTTCGATTCCCAGCATCCCATATGGTCCCCTGAGCACTGCCAGGAGTAATTCCTGAGTGCAGAGCCAGGAATAAACCCTGTGTATTGCCGGGTGTGACCTAAAAAAGCAAAAAAAAAAAAAAAAGGCACAGCAGCAATTTTGGGGTATCTGGAAGTCTGAAGGTGCCATCAGGCTGCTGATGCACTCGCCTCACAGGTACAGATTGACCTGCTGGCGGCACCATACCCCCATAGTGAAATTTTTACTTCATATATCATATTTCTTATATCTCTGGAAATTGTTTTATCTTCTCTCAGAGTTTTCATTTTTTTACTACTTATTTCTTCTTTGTGTTTGTATATTCTTTTAAGCCCTTCGACTATTTATGGTTGGAGCGACAGCATTTGCCTTGCACGCGGCTAATTCGGGTGACTGGGATTCAATTCCTATTCCCCTCTCGGAGAGCCCAGCAAGCTACTGAGAGTCTCTTGCCCGCATGGCAAAGCCTGGCAAGCTACCCGTGACTTACTCAATATGCCAAACACAGTAACAACAAGTCTCACAAGTTACTGGGCCCACTCGAGCAAATCGATGAACAACGAGAGGACAGTGATACAGTGCTACAGCATATATATATATATATATATATATATATATATATATATATGGCAATAGGTCTGTTGGGACAGAGAAGCAGCCCTGGACAGATGAGCTATGTCCTAAGAGAGACATGAGAAGTTCCACGCCTCTCCAGAGTCAGCAGAAGTGGTGTGGGGCCTGGAGAGACAGCTCAGTAGCTGGAGATAGCTCACACGGCTGCAGTGTATGCTTTACCTACAGGTGACTCTGGTCAATTCCTTTTATCTTGTAGTCCAACTAGCACTTCGAGAAGCTACCTTTCATTACAAAACTTGGAGTAGCCCCTAAGTACCACTGGGTGTGGCCCCAATACAAAAACAAACTGATAGCCCAAACTCTCCAGCTTCTGGAAAACTATTAACGCATATTCGACTGTTAGCTTTAGTTCCCATAGTAGAACTGGTAACCCACAATGAAATTGATACACCGGATTCTTATTTTCAGGGTAGGGACTTTATCTTAGCTGTACCACCCTAAAGTTCACCATGGCAGTTTCATTAGTGGTTAGAAAGGGGTGAAGAGATGATTCCAGGTAAAGGGAATGAGTTACCCAGGAACACACCTACAAACCACCCCTCTGCCATGCAGAAGGGAATTGAACTAGCACTCTTATGTCCACGCAAGGCAGGCTGCTATTCAACTGCCTGCTGCAGTTCCTCTATGTTTCTGTCCTCTTCCAATAAACTGTGTTCAGAAACATCTGGAACGTCAGTAAATTCCTTTGTGTTTTACCTCCAAGAACTTGTTTCTCCCCCCCGGGAGGTTTTCTTGTTTGTTTTTGTTTAAAGTTCTTGTCTACTCACACCATCATCTGTTCTGTTAATTGGTTTTGTTTCTGAGGGGGTTTCCACGCGTTGCCCAGTAAAACAGGAGTTTCCATGGGCAAGTCTCTGACAGCTGGACTGGAGGGGGGGAGGGGTGATGCAAGAGTCTGTGGATATGGGGCTGCTTGGACCCTGCAGTGTCAGGGATACCTGGGTCCCCTACACAATGTTGGGAGTCTCCAGGACTGCACTTAGAGATGACCAGGGAACTCTCTGCTACCAAGAATTGAACCCTATTCAGGCACATGCATGTGCCCTAACACTATTATCTCCTGGCCCCAGCATCATGTGTTTTTTTTCTGGGTGTGTTTCCATAACCATTCCTCCTACCCCTTTCCCACCCCCCAACCCCAGATTCTAGATTACATTTTTGCATGTATTTGTATGACCACTAATTAGATATTGGTGTTAAATTTCATGCTATTCAGTGGTGGATATTGATTTGTTCCTGTGAAAATTGACTTTGTTCTAGAAAGAAGTTTTTTTTTTTTTTTTTCAAATTACCCTGTGATCTTTTCCAGGATTGCTTTGAAGTTTCTCTTAGGACCTCTCTGGAGTCTAGTTAGTCACTTGAAGTCTAGTTAGTTGAATCCCACTTTTAATGTGTGACCTGTTTGGGTTTTCTACTAAATGCTCCACTGCTCTGCAATTTCTCCAGACTGGCTGGTGGGGACCTGCCTGAATCAGTCTCAAAAATCTGTGAGCTTTGAAAACATATTGTCTCCTAAGTTTCCTAGTAATTGTTCTTTTCTAGTTATCTGCATGGCCTTGGAGAGTTTCACCCTGTGTATACATAGATAGCTAAAATCTCAAAAGGACCTCTACGCAGGTTCTCAGTCTCTGTGAAGCTGCCTTCGCTCCACTAAAACGAACTCAGAATGACCACCACACTCTATTTGAGTTTTTCTTCTCTGACTCAGGGCTAAGAATAGGAAGGTCAGGGTAGCACTGTAGCACTGTCCTCCCGTGTTCATCAATTTGCTCGAGCGGGCCCAGAAACATCTCAACGTGAGACTTGTTGTTACTGTGTTTTGCATATTGAATACGTCACAGGTGCCTTGCCAGGAACGTCAGGGTGCTTGGTAAAATTCATCTAGTTTGGTCCCCTTCTCTTGGAATGCACTGTGTATCATCCAATGTCAGGAAAACAGTTGGTTTTGTTCTTTTCTTAAATTCTCTAATCTAGGACAATGAGGAGTGAACATCTGAAGTAGTGCATTACAATTTCTCTCTCTCTCTCTCTCTCTCTTTCTCTCTCTCTCTTTCTCTCTCATTATTTTAGACAAACCAGGCAGTGCTCAGGGGCCACCCCTAGAACAGTGCTTGGTAGTCCTCCCACATACTAAGCCTATGCTCCAGCACTTTGGGCTGTCTCCCTACCTGTTTCTCTATAATCACCTAAAAATAAATGGAGCCAAGATCACGGCCCACATGGAACTAGACTTAATTTATCTAGCAGATACTGTGAACTGTTTCAGCTTGTAGTTCATTTGCTGGAGAGTGTCTTCAGAACCAGTCATAGATTCTGAATCTTTCTCTTCTCAGGTTCCTATAGTCTCATTTCTCTGAAAAGTTCCAAACTTTTTCTCAGAAAGTCTGAAACATTCTCATAGTGATGAGGCCCGAACTGAAGGAAGGTGAAAGAGGAAGCCTCAGTTTCCCCTTGCCAGTGAGAGAGGGAGCCACAGTTTTCTCTTTCCAGATGTTCCATCTCTCCTCCATTAACCTGACACACATTCCACGCCCAAGTTTCTGTCTCAGAATTCCTGGGGCTTCCCAGTAACATAAAACTTTCCCCTGGGCTTTAGGCTGACAGGGAAACTAAGATAATGGGCTATCCTGGAGTCTAGGCTGATGGGGAGACTGAGATAATTGTCAATCAAGCCCAAAAGATTTGTTTCTCCTTGCCAGTGAAGAAGGAAGCTACAGTTTCCCCCTTGCCACCTTTCCCCCATTGACCTGACACATTTCATTCCCAAAGTCCTGCCCCAGTGGTCAGAGATTTCCAGGACCATAAAACTCTATCCTGGAGCCTAGGCCAGCAGGGAGACTAAGATAAGGGGCAAAAATGCCCACAGAGATTTAGAACAGCTAGACATTCTTGTGATTTTCTGGCATCTTTTGTAAATCCTTGTCAACCGATAATGAACGCAAGAAACTTTTAAAAGGCTGCACACAAAACTTCCTCTTTTTTAAAAAAATTTTTTATTAGTGAATCACCGTGAGGTACAGTTACAAACTTACGAACTTTCATGTTTGCATTTCAGTCAAACGCATACAATGATTTACCCATCTCTCCACAAAACTTCCTTTAACTTAGTCCTATACTAAGTTTTTCTCACTTGGAGAGCTTCTTTTCTTTTCTCTTCCACTTTCCAATAAACTTTTCTACTTTCCAAATCTTTCCAACTCATTATTGAAAATATTGAAGAACCTGGGAATTGCAAATGAACACAGAGACCCTCTTATGCGTCATCTGCATGAAAGACAGCTCATGTGTGAACCAGTTATTGCAGAGGTGGAGACTTTGAGGCAGGCAGGGGCATCATCACATGGAATCCGGCCACCACAGAGACAGCCCTGATTTCAAGTGTATTATTCCCTTTCTTTTCTGCTCAAATAAAAGCACACCATTGCTTGCACTAAGATGTACTTCAACCAAGGACTTTCCTGCTTCTCAGTAAGGGTTCAGTGTTTGGATTTCACAACAATTCATAAATTGCACAAATCTTGTGACGCACCTTCACCTGGAGGGAGTGCCATTCAAGTTGCTGAAAGCTGTGTACAAAGCTCTAGGGTTGACTGGTGTGTGTGTGTGTGTGTGTGTGTGTGTGTGTGTGTATTTGGGGAGCTAAATATCAAGTTAATGTTCTCTGCCATTTCTGAGACATCAGAGAAATATTTTTTGCTGGTGTCCATGTGTAGAACCATTAAGCCCACTTACACAATTTTGTTTTACATGATATGAACAAAGGACCCTCAAAATTGCTTCAACATCACCAGTTATGGTCCCATAAAACAAAGTTACTAAGTTATCTGACACTTTTGATAATTAACATTTCTATTATTTCAGGGACTGACTACAGGAGACTAAAAAAGTATCATAGCATTCTATGTTGTAGAGCCTAAAACATGAGTTTATTTTTTTATTGTTTGTATTGATGCTGACATACTTCTGTTTATGACAGAAAGTATATTTGGATTTTTCTCTGAAAGTTAAAACCAGAAGGTAGTGATTTCATTTTATAAAACTTAACTATTTTCTGTTTGATATAGTTTAGTTTACAATAGTTTTGATTTCTTTTTTGCTAATGTCTAGTATGTATTTCTTAATGTAAGAAAAAATAACAATAAAGTGGCCAGAAACCCCCCCAAAAGATTGCTCCAACAAATTCATGGATTGAGTTAGACTGTGGATTTGAAAGGACTCTTTCTCCACATGGATTTAAGGCTTGCATAAGCCAGTTTATATTCATTCATGAGGAATGTTATTTTACCTTCAGCAGCACATGACCAGATAACGAGTGTGAAAGCAGCCTTCTTTAAGCCGTATGCTTATTGAGGTCTCATTTATTCTTCAAGGCCGGCTCAAATACTACTTCCTACAAGAAGTTGTGATCATTAGCTTTACATGCCACCTGACTAGGCTTATAACGCTGTTTTTTAATCAAATACTAATCTAGACATTGCTATAAAGTTTGTATTTGTGATCTCCACTAAATTGACTGTAAGTAAGGATTATCTTCAACAATATGGGCAGACCCTACTCAGTCACTTGTTTGCTATTCTCTCTTCTGAATTTTAGACTCACCAGATCCAATGTCATGTAATAGATGCAATAATTAGACGACAGAAATTTTAACACTATTGTAAACACATTGCCTTAACCAAACAGCAAAAATACTCTCGAAGGCTCGGTGGAAGAGCACTTGCATATATGAGACCCTGGGCTCAATTCTTGGTACCACATGCCAGTCCCATCACAGACAACCCTGGAGCACTGAGCCAGAGGTAGCCTCTCAGCACCACAGAAGTATTCTCTGAATACATATATTTTTAATCCATGTTTTATGCATGTATTATCTAAATATCAATCTATCTACATATATATTTATCCCATGTTTATAGAGGAATTCTCACCCAAACAGAAGATTTTTCTTTTTTTAAAAAAAATTTTTTTCCTACTGGTAACACGCAGTGGTGCTCAGGATTTACTCCTGGATCTACACACAGGGATCACTCCTGGTGGGCTCAGGGGATTTCAGGTATCTAATCTGTGTTGGTCCTGTGCAAGGCAATTGCACTACTCGCTGTATTATCACTCTAGCCCTGAAAACAGATTTTTCTGACATCTCCAATACAAAGTGATTTTTCCTTCTTCAGACTTAGCCCTCACTGCACAATACCTTTATTTTTATGATCACATATTGCCAGGTATATTAATGGTATATCAATAGGACAGACTAAGAGACTCAACAGTATGACAGTATGGTGACTTTGGTGCCCAAAGTTCAGTGTCAAAGGATTTGACTTGAGACCCTGAGTTGGATCCTTAGTATCACCTAACATATGGAGAGTACAATCCCAGAATCAGTGCTATTGGGGACCTCCCAAAGCATCACAACAATGCATGTGCACGCACCATGACTAAATGTGTGAACCCCAGCTCAGCACAGGTGCAGTATGCAAACCCTGGTCATTGTGAGAAGGGAAGGGGGAGAAAGAAATATTTCTTAAAGCACAGTATCAGGGGGCTGGAGTGATAGTAGAGCAAGTAAGACTTGTTTTACCATGTTGCACATGACCAACATGGGTTTGATCCCTGAACACTGAGCAGGGAATAGGCCCTGAGCACCATCAGTTGTGGTCTAAGATCCAAAAGAGAGAAGAGAGAAAAAGAGAGGGGGGGAAGAGAGGAGGAGGAGGAGGGGGGAAGGGGAAAGGGAAGGGGAAGGGGAAGGGGAAGGGGAAGGGGAAGAAGAAGAAAAAGAAGAAGAAGAAGAAGAAGAAGAAGAAGAAGAAGAAGAAGAAGAAGAAGAAGAAGAAGAAGGAGAAGGAGAAGGAGAAGGAGAAGGAGAAGAAGAAGAAGAAGAAGAAGAAGAAGAAGAAGAAGAAGAAGAAGAAGAAGAAGAAGAAGAAGAAGAAGAAGAAGAAGAAGAAGAAGAAGAAACAACAACCAGTATTTTTTTAAAAAGACTGTCAGCATTCAGGGGGTGAGCAGTGCGGTTTTACATGGTCAAGATCTCAGCCACAGGTTGAGCACATGATTTTGCATTCAGGAGGCTCAGGTTTGTCCCTTGGCACTGCCCCCCAGAACAACACCAGAAATAAGAGCAAAGAAACCCAGAATCTGCATTGTTCCATCACCTCCATGAATATTATCATCATCTGATTTTAAGCCCAAATTTATTTCATGACATTTGAGAGAAATTTCCAAAGTCCTGCGAATGTAACTTCTCTGAGTTACTGCTAATTCCTCAGACTTTTGTCTCTCAGCCTGCTAGGCAGAACATTTGGCAAGATATTGGAAAATTATTTATATTGCTTCACCTCCTCACAACAATATGACTATTATACTCATTTATCTTTCCAATACAAAATCTGCCAATTCATTGCACCTTTCAGCGTGTGAACTATAAACCTGCTCCTATCTCTCATCCCTCCAGCACCGTGGATATTCTGGCAGCTGGTCAGTTATGATCAAACTTTTCATGATTATCATCAAGAAACTCTGGGCACCCTAGATGGCTAAGATAAAGATAGGAAGGAAAAGTACTAACTCAGGATTCTTCTCACTTCGCTTTCCTTCCTTGTCCTTTAATAGTTACATCAGTTGCAGAGATACTTTCCCTTATATTCTAATTTTCTTTCCCAATGCCAAGTAAGATAACTCTGCAGGTCACATACAACATGAAAAGCAGCCCTGGAAAAACCTAATACTAAAAGTACTAAATTCACTGTGGCAGGGAGAGAGGGTCTGACTGGGCGATACGGAAACTACCTATAGTGTGTGTGTGTGTGTGTGTGTGTGTGTGTGTATGTGTATGTATGTGTATTGTGTATCACCTTTTTTATCCATCCATTCGCTATGGGACACTTAAGTTTTCCTCGTATCCTAGCTATGATAGATGTGGTTACAGTGAACAAAGGACAAATTAGTATTCAAGTTGGTATTTTCGTTTTCTTTGACTGAGTATCAATATATAGAATTTCTGGATAGTAGAGTTGTATTTTTAGGTCTATGAGGTGCTTTCAACCTGTTTTCTACAGTGGCTGCACAAAATTACATTCTACCGGTAGTGCAAAAATGGTTCCCCCTTTATTTTGCACACAATCACCAACACTTATTTTTGTGATTTTTAAAAATAAAAGTCAAGGGGCTGGAGAACAGCAGGTAGGGCATTTGCCTTGCACACGGCCAACCCGGGTTCAATTCCCAGCATCCCATATGGTCCCCCGAGCACCGCCAGGAGTAATTCCTGAGTAGCATGAGCCAGGAGTAACCCCTGTGCATCACTGGGTGTGACCCAAAAAGCAAAAAAAAAAAGAAAATAAATAAAATAAAAGTCAAGTTACAAGACTGATTAGTTGGGAGGATGATATTCAATAAATAATATGGTTTAGGAAGGACAAATGCTAAGTATCCCTATATAAGTTATCAATTCCTCAAAAAAAATAAATGCCCCTAATCATTTCCAGTAGAATAAAGCCATTTGCTAAAGTATTTTCTTTAAGAGTGGTTTTAAACACTTAGACTTAGGCATCACTTGGGAATTTGTTGGAAAAGAAAATTCTTGGACCCTACCATAAGACCTACTGAGTCATAAACTTAGGGAACCAGGTCCAGAAATCTGTGTTTGAACAAGTCTTCCAGATGACTGATTCAAACTAGTTTGAGAACTTCTGTACAGATAAAATCTGGGGAGATGCTATTCCATTCCACCTTGAACAAAGATCTTTTCTGTTTTTGTTTTGAGGACACACTGGACAGTGCTCAGTGCTTACAGATTGGTGCTTGGAGGTCTTGCTCTATGGTGCTTACAGGAACCCTACAGGGTCAAACTGACTCTGGGCCCTCCTGCAAAGAAATCATGTGCTTTTAGCCCTAACCAGCAAAGGTCTTAGAGAGAGGTAACATTGGAACTGAGCTCCCTCATAGTCATAGAAGCTGCAACCCTTGCTGGTGTCTTGATTCTGCATAGTAATGCATCAGGATCACACTCACAAGTTTCCCTCTCTCGGTCTCCTTCCTGCTCATTTTTGATCTTTGCGCCACCCCCTTTGCCCTAGACTTCATTTGGCTTCTCTGGACAAACCCTCTATACCTGTTGTTTGATCTCTCTTTGGTTTCTGAGCTAACCTTTCCCTTGGTTCTCTCTTTCCCTGTTGCAACAAGTCCTGCAGCTTTGTGCCACACTGCTGTCCCAGCATTTTCTGGGAAGGAGTGTCAGGAAACTGGATTAACTATATCCTTTTGAAAAATATATCTAACCTTGATTTATTATAGGACACTTATAGAATAATGCCCTCCCTTTTTCCCCCTAAAATTTAGAAAAAAATTGACAATTGTGTTGACATACAAAAGTCTGGTATAGAGCATCCTAATTTTGTGCATATAACTGATCAGAATAATAAATCCAGTTATCAGCCCCTACAGTTTTTGTCCTTTGGATAACTTCTAAGATCTGCTCTTCGGAACTTCCAAATAGGTGGTGAGGTATTATTAACTATAGTCACCATACTGTGCGTTATATTCCCAGAATTTAAGAATAAGTTAAGAATAACTGGACTTTGTATCTTTTCAGTTTCACTCATTCTACACTCCTCTTCCTTCACTCTGATAGCCACAACCTGTTCTCATATTAGTTCTCTTGTGGAGGAAGAGGGGCCCACCTACTAGTACCCATGGACCCAGAGGTCACTCATTGGTGATACTTGGCTAGGTGGTGCAGGCCTGGCAGTTTGGTGTTTAGGTCTTGGTAAGGAGACCATTAGGAGACCGTGAGGTGCTGGAGATCAAACCCAGGGCTTTGACATACCAGGGATGTGGTGCAACACTTTGAACTATGTTCCTGCCCTTTTAAAATTCCTTTTAAAATTCCACTTAAAAATGAGATAATATGGTATTTTTATTTCTGACTTATTTAGCTTAAAACAATGCCTTCAAGTTCTATCCATGTGCTGCAAATGACAGGCTTTCTTTTATTTTAATGACTGAATAAGATTTCTCTCTCTCTGTGTGTGTGTGTGTGTGTGTGTGTGTGTGTGAGTATGTGCATGCGTACGTGCATGCGTGTGTGTGTGAGTGTGTATGTGTTTGTGTGTATGTGTGTGTGTGTGAACTTTCTTTATCCATTTATCCACTGAAGGACACTTAAGTCTTTGCCATGTCTTGGCTATGGTATAGACACATCTTTTCGAATTGGTGCTTTCATTTTATTTGAATTTGTGCCAAGATACAGAATTGCTGGATTCTATATATGGTTGCTGATAGTTGTTGTATTTTTAAGCTTCAGAGGTACATTCATACTGTTTTCAACAGTGCTGCACATATTTACATTCTACCCAACATTGCACAAATGGTTCCCTAATACTTACTGTGCTTTTTTGAAGACTGATGGTTGGAAAGTGTATTTGATAAATTATTGATTTAGGAGTGGCAAATGTTCAATATTTCTATGTAAAAAGGTTGGCAATTCCCCAGAAAATTTAAAAAATATCTTATGCTTCAACATTTCAATTCCTAGGTTTGTGTACCTGACAATATTGAAAACAGTATTCCTTCAAAAACTTGTACACAAATATTCATAGCATCACTATTCACAGTAATTAGAAAGTGGGGAGGGAAAGTCAACCTCTTGATGAATGATAAAAACGTAGCATATACTTACAATGGAATATCATTCAATAATGAAAAGGCATGATGTATTGTTACATTTTATACAATTTCCATGATATGAAATGGCCAAAATAAGCAAATCAGGTACAGAAAAAAAAACAGATACAGAAAAATTAGTGGTTGTTAAAGACAGGGAAAAGGAAATAGTAGGAACTGATTAATATGGAGGTTAAAAATATAACTACTGGGGCTAGAGAGATAGTACAGTGGCTAGGGAGCCTGCATGTGACTGATATGGATTTGATCTCTGGCATACCAGATGGTTCCCAAGCACCACCAGGAATGATTCCTGAGTGCAGAGCCAGGAGTAAATCCTGAGCACAGCTGGATGTGACACCGCCCCCTCCTCCCCCCCTCTCCCTTGAAGTTTAAACACCTAAGACCAAGGTTTTGACAGGTTTGGTTTCTGAGGCCTCTGGCTTTCCGATATCTCATCTCACTGTCTCTGCACATGGTCACATCTCTGTGTACGTATCACCATCACTCACCCCCACACACCCTACCCACCACCCCAGTATCTCTCCCTGTGCTCATAAAATCCCCTGCATGTCTCTCTAATCTTCAATACTAAGAGCACATCAGTTAAATTAATTCAGAGCACAGCATGCCAGCCTTATTTTAATTTTGACACTTTTATACCACTATCTCTAAATACAGTCAAATTCTGAAGTGCTAGAGGATAAGATTTCAACGTAGTCATTGTAGGGGACGTAATTCAGTCCATAACAGAAAGTACTCATCTTTTTATTATTAAATATACTATTGGGTTTTAAATTTTTTCCTCTTTAGTGTTAAGTATATTTCCTCTTATTCTTATTTTCTTGAGAGTTTTTAGTGAGTATTGAATTTTGTCAGAAGCTTTTTAAAAAATTAATTAAAGGTACTATGTTTTCTTTCTTTAGTCTACTAAAGAAAAATGTAGATTATGTTGATTAACTTTATTGAAATACTTACATCCTTATATCCTTAGAATAAGTTCCACTTGCTCACAGTATATATATATATATATATATATATATATATATATATATATATTTTTTTTTTTTTAATCACTGGATTTGGGGCTGGAGTGAGAGTACAGCAGATAGGGTACTTGCCTTTTACATAGCTAACCCAGGTTTTGATCCCTGGCATCCGATATGGTCCCCTAAGCATCACCAGGAGTGATGTCTGAGTACAGAGCCAGGAGTAACCCGTGAGCACTGCTAGGTGTGGCCCTCAAACAAAAGAAAAATGACTGAATTCTGTTTGTTACTATTTAATATATTTGTCATCTTTATTCATGAGATACATTGATCCACAGTTTTTTGTTTTATTTTGTTCTCTTCTTCCTTTGTTTAGTTATTCTATCAGTAATATCAGCTTCATACAAATGAATTGAGAGACTGGAATGATAGCTCAGAGAGTGAGGACCATGAACACAAAGCCAGGAGTAAACCCTGAAGGTAAGTGGCTGTGGTCTAACAATCAATGATGATAATGATGATGATGACAATGATAATAATAATAATAATAATGAATTGAATCAAGGATTTGATTTAATTGTAGAAGTTATGCCTTGCATACTTAAGGCTCTGGATTCAATCACAGTGCAAAATAAATAAATAAATAAATAAAAATTTTAGAAAAAGAAGTGAGAAGTGTTTCTTTCTCTTCTGTCTTCAGGAAGAACTTGTATAGTACTAGTATTAATTCTTTTAGACATATAGGCTTATACACAAATGTAAAGCTATACTCCCCAAATTTATATATAATGCAAACCAATGGAACATTAATAAAATTATAATTAAAATAAGTCAAATAGGGCCAGTGAGCAAGACCAATGAGCTGGAATACAGGCTCATTCCCCAACACCACAAGATTCCCAAGTACTGCTAGGGAATGACCCCAAGTACCCAGTCACAGTTGTCCTTGAGCACTACAGGTGCTGTCCCAAAGCCAAAATAACAATAAACAGAACACTGAAAAAATAAAATAGATGTAATAAGATATCTAATTCCAGAAGAAGGAATTATGTAAAGTTTATGTTACTTTCAGCATTCTTAAGGGCTTTCCAATTCTACTTGTGATTCTCAGCCAGTGGAGGTGGTGGTGCAGTGTGAGGGCCCAATATGCTCAGAGGCCTCCAGGACCACACCCAGCAGTGCTGGAGGCCTTCAGGTTTACACTGGAAGATGCTTCAGGGATCATATAGTTCTAAGAATGGAAATAGTCAGCATCAGCCTGAACCTCTATATGATCTGCCTTCTCCCCTCCTGCCATATTAGGATTTTTTTTTTCAACTGAGCAGTTTGCCATGTTGGAAGCCTGCCTTATGAGCTGGGGGAGAAGGCAGCTGGGATAGAAAAAAGATCACTAAGTCAATGATGGTTGGAAGGATCACTCGGGATGGGAGATGTGTGCTGAAAGTAGATAAAGGACCAAAACATGATGGCCTTTCAGTATCTGTATTGCAAACCATGATCCCCAAAAATAGAGAGAGAGTAAGAGGGAAATTGTCTGTCATGAGGCGGGGGAAGGGTAGCATGAGGGGAGGAATACTGGGATCATTGGTGGTGGAAAACATACACTGGTGAAGGGATGGGTAGTCAATCATTGTATGACTGAAACTCAAACATGAAAGTTTTGTAACTGTATCTCACAGTGATTCAATTAAAAAAAGAAAAAAATGACAAATATTTAAAAAATAATGAAGTGAGTAGTTTGGGTAATTTCTTATGGATGATTCGAGCTATCCATGACCCAGCATAATGATAACAGCTTAAAACTTTTGCCTGCCATTCATTTCTTTTCTTGTTCCCTAAATGATAGTGGACCGTTATTGAAAATGGTTGGGGACTGGGGGCAGTGGTCAAGAAATGAAAGAGGATCAAAGAATAAAGAAAATCCCTTAGAGAAGCCTGAGAGTGGTTGTGTTTACTTCTACATCATAATATGGATCAATGTCAAAATAGGCCTTCCTCACAACATACAATTTACAACCAATTTAAAACCAAATGGTTATCCCTCCTCTATCAAGGCTAACACGCTTTGAAAGAGCTGTGGTGCCTATGCTTCAGAAAGTGAATCAAGGGGATGCAGAATTGTGTCAATGATGGTATTGAAACAGAAATTGCTCCAACATGCCCAGTGATCAGCATCTAAGGGAGGAAGATAGAAGATAATCACTTATTTAACAACTGGAATGAAAATGGTGCATGTGTTGTTGGGGGAAAGGGGGACAGGATTGGCCTTACACCTGGGCAATTAAATTCTTAATAAATTAGTGATTACACTCAAGAGTGCCAAATACGTTGAGGGAATATAATGAAGTCATTTTTCTACCTAAATTGCAGATCATACCTTCCCTTAAGCTATTAAATCTAAAAACTCAGTTTCGTACAGGAAAGAAAACATCCTCCTTGCCCTTCCAGTCCCCCACTCCATGCTGACTGAGTTTTCATTCTAAGCACCTGCCTGAGCAGTTTTGGAGAATCTTCTTCTCAACAGGACGTTGGTATCTGGGCAGAAAAGAAAATTGTTCCTATTTTCAACTCAAAGGTGGTTGCATTTACATAAGCTCTCTTTCATTTAAATCTGTTTTAATCCTCAAGGATTTAGTAGTTAAAATGCAAAATGACTTTTTTAAATAAATAAAAAAGCAATAAAAGACAACAAACAGCTCAGAGGAAGAATTTTAACAAATCATCTTTAAAACATTTTCTCATATTGTTTTGCTAAAAAGCAATGTAGTTTCAAAGTATTTGATTTTTTCCTATAATAAGTTGAAATTAATAAATATATAATATATATATTTACATGTAAACTGAAGAAATGAGAAAGTACAATGAATTCATTCAAATCTACTTTTAACCCATCTCTAAGTTCAAGGTAAGCCTTAAACACTTTGAGTTTAAAGCTAAATAGAAAGGCAGCTGGTCTACATAATCACTTCAAGAAATATATTAAGACACCGTTAATTATTAGCTCTTGGGTTTGCATAAGCACTACCAATGTAGATTTCCTCTTCCAGAAAAATATGCAAGAATTTACTGTGTTGTGAGTAGCTTAGTTGAGAGTTCTTAAATTTTATCCTCTGATGAGGTGCTAATTGTGAAAGCTCAGTTCTGCCCCAGAAGACTTTCCAGGGGAACAGAGACCTGATAAAAGCTTCTGATTTACATCCATTTCTAAATGTATTTGTTTCCTCACTTTTTTTGAGCCCTATTTGCACTTTTGGGTATAATGTAGAAAAGCATTTATATGATCCCCTGAGCACCAATAGGAATGACTGATAAGAACAGACTCAGGAATGTCTTGACCACCTAGTGTGCACCCCCCACTAAAATAAATAACTTTTTTTTCATGGATCAACATTTTGTTGTTCCCGTTTGCATTATTATAAATATCTTTATTTGCACACACTGTTTTTTTTCTTTACATGGGAAACTGTGTTTAGTTAATTCTACCATACTTGCTTTATAAGTCCAAAAAAGGCAGCAGAGTAACTCTGCCCCTTTACACTCACAATAAGTAAAATGCTTACTGACATTGTTGGTAATATGAAGCTTACTAGAATCTTAAAGCTATATTCTTTTGTTTATATTTATTTTTGGTAGTGAGTGAACCCAAGCAGTGTTCAGCGGCCAGGAGAGTCTTATGGTATTAGAAATCAAACTTGGGGCCTCATGCATGCATGACAGGGGCATGCTCCAGCTGTTTGAATGATCTCCCTGGCCACACTTTGATATTTCTTGCTGCAAAGTGTTGCTTGGAGTGGCCCTCCCCTTCAAAAAAAAAATGAAATGGGAGAATGGTTTTATGCCAGGTAGAGTTAGGGTGATATAACAGTCTATACATATTTAAGAGTTTTCAGTAAAAATCATACATATTCATGACAGGGTGGGTGGACATGTGAGTCTGAGGATCATAACAATAAACAAGTCATATGTTGAATGTATAGAAAGTGGTACCCTGAAGTTTTCAGTATGCTTGTGAGGAGAAAAGCAAAAGAAGTCCTTAATGCAAAAATCCAAAAGCAAAAGGGTCCTTAATGGCAAAAAGGTATCTGTAAGGCTCACTCTTGGTCTAGTCAGATCTAAAAGAACACAGCAGTGTGTCTGCCCCAGAGAGTGCTTGCCACAATCTGCAAACAAAAAGTCTCAAGTCAATCTGATCTTGCTTTCTAAAATCCAGGAAATTTGTGATTTTTTGGTCTGTTTTGGGAGAGTTGATGGAAGAGAAAGGGCAAGAATTTGGAAGGAATTTTAATAATCAGACTTGCATCTATCACAAAAAAGAGTATGAGTAGTCAAGAGAATTCAGTTTAGTGTCAAGCACTTATATAAACATTATGTAATCAGATCTTATCACAGTCCTGTGTGGTGGGTGCTACTAAAATGATGAAACCTCAGGATGACTAATAGTGCCCATGTAACCCACAGAAAGCCCTAATCAAGGTCTTTGTAGCCCAGAGAAGTACTTTCTAAATCTAGGGCATTATAGGATTCTAGCGGTGCAAAAATGCAGTTGAGTTGTGTCACAGAACAGCAGCCTGGGCTAGAGAAATGTTCAGGGGCTGTGATTCAATGACTTGAGTGTGCTTTGCATACGGAGTTCAATCCTAGATATGACATGGTCCACTAAGCACCACGAGGAGTGACTCCTGAGCACAGATGCAGGAGTAGCCCTGAGCACCACCCTCAAACAAAAAAAAAAAGAAAGAAAAGAAAGAAAAGTGCAGCCTGTTCTCCACTGAGGCACAGGGCCAGAAAGGACTGGCTGCTATCTACTTTTCCAACTTCACTTGAGCCTGTTTGTCATCTCTGTCAATTTGCTCTAGGCTTATTTTCTTTTCTGTCTGAGAACAAATTCTTTGCTTTCTCATTCTTTGCATTCTGAAGACTTTTCCATTGATTACTCCTTTTGGGGGCATGAAAAGAGAAATGCTCCTTTTCCCTCACACTCCTTAGGTCTAGGTGAGAGGGAATATGAGCTCCAAAGATGGTCCTTAGAGAACCATTCCTATTAAGTATGGCCGCTTTTTTAATATATATTAATTTTGGGGCCACATCCAGAGATTACTTCTGACCTTGCACTCAGGAGTCACTCCTGGCAGGTTCAGGGGACCATATGGAATGCTGTGGATGGAACCTGTATCAGCCACGTGCAAGGCAAGCCCACAAGTATGAATTCTTGTTCAGTAATTCGGTTATCATAACACTATCCCTTCCACAGACTTTCTTTTTTCCTCCGTTTCTTTTGTTTTTTTGCCCATACTTGGTTGTACTCAGGGTGAATTACTGAGTTCAGGATCACTTTTGGAGGGGCAAGGTGTTCAGGGGACCATATGCCCCTATGCAGTGCTCAGAATCAAACTTGGGTGGACCTTATGCAAGGCAAGTGCTCTGCCTGCTGTACTCTCTCTTCAGCCCTTGTTTTTTTTTTTTTCTCATTAATCCCCTTTCCCACTTAAAAGAAAACTTATCGGGGCCTAGGGCTGAGAGGAGTGTTTTGTTCTTTGTTTTGTGGTATCAGGGATGGAACCCAAGGACTCATGTGCTCCACAGCTGAGCCACGGCCCTAGTCCCTTGTAACTGAAGCGTGCTACTTGTCATCTGTTCAGAGAAGATATAATTCATCTATGTTCTTGGTACTAGCATAGTCCTTCGCACAAATGAATCTCTCTGCTGAGGAACAAGGGAAAACTAACTTTATCCTGGAAATTCCCCAGCTCTAGTCTGAGAATATTATCAATCCTGAGGCATTTGCCAGCCTGAATAAGTCAAAGCCATGAATTCAGCTCTATACAGAAATAAGAAAGCCTAAAATCAAGGAAACATGAGTGGAAAATCATGCAGCTGTAAATCATATACAAAATCCAGGCGTTCTTTCCCTTTCCTTTGAGCAGAACATGACAGAGCTCATCTAGGTGTTATTAACAGTCTAAGGCTGAGTGGGTGGGCAGTGATTACTGGTGCTCTGCTCAGCTGCCTTTTAGAGGTATGCTCCATTCTCTGCTGCTCTCCTTTCTTCTCAAGTCAGTACTGTGATTATTTTCTGGAGGAATGAGCCTGAGTTGTTCGAGCCTGCTCTGCTGGTAGCACAGACCTCCTTTGCAGATGTCTGAGAATGTTGCTCTTCACTCTTATAAGTACCGTGCACTCACTAATTGCAGAATTCGAGCTACAATATCCTTCACTCTTAAATCATGACTGAGAGGTTGGGAACCTAAAACCAAGTTGCCCTCAACACACGCATGGGATTGTTGACTAGAGCAGGCTGGAGCCATTTTGCTGGATATACTATTGTTAGGCTTCTTTCTTTTCTCTGGCCCCGCTCCTTGTCAGAAACTTCTGGAGTCTGCCATAATTAGTAACAGTATTCTTTTCTGTTACTTAGGAAATATCTCCATGGTTGCAATTTGAAAAAGCTAAGTATTCCCTAGATTTATTTTGAAATTGTACATTTTCTGGAGTTTTTAAATACAATCTCACGAGTTAGTTCACTATTAAGTCTTTCACTATTAAGTCTGGTGCATCATTTACTCATGTTCTAATGAAATGCTTAGGGAAGTCTGTGCTTTTCACAGGTTATCAACATTTATTAAGGGCACAATTTCCTTGGCCTAATCTTTGACCATTAAGAAACGCAATAAGACACTTCATTATCTTAGCTAATGTGAAAGAGGGGGATAGTATAAAGAAATTGCAGTTGTTTTCACGTGAATGTTGTTTCAGAAACAATGAGAAGTAACTTTTTCTATAGCCATCTATCAAATATCTTAAAATTATATTACCATTTCATTTGTGATCCCCAATTCTAAGAAGTTGGGTGAGGCTGAATTACAGAAAAAAAAAATACAGGCCATTTTACATAGATGATGAAATAGAAGTAAACATCTTGAATTTTACCTTCTACTATTTTTACACATTTTTCAGATATTTTGAAAAATCATGAAATTACTTTGTCTTCAAGCTTTCAATTGCTCTTGTTTTGGGGCCATTCCCCAGCTGAGCTCAAGAATTAACCCTGGCGTGATGAGAGGGAACCTGGGGACACTGGTGCTGAGAAATGTACACTGGTGAAGAAATGGGTGTTGGAATACTGTTACGACCGGAGTCCAATAATGAACAGCTTTGTAATGGTCTATCTCACAGTGATTCAATAAAAACTTTAAAAAACAACGGATACTTGGATCCATGGTGATGGAAAATGGACACTGGTGGAGGGATGGGTATTTGATCATTGTATAATCGAAACCCATGCATAAAAATTTGTAAGTCTACAACTGTACCTCATGGTGTTTCACTAATAAAAATTTTAAAAAAAGAAGAAAAACAACAACAAAAACAAAAACAACTCACTTCTGGTTCTGCGCTCAGAGATCACTCCTGGGTGACTCTGCAATAATAGGGAATCTAGCTGAATTGGGCTGTGGGCAAAGCAAGGACTTAACCCCTGTAGTCTTTCTGGTTCCTTATTGCTTTTCTAAAGCTTTGTCTAATTAATTTTCCTCTGTTTTGGCTTACATATAAAATGCAGGAAAGGCAATAGTAGAGGAGGCCAACATGGAGGAGGAAGAAAATGTTTACTGCAGATGTTTTTGTTCTTGTACTCCACAAGCAGTGCTTGGGGGCTGAGGCCACTCCTGGAGATACTTGCCAACCAGGCCGGAGGTTCAATACTGGGGCCTGAGGATGTGGTGCTGCTCAGGCCCTGTGGTGCCAGGGACCGCTAGATCCACCCAGTATTCAGGATCCTTTGGGATCTCATGAGGGGATGACTAGGAAACCATGTGGATCCAGGATGGAGTAAGAAGACATGTGCTCTAACGCCTGTGCCCTATTGGCAGATTTTCAACTGGAGAGCAGCTAAATGAAAAAACTTTGTTTGCAGAGTCCCAAGTTCCAGGGTCACAAGCAGAACGCAAGAGGATGTGTTTGAAACTGAGAATGTTACCGAGACAAAAAAAAAAGGGGGGGGGCAGGGGAGAGCAGGCAGCTTCCACATAGGGCTCAGGGACCTAGAGGCCCATTCCTGGTAATCCTTTTTTGTTTTGTTTTTGGATCACACCTGGCAGTGCTCAGGGCTCACTCCTGGCCCTACACTCAGACCACTCCTGGTGGGCTTGGGGGATCACATGGTGCTGGCAATTGAACCCGGGTCAGCTGTGTGCAAGGGTAGTACCTCATCTACTATTGCTCCAGCTTTCAAACTTTGGCTGACTATGCAGGATTGATGGCTCAATGCTTGGGGCCTGGTAGTACTAGAGACGACCAGTCACCACAGTAGTGCATAGGAGCCACCAGGGTCATACCTGGTAGTGCTTGGATGGCCGTAAGTGGCTGGGATGGAACCTGGGCTTTACATATGAAGGGCATGCCCTCCAGTCCTTGAAGTAACCTCATCTTTATTTTTATTAATATGAACATTTTTATGCATTTAATTCAAACTAGATATAAATGCACTTTGCAGTTTGCTTATTTTATTTTCTAGACCATATGAAATATACACAGGTAATTTAAAACAACAAATCCAGTCAAGTATTTAGGCACTTGTGAAGAGCTGTATTAGGCCCAAAGAGTTTTATTATACTGAGGTTATGTTATACGTAATGTCTATAAGCAGAAGATAGAGGTCTTCTTAAATATTTGGGGAGGAAAAAAGACCCATTTTTTGGTCTGCTTTAGGGCCACACCTGGCAATATTAATTCTGAATCTGCACTCAGGAATCTCTCCTGGCAGTGCTTGGAAAACCATATTGGATGCTGGGGATTGAACTCAGGTCCAGTGCATGCAAGGCTAGCACCCTACTTGCTGTGCTACCTCTCTGGCCTCGGTATAACTTGAAGTGTATTATTGTATGATGGATTTTTGTACTCTAGGAGAACTTTGCTTTACCTTACACTGTTTCTTTTATTTCCCCCACTTTCTACGATTAAAAATAAAAATCATAAGCCCTGAGGTAATGTGGAAAAGATGCAAGCTTGTTTGCTGATTAGAATGTAAGTGTTAGGAGTTAAGAGTCTGATTCATTTTCACTTGAACACACATTTTATTTAGAATGCAGCACTAACAGCATGATGATAAACTGTCACAAATTTGTACCAGGAAGCTCACAATCTTTAAAATGTGTTTTTCGTTTTTTTCCCACAAGAAATCTAAGTATAGCATTATTATTATTTGGTACTAGAATCAAAGACGACATTTAGATTCTTCAACTTTGGGGCAATTAGTAACATGATTGAAATCGAAACGATTGTCTAGTCAGGCAGAGGAGAGAAATTCAAAAGCAGTTTCTTTTTCTTCTGTCAGTTCCTTTGCAGTAAGCTCCATCTTCTCACGGGAGAAATCGTTAATAGGGAGACCTTCAACAACCTTCCAGGTTTTATTCTGTTTGAAAATAATTATAATAAGAAATTTACAATTAAACTAGAAATGATCTTTGAGCAACCAGTAATTTAATCAGAACTTTTGGGGTACATTTTATTTTTGTGTCACTCTCTGCTGTGCACAGGGGACTGAAGATGAGACTACAGTACACAAAGTATATGTACCAGTACTTCAGTACTGTTTGCAGTGTGTGTGTGCGCGTGTGTGCGCCAGCGCGCGCACGCGTGTGCGTGAAGCAAGGAAGTTTTTAATTGAAACTTATTTAGGAAGATGTGAAGGGATAGAAAGGGAGAGGTACATGTTCAAGAGTGAACACAGGGTTCTCCAGAGAGGAAAAACACAAGCAAAGAAACATTGATACCAGCAAGTGAGATACATGTTTGAGGGAGAACATGGGCTTCAAGAGCAAGACATCAGTACTTTGGACTTACTCTCCTCAGTTCCTGAACTTTAAAGGAATTCCAGTTTTAAAATACAATTTCAAAGAAGATATCTAAATCCAATTCTTAATAAAATTCACTGAATCTAGGGAAAAAAATCTTTCAGTGGGTTTTAATGAATAGATATAAATAACCACCATCTTTAGTCGGATTACAATAAAGAAGAGCAGTATTTAAAACACTGCTTCGCTTGGAAGATACAATTCACAGGTATTCTTGGGGTGGACAGACAATACAGTGGTTATGGCACTTGCCTTGCAAGCAGCAGACTCAGTTTTTATTCCCAGCATCCCATATGGTCCTCCCAAGTCCACCAGGAGTGAACCCTGAGTGCAGAGCCAGGAGTAACTCTTGAGCACTGCTGGGTGTGGCTCCAAAACAAAACCCAAAATCCCCATCACAGACATTCAGTTTGGGGCACAATATAATGGGCCTTGTGGGAAGAGTTTAATCTTGCTCTGCAGAGTAACTTTAATCTTTTAATCACTTTAAGTTATGCTACATACAGTTTTAAAGCTGAGAAAAACACTGAATTTAGCAAAGGAACAACTTTCAAGATCAAGTTAGTTACTTTCTAGACTGAAGACGGAATAAACAGCACTGAATGATAATGAAACTTTGCCCTTGGAACACAAAGCTCAGATTACCAAACAGTGGGAAGGTAACAGGGTGGGGGTGTCGGCAAATGAAGAGATGGACAGAGGGACAGTTGTGGATGGCCTCTCGCATGTTAGTGGAGGTGAAGGGGCAGTAACTTTGTACAACAAATATTTAACACTATTGTAACCATGTTACCTATACTATAATTAAAAAACTATTTTTTAAAAAAGTAAATGTGAAAATAATTTCCTATCAGGAGAGAGAAGAGCAATCATTCTCCAAATAACCTACCTTGATTGTAACAGGGAATGAGTAGAGCAGATCCTCGGGAACACCATAGGAGTTGCCATCAGAGATAATGCCCATGGACACAAATTCTCCCTGAAAACAAGTGTTTAATGTTTGCAGGGTAGTTAGAGATTGCTACACAAACAACACACGAAGTTACAAAACTATCTAGGTGATAGTTTCCTATATGTATAGAACCTCATTGCTATATAGGAATCATCATTCAGCACTTTCATAAGGTAACTTCCATGGGTATCATCTCATTCTACTCTTTACATGTGAAGTAATCCACGGAAACAAATGCCTCATTTATAAGTAAGGGAGTTATGGCTCAGTATAGGTTTTAAGATTGAACACCATTACCCATGTATTTGTGCTAGGTGCTTTTCATATATCATCTCACTCACACAATGCTACCAGGTAAATGTCATGCCAAAGATGACACCAGCTTAGAGAGGTTGAAAAATAAAAAACCAACAATAACCAAAACAACATTTTCAAGGCTACAGAACCTGTAGGCAACTGAGTTAGGATGTGAACCTCATCCTAACTCAGTTGTTAAGGTATGTTAATATTACTAGCAAAGAGGGCAAAATAATAGTGGCCTATAAAAATCGGAGTCCTCACCTCTGGGGTTCCAAACCAGATGTCTCTGACATGGTCACAGATGGCTTTTGCAGCAGACATTGCACTGGAGAGCTTCCGAGCCTTGATCACAGCAGCACCTCGTTGCTGCACAGTCTGGAAGAAGGCAGGGAGAGAGCAACATCACTTGGTCATAACAGCTGAATTGTCACCAACCTCTAGCTGATTTTAGGGAAAGGCTACAACAGAAACTTCAGGGTCTCCTAATCAAGCAATCAGCCAGTCAGTCATACTAATTTATTTCAACAAAAGAATCTCATCTTCCTGCAAAGAGAAATCCACAAATTTCCACAGAATGCTTACCACAATCAAACTAATAAATGGGTCTTTTTTATAATTGGATGACTTGAAGGTATTCCAGGATTTTGATACTTTAACCATCAATCTTGACAGCAGCGGTAACAGATCGGATCAGAAAAGCCAACTTAAGCCCCCACCAAAGCATGCAGTCATCAGAGCAGTTGTGGGCCTGCTCACCTTCAATTTTTCCTCCCCACACCCTCACCCCTCGGAGAGGTCAGTGACATGGACTGTCTTTTAATAGTTATTCACTTGGCTATTATGAGGGCTCCTGTAGTTTTCTTACCGAGATAAATTCTCCTTTGAGCCAGCTGTCATTTTTCATAGCTTCATAAACACCAACTTCCTTTCCTTGCAGTTTCACCTTAGCATGGTTAACGTCTGGATACTGAGTTGAGGAGTGGTTTCCCCAAATAATGACATTCTTCACATCATTGGAAGTCACGCCAAGTTTAAGAGCAATCTAGTTTAAACAGAAAGTAAATAACTTAGAGAAATGCCTTTTCTTTCACATTGTTTGGAAAATCCCCTTACAATATAAAAAGTTCATGGGGGCCGGAGTACAGTGGGTACAGTGGGTAGAGTGCTTGCCTTGCACATAGCTGGGATTGGTCTCCAGCACCCCACATGGTCCCCTGAGCCCTGCCAGTATTAATCACTGATGGTGTCAGGTATGGTGCCCCTCTATCCCCAAAAGATACAATCAGGAACCTGAAACATTGGGGCAGAATGTTTAAGTAGACTTTGGAGAGCATCCTACAGTTTATGAAAACCTTACTAGTATAGTAGTTTTATAAAATATAAAGCATCAAGTGAGGTAATAGAACTTGACTCTACAGATCTGACCTTTGTTTTATTAACACATGGAAAGGTTTCTTCGGGACTTCTGAGCAGTTATATTTACATATTTTCCTCTATGTCTAAGTAATATTTTTATTATATAATACTACATATAAATTTCAAATAATCCTATATAGGAATTTTTGGAGTTGGAAGGGACTTAATTTTTATAGATTAGAAAGCTAAAGAGTATAAATATACGTATAATACTAAGACTGTAATAGTTACTAGTGTAGGTTCAGTAAAAAAATTTAGGACCCTGACTGCCTTGTAATTATATCAAGGTCAGCAATATTACACTGTAGCCAGTAGTGCTATGTCCATTGAGAATGTGTGCCAGTATTAATATTAAAGTGTGTACCTCTGGACCAACACTGCAGCTGAGTATAAAAGCACCATAACCAGACAATACCCACCCCATAGGTCACTGCAAATATAGCTCAAAAGAGAACTGGTGAAGAAAAAAAAAATAAAGTGGATAAATGAACTTGGTACATTGATACAGTGGAAGGATACTACAAGCATTAAATCGGTTTTAATGCTTGGAGTATACTTCTTAATCTTAAAGGGTTTCTTAACACATAATCTATTATTATACATTTTCAAAATAATAAAATTATTTCGAGAAGAGCTAAATTGTTGTTAGGACCTAAGAAAGTAGAGGGAAGGTGCACTTATAAAAAGGCAGCATGAAGGTATTCTTTGGTAGGTGATGAAACAATTCTGTATCTTGCTATGGTGACTAGAGAAATCTATTATCACAAAATTATTCAAGATGAAAGAAAATAAGTAATATACAAACTGCTGAAATGTGAAGTCTAATTAATTGTGCTATTTATTCCACTCTGGGGTTTGGATCATACTCCATAGATAGTTACCACTGGGAGAAGAGAAAGATGAAACACAGAATTCTTGCTACTATTTTTGCAATTCCTTCAAGAGTCTATAATTATTACAAAATAAAAGGTGAAAATCAAGCTAATCAGAAAAAGGTGAAGATGAAAAAGACCATCACCAAGAATGTTTGAAAAGGACTGATACATCTTCACGCTACTTTTTTCTTTTCTGCCAAGAAGCAAATTCCTTACTTTTATTATGTGTCTTAAACTAAGTTGAGACTCTTCTTAAATCCTAAAATGCGCAACAGAAAACAAGCCCAGAACTTTAAAATCTTTGATAACATATTTTAGTCACATCTGATCTAATCTCTGCTTTATACAAAGGTTGCAAGTACTAGGACAACTTAACATAAAATGGCTTCCAAATTAACTCAATGGTTGGTTCCTTGACTTTTAATTTGCTGAATGACTGGAATAAAACAGTATAGGATGCAATAAGTACTATTTTCCACTTTGTAATGCCCTGAAAAGACTTGGAATAATTGTTTTTACTGATATTTAAGTGGGCATCATAGAGATAAGGGCTGGAGTGATAGCACCGTGGGTAGGGCATGTGCCTTGCACGTGGTTGACCCGGCCGACCCGAGTTCAATTCCTCCGCCCCTCTCGGAGAGCCCGGCAAGCTACTGAGAGTATCTCACCCACATGGCAAAGCCTGGCAAGCTCCCCGTGACGTGTTCGATATGCCAAACACAGTAACAAGAAGTCTTAACTGGGGACGTTACTGGGCCCGCTCGAGCAAATCGATGAACAATGGGAGGACGTGGCAATGATAGTGTCATAAAGTAAATTTATATGTGGGCAAGTAACCCAGGATGTGCTTTACCAAGAACTTAGATTCCATAAATCCACTGCATGTCAACTTGAACAATTCAAAGTACAGCAATACATAATGCCTGTGCGCCCTCACCCTCAGCCCTCGACATTGCAGGCTTCCTTGCAAACCCTTATTTATTTTATCCCTGTTGCCCACTTCCTCTTGTTCTTTGATCTCCACAGCCGATCCAATTCTGCCTGAATAGCAAAGGCCATTTACTTTGGACCTAGGAGATTCATTTCTGAATTATCAGCCATGCTAGAGTTAGCTTAAATTAACATGTAATCAAGATAATTTCAAGATAATACTTTCTCTTTTAGGTACATTCAAATCTCTCATACAGATATGCTAAACAGTTTTGATTCTTCAGCCCTTTCATTCTCTTTCTGACATTAGCTGACTGGTTTCAACAAATTACCATGTCAGCAGAAATACATGCTTTGCTCTGCAAAAACACTGCAGACACAGAAGGGAGTTCTGCAAATGATAAAACATCACTCTGTACGTAAGTCCTCTGTGTTCAAAACAAATTATGAAATACTAGTAGCCATTCAAATACCTAAGAAATTACTATCTTGTTTGTTTTTGTTTTGGGGCTTGTTCTGTTTCTCTCTAGGTTAAGAATTTTCACAGGAGGAAGAAACTGCCTCTTAAAATTCACTGTAGTCCCAATGGCTGAGTTCAGCAATGCATCTGCCCCTTCATGAAGCATTCTGTACCAGACTGGTTTGCTGGAATATATGACATGTTAAAGTTCGACAAGTTAGCTCCTTTTTCCATCTTTCTTCATTCAGACTTTGGCTTCAACAAAGAAAAATTTTTAGAAACTAAAACGAAAGTGTCACTCAGTGGAACATTGGGAAGCTGAAGTTTCCAATGCCCTTCTTCACTAAAGGTCCTGGGCAAAATGGCAAAAAATGGTAGTTTACTTATGTGATCGTTCTTTTTCTCTCTGCAGCAACCAAGTAACCATGTGGCAATCTAGCATTCACAAGGGCACTATCTATATTACCCTTTCTTTCATAATCGGTCTACAGTATCCATATCTCCTGCCTTTGGGAATATTTGCAACTTCAGTCTTTATCTAATAACCCTCTAGCTGGAATATTAAGGAAATATTTTGGAGCTGCGCCTCTTCTCAAAGTTAATCTGCGTGACTAGTATTAATAAAGAAATTATAACCAATCTTTTTATCTGGGGGGGGGGTAGGGTTCGGTTGTTGTCATCCTGAGGACCGTATGTGCTGCCAGGGATCCAACCAGGGCTGGTCACATGCAAAGAAGCTCCTTGGCTTCTGTACTCTCTCTGGCACTGAGCCAGTCTTGATTAGAGTTTACTTTGCTGCAGGTTCCATGATAAAAGTTCACCTTATGGCAGGGGCGATAGTTTAATGGAAGAGAGTACATTTGCTTGATATCTAATCCCTGGGACTGCATGGTACCCAAAGCACTGTCAGGAGCAACGCTTGAAAGTAGTCCACTGCCCCATGTGGTCTAAAATCAAAACAAAAACTTGCTATAGACCTTTTCTTATTTGATCCAAATAACTACCCTTTGAGACTGTTTATTAGTTTATTAATCTGTTCTATAGCATGAGTACACTTTCTCAAGGTTACTGAGCTGAGTGCATTTATTCTACTTGATCTCATTCTGTAAGAACATACACAAGGGTTTGCAATCAAGGAAACCTAAGGTCATTCCATCAGTTACTAACTTTACAACTGAGTAGGTTCCTTGATCTTTCTAGGACTAAAGTTTAGTATCTATAAGTAGGGATAATAGCAATTCTCACAATAACTAAATGATAAATTATGTAAATGATAAATTATATGTAAGGTCTCCAGCTTATAGTAGATGGTAAGTAAATTATTTTCTCTTTTCCTGGGCACCACCTTCTCCACTACCTAAAAAATGATCAATTCTCAAATTAAGGCAGTGATTTTTAAAAAAAATTTATATATTAAATCACCGTGAGAAAAGTTACAAAGCTTTCAGGTGTAAGTTTCGGTCATACAATGATCAAACACCCATCCCTGCATATTTTCCACTACCAAGAACCCCACTATACCCCCCATCCCACCTTTCCCGATGCCTGTGAGGCAGATGATTTCCACTTAACTCTCTCTCTACTTTGATTGCATTCATTATTTCAACAAATGATGCACCACTATTATTTGGAATTTCCCCCCCCAAATCAGACCTGCTGAAAAGGCACTGTGAAATAATTTGTTTTCTATTGCTGGTTTTGAAGACCATATGGTAGCAGTTGCGTGATTTTGGATTTCTGATATTTTACTAATTAAGTCTGGAGGGATTTCTGCCAAAAGCTGCATAGTTACGAGATTGGTCTGTGTGCCTCTGGGGCCATGGAAGTTCTGGAGAGCTGCTCGTGGGGGGCAAGTCTCGGCCTCAGCGGGGCAGGAAGGAATGTGCTGGTTCCGTGCACATACCATGAGGCCGCAGTTGGTCCATCACCGCTGGCTGGCCAGTAAGCTCTGAGGCAGCGGCCACTGTGCTGCTGGGGTTGGGGGCAACGGCGCCATAGTTCAGTGCACAGTCATTCACATTTCTGCTGAAAGCTGCTGGGCTCTGAATTAGGTCTGTGTGCTTAAGGCAGAGATTTTTAAAGAAATACCTGATGTCATCTTTTGGTAAAGATTCCTCAAAGTTAATTTTTTTTCCCTCTAGGAAAAAAAAACCCAACTAACTTTGTAACCCTACCTAGTAGAGACAGTTGTGGATGAGGTCAGAAAAGGAACAAGGGAAAAGGAATGAGGTCATGTCTGAAAATTAGTACTTTGCTGTGATGTCCAAGGGCCACTGAGACCTCCTAGGAAGCCAGCACAGACACGAGATTTCTAATCTTTGAAAGGCTGCTGTGTTATTCTGGTGATAGATCCCTTGGTACATTCCTGAGTTCCAACTAGGTAAGGAAACTTGACAGTCAAATAAAATCTAGCAACTACGTAGTGACATTTGCTGCTGAGTAGCAAAAAAGTAAGAAATTTGGTGAAAAAATTAGATTATGTAGAGTAATATAAATATATAAAGCTGAAAATAGAATTAAGAAATAAAAAGTCTAGAGTTTGAGAGCTTAGTTGTTAGTTAATAATTCAGTGGTAGAGCACAGGTGTAAAGTCCTTGGTTCAATTTCTGGCACCAGTCCCCAAAACTATAGATGCTGCATACACCCCCGCCCCTTAAACCAACCTAAAATTATTATTACCATGTGAATGATCTACACTAGTGTCTGTGGTTCCACCCCCCACCCCCCAACGCCCCCCCACCACACTGCCAGTTCCATGCCAGGGATCAAACTCAGGTCATTTAAGGCCTCTACCATTGAGCAACCCTGACCTGCAGTGACTAATTTTTAACAATTGTAACATGAAAGCACTAGAAATATTTAATTATAGTTAGCAAAGGAAATATATTAGGAGATTAGGAGGTCCAATCTCTTGTCTTTAGGAACCTAAATTAAAAGACTAATGAACTAAAATAGCTCCCTATTAAATAGAACCTAAGATTCCACTTCTGTATGTAAACATGTATATGTATATAATGATATGGGAGGGGTCAGCAATCAAATTCAAGAGTCTCATGCATGTGAAACATGAGCTCTACTACTGAGCTCGGCTCCTTATCCCAGGATCTAACTATCTGAAAGAGAAACATTCATCAGATTTTAAAAGGCATTTTTCTTACCTGTGCTTTAGCTCGGTTGTGGTCCAAACGAGTCAGGCAACTGAAGTTCTCCTTGGGGATGGATGGTGCCGACTTGGAGGCAGTCAGGCAGTTGGTATTGGCTGGGTTTCCCACCACAATAACCTAGGATGTATTGTAGGCATCACCATGTTACAGATCATAAATTAATTAAATTATTCTATAAAATATACTGTTACTGTGTTTGGCATATCGAATATGTAATGGGTAGATTGCCAGGCTTTCCCATGCAGGCGAGATACTCTCGGTAGCTTGCCGGGCTCTCAGAGAGGGGTGGAGGAATCGAACTCGGGTTGGCCATGTTGGCTGCGTGCAAGGCAAATGCCCTACCCGCTGTGCTATCGCTCGCTTTTCTATTAGGTTTGTCTGAGCTAAACGTGTAGTTGTGAGTTGCTTAAACAAGGATATGTTCTAAGAAATGTGTTAGCTTATTTTGTCATTGTGTAAACAAGAGTATAATCACAATCCCAGATGGTATAGTCTACTATATACCTAGATTATGTGGTACAGCCATGGAAACTACTGTTGTGTATGCAATCAGTCCTGGACTGAAATGTTATTAGATGATGCATGACAATATAGCTATCATTGTAGTTCTGGAAGTTTTCTATTCTTCCTTCTAAAACTATTTTTTTTCCTTGTTTGTACCCACTGAGGTTAACAAAAACATTTAATAAAGCCACATAAATATATATATATATATATATATATATATATATATAATTTTCCAGGTGTCAATATTCAGGTATCAAGACCTGAGGTATTGAGGTTTTCCCAAAGATCTCTGTGTTTCCAAAACAGAGTACTTATTGATTCACTTGTCACAAAAAAACAAGTACCCTCCAGCTCTAACTTGGGGTTTGATTTATTCATGAACTTTTAGGAAAAGCAGCCCAACAAAAAAAATCCTAATAAAATAATTTAATCAACACTTTAGAATTCAAAGGGTTTTTTGCAACATTGCATACTTTCAAGAATTAACTGGATATATGCTATAATATAAATTATGAGCTAGGTCCCATCCACTATGCACATACTAAAATCAATCTTTAGGAGAAAGCACTTCATGATACTTCTTTGAGGGGAGGTATATGATACAATGAATTTACAACACAGTATAGAAAAGAGTATACATAAACTTAAAGTTTCAAAATTCTTTACAAAAGTGATAAAAACAAAACTTACCATGAAATAATATTATACTTGCAGAAAAGCTTTAGAAATATTACAAGGACTAACTCCCACTCCCTCTTTATCCAGATTCTTCAATTCACATAATTTCTTCCCCTTATCCCCTCTCATTCATTCTATCCTTTGCTTTTTCGGGGGCCCATTTTGGAGCAAGTGGCAAACATGACAAGCCAATGCACTGAAGTAGTCCAATACTGAAGTTACTTCCTCAAACAAGAACACTTTGGTCAAAGGGGTATTAGTCCAAGCAACCTTGTAATACGACCTGTACATTTCTATTCATTTTTGTTAATGATTACAGAAAATAAAGTTAGTCATTTAAAATGAATTACACAGAGAGCAAACATTTAGGTGCCAGTGAAATATAATTGGCCACTTTCAGTATTTTATAAAAAACTTACCTTTTCTTGAAGTTAGAATAGGGAAGAAAGTGTTTCAAGTTAGTGAAACATAATCAGCTTGTTTCTTCCTAGTTAACTGGCTAAGAAGGCCTCATCACAACATTAAGGCTAATTCAGAAATGACTATTTAAAAGTTAAGTATTTTTAAACAACACTAAATCGAGGAAATTTGAGCATTCGCAAGCCATCACCCTGCACAACCATGCATACAAATCCAAGCTTCTGCACAAATGTTCCCATGCAGATAAAAAGCAAAAGAGTTCTATCCATTCTCCACAGATTTATATGTTAGTATTAATTTCATGTCATAGGAATCAGCAAAGTATTTTTGAGCACCTCTGAATGTCATTTTCTACTGTAGAGCCCCCAAACAGAGTCATCAAGCAAAAAACACCAACAATTTGGTTTAACTTAAATACTGCATATGAAAAAATCACATAAAAACTCTATTGGTCACCTTAACTGACTTCTTGGCATATTTGTCCAGTGCTGCACCCTGGCACTTGAAGATTTTCACATTTGCTTTCAGCAAATCTTTTCTCTCCATGCCATCCCTTCTTGGCATAGAGCCGACAAGAATAGCCACATCCAGGTCTTTGAAGGCAATTTCTTCTTTATCAGTTGCAATAACATCTGTGAATGTAGCAATAAACCTGCAGAGTTACTTAAACACCAAAGTAGGTTTGCTTTTTCATATCAAATACATCCAATAATTCATCTGCAGAAAATGTACTAATTTAACATTATAACATCTACAGAAAAGCTAATGAATTAATCTTGCTTTTTCTATTTCACGAATTATCTCAATTTAAAAAACTTTCATACTTATAGGTCATGAATGGAGCCCTCCGGAGTGAGATCAGTGCCTTTGGAAGAGTCCCTGGGGACTGGAAAGATAGTGCAGAACCCCTGAGCACTGCCATATTTGGTCCCCCCAAAATCATCAACAAAAGAGATCTTATAGAGTTCCTGCATTCTTTCAACCAAATAGGACATACGTAAGAAGATGGCTGTCTATAAACCAGGAATTGGCCCCTAACCCAATCAGCTAGCTCTTTATCACTGAATTTATGGTCTCCAAAATTGTCAAAAATAAGTTTCTACTGCTTATAAATAAGACACAGAGTATGGTATTTTAGCTACAGCAATCCAAATGGACTAAGATAATCAGGATTCAGCATTGTTACTGTTAAATTTTTAGACCAGCGAAGTTAGTCATATTCAGGCTACTAAGGCATATATAGGAACATCAGCTGGAAAAAGAAAAAAAAATTTTTTTTTCACTCAGGTATCCTTATTTGTTCATAACTGATGGTGCGGTTATAATGAGGGACCTTAGGAGAGTAGAGGGAATTCAGGCAGAGACAGGGATAACATGGAAAGTTCAAGATAAAGTTTATTTGGAAAGAGTAATGGTGGGAAAGGGAGCCCACAGAATAGCCTGGGCAGGGTAATGCAGCCTCCACCTCCCCACCCCCCTGCCTTTTGGATCACACCTGGAGATGTTCAAGGGTTACTCCTGGCTGTGCACTCAGGAAATATTCCTGGCAGTACTCAGGGGACCATATGGGATATTGGGAATTGAACCCAGGTTGGCCATGTGCAAGGCAAATGGCCTACCTGCTGTGCTATCACTCTAGCCTCGCAGCCTTTAATACAACTATGTGATTAATTTTTTAAGTGGCAAACAACTGCTTAGAAAATGCCTATAAAACATTACGTGACTTCTGAGAATGATTCCTCTTGGCTGCTCTGTGCAACTTCTAGGAAAATGTCCTTAATCCTTTCTAAGAGAAAAAGACCACAACGATGGGGCCAGAATGATAGGACAGTGGGTAAAGTGTTTATCTTGCAACACAGCAGATCCGGGTTTGATTCCCCTGGCCCCACATATTCTCCTGAGCTCTGCCAGCTGAGCACTGCTGAGTGTGACCCAAAACAAAAACAAAGACCACAATGAAGCAATAAAAAATAAATTACATATATATATATACACACACGTATATATAATTATACAATGTCTTAATAATGATTCTTTTAATTAAATTTAAGACTTCTGGGGCTGGAGACATAGTAGAGTGGTTAAGTACTTGTTCTGCATGCGGCTGACATGGGTTCAATCCCCAGCAACCTAGATGGTCTCCCAAACCCTCCAAGAGTGATTCCTAAGTGTAGAACCAGGAGTAAGCCCTGAGCATGGCAGGGTGTGGCATTCCCCTTCACCCCCCCCAACTGCCTCCACATTTTAGACTTCTGTCTTACTTTGTATAAAAGCTCAATAGTTCTCAAAGTGACTTAGCAGAACTCTGGGACTTTTAAATTCATGCAGTGTATGGTACAATAAATTATACTATATATCAACCTGATAACTGGCAGATGAGATGGACTTTATGTGAAGGACAAACCAACTTCCAGCCTTCGGATAGCATATGACTCTGGAGGACAACTACAGAATTAAGAGTTTACTACAACACGATTTTATGATTATCATCTAAAAAAGGATTTATAAAACAATACAGTGTAGACAATCTCAGGTCTATAAGTCTTGTGAAATACATTAATAATTTTTTTAAACCTTATTAATGGTTTTCATTTTATCCTTATTCATTCTTAGCATGCATCTTACCAAGTATTTGCAGTTCAAACAATTAAAACTTTCATGAGGAAATTTTGCTTGTTTGTTTCTGGGCCACACCCCACTGTGCTTAGGGCCAGTTCCTGGTGATGCTTGGAGGACAAAATGCTATACCAGGGATCGAATCTGGGTCGGCAATGTGAAGCTGACCTTAACCACTGTACCGTCTTCACCAGTTCCATGAAATAATTTCGAATTGAGAGGCTAGTTTACAAAAATACGCACTTGCTTTTGAAAATACTCTAAAATATTTTTCTCCATTTTCTAACTTACCTTTCAGGAGGGGAAGGGCACAGTCTTGCAGTTCCATTAGGACACCTTCAAGGACACCCATCATGGGAGTGATATCCAACAAAACAAGAATTATAGGCTGCCAAACAAGAAGAATTTGTCACTTGGTTGCAAAATTGTTCTTTTGTTTATTTTTTGATTATTTGGTGTGTATATGTACAATTTCCATTAATTAGGCATAATTTTTAGGTCAGGTATTTAACATTAAGTCACTTTCAGAAAAAGGACTCTTGCTATTATGAAACCAGCAATGTTTTGCTAATGGATACTTAAGAGGAATTAAAAATTACTAAATTTAAAAGAATTAAGAAGAAATATTAAATTGAAAAGACATGCTAGTTTTCTGTCATCAATTTGCCTAATTTTAGTTTATGGAAACTTAGGCACAGTATTTGGCATAAAGAAAGAACTCAATATCCATGGCTGGCGAGAATGAATATAAAAAATGAATACCTTAGAAAAGGATTTTTAGTGATAGTGCCACTTCAGCAACTTTCTCTCTGGCATGAGTTTACCTAACAAATTACTGTCATCAATGGATAACTGATACTGACACTTGCTGGCTGCACCAAGTGTACTAAAACAATTCAGGGAAAGTAATTTTGATTTGCAAAGGGTTTCTATGTACCTGGAAGGGTGCATATAAATACCTTAACAACTTCCATTAATAACTCCCTTTATGGGTGTCCATTAAATTTACTAGATTACTCATTGCCTCAGGAACTAAAATTTCCTTATAATGAAACACAGGGTTTTATTGGTATTATTCTTACTTTGACTTAAATTTTATAGAACTTGTCCATACCTGGTCTTTACCAAAGACAGATCCATTTCCAATGCTGTACAGCAGTGAGTAGGCAATCTGACCAGCTGCTCCAGTCACAAGAACTCTGACTGGTTCAGACTGTAACGAGACCCATTAACATGCTATTAAAAGGTGTTATTTTACTCTGGAGATACTCAGCAATTTCCCCATAGCAAAATCTTTCATATATGGCTTTGCAGAATAACATTCCACTAAATATATCATGCACAAATCAACCGGAACATGTGTTCTTGGCTGCCTATTTCTGAAGTGCTATAAAATTCTCTGTTATGCTGGAGTACTTATATAATCTTATCCATTTAAAGATATTGTACCACTAAAACAGGCCTAACAATGTTGATGTGCATTATATGGTGACAGAAATCCCAGCTCCTAGAACCTTACAAATCTTATACTACTTCTATCTATTGTAATATAATCCTAAAAAATAAGGAGGAAAAATAAGACTTTTTAAAGAGAAACATGTAGTAATGATTGTCAACCTCAATCCAAAGGGAAAATAATTTCAAAAGGGAGAAAGGGAAAAGACAAAAGCATAACAGAGAGTTAAAAATCAAGATGTGCCCTTACAGAACTCAACAGTTCCTGAAACAAAACATAGAGATGTGCACAAAATGATGATTGATAATCCAAATGGGTCGGAGTGATAGCAGAGTGGGTAGGGCGTGTGCCTTGCACATGGCTGACCTGGCTGAACTAGGTTCGATTCCTCTGCCCCTATCAGATAGCCAGGCAAGCTACGAGAGTATCTTGCCCGCGTGGCAAAGCCTGGCAAGCTACCCGTGACTTATTCAATATGCCAAACACAGTAACAAGTGTCACAATGGAGACGTTACTGGGCCTGCTTGAGCAAATCGATGAACAACGGGAGGACAGTGACAGTGATAATCCAAATGATGAGCCCAACTTACTTAAAGAAGTTAAATTACAGGGCTGGAGAGATAGTACAGTGGATAGAGTGTTTCACATGCAGCTGACCCAAGTTTGATCCTTGGCACTCCATACAGTCCCCTGTGCACTGTCAGAAATAATTCCTGAGCAAAGAGCCAGGACTAACCAGTTAGCATCACTGGGTGTGCCCTGTTCAACCACCCCCCCCCCCCCCATGCCCCAAGTTAAATTTAGGCCCAGTAAATTTTAAAAAACAACGGAAATATCCCCATATTTCCATTAAAAACAGGCAAACAAAAGTGCTGGGTAACTTATTTGATAAATTTAATTTGATGGAAACATCCGATTAAAGTGAATGGTTCCAATGTAATGGATCCTTGAAAATACTGAGTAAACATACTTCTATGTCACATCTTTTCCTATCTGTGTAAGAAATGCCTCCTGAATGGAGTGAGGGTGGAAGCACTTGAGTTCTTTCTATTCAAAATTCCTTCCAGAAAGAAACTTATCTCTGAGATGGAAGGAAATGGGAGACTGCTAGGATACTTCTAACCTTGTAGCTCTAACCTCTGGAGGTCTGAAGTACTTGGAAATTTGGTACCTATCTCAGGAAAAAAGTGCCAATTGTAAAGAAATAGCTTTATAAAACATATAGCAGACTGTGTGCATTTCCCTCTTTCAGAGATGTGACCCCTGCAGGGGTGGGGATAAAACAGAGGAAAATATAAGTTTCTTTCTGACCTTCCAGATCTCTTCCACCTACTCACTCCTCCAAAGGCCTTTCTATCTCAAAGCAGAGTTTAATTTTCCACATATATCTACTTAATATGTTTTCAACTAATTTATATTCAGGTTCATAAAGAACACTAAAAACTGGTGTACGGTTAATATTTTCTATATGGCCTTTACAGGTTTTTAATGTTCTCATTTGTACCCTTTCCTTTGAAGCAGATGAGACCAAGGGAATAGAGGAATTATTTCCTCTTTAGGATGATAGCTAAAAATTTTACTATTTTTTGTAGTTTTGGTTTTAGAGTCATAACCGGCAGTGCTCAGGCCACTCCCAGCAGTACTTTGGGTTTGAGCTTGGGTTTCTTCCTACATGCAAAGCATGTGTGCCATCCTATCATGTTCTTTCCCTGGCCCTAGAATGTCAGTTGCTTTTTTGTTTTTGAGGGTTGTGTGGTTTGAGAGACAGAGGGGTGGTCAGGGCCTATTTCTGGTAGTGCTCTGGAGACTGTATACCAGTGACTGAATCAGAATTGATTGCCAAGGCAAAGCCTTAACCCTGTTCTATTTCTCTAGTTCTGGAAGTGAGCTTCTTAAGGCCTGGGTTGTCTGTTTAATTTGGTATTGTATTCCAACTGTGTAGAAAATGTCATGCTGTTGTTGGAACTCAAATAGCTGGAACTTATAAAAAAAATATTATACAGAACCTGAAATTATATGAGTTGTTTAGAAGCAAAATTAATACTATTTCTGGGCTGGAGCGATAGCACAACGGGTAGGACGTTTGCCTTGCACACGGCCAACCCGGGTTCGATTCCCAGCACCCCATATGGTCCCCAGAGCACTGCCAGGAGCAGTTCCTGAGTGCATGAGTCAGGAGTAACGCAACTTCTGTGCATTGCTGGGTGTGACCCAAAAAGAAAAAAAAAAATACCGCTTCCTACTTGCAACGAGAAGACTGAAAATAGTGATCACAATAGTTCCAGCAAGCAAAAATATTGATACTACTAATTTTAATGACGGGCTGGAGCGATAGCAGAGCGGGTAGGGCGTTTGCCTTGCACGCAGCCAACATGGCCGACCCGAGTTCGATTCCTCCGCCCCTCTCGGAGAGCCCGGCAAGCTACCGAGAGTATCTTGCCGGCACGGCAAAGCCTGGCAAGTTATCCGTGATGTATTGGATATGCCAGACACAGTAACAAGTCTCACAATGTTACTGGGCCCACTCAAGCAAATCCGTGAACAACAGGAGGACCTTGACCGTGAATTTTAATGATGACAGTGCTTTTGAAGGGAGGTGGGGGAGGGGGCGCAAAAGCAGGGGCTCCCACTGCTATGCTCAGGAGATCCAGGGACCATTCTTTGGGATATTCGTTCAAACGGGCCAAGAAGTTCAATGCTTGGCCTTGGAGTTGCCACACTGCTTGAACTAGGGTTCTTAAGCACGAAAGGCATGGTCTCCATCCAGCCTTTTGAGCCATACTTCAAGAACAACTACTATTATTATTTTGGCTGTCAGAGACACATCTGGTTGTGCTTAGGGTTTCTTTCTTTTTTTTTTTTCTTCCTCCTTTTTAGGTCACACCTGGTGATGCATAGGGGTTACTCCTGGCTCATGCACTCAGGAATTACTTCTGGCAGTGCTCGGGGGACCATATGGCATGCTGGGAATCAAACCTGGGTTGGCCATATGCAAGGCAAACGCCCTACCCACTGTCCTATTGCTCCAGCCCCAAGGGCTTGTTTCTAACTCAGTGCTCAGTAACCATTCCAGGCATTGCTCTGACCACATGAGGTGTTGGGAATCCAACCAGAGTTATTGAGTGCAAAACAAGAACCTCAACATGTTTACAATTTCTCCAGCCCAAACAAACCATTATCTTGCTTTATTAATAAATAGGTTGGGGCGGGGCAGTGGGAAGAACGAGAAAGATAGCACAGTAGTTAAGGTATTTGCATACAGCTGACCCCAGTTCTATCCTGGCATTGCATGTGACCATCAAGAGTGACTCCTGATCACAGAGCCAGGAATAAGCTGAGCACTGCTGAGTGAAGTCCAATCCCTCCCCATTCAAATAAATAAACAATATACCATAATAACAACACATAATGTACGCAGTGCTATTTTAGGCCAGAGAATCTATTAGTGACCCACATGCAGGAAACAAGAGGCTAAGTCAATTTTTGCAACAGGAGAGGAAGAATATAATAAATGAGACATGAGATAAATGAGATAATAAATGAGACTTAAAGTCTTTTGGGAAGGTTGGGATGGGGTTTGGGCCACATCAGGCAATATCTATGGCGCTGGGGACTGAACCAGTCAGTCCAAAGCCAGGTACGTAACTTCACCCCTATACTATCTCACCAGCTCTGGGGTTCAAATCTTTTTTTTTTAATTTTATTTTTAATTTTTATTTTTTTAAAATTTTTTTATTAGTGAAACACCATGAGGTACAGTTACAGACTTATAAATTTTTGTGGTTGGGTTTCAGTTATACAATGATCAAGTACCCATCCCTCCACCAGTGCCCATCCTCCACCACCACGGGTCCCAGCATCCCTCCCACCCCCCATCTCCCCCCTCTGGGGTTCAAATCTTGACTGTGCTTCTTATAACTATATTTTCTTCAGCAAACTACTATCTCCCTATCGTAAAAATGAAGATATTAATAGCAGCTGCTTAACAACTCGAGTAGTTAGCTATTAAGGACTCAGATGACAAAGCTTAGGAGCTATATGCAGCAGGTGCTGTAATTATAGGTTATGTTTCCACAGGATTTTCCTCTAAGGACCGTTAGAAGCTACTGCTTTTTTAGGGTGTTACTTGTTCCTATTTTGGGGCCACACCCGGCTATGCCCAGGGCTTACTCCTAGCTCAAGGATCATTCCTAGTGGTGGTTGGGGAACCATACTGGGTGCTGGGAATCAGACCCAGGTAGAGCACAAGGCTAGTGCTCTGCTCTGCCCACTATTCTAACTCTTTGGCCCCAACGTCTGTTACTTTTTAGGAGAGAAGTGACTTCCCACCGCTAGCAGTCGGTCTTTAACTCAATTTACACACCTATATGGCATTCAATCAATATTTGCTGGATGACTTGAAAGAGAAAAGGAAAAAAAAAACACTATTTACTTCAATGTAAAGCAAATTGGGATAGAGAGGGAAATTAAATCTTGCAATCTTGTAAAGCTTAACTTAAAAGTCAGGATAGATGGTTAGGTCAGAACTGTGCCTACCTCAGGTATTAATATTTGTTTTGTTTTTGGGTCACCCAGCTGTGTTCAGGGATCACTCTTGGCTGGCCCAGGAGACCATTATGTGTTGCCAGGGAGCCAACCTGCGTAGGCCACAAGAAAGCGCCTTACTGGCTGCACTATCTCTTTCTTTGACCCTGGAGAGTTAATTTTAGCTACTGAAAAATATGTTCACAGTATAACAGATCTTAGTGAAGGAAGAAGTTGCTGGCCAACTAATAAATGCCACCTCAGCATTTTCTTCTGTATTATGGGGAAAAATCATTTTCATAGGTAATTCTATCTTGTTATGAGTCAGATAAGACTAGTGTCTGATGATGAAACTATTTGAAGATGAAACAGGGGACAAAAGTGCCTATCTGGTTCTTTCTGCTCTGCAACACTGCAGTTGAAAATCAAAAGGGTGGGAGATTCATGCTGACTTTTCTTAATGTTACCAAGTGAAGACAGGTTACTATTCTCCGCTAAGATATCTGGGCAGTCTGCCAAGATCCAAAGAAGGAATGTCTTTGCTCTTGGCAGAGCACTAATGACCTTCCTGCAGATGCAGGCTCTGTATTGCGCATGTGCTAGAGTCTCAGTGATAAAGCTCCAATTTAGGTGTTCTTTCAACAGAAAAAAATGATGTCTTGCTTTTATTTTCTACCATACATAGATTTCTGTAGCAAAAAAAGACACTATTATTCAGATCCTTTCTGACAGTTTGTTCTTGCCCTATGTACAGAAAGGATTTCTATCTATAAAATTTTCTCTTTGACTTGCTTACAAAAGATGACTCTTAACTGATGGATCATAATCTCTTCCCAGGAGACAAGAGCTCATGTGAGAATTTCCTGTCAGTTTCAGTGAACTGACAAGAGTTTTTCCCTCATCTACTGTCTCTGGAGTGACCTTCCAGGATGAGGCCTGGCGTCACTGACTGTGCAGCAAAACAACACAAGGGGACCCTGATCTCTCTGTGACCTTGGAAAAACCATTTGACATCAGCAGGTCATGGTCTTCAGATTAGAAAAAAAACCTATTAGATAAGACAAATACAACACGGTATCATTTGTATCCCCATTATGAGCTAATTTTTTCTGGAACCTCAGCTACTGAAAATAAAAATCTCGGAATGACTTGATAAGTATCCCTATGACACAATATAATAAAATGAAAATACTGTGAAACCTCTATTGGGAAAATTGTCATGTGACCTTGAGCACATCACATTCTCCTGGGGGCTCCTATGTTATTGTTATTATTTTTGGCTTTTGGGTCACAGTGGGCAGTGCTTTCTGTCAACCAGCTCTGGCGTGCAAAGCAAGGGCTCCAGTCTTTTGAGCTATCACCACAGCCTCGCTAAGTTTTAAACTTTAAAATCTGAAGTGAGGTTTGTCAAAAACCTCACTTCAAAGGTTCTATCCAGTTTGTAAATATAAATACTCTTTCTTGCTTTGATGTCAAATGTCACCTTCAAACAGCCTTGCAGGTTATCCATCTACCGTCAGCATTCCCTCGCCATGCCCTCTTCCCACTTCCAGCTAAGATACTAGCTGGAGATCTAGGTCGCCTGATCTTCTACATCACGTTGTGTAACGTTTAAAAGGAGTGTTTCTAAAATTTCTAACATGCACATCAGTACAGCACCAGTATTTGGCTACTCTCTAACAGTCGGGCAGTGCAAAATGTAGATCAGTGAACCGGTTTTAAGTAACATTTTGCGAAATTAGATATGGCGAAAACACGTCTACGGAAAACGTAGATCATTATCTGGGGCACCTGGTAAGCTCCACCTTCACAGTCGAGCGCCTTCTGCTCTCCAGGGCTTCGGGAGCCCTTAGAAGCATTGCGAGCTTTTAAAGGAGAAAATATTAAGATGCAACCTCCCTCCCAGATCAAATCTTTATCGCCCTCCTCAAACCGCACAAAGTGCTTTGCAAAACCCGAAGGAAGACCAAATCTGCACAAAGAGATAATCCGCAGTCTCGTGTTTTGTCCGCCCGCCACGCAGGACTGAAATCGCACCTCTCAAGGGACAGCGATTTCCCCAGAGTCCTTTTATGAGATCCCTAGGTGGAAATCAATCTTTTTTCCAATGACTGGGTCATTGCGACAGTGCCCAGAAAACGAGTCGGGGCTTTCTAAAACGGGCGCGAAGGGCAGCGCCTTGCAACCTCCACCTCCGCCCCCCGCCCCCCAGCCCTTCAAGCTCAAAGACGTACAAGGGCGAGAAGGCCTGATGCGGGCAGAACCCAGGGCCCGGACAACTCACCATGACTGGGAAGTGCGCAGACAATTTCAGCACCTGCAGAGAAGCTCAGGAAGCCAGGTCACCTCTACCGCTGAATCGACTTGGGGAGAGGGCCCGGTGAGAGCGAGCAAAGGTTCCACTGCCGACCCGCGGCGCCTTCTGGGAACTGTAGTTTAGGTGGCACAGAGTCTGGCGCGATCACCAGCGCGTTTCTCGCCAGGGCTAAACTACATTTCCCGAGCTCCGATGGGGGTTATTTACCACACTCTTCTCCCTGCGCTCGGGACGATCGCAAAGTAGTCCCCGAGGGCGATCGGCTGTGATTGGAGGAGGGCGCCGAGCGGAGGGTTTGGACACGAGTTGGAGAGGTCCGCCTGATGGCGCCCAGCCATTGGTGGGACACAAGGCGCGTGTCCTGGGAGGGAGGAGAGACAGACCCCTCAGTTACATTCACTGTCCCCCCCCAACCCCCCCTCTCTCCCCCAACACGTGAGCAAATGAGACTTGATCCTCCCACAAGGGTAAACGTGGGAGGTTGAGACCTTCCGCTGCGTAAAGCCTGCTCGACCCGGAAACACAATTGGTTTTAAAACTCTTCACCCCGCGGAGGGGCGGGAGAAGCCGAAGCCCGGGCGCTGGCGGTCGGCTTCCCAGTTGCTAAGCGACGAGGCCGGAGCGCGCGCGCATCCGGGCCGCCCGGCTGTACCTGCGGGACTCGGTGGCTGCCGCTACTTCGGGGCCGCAGTGCAGACCCGCGGAACGTGCCGCGCCCTTGTGGACCCTTCTTTCTTAGCCCGAGCCCCGGTGCCCGGTCTAGGGTCGGGTGACGAGGGAAAAGATTTGCAGAGACGCTTCTGTGGAGGGCGTCTGGGGGCCTTGCGTCTTCCTCACTGCGGAGGCAGGTGAGCCCAAAAGCCTGTGCCAAAGTTTTTTTTTTTTTTTCTTTTGGGTTGTTTTTGGTTTTAATCCTTAGGGTTCCAGAATGTAATTGGAAGGATCCCGCATTGCCCTTTCCTACCTGGGTGCTAATCTGAGCGGATGTCCGCGATTTTGCCAGTCCCCTTTGGGCGCTGTGTTAGAACAGCAGCTTCCTTTCTGGAGTGTGCAATGTCCACAAGTTCTCGTCCCCTCGCCCCTGTTTAGATGCTTGTCTTCAAAGTTAAATTGAAAAGTAAATATCAAAGCAAATATTCAGTGTCTGCTTTGGGGAGGTGAGCGCCTCTTCCTGGAGCTCACAGCCCACCGATGTAACTTTTTTTCTCTGAAGCCCTCAGTCAAAGTTGACACGGTTGCCCTTTCTCTTTGGAAAGTCCGATGATCCTTTTTCCACTTCCCTGACTCTTGAGAGACAGCCTGTTTCTAACGCAAGCCAGTAGGAGATGCAGACACTGGTTATTACAGTCTGTTTCTGATGGTGGACCGGCTCAGAGGTGTCCATTTAAAGGTGTCCAAGAGAACTACCGTGATCTCTCCAATAATATTTTATGTGACTGTTTAAAGGAAGGTGTGATGTACTGAAATTAATATGCTTGAAATATGTAAGTTACATAGCTTTGGTATGACTTTTGTTTTCCTCTGGTGATCGCCAAATGGTATTTCCTCTGTTTTAGATTTGGAAGATGTTACGAGACCAACCTGAACTTTGTTTTTTTGGGGAGGTGGGGAGGTGGGGGGGTGGGGGAGGGGGTGTCACACCTGTCTGTGATCAGGGTTTACCCTTGGTGGTGCTCACCAGGGATCAAACTTGAGTCTCCAAGGCAAAGCCAGTCTTACCCACTGTACTGTCTCTCTGCCCTTCTGAACTAGCATTTTATAATACAGCTGAATAATTCAGTCCTCCTCAAACCATTTTGCTTTGGGAATGCTTCTCATGGTTTTCGTTTTATATCACTGGTTGCCTCTTCTCAGTGTTCCTTGCAAGTTCTCTCCTTGCCACCTCTGACCTCTTAACATTGGAGCAGTCCTGTTCTTATTATAATCTATCCACAACTTAATCATGTAAACACATGATTTTACAGACCACTGTCAAACCTTATCCCCCTCCAGTTTGTACCTAGGCCTGATTTATACTCATTTCCTCTTGATTTTCTCATTTGCTCTGATTTCACTATAGTATTTCCTACTGTATGTTGAATTTCACACACCACAAAATCACAAAATCACAAATCATCCTGTTGTCGATTGCCTCGAGCAGGCCCCAGTAACGTCTCCTTCATCCTAGCCCTGAGATTATATTCAAGGCTCTTTAGGAGAATGAGACCCATCATTGTTACTGGTATTTGGCATATTGGGTACGCCACGGGGAGTTTGCCAGACTCTGCCGTGTGGGCAGGCTATATTCAGTAGCCTGCCATTTTGTCCAAAGTAGGAATGAGATAATAAGATGTCATAATAAGATGTCCGGGAGCTGGTTTTTATAGTCTCTGAGTCTTGGCCGCTGATGGGATTACACGGCGCCAGGGGGCCAGTTGGTGGGTGTGACCCCCGCCTACTGGAATTTGGAGGATCTGGGTGGAGGATGCTCGACCCCAATCCGAGTAGGCTTGGAGATCTCGGCCCCGGAACCCGCGTGGCTTTGTCCCTCTGCCAGTACCTTCATGTGTGCGGAGAGTGGTCTCAGCATGGTGGTGGATGGTCCTGGAGGTCTTCGGCTGCCGGAGCCCTGGTCGGGGCGGGGAGGAAAGCTCAACCCGCTCCCCTCCAAACACCACACCCTTTGATAAAGTTAGTATCATATGTACTGTTGCTATCAAATGGCTTGGGGTTTGCCCTGTTCTAAAATGTTGGTTGTGGGTGCAGTTATGAGGTTTCAAATGGTACAGTGGTAAAGAGGTGATACTGGTTTTGATGGATACTAGTTTATCCAAGTGGGCAGGTTTAGTAAGTTGCTTATGTTCATGGGTAGGTGTTTGGGGATGTAGCACTGTGATAGGCCCTGAGGATTCATACATTAATATTTTAAGTTGCTGCTCTTTTGGAACCCCCAGTGTCAAGGAACAACGAAAGGTGAACTCATAATGATAATTTGATGTGACTGCTAGTAATGGAGGAAGTCTAAAGCTTGGCTGCCAGGACTCTACAAATTCCTTTGAAAAGGAGTAGTATTAATGGATGTTTTGGTTAGGAAGCTCAGGTTGGAAGTAGAAACAAATTTACAATGTTGTGGGTAGAGTTTAGGGTTGACAATTGTGAAACTCCTGATTTTTTTATTTTTATGTTTTAAAAAAAATTGAGCCACACCTGGATATACTTAGGGCATCCTCCTGACTCAGTTGTCAGGGATCTCCTCTTGCAGGGCTCAGAGGACCATATGTGGCACTAGAATAGAATCAGAGTAGTTGAATACGCCCTAACTCCAGTACAATCTCTCTGACCCAATTATTGAAAAAAAATTTGAGAGAGGGCATATTCAAGGCTCTGTGGTCAGGGACTACTTCTGGCAGTGCTCAGGGTACCATCTGCAATACTGGGAATTGAACTGGGGCCTGCTATGTGGAAGGCAAGTACCTTAACTTTAGTACTACTCAGCTCCTCGAATTCTTTTTTCTTTTTCTTTTATTATTTTTTTTGTGTTTTGGGTCACACCTGGCAATGCACAGGGGTTACTCCTGGCTCATGCACTCAGGAATTACTCCTGGCAGTGCTCAGGGGACCATATGGGATGCTGGGAATCGAACCCGGGTCGGCCTTGTGCAAGGCAAACGCCCTATCCTCTGTGCTATTGCTCCAGCCCCTCTTTTTTCTTTTTAACTAAAGCCCTAGAACTTCCTTATTCAAGGCACTCTACAGATACTAATGATCTGATGCCTTTGTTTACATGTGGCTATTTATTTATAATTTTAACTTTTTTCAAATCTGTTTTTATTGATGTAGCATAGTTTACAATATTGAAATTATTGTTTAATACTTGTGTTGCAACTACACCACTCCCTCCAGCATTTTCTCAAGATTACTTCCCCTCTTCCTTCTTGTTTGCCTACTCTCATCTTCATAGCCTTCTGGTTCCCATTCTGTTGACTGTGTCTCAGGATTTGTTTTTTTTGGAAATTGTCCAATCCTGTTCTTGTTTGTTTTACTCCACATATGAGCCAATAATATCATCTGACATTTGTTTCTTTGGTGGTGATTTTTAAAAAATTTATATTTCACTTAAATTAGCATGATGCCTTCCAGTTCTATCCAAGTTGTGGTAAAGTGTAAGATTTCATCTTTTCTCCTTGTGAAGTAGTATTTCATTATTTTTCATTTTCATTTCATTTCATCATCCTGTTATTCGTCGATTGCCTCGAGCAGGCCCCAGTAATATCTCTTTCATCCTAGCCCTGAGATTATATTCAAGGCTCTTTAGGAGAATGAGACCCATCATTGTTACTGGTATTTGGCATATTTGGTACGCCACGGGGAGTTTGCCAGACTCTGCCCTGTGGGCAGGCTACATTCGATAGCCTGCAAGTTTGTCCAAAGTAGGAATGAGATAATAAGATGTCATAAAAAGATGTCCTGATAAGATGTTGCGCGGCTGCAAATGCGGCCGCGTGGTTCTGGGAGCTGGATTTTATAGTCTCTGAGTCTTGGCTGTTGATGGGATTTCACGTCGCCAGGGGGCCAGGTGGTGGGTGTGACCCCCGCCTACTGGAATTTGGAGGATCTGGGTGGAGGATGCTCAACTCCAATCCGAGTAGGCTTGGAGATCTCGGCCCCGGAACCCGCGTGGCTTTGTCCCTCTGCCAGTACCTTCATGTGTGCGGAGAGAGGTCTCAGCATGGTGGTGGATGGTCCTGGAGGTCTTCGGCTGCCGGAGCCCTGGTCGGGGCGGGGAGGAAAGCTCAACCCGCTCCCCTCCATGTGTATATGTGTATATAATATTATACACATGTACATACCACGTATTTATCCATTTATTTGTTTGACACTTGTTTTTTTCCAAGACACTTGGACGCTGTAAATGATGCTGTGATGAATTTCAGTTTGCATATGTCCTTTCAAATGAATGTTTTTGTCTTTGTGGGCTAGGTGCACAGTAGTGGATTCACTTTTTTTGGATAAGTGTTCAAACTACTTTCCAAAGAGGCTTAACCAGGCAGCAGTCACACCAGCAGTGAAGGAGAACTTCATATTATCTACAGAAATTTTTGTCTATAGTCCTGTCAGTACTATTGTTTCAAGACTTTTTTATTTTTTTCTTTTGCTATGACTGTTGATGCTTAGGGATTACACCTGGTTCTGTGCTTCCGGGTAATCCCTGGGTATGCTTTAACTCTTATAGTATCTTAACCCCTGTGCTATCTCTGTGACCCCTGACATAGACCATTTTTGCTGCTGTGAACTGAGAACTCATTTGTTTTCATTTGAATTTCTCTTATATTCATTGATGGTGAATAGAGAATGATAGAGTCTCTGCATCTATCACTGTATAGTAGCACACTTTATTACTCTCTCTATATGTGCATATATATACATATACATGTACATGTATCTATCTATCTATCTATTTACATAGATAGACATATATACACACACATAAATATTGGTATTTGAGCCATACCTGACTGTGTTCAGGGCTTACTTCTGGCTCTGTGCTCAGGAATCACCTCCTGGCAGTGATGTGGTACTGGAAATCAAACCTGGTGAACCACATGCAAGACAGGTTCTCAACTTACTGTCCTATCTGTCTGGCTCCCACTCCCTCTTTTTTTCTTTAAGCTGTGCTGGAGATTCAACAAAGTCTCACAATGAAAGTGCTCTGCTGCGGAGCATCCCCCCTCACCACCCTCACTTAAGCTGTTAAAGAAAAAAAAATTTTTTTTGAAGTAACAACAGATTTTATTTGAAGGTTTTGAGGAAGGGGAGAAGGGTGAGAGAGAGAGAGACAGACAGACGGAGACAGAGAGAGAGACAGAGAGAGAATAGCATGCTCAAGAGAGAATTCAGGCTTCTCCAAAGATGAAAAGAGAGCCCTAGTACATATCTCAAGAGGGGAGATGGCCATACATGTTCTCGGGCACCACATGTGCTTGACCATGTGAACACAAGCAGCTGGGCTCAGGCAGCAGCTGGCTTCCTTTTTCAAGTTAACTTTCATAGGTTTTTCCCAAGCTGCCCCACATGGAGATTCTAGCTAGTAAGAATCCGTTGCTAGGGTGGTTGCCAAGAGGGTAGAATTGGGAATGGCTGATGGTCCTCTTTGAAATTCCTTTGCTGGCCTTTAAAAAAATTTTTTATGAAGTTTTTCACAGTAATTTATTACATTTAATATTCCAACACCAATTCCACCACCATTACATTTCCCTCCATGTAATTTGAAGGGTTTTTCCCTGACTCCAAACCTGCCCCAAGCAGTTCTAAATAATTTATTTTGTATTGCTTGTTATGAGTAGTTGGCTAAAAATGATTCAAAAAAGTTTCCTTAGAGGAAAGTATGTGAAGATTGTTGTATATCACCCTGAAGTCATTAAGCCCTTGTATAAGAGATTACTAACACGTTGTTAAAGGTTGAGTCCTTTGTGCTCTTTTTTCTTTCCCCTGAGATTCGTTGTCTTCTGCTTTACACCCCATCAAATGTAGTGTGCTACTCTTGGTACATCAGTGGTGTACAGTATGAGATGTTGTGTGGCAGAGAATCTGAATGCGGCCACACGCTCCCTTTCTGGGCCTTTGTTCCTGCTGGAGCTTATTTACAGTGTTTAGTTCCAGTGTCGATAATAATTTGAGGGCCAGGGATAGAGATAGGTGGTAGAATACTTGCCTTGCATGTATGAGATTCTGAATTTGATACCTGATAATAAATTAATTGACACCCATATATTCATGACCCCATTTCTGTTTTACTATGTGTAGAAATCTCTCTATCTAGCCATGTAAAGTCTTTTTGGAGGGGGGAGGGTATTTGGGGCTCTGGGTAAGACAAGGTTGTGCTCAGGGCTTACTTATGGCACTGAGCTCATGGATTACTTCCAGCAATGCCAGGGAACTGTAGGTGGTGCCAGGGATCAAACCAGAGTCAGCTGCGTGCAAGGCAGTGCCTTAACTCATCTATTATCTCTCTAGTCTTAGTGTTTTATTTTTAATTTTTGATGCCTCAGCTTAATGACCACTCTTAAGTTTTGAATTTGAAACTACTCTATGGTGGGAAAAACTTGAAAGTAAAAATTTCAGTGGAAATGTATCTCTTAGTGGGTGAGAATACCCAGAGTCCTCTTTACACCCATTGGCTTATCTATCCTGGGTGAATGTTACTTATGATTAGAATGATATTAAACTAAGGTTCAAATTTACATCTGTTTTTCAGGGTTATGACGTAACTGTAGAAGTCTTATATACACAAATAAGATAGGAGTTCTTTGAACTTCCATGTAACTTGCAAAACTGTTTTTAGAAATAGTTTTCAGTGATCTTTCAGCCAGAACTCATTTAGGCTATTCTTCAGCTTTGCTGAAAGCAAAGAAGTGAGAATCACCTGACATAAAAAATGATTTATTACATATTAGTCATTCAAGGCTCTACTAAAATTTTCCTAAACATACAGTTCTTTCACTTAGAGTTCCTTAACCCAGTTCAGTGTACTCTGAAAGCATAAGGAGAGATTGAAAGTTTTTTTCAGTATATTTTCCCTAACAAAGCATTTATAATTTTATAAATAGTCCAATTTTACTTGCTTTAAGTATCATTTAATGAAAACCTTGAAGAATCTTATTTGCTAATCGAATTTTCAAATTTGAATAAAAAATTTCTATGTAATCTAATTGGTGAAACCAATTGCTAAGCCAAATAAGATTTTAATTTTGTCAGAAATAGCACACCTCCTTTTAACTCAGTACATTAATAGACATTTTGAGGATATTATATAATTCAGTGAGAAATAAATTATAAAGTACATTTGTAGGAGACTATGAAAATAACATTAAGATTAGCACTGTAGCACTGTCCTTACATTTGCTCGAGTGCGCACCAGTAACGTCTCCATTGTGAGACTTGTTACTATTTTTGGCATATCGAATACATCATGGGTAGCTTGCCAGGCTTCACCATGTGGACGGGATACTCTTGGTAGCTTGCTGGGCTCTCCGAGAAGAACAGAGGAATCGAACTCGGGTCGGCCACGTGCAAGGAAGATGCCCTGCGCACTGTGCTATTGCTCCAGCCCTAACATTAAGATTAAAGAGATATTATGAAAGTATCAGTATTAAAATAAGATTAAAACCATGACAATAGTCATTTTATTGTTTAATTTATAATTAAATTAATTAGAAGGATATGTCATGCTTTTTTGTTATTCCCTTGTTTAGTTTCTCTATATACTGCAGATGAGTCAGATTATTTGATACTTTTTCTTCTTCTAACTTATTTCACTTAATATGCTCTCCATCTAGATGCAGAAACTGCAAAATTTCATCTTTTCTTATAGCTGCATAGTATTATAATGTGTATGTATGCACAATGTATTTATCCATTAATCTGTATTTGGACATTTGGGTTTCTTCCATATGTTAGCTTTTCTGTTGAGTGCTACAGTGAATAGAGGTGTGCATGTGTTTTTATTTGATAATTACCATATACTGTGCACTCATTCTATTAGTTGTCTTCGTAATGCTTTATAACAGTTCTTCTTAGTTCAAAATCGTGCATTAAATTTAGATGTCATGTCTCTTTTTTATCCTGTAAACTGAATAGTTAAATAGTCTTTTTTTTATTTCTGGAATTGATATTTTTGAAGAGTATAGGAAGTTGTTTTGCAGAATATCCTTTAATACAGGTTTATATGAAGTTTTTCTTAATTAAATTTAGAGTTGGAACTTTTCAGAATGACCATATTAGTGATATTGCTTTATCAGGACATTGCATCAGTTTCTTGTTTGTGATGAAAATTATTATCAGTGGATAGGACACTTGCCTTGCACACAGACAGCCTGGGTTTGATCACTGGCACCTCATCTGTCCCCCAGACATCACCAGGAGTGATCCCTGAGTGCAGAACCTGAGCAGTGCCAGAGGTGGCTCAAAACAAGCAAACAAACAAAAAGATACTATTTGCTAGATCTCTCCATTGTGAAATGACTACTTTCTTCTTTGCAGTTGATAAATAATTAGTGGGGACATACTTTGAACCCATTTCATTTATTATTTCTGATGAAACCTTAACCATAGTTGAACACTTAAGTGATTTTCATTTTTGTTTTTGTTTCACTGGCAGTGCCATATCTGAGTATGTGCTTTGGGGCCATGCCTGACAGTGCTGTGTAGACCAAATGTAGAATGTTGAATGCCAGAATTCAAACCAGGGTCATCACCACAGCATATGCTTGCTGTATGGCTTAATCTCTGTACTCTCGCTGACACATTATTATTGCTGAATCAGTTATTAGTGTGATTATGAAGTACTTTTTTTCAAGACCTGTTATTTCTCCAATACCACTTATATGGGATTCTACTATGTAAGTTTTTTCTTTTGGTCTGTATTTATCTATACTATTTCTTATTATCAGTATTTTTGCTAATAAATGTGAGTTTTTACATGTTTTCCAGTTCTTTTATAGATTTCAAATGGTGTCCCCAGTAAATCTGACACCTATCTGACTGAAGTTAGCAAGAACCCATAGTTTCATGACTTCAAAATTATTGCAAGTTTTTAACTACTTAAATCATTGCAGTCACTAGTTTTGTGCTTTTGACTGATTGACCAAAAGCCAGGGATTCCCATGAACCCCTCTTTGATCTGATTGGAAGTTCCATTCTTTCTATATCTCTGATGAGCTGTAAATCCGTAATTTCCATGATCTCTTCTCTGATTCAATATCTTGTTAAAATGACTCTCAGTGCCTAGGAAAAAAACTTTATGTACCATTACTAATTTACCATAAAAGTCATAACTCAGGGAAATCCAGATAGAAGATTTGTATTGGCCAAAGTATAAGAAAGGGCACATGGTTTTCTATACGCGAATAGTGAGAGAGAAGAAAGTGACATGAAGAAAACAATCCCGTTCACAGTTGTGCCCCAGAAAATCAACTACCTAGGAATTAGCTTAACTAAGGAAGTAAAGGACCTGTACAAAGAAAACTACAAAATGCTATTTCAAGAAATAAAAGAGGACATGAGGAAATGGAAAAATATTCCATGTTCATGGATTGGGAGAATTAACATCGTCAAAATGGCAAAACTTCCCAAAGCACTGTACAAATTCCATGTGATTCTCATAATGATATCCATGACATTCTTCAAAGAAATGGAGCAAACATTCCTGAAATTCATATGGAACAATAAGCCCCACAAATAGCTAAAGCAATTCTTAGGAAAAAGAAAATGGGAGGAATCAACCTCCCTAATTTCAAACTCTACTTACTACAAAGCAGTAATAATTAAAACAGCATGGTAATGGAACAAAGGCAGAGCTGCAGACCAATGGACAGGGTTGAATATACTGACATCTCCCCACAAGCATATGATCACCTAATCTTTGATAAAGGGGCAAAAAAAGTGAAGTGGAGCAAGGAAAGCCTCTTTAACAAATTGTGCTGGCAAAACTGTATGGCTACATGCAAAAGAGTGGGCTCAGATCTCTGCCTAACACCATGTACAAAAATAAGATCAAAATGGATTAAAGATCTCAACATCAGACCGGAATCCATAAGGTATATTGAAGACAAAGTTGGCAAAACCCTCCATGACATCGAAGCTAATGGTATCTTCAAAGATGTCACGCCACTGGCCAAGCAAGTGAAAACAGAGATAGACAAATGGGACTATCTTAAACTAAGAAGCTTTTGCACCTCAAAAGAAACAGTGACCAAAGTACAAAGACAGTCTACAGAATGGGAAAGGATATTTGCCAAATACACATCCAACAAGGGGTTGATATCAAAGATATATAAAGTACTGGTTGAACTCCACAAGGAGAAAACATCCAACCCCATCAAAAAATGGGGGGATGAAATGAACAGAAACTATCTCAAAGAAGAAATCCGAATGGCTAAAAGGCACATGAGAAAATGCTCTACATCACTAATCCTCAGGGAGATGCAGATCAAAACAACAATGAGATATCATTTTGCACCACAGAGACTGGCCCACATCCAAAAGAACAAAAGCAACCAGTGTTGGTGCGAATGTTGTGAGAAAGGGACCCTCCTTCACTGCTGATGGGAATGCTGACTGGTTCAGCCCTTTTGGAAAACAGTATGGACGATTCTCAAAAAAATTAGAAATTGAGCTCCCATTTGACCCAGCAATACCACTCCTGGGAATATACCTCGGAGAGGCAAAAAAGTATAGTCAAAATGACATCTGCACTTGTTTGTTCATTGCAGCACTGTTTACAATAGCTAGAATCTGGAAAAAACCTGAATGCCCAAGAACAGATGACTGGTTAAAGAAACGTTGGTACATCTACACAATGAGTACTATGTAGCTGTTAGAAAGGATGAAGTCATGAGTGGTACTACATGGAAAGCATCATGCTAAGGGAAATGAGTCAGAAAGAGAGGGACAGACATAGAAAGATTGCATTCATCTGGGGAACATAAAGTAACAAATAGGAGACTAGCTGAGATAAATACCAGGAGGTTTACTCCATGGCTTGGAGGCCAGCTGCACACTCTAGGGGTAAAGGCAGCTCAGATAGAGATGGGAGCACCAAATAAAGGGTGTTGGGAAGATCCGCCCAGGATGGGAGAAGCATGCTGAAAGTAGACTAGACTGAACATGATTGCCACTCAATGCCTCTTTTGCAAACCACAGTACCCAAAAGGAGAAAGAGAACAAAAAGGAGTGCCCTGTCAGAGGGGTGAGGTGGGATGGGGGATGGGGGGTGCGAGGGATATTAGGATTAGTGGTGGTGGAGAATGGGCATTGGTAGATGGATGGGTACTCGATCATTGTATAATTGAAACCCAAGCACAAAAATGTGTAAGTCTACAACTGTACCTCATGGTGTTTCACTAATAAAAATTTAAAACAACAAAAAAAAAAAGAACAACAAAAAAAGTATGTGCACATGGAACTTCAGTGTCTTCTCTAAAGGTGCCACTTGTATACAGCTGCTTGATATGATCATCAACCCAAAGTTCCCCAAACCTTGCAAGGATGATGAAGTTATTAACAATTGCTGCTTTGACTCAATCTCCAGTTCCTCTCTCCTTCTCTGAGATTTTGGTGTGAGGCTGAAACTTCCAAACCTCTAAATGTGCCGTGTGTGTGTGTGTGTGTGTGTGTGTGTGTGTGTGTGCAGCCAGCACCCATCATGAAACATGAAAGGAGCACCTCGATCATGAGTAACTTTATTAATATCTCAAATGCATTCTTTCATATTTATTATATTGTTCTAACACCCGTCCCTTTGCTACTCTCCACCAATGTCCCCAGTTTCCATCCCACCCCACAGCCTGCCTTGGTGGCAGGCCCTTTCCTCCTCACCCATTGTCCTGTCCCTAACTTAACCCCTTTACCCCGTCCCAGTGCCAGGTTTTCTATTGAAGATCAGTTTTCCTGTTCTTTGTTTCTATTGCCATTGGGCGTTTGATTATCCCCTATGACATTTCTTTATATCCCACATATGAGCAAGATACATTCTGGGTCTGTTCCTTTCTTTCTGACTGATTTCACTAACATGATACCATGATACTCTCCAGATCCATCCACTTTGCAGGAGATTACATGACTATCTTTTCTTAAGGCTGCATAGTATTCTATTTTGTTTATATACCATAGGTTTTTTTTTTTCCCAGTCATCTGTTCTTGGGCATTTGGGTTGTTTCCATATTTTGGCTATTGTATATAGTGCTGCGATGAACATAGGAGTGAGTCTTTTCTGATTTTTGCTTTTGGGCCCTTGGGGTATATTCCCATGTGTGGAATTGCTGGGTCAAATGAAAGCTCAGTTCCTAGTTCCTAGTTTTTGAGGAATGTCTATATTATCTTCCAAAAAAGTTGGACAAGATGATATTGCTACCAGCAGTGAATGAGGTCAGAAAGATCTTATACTAGTAGTTCCATCAATAATTGACTCCTTTAAAAATCTTTCTTTCTTTCTTTTCATTTGAGAGAGTGAGAGTGTTAAGAGTTAGGTTTACCACAGCACCCAAAAGGAGAGAGAGAACTAAAGGGAATGCCCTGCCACAAAGGCAGGGTGGGACGGGAGGGGGGGAGGGGAGGAGGGATACTGGGATCCGTGGTGGTGGAAAATGGGCACTGGTGGAGGGATGGGTACTTGATCATTGTATAATTGAAACCCAAGCAAAAAATTTGTAAGTCTGCAACTGTACCTCATGGTGTTTCACTAATAAAAATTAAAAAAGAAAAAGTTAGGTTTACCAAGGAGGTCATTGATACCATCGTTTGAGCAGAGTTTCCCCTGCCATTCCTCTCATAGTTTATTAATTTTCAGGCACTGTCAGGTACTTTTATCCAGTCCACCCAGACATATGTGTGGGGTGACTGTTAAAGGAATCATGATTTTTTAAAACAGCATATTATTCCTTTGATAAGCACCTTTTCTAAAGTAGAGTGGGCAAAGAGGCAATTCCTGTGTGTGATGACTATGATTATAATTGGCAATATACCTGCATTTAGTCCTTCACCCTTCATCTTACATTGCCTAGGCAATGTAAAAGGATTTCTATATTTCAAGTAATTTTCAGAGTATTAATATTCTTTATTTTGAATAATGATGCTGGAAATTACTGTTAAACTGATAAGCTATTCAGTCATTGAGTACCTTGTTTTATTCATTGAAATTTTTGTGACACCAACTTATATCTACTTTATTAATTTAGCCTAAGTAAGAGGTATAAATGTTATCCTTATATTTTTCTATTATTATAGCATTATCATTTGGGGTATTCCTTAAAAGATCTATTAAACTATCTTTTACATAAACTAGGCTGCAGTTATTTTCCAGAAGCCCACATTAGAATGACACAATTGGCTTTTGAAAATTTTTTTTTTCTTTTTGGGTCACACCCGGCGATGCTCAGGGGTTACTCCTGGCTCATGCACTCAGGAATTGCTCCTGGCGGTGCTCGGGGAACCATATGGGATACTGGGAATTGAACCTGTGTTGGCCATGTTGGCTGCGTGCAAGGCAAACGCCTTACCCGCTGTGCTATCGCTCCAGTGCCTTGAAAATTTTTTTAATATATTTAAAAAAAATTTTTTTTTAATTTGTGAAACACCATGAGGTACAGTTGTAGACTTACAAACTTTCGTGCTTGGATTTCATTATATAGTGATCCCTCCTTTAGGGTGTTGTAGTTTGCAATAGTGGTATTGAGTGGCTGTTGTGTTCGGTTTAGTCTATTCTCAGCATCTCGCATCTCGCATCCTGAGCAAGTCCTCCAAACATCCTTTACTTGGTGTTCCCTTCTCTATCTGAGCTGCCTTTTCCCCCAGCATGTGCTGCGGGCTTCCAAACCCTGGAGCAGACCTCCTGGTACTTACGTCAACTGTTCTTGGGTGTTTGAATCCCATTCTGTTACTTTATATTCCCCAGATGAGTGCAGTCTTTCTATGACTGTGCCTCTCTATTTGGCTCATTTCACTTTGGCATTTGAAAATTTTGTGCATTAAGTATCACTTGTTTGTCTGCTCTTGTTATTTAATATAGCTGAAATATTAATAACTGTTTAAAGTACAGTATTTCAGTTAATCCCATGTATAATTAAAAATTTTAATATGTTAACATTTTATTATAATTTGTGACTGGGATTAGGATTATTTGTGTTTACTGTACAAATACTCAGTATAATATTTGATATTTGGATAATATGCTATTTTTCATATCAGGTATATTTGTTTAAAATTTTAGAAGGAATATGCTAGGGATCTTGGAAAATTTGTGTTTAAATAAAATTATTTGATTGTTTTCTTATCAAAACAATATAGAGCAGTTTTAGGGAATACCATAGGCTTATATGACCATTAAATTTTGAGGCCTACATTCTTTAACGATGCATTTCCTCTCCTGCAGTACATAAACATTTGCCCTCTTGGTCATGCTTGGAATTAGATAAATGAAAGGAAAAGTGAGGTGAGATATATCCTCTCAGTTCTTTTCTAGAGAATGTAATACTATTCCATTTCCTAAAAACAGATGCTTTCAAATGATTAACTTTGTTTCACAAGAAGAAACGTATCTTTATGTTAAAGCACAATACTTTCCTTGTATATAGTGTTAAGCATGTTGACATTTGAAAAAGCTACCTAGCTGAATCAACTATTTACAACAAGCCCAGGCCAGCCAGAGCTACACTGGGAAGGGCATATAGACTTACTGAATTTTAAACTACTACAAGACAAGATTATTCTAGAGACATGAAGTCTGGCTTTTGGCTTCAGGTAATAGCACTTCGGAAATTACTCTCTAGATAGAATTTAATATAAAGGTTTTGAAATATGCATCTAAGAATATTAAGTTACCTTTCTGAGTAGAACCATTGTCAAAGGAATTAGAAAAAACATTTTGGTTACTGTTGACTGAAATTACTTTAAGAAAGCTTGAAATTGAATTGTTGAACTACATTATAGTGAGGACTTTAAAAGAATCCATACTTTTTTTCTGTGAAAATCTTGTTTTATTATTACAAGTTTGCTATTATGAGGCTATTACCTAGTGGTTATTTAACCTATATTTGATTAAAAAGAAAAATTGCTTAAATGTATTCCTGTAAAGAGAAAATAGACCTTTGATGCCAAATTATGAGATATGCTCTTGGCAGGGTTGGGGTGGGGTGGTAGTTGTGGAATTGGGCTACATCTTGTTGTGCTTAGGTCTGGCTCCATGCCCAGGGATCACTCCTGACAGTGCTCAAGAGCTCAATCCTGGTGGTTCTGGGAATTATATTAGCTCAGTGTCAAACTAACTGAGACACTCTTTAAATTCTAGTCTTGAATATTTTTTCCTTAATTGTTTAATTAATCTTTGATCATGTGCAAGGCAAGCACGTTATCCTCACTGGCCCAAATTATGCTCCTTAAAGTAATAAGAAAACAAGGTGAAGAATTGAAATATTATGGTGTAGGATTTATAGTTATTTTCTGGATTCTTAAGTGATACAACTTTTATCACTTATGTAATAAAACGTATCTATTTAATAAATGATAGAACTTACCCATTAATATTAGGGTAGTTAAACTTTTTGCGTTTTCTTAACATATGTAATATGCTTAAATTTTTTGTGCCATTTGTATATATGTATATGTACATATGACTATCCGTATAGTCATTTGTTTACCTACTATAGTGTACTATATATAGTATATATATGCAATGTGTTTAGCTTATAATTGTGGGGAGGATGGAAGAGAGCAAGAGGTATACCATCTATAATAGAATACAATACGTTTGTAAACTATTTCTGCTACTTAATATAGAGAAATAATTGTCACTGTCATTGTCATCCCATTGTTCTTTGATTTGCTCTAGCGGACCCAGTAATGTCTCCATTGTGACAATTGTTACTGTGTTTGGTATATCGAATACATCACGGGTAGCTTGCCAGGCTTTGTCATGAGGCCAAGATACTCTCAGTATCTTGCCGGGCTCTTCGAGACGGGTGGAGGAATCAAACTCCTGTTGGCCATGTTGGCTGCATGCAAGGCAAACGCCCTACCCACTCTGCTATCACTCCAGCCCAGAGAAATAATTAAGAAATAAATTTTATCATAGTAATAGGTAATAAGATTGCAATAGTGTTAAGTTTTATATTATTTACTATGTTACTACACCGCTGGGCTGGAGCAATAGCACAGTGGTAGGGCATTTGCCTTGCACACGGCCGGCCGGGTTTGATTCTTCCACTCCTCTAGGAGAGCTGGGCAAGCTACCGAGAGTATCTCGCCTGCACACAAAGCCTGACAAGTTCCCTGTGACGTCCTCAATATGCCAAACACACTAACAACAAGTTTCACGATGGAGACGTTACTGGGCCTGCTTGAGCAAATTGATGAATAACGGTAGGACCGTGACTGTGACCGTGACCGTTACTGCACCTCACTGCCACCACCAGAGCACACTCCACCTCCACCTCTGTCCTTTTGGTTTTGGAGCCATATCAGGTGGTGCTGAGGAGTTACTCCTGGCTCTACATTCAGGAATTACTCCTACTTGGGGGATCATGTGGGATGCTGGGATTGAATTGGGTTGGTTGTGTTCGAGGTAACCGCCCTACTCGCTTTGCTGTCTCGCCGGTTCCCATCTAGTCCACTTCATTCCTCTCCCTGCCCTTCCCACTTCACTGTTTTGTAAACTGAATTCTGTAATCTAAGGCTAAGGGTTTGTCATTGTTTGATACTGTCTGTTTTCTTGTTTTGTCTAGAGAAATAACTTTTATACAAATGATTCTAGCTATTGTTGTAGTTGCTATCTAAGCTGTCCTCTTTTGCCATAGTTTGATAGATTGTGTTATTGGTGGTAGTTATGTATGTTTAGTTATCACTGTAGCACTCTACTGAGAAAACTATTGTTAAAGGATATATTTTATAGATAATATGATCTTGACTTTATATAAATATAAAGTGAACATATGAAAGATTATATTTCTCACTAATGATAATATATTGTGGTTAGTTCAAAGTACCATATGTTTCTGATTAACAATGTTGCAGTGAACTCACAGGTGAATGGAAAACAGGCTAAACTCGTTAGTATTCACTGAGCAGTAATAGGCAACATTCTAGGGGGCTAATTTGCATTTCTATTATCAGGAGTATTTTGTATTATTACCAATTTTCTACAAGTTAACATTTTCTCTGTAAAGTTCTAAAAGATTGTCAACGGAAGATAAATGGTCAAACTAACCAAGTTCATGGTTGGGTTTCAGATATACAATGTTCCAACACCCATTCCTCCACCAGTGTACATTTCCCACCACCAATGTCCCCAGTTTTCTTCCTGCCATCCTCTGCCCCCATCTGTCTCTATGGCAGGCACTTTCTCTCTCTCTGTCTCTCTGTCTTTCTCTCTCTCTCTCTCTCTCTCTCTGTCTCTCTCTCTCCCTCTCTCTTTTCTCTCTCCAGTATCTGTTTGCAGTACAGATACTGAGAGATTATCGTTTGGTCCTTACCTAATTTTAGAACACAGTTCTTATCCAGAGTAATCGTTTCCAACTATCTTTGTTTATAATGGTTTCTTCTCTATCCCAAATGCCTTCCCCAGCCAGCACTTGTGGCAAACATCTAAACCATGGATCAGTCCTCTTGGCACTTGTTTTTATTGTCTTTAGGTATTAGTCTTATACTATTTTTTTATATCTCACAATTGAGTGCAGTCATTCTGTGTCTATTCATTTGCTTCTGACTCATTTCACTCAGCATGATACTCTCCATATCCATCCATTTATAAGCAATGTCATAACTTCATTTTTCGTAACAGCTGCATAGTATTCCATCGTGTAGATGTACTATAGTTTCTTTAACCAGTCATCTTTTCTCAGGCACTTGGGTTGTTTCCAAATTATGGCTGTTATGACTAGTGCTGCATACACATAGAAGTGCAGATGCCATTTATGTTGTGTGCTTTTGCACGCCTGGAGTATATTTCTAGAAGTGATATTGCTGGGGCATATGAAAGCTCAATTTTTAGCTTTTTGATGAATGCCCATATTGTTTTCCAAAAAGGCTGGATTAGTTGGTGTTCCTACTGACAATGAAGGAGAGTATCTTTCTCCCTGCATCCATGAAGCACTGATTGCTCTTGTTCTTTTTGATGTGTGCTAGTCTCTGTTATAAGATGATATCTCTTTGTTGTTTTGATTTACATCTCCCTGATGATTAGTGATGCAGAGCATTTTATCATGTGTCTTTTGGCCATTTGTATTTCTTCTTTGTGGAAGTTTATGTTCATTCCCCCCCCTCACCACTGTATTTTGATGGGGTTAGATGCTTTTTCCTTGTAAAGTTGTACGAGCATCTTATAGATCGTGGATACTTATCATTATCAAATGGGTATTGGATAAATAAGTTTTTTCAGTCTATGGGCTGTCTTTGTTTCTTGGTCATTGTTTCTTTTGAGGTGCAGAAGCTTCTTAGTTTAATGTAGTCCCATTTATATATCTTTGCTCCCACTTGCTTGGTCAGTGGTGTTTCATCCTTGAAGATGCCTTTACTTCAATGTCATGGAAGATTCTGCCCACATTGTCCTCCATAAATCTTATGGATTCAGGTCTGATATTGAATCTTTATTTCATTTTGAGCTGACTTTTGTGTATGGCTTTAGAAAGAGGTCATTAATTTGCATGTAGCTACCCAGTTTTTCCTGCACCACTTTTATTTTATTTTATTTTATTTTATTATTAGTGAAACACCATGAGGTACAGTTGTAGATTTACAATTTTTTGTGCTTGGGTTTCGATTATACAATGATCAAATACCCATCCCTCCACCAGTGCCCATTTTCCACCACCATGGATAATATTCCCCCCATCCCCATCCCCCCCATCCCACCCTGCCTCTGTGGCAGGGCAATCCCTTGTGTTCTCTCTCTCCTTTTGGGTGTTGTGGTCTGCAAGAGGCATTGAGTGGCAAATATGTTCAGTCCATATCTACTTTCGACATGCATCTCCCCTCCTGGGAGGATCCTCCGAACACTCTTTATTTGGTGCTCCCTTCTCTATCTGAGCTGCCCTTTCCCCTAGAATCCAGCACCACTTTTTAAAAAGCTATCTTTGTTCTATTTCATATTTCTTGCTCCTTTATTAAAAATTAGGTGATCATATATTTGAGGGTGTAGTCAGGATATTCAACTCGGTTCCATTGATCTGATGGTCTGTCCTTATTCCAATACTATTTTGATTACTGCTGCTTTGTAGTACTGTTTGAAGTTGGGGAAAGTGATGCCTCCCAGCTTTTTTTCTCCAGGGATTGCTTTACCTATCTTGGGGGTTTATTAAAGTAAAAGTAAAGACCCTCCCATTGTTCATCGATTTGCTCGAGCGGGCCCAGTAACATCTCCATTGGAGACTTTGTTGTTACTGTGTCTGGCATATCGAATACGTCACGGGGAGCTTGCCAGGCTCTGTCGTGCGGGCGAGATACTCTCGGTAGCTTGCCGGGCTCCCCGAGAGGGGCGGAGGAATCGAACTCGGGTCGGCTATGTTGGCTGAGTGCAAGGCAAACGCCCTACCGCTGTGCTATCGCTCCAGCCCAGGGAGTTTATTATTCCATATGAATTTCAAGAGAGTTTGATCTATTTCTTTGAGAAATGTGATGGGTATCCTTATTGGTACTACATTCACTCTGTATAATGTTTTGGGGAGTATTAGCATTTTGACTATTAATTCTCCCAACCCATGAGCAGGGGAATTATTTCCAGTTCCTAGTGTCCTCTTTTATTTCTTGAAGTAGTGTTTTATAGTTTTCTTTGTTTTTATGAAATTTTATTTTCAAAGAGTTGTTCACAGTAATTGATTACATTCAATATTTCAACACCAATTCCACCATCATTACACCTTCCTACCACCATTATTTTGAGTTTTCCCACCACCACCCTAACTTTCCCAAAAGGCATATGCCAAGTAGTTTATTTTGTATTGCTTGTTATGAATGCACTGTAGCACTGTCCTCCTATTGTTCATCGATTTGCTCGAGCAGGCCCAGTAACATCTATACTTTGAGACTTGTTGTTACTGTGGTTGGCATATGGAATACATCATGGGTGGCTTGCCAGGCTTTGCTGTGCGGGCGAGATACTCTTGGTAGCTTGCCGGGCTCTCTGAGAGGGGCAGAGGAGTTGAACGCGGCTTGGCCCAGCAGGCTGCATGCAAGGCAAAGCTATCACTCCAGTAACAATAAGTCTTGTTATGAATAATTGACTTAAAATGATCAAAAGGTTTCTTAGAGGGAAGTGTGTGAAAGGTATTGTATCTCATGTTGGAGATACATTAAGCCCCTGTATTAGAGATCATTAATATGTTGTTAGAGTTTGCATCTTGTGTGCTTATGTGTATATTTATGTACATATATATCTATTATCAAGATGGTTGTCTTCAACCTTACAACCCATCAAATGTCGTGTACTACTTTTGGCATATCAGTGGCATAATTGTATGAGATGTCACACAGCCACAGAAGTGGCTGCGTTCTGGAATACTAAACTTTTTTCATAGGGTGCTAGACTTGAAGTTAACTTTTTTTTTTTTAAACTGGATGGTGATTTGGAGGTTGGGAGGCATCTCTGTAGCATGCTGCTCTTTTCCGAGATTCATTTGTGTGTATGGATCATGGCTATTAATGTGCTTAAATGATTCCTAGAGGCAGTTTGTGGGTGTGACTGCCAGGAAAGTGCAAGTGCAAGGAGATGGATGGAAGGGAGCTCGTTTCCAGCTATGGAAGCCTGGAGATTTCAGTCACAAGTCCTGCATACCTGGGATTTTCAGTGGATTCAGTCTCATGCATAGGGGCTCAGGGTGAGCCTGTGAATGTGGCGGTAATTTGTGGCTGCCAGGGTTCTTTTGGGGTGAGTAGAAGGACACACCTTCCCTCTCTGAGGTGCCCTGGGCATATCAGCCTGGCTCAGGTTGGGGAGACATCTCTATGGTGTGCTGCTCTCATCTGAGATTCATTTGTGTGCCTAATTTTCTTTGTAAAGGTCCTCACCTCTTTAGTTAAACGGATTCTGAGGTACGATTGTGAATGAGATTGTTTTTCTAGTATCTCTTTCTTCTCTTTAGTTATTTGTATATCGTAAAGCTATGGTCTCTTGGGTATTGATTTTGTAACCTTCCACTTTACTATACAAATCTGTTGTTTCTAGGAGCATTTTGGTAGGTTATTTGGGATTTTCTTAGTGTCATTTCATCTTCAAATAGTTAAAGCTTCACTTCTTCCTTTTCTATCTAGATGCTGTTGATATCTTTTTCTTGCCTAACTGCTATGGCAAGTATTTCCAGTACTATTTTGAATAGGAGTGGTGATAGTGGGCAGTCTCGTCTTGTATCTGAGCTTGGGGAAAAGTCTTTAGTATTTTTCCCATTGAGAATAATGTTTGTTGGGGGCTTGTGGTAGATAGCTTTGACTATATTGAGGAAAGTTCCTTCAACTCCAATTTTGTTGAGAGTTTTTTTTTTAACACAAATGAGTGCAATTTAACATCTTTTCAAGTGCTTTCTTAGCATCTATTGTTATGATCATGTTTCTAATCTTTTCTTTTACTGATATGGTGTATTGTATTGATTTGCAAGTATTAAACCATTCTTGCATCCCCTGGTTAAATCCTACTTGGTCATGGTGTATGGTCTTTTTAATGAGTTGTTGGATTCCATTGGCTAGTATTTTGCTGAGGACCTTTGCATCTGTATTCATCAGGAATATGTATGTAATTTTCTTTCTTTTTTGTGGTTTCTCTGTCTGCTTTGGCTATCAGCATGATATTTGCCTCATAGAAACTGCTAGAGAATGTGTCTGTTTCCTCAGTTTCCTGGAAAAGCTTGCAAAGGATTGGCAGTAATTCCTCTTCAAAGGTTTGAAAGAATTCACAAGTGAATCCATCTGGGCCTGGGCTTTTGCCTTTGGGAAGACTTTGGATTACTATTTCAATTTTCTCAGTGGTGATAAGTCTGCTCACATATTCCATGTCTTCTTGGTTCAAACCTTGGGAGATTACCAGGAATTTATCCATTTCTATAAGGTTCTCTTGTTTTGTGGCATAAGGACTATCAAAGTAATCTCTGACCATTCTATGGATTTCTGTAGTTACTGCTGTGATGTCCCCCTTTTCATTTTTGATTTGGATTATAAGGGTTCTCTAGATATATTTCTTTGTGAGTCTTGCTAATGGTTTGTCATTCTTATTTTCTCAAAGAACTAGCTCTTATTTTCATTGATCTTTCAGATTGCTGTTTTTGGGATTCTAGATTTCTGCTCCAAGTTTAATTATTTCTTCCCTCTGCCTTGTTTGGGCTCCTTTTGTTGGTCATTTTCCAAGAACTTAAGCTATGAGGCTTAGTTATTTATGTGGGCTCTTTCATCCTTCCTGATGAATGCTTGCGGAGCTATAAACTTTCCTCTTAACATTTTTTTTTGCTGTGTCCCACAATTTCTGGTAGCTCATGGCACTTATTTCCAGGACTCTTGATTTCCTCTCTAACCCACTGATTGTTCAGTAGTGAGTTGTTTAATTTGTAGTGGTTTGATTTGATGCTCCATTTCTGAGTGTGATTCACTTCTATTTTCAGTGCATCATGGTCTGAAAAGATCGTTGATACAGTTTCTATCCTCTTAATTTTATGAAGGCCCTGAATGTGGACTATCTGGAGATATTTCATGTGCACTGGAGAAGAATGTGTATCCAGATTTTGGGGGATGAAAAGTCCATATATGCTAACCCCTTCTCTTCCATTTCTTCCTTAAAATAAAGTATTTACTTGCTGAGCTTTAGTGTGGTTGATCTATTGAGAGGTGACAAAGTGGTGTTGAAGTCTTCACCTACTATTGTGTTGCTATCAATATCTTTATTCGAGTTTATTAGCACTTGTTTTAAGTCTTTTACTGGTCCCTCGTTAGGTGCATATACATTTAGGAGCATGAGTTCTTTCTGATATACAGATCCCTTGATCATTAAGAAATGACTTTCACTGTCTATTATAATCTTTTTCAGCCTAAGTCCACTGACATTGAAAGAGATTATTGTGATAGGGATTTGTGCCATCTTTATGTAGGAGTTTGGTGTACTTATGTCTTATCTTCAAGTAACCCACTTAATTCTTGTACCAATGGTTTTGAGTCTATGAAGTTCCTGAATTGTTTGTTGTTTATCTGTGAAATTGTGTATTGTTCCTTCAAATCTGAATGAGAGTCAGGCTGGGTAAAGTATTCTTGGTGAGGTGTTCATTTAATTGAGTTTTCTATACTATATCTCACCGCCGTATTTAGGCCCAGAGGGTTTCATCTAATAAGTCTGTTGTGAATCTGAAGGATGCTCCTTTATAAGCAATTTCCTTCTTTGATCTTGCTGCTTTCAGTATTCTATCTCTATTTATGGTTTTCATCATTGTGATTAGGATGTGTTTTGGTATATTTTTAAAAAATTTTTATTAGTGAAACACTATGAGGTACAGTTGTAGACTTACAAATTTTTGTGCTTGGGTTTCAGTTATACAGTGATCAAGTACCCATCCCTTCACCAGTTTCCATTTTCCACCACCATGAGTCCCAGTATCCCTCCCACCCCCCATCCTCTCCATCCCATCCTGCCTCTGTGACAGGGCAGTCCCTTTAGTTCTCTCTCTCTTATTGGGTGTTGTGGTTTGCAAAAGAGACATTGAGTGGCAATCATGTTTGGTCTATAGTCTACTTTCAGCATGCTTCTACCATCCTGGGAGGGTCCTCCCAACACCCTTTATTTGGTGCTCCCTTCTCTATCTGAGCTCCCTTTTTGCCTAGCATGTGTGGTTGGCCTCCAAGCCATGGAGCAGAATTCCTAGTACTAATCTTGACCACTCTTGGGTGTTAGTCTCCTATTTTGTTACTTTATGTTCCCCAGATGAATGCAGTCTTTCTATGTCTATCACTCTTTTTCTGACATATTTCGCTTAACATGATACTTTCCATATAGTGCCACTTGTATGTAAATTTCATGACTTTGTCTTTTCTAACAGCTACATAGTACTCCATTGTGTAAATGTACCAAAGTTTCTTTAACCAGTCATCTGTTCTTGGGCATTCAGGTTTTTTCCAGATTCTAGCTATTGTAAACAGTGCTGCAATGAACAAACAAGTACAGATGTCATTTTGACTATACTTTTTTGCCTCTCCGAGGTATATTCCCAGGAGTGGTATTGCTGGGTCAAATGGGAGCTCAATTTCTAATTTTTTGAGAATTGTCCATACTGTTTTCCAGAAGTGCTGAACCAGTCAGCATTCTCACCAGCAGTGAAGGAGGGTCCCTTTCTCGCCACATCCGCACCAGCACTGGTTGCTTTTGTTCTTTTGAATGTGGGCCTGTCTCTATGGTGTGAGATGATATCACATTGTTGTTTTGATCTGCATCTCCCCGATGATTAATGACATAGAGCATTTTCTCATGTGCCTTTTAGCCATCTGGATTTCTTCTTTGAGAAAATTTCTGTTCATTTTATTGCCCCATTTTTTGATGGGGTTGGATGTTTTCTTCTTGTGGAGTTCAACCAGTACTTTGTATATCCTTGATATTAACCTCTTGTTGGATGGATATTGGCAAATATCCTTTCCCATTCTGTAGACTGTCTTTGTATTTTGGTCACTGTTTTTTTTTTGAGGTACAGAAGCTTCTTTGTTTAAGATAGTCCCATTTGTCTATCTCTGTTTTCAATTGCTTGGCCAATGGTGTGACATCTTTGAAGATACCATTAGCTTCAATATCATGGAGGGTTTTGCCAACTCTTTCCTCAATGTACCTTATGGATTCTGGTCTGCTGTTGAGGTCTTTAATCTACTTTGATCTTACTTTTGTACATGGAGTTAGGCAGAGATCTGAGCACTTTTTGCATGTAGCCGTCCAGTTTTGCCAGCACAATTTGTTAAAGAGGCTTTCCTGCTCCACTTCAATTTTCTTGCCCCCTTATCGAAGATTAGATGATCATATGCTTGGCGGAGATGTCAGTATATTCCACCGTGTTTCGTTGGTCTGCATCTCTGCCTAGGTTCCAGTACCATGCTGTTTTAATTATTACTGCTTTGTAGTAGAGTTTGAAGTTAGGGAGGTTGATTCCTCCCATTTTCTTTTTTCCAAGAATTGCTTTAGCTATTCGTGAGGGCTTATTGTTCCATATAAATTTCAGGAGTGTTTGCTCCATTTCTTTGAAGAATGTCATGGGTATTGTAATAGGGATCACTTTGAATTTGTACAGTGCTTTGGGAAGTATTGCCATTTTGATGATGTTAATTCTCCCAATCTATGAACATGGCATATTTTTCCATTTCCTCGTGTCCTCTTTTATTTCCTGAAGTAGCATTTTGTAGTTTTCTTTGTACAGGTCCTTTACTTCCTTAGTTAAGCTGATTCCTAGGTACCTGATTTTCTGTGGCACAATTGTGAACGGGATTGTTTTCTTCATGTCACTTTTTTCTCTTTCACTACTTGCCTATAGGAAAGCCATAGACTTTTGGGTATTGATTTTATAGCCTGCAACTTTACTATACAAGTCTATTGTTTCTAAGAGTTTCTTGGTAGAGGTTTTAGGGTTCTCTAAGTATAGTATCATATTTTTATTTGGATTTCTTTTAGCTGGTATCCTTTGGACCTTTTAACCAAGACACTCTTTAAATTCTTGTTTTGATTTTTTTTCCTTAAGTGTTTCATCTTTCATATTTTCTATAGTACTATTTGGATTTTAGTAGTCAGATGAGAGAAATTGTATGATATTTATCCTGTTACTTCAGTTTGATCATTATATTCCTTAAGGGCAACCATCCAAAAATCATGAATTTGTAAATCAATAAAATTATATTCTGGGTGTAAATACAAATGTTGAATTACTAAAAACAATGTCCTGGTTAAAAAGTATTTGGAGAAAATGGCATTTTTCTAAGTGTAATTTAATTTTTATTTTAATGAATAAGCCAATTTTTTGAAGGAACCCAGCAATGAATAATTTAGAAAAGCTGGAATGCTAATGGAATTCTTCCTTGCCTTGTTTTCTAAATAAGAGCTCTGTATTTTAGATTTTAAGTTAGGTATACTGTTAACACTACAACAATTAGAAATTGAACCATGAGAGAAGTGAGTGTGAAGTTTCACTTTTAAGAAAACCTCATTTTGCATAATTTTGCCTGATATTTGCATTCATTTCATTGATGTATGCTTTCATTTTATAATTTGTGATATATGAGAATGAAGGTATACTTGTATCACCTCATTTCAGAGTAAATTAGATCACTTAATCACTTAATCACTTAACTTCCCGTTAGTCGTCGATTTGCTCGAGCGGGCGCCAGTAACGTCTCCATTTGTCCCTGTCGCGTGCTAGTGTAGTCCAATGGCATCTCTTCGCTCTGGGAACATGGAGGGCCTCAAACCGATCGTTCATGATCTTGACAAAGAAGTCTGACCATCTGGTAGGTGGGCGGCCACGCGGTCTCTTGACATCCCGTGGAATCCAGTCAGTAACAGCTCTAGTCCAACGGTCATCTTTAAATCTCATTACGTGACCAGCCCATCTGATTTTCGACACCTTGGCATATGAGACAGCGTCCCTGATCCTTGATCGTCGACGGATGTCAGAACTCCGGATTCGTTCTCTCATTTGAGTGAAACGTGATATTCCAAGCATAGCTCTTTCTATTCTTCTTTGGGAGACCTGAATGGCGTTCTCATCTTGTTTGCGTAGGGCCCAGGTCTCTGAGGCATATGTTAATGCAGGAAGAACAGTGGAATCAAAGAGATGTGCCCGGAGCCGGAGGTTCTTCGTCCTCTTAGCTATTTCTTCGACGTTCTTGAAGGCGTTCCAAGCCGCTCTCTTCCTCCTGCGCAGCTCGGGTGCCAGGTCATTTGTCATGTTGACCTCTCGACCTAGGTACACATAGCTGTTGCATTCGGAGATGGTCGTTCCATTGAGAGCAAATGGGGCGTCAGGAACAAGGCTGTTTCTCATAAACATTGTCTTCGTAAGATTCAGCTGTAGTCCTACCTTTCCACACTCACGGTCAAAGTCAGCCAGCATTTGTGCCGCTTGGCTGATGTTTGGTGTTATTAAAACAATGTCATCAGCAAAGCGGAGGTGGTGTAGTTGCCGACCATCTATCTTCACTCCCATTCCTTCCCATTCCAGTCGTCGCATGATGTTCTCGAGGGTGGCACTGAAGAGTTTCGGTGAAATGGTATCACCCTGCCGCACCCCTCTCTTGACATCAACGATCACTTCTTTGTAGAATGGTGAGATCCTGGTAGTGAATCCGCAATACAGCTCACGGAGGATCCTGATGTATTGGGCTTGAATGCCCTGATTGGCTAGGGCTTCAATGACCGCTTCCGTCTCAACAGAATCAAAGGCCTTCTTTAAATCAATGAACGTTAAGCAGAGCGGCATCTTGAACTCCCGAGAAACCTCAATGAGCTTGGTTACCGTGTGGATATGGTCGATGGTGCTGAATCCTTTGCGGAACCCTGCTTGCTCGCATGGTTGTCCTTCATCTAGTGTTCTGCCAATCCTATTCAGGATGACTCGAGTGAACAGCTTGTAGATGACAGACAATAGGCAGATGGGGCGATAGTTGCCAATGTCATGGATGTCTCCCTTCTTGAACAGTAGTACGGTCCTGCTGGTTTTCCATTGGGACGGAACCTTGCATTCAGACAGGTAGCAAGTGAAGAGCCGAGCCAGTGTATTGATAAGTACTGATGGCAGGTTCTTCAGGTGTTCAGGTCTGACCTTGTCTGGGCCGGGTGCTGTTTGCTTCTTTACCAACGAAATGGCGTGTCGGATTTCGGAAGGGAGAACGTTAGGAACGACATACCCATCCTGTGGAATTTGGTATGTCGGCAAGTGGACATGGCTATCGAAGAGATTTGAGTAGAAGTCATGGATAATCTTCTCCATTGCCGTTCTGGAGGATGTGATGGATCCATCAGGACGTCGGAGGGCAGTCATCTTGGTCTTATAGTTGGCGAAGGACAGGCGGGCGTTACGAATACTTTTCCTGGCTTCTGCCGCATCTACCAGTACTTCTGCTCTTCTCTCTTTGAGGTCTTCCTTGATCGCATCTCTGCACTGCTTTGCGAGCTCGGACGTTAGCTTGCGGTTGCCTGAGGCATGCGCCAAACCACGCTGGCGAATTAGCTCAAGAGTTTTCGAAGATAGGCGACTTTTTGTGGCTATCTCTCTCTTGGCGTTCCTCGCACATACATGGAGGTGCTGAACCAGTCGATCGTATTCCTCGTCAATGTTGTCAACAATGGCATCTTCCCATGTTGCCGCAATAGTACCAAAGAGTTCCCAGTTGGTGGTCATTCTGGGAGTTCTCTTTTTGAACTTTGCAGCCCTTTCTCCCCGCTCTGTGAAGTAGAATTTTGCAGGAAGGAGACGGTGGTCCGATCCCGTTCGAAATTTTGGGACAACAGCGACATCAGTCAGGCAAAACCGTCGATTGAATATGATGTGGTCTATTTCGTTGTGGAATCGTCCACCGGGAGACTCCCATGTCCATCGTTTAGATTCTGCCTTCTGGAACTGTGAGTTACCATGAATGGTCTTGGTCGACATGATGAACTCAGACAGTCTCTCACCCTGTTCGTTCCATTCTAGGCCATGGGTCCCGATGTGAAGTTCTTCAGCTGATCTTCTCTGTCCTATCTTGGCATTAAAATCACCCACAATGATCTTGTAGAAGGTGTGGTCTTCTTTATAGAACTTCTCTAGCTCCATGTAGAACTTCTCGATTTCTCTTTCATCATAATGAGATGTTGGTGCGTAGACAACGAAGATAGAAACTGCAGGCAGTGAGACACATCTATTCAAATGTAAACGTCCGATTCGGGTTGTTAGGCATTCGAATGAATCAATGCTCTTGGCCAAGTTTGTGTTGACAAGGACACCGACGCCTCCAACACCTCTTTTATCGCATGTTCCGAGGAACAATTCTTCTCCGGTGTCGAAAACGGCATGGTGAGATTCGTGCCTTCTTGTCTCGGTCAGACCAATGATGTCGTACTTGATCATTCGCGCTTGTACCATCAGGTCCTCGATGGATGCATCTGATGCTAGCGTACGTGCATTGAAAGTACAGACGATCATTTTTGTCTTCCTTCATTGTGGCAGCCTAGGTCGGCCTTGAGATTTTGTCGGCCTCTCCTTTCTCATCCTTCTCAGTGCTGCCATGTCGGTGAAGCCTTCAGGGTCAGGTGAATGAGACCAGTTGTAGTTACTGGTTTTGGCATATCGAATACACAGCGGATAGCTTGCCAGGCTCTTCCGTGCGGGCGGAATACTCTCGGTAGCTTGCCAGTCTTTCCGAGAGGTATAGAGGCTTTTGGGGTGACCTCTAATCACCCTTGTAGGTGTTACCATATTTGAACCCTATCAAATATGGTACGACAATTCCAGAAGATGGGTATTTAGTGTTTTATGATGTGTCGCGCGGCCGCTTGCGGCCACGCGGGTCCGGAAAGCGTCCTGGAGTGTGGCGACGGCTGGGTAGTGGAAGTAGTGTCGAGAGTGGAAATCTGCCAGTGGGGTATTTATCTGGGTAGGGTGGGTCTCCTGTGCACAATTCGATCCCTGGGTGGTTGATGGAAGCAGACAGGGCAGGGTAGGGTGGGGCTCCTGATTAGAATCCCTTTGTCACCTGTGGTGGTGGGAGCAAGCAGAGAAGCTCTGTCCCTGGGTCCGCCGAGCCTGGAGTCCAAGGTCTCAGAGAGTTCCACTTATCTTGTTCTGTGGGTCTTCAGTTGTGCGTGGGTCTCGGCCGGAGCTGCTGCGCGGGTCCGGAAAGCGTCCTGGAGTGTGGCGACGGCTGGGTAGTGGAAGTAGTGTCCACTACTTCCACTACCCAAAATTAGATAAGCTTTACATATTTATCGTGATTAAAGTTAGAGCATTGATTGTTATTCTTTTAAGTTTTATTTTTCCTCTTCCTTTCATTGTTATTGTAATGAACAGAGGGTGCAACCACTTGGATGTGTTGCTTCCTGGGGGTTTGAATTCTTACTTCATTGTGGTGCTCTGGAGAATCACACCTTTTTGTTTTGATCCTGGGAAATCACCAATAGCAGCACCTTCTATATTGAGGCTGTAACCAGCTCTGCCTGTGGAGTTGTATTGGGAATTGAACTTGCATTGTGTGATTGCTAGGCTTGACTACTAAACCACATTTATGGGACTGACACTGAGTCTTTTTTTTTAAGTTTTATTTGTGAAACACCATGAGGTACAGTTGTAGACTTAAAAATTTTTGTGCTTGGGTTTCAGTTATACAATGATTGAGTACCCATCCCTCCACCAGTGCCCATTCCCCACCTCCAATGCTCCCAGCATCCCTCCCACCCCCCAACCCCCTCCATCCAACCCACCCCTGTGGCAGGGCTTCCCTTTTGTTCTCTCTCTCCTTTTAGGTGCTGTGGTTTGCAAAAGAGGCATTGAGTGGCAATCATGTTTGGTCTATAGTCTACTTTCAGCATGCATCTCTTATCCTGGGAGGAACCTCCCAACACCCTTTACTTTGTGCTCCCCTCTCTATCTGAGCTGCCTTCTCCCCCAGCATGTGCAGCTGGCCTCCAAGCCATGGAGTGAAACTACTTGTACTTATCTCAGCTATTCTTGGGTGTTATCTCCCATTTTGTTACTTTTTATTCCCCATATGAATGCAGTCTTTCTATGTCTGTCCCTCTCTTTCTGTCTCATTTCACTTAGCATGATACTTTCCATGTAGAACCACTTGTATGTAAATTTCATGACTTCATCTTTTCTAAGAGCTGCATAGTACTCCATTGTGTAGATGTACCAAAGTTTCTTTAACCAGTCATCTGTTCTTGGGCACTCAGGTTTTTTCCAGATTTTGGCTATTGTGAACAGTGCAACAATGAACATAGAAGTGCAGATGTCATTTCGACTGTACTTTTTTGCCTCTCTGGGATATATTCCCAGGAGTGGTATTGCTGGGTCAAATGGGAGCTCAATTTCTAATTTTTTGAGAATCGTCCATAGTGTTCTCAAAAAGGGCTGAACCAGTTGGTATTCCCACCAGCAGTGAAGGAGAGTCCCTTTCTCACCACGTCCATGCCAACACTGGTTGCTTTTGTTCTTTTGGATGAGGGCCAGTTTCTGTGGTGTGAGATGATATCGCATTGTTGTTTTGATCTGCATCTCCCTGAGGATTAGTGATGTAGAGCATTTTCTCATGTGCCTTTTAGCCATTCGGATTTCTTCTTTGGGAAAATTTTTTTTTCATTTCATCACCCCATTTTTTAATGGGGTTAGATGTTTTCTTCTTATAGAGTTCAACTAGTGCTTTGTATATCCTTGATATCAACCCCTTATCAGATGGGTATTGGATAAATATCCTTTCCCATTCTGTAGATTGTCTTTGTATTCTGGTTACTGTATCTTTTGAGGTGCAGAAGCTTCTTAATTTAAGATAGTCCCATTTGTTTATCTCTGTTTCCACGTGCTTGGTCAGTGGAGTATCATCTTTGAAGATGAACAAGGAAAGCGTCTTCAACAAATGGTGCTGGCATAACTGGACAACCACATGCAAAAAAAATATTGGGCTTTAGACCTCAACCTAACACCAGGGACTGATACTGAGTCTTAAGGAAGTGATGTGTGTTAGATGAAGTGTTGAGAGTTTAGGAGTACGGGGTTGGAGAATTGGGGAATGCATTCAGTAGGTTTCCAGGGCTGTTGGATCTGAGTCTATGGATTGGAATTTTTAATTTCCCCTTGTCTCTGTTGGTTTCCTCTGGGCTCTAGTTCTCTGTAGTTATGTTGATTTTGATGTCTACCTGATTTTCTTGCAATATGATTCTTTTCTGCTGATCTTAAACAAAATAAAACTCTGCCTAGTAGATGAAAATTAAGTACATGAATATGCTCCTAGGTATATGAATAATATCGTATTGTTTACATAGAACAAAGTAAAGTGTATGTATTGCATGAGGAAAAATATAAACAGTGCTGAAATTTAGGTTGCTTAATTATAATAAATTTATATATTAATAGGAATAGCTATGAATTATATTTTTGACATATTATAATCTACATTTTACCATATAGTCACATGCCCAAGAATATCCTTTGAATATTAAAACTTGGCTGGCATCTTAAAATACAAGCTTCAAAAAAAAAATACAAGCTTCTTCTAGTATAGTGGAATAGCTCGTATTGAACTAATCTTTCTGCAGAATACCATTATAAATATTGGACAAAATACAAAACCCCACTACTCTCTGAATGCACTGGAGAGTGACCATAAGTAGGAAGAAACTGAAGGAGAGTCAATACTTGGAAAGAGAGAATTACACTGCATAAATTGAAATGAAATTTTGTTGCCAGCAGACCTGCTCTACAAGAAATGTTAAAGGGAATTCTTTAGACTGAAAAGAAATGATACTGGGTAGAAAATTGGATTGGAATAGGTGCACCAGAAATGATCAATATGTGAGTAAATATTTATTTCTCCCATTTTTTCAAAAAACAGATGACAGTAAGGTACAAAGTATAATATTTATAAATATTATTTTATAAATATTTATTTTATTTATATTTATTCTAAGTTTTATAGCATGTGTAAATGTATAGTACATATAATAGTTACAGCGCATAGTTGAGGAAGGGGAATTACCAATTTTATTCATTCTACATGAAGTGCTACACTATTAATTATCATTGGACTGCAATAGCACAGTGGTAGGGCATTTGCCTTGCGCACAGCAAGCCCGGCTGAGTCGGGTTCGATTCCTCCGCCCCTCTCGGAGAGCCTGGCAAGCTACCAGTGACGTATTCAATATGCCAAACACAGTAACATGTCTCAAATTGGAGACATTAGTCGGCCCGCTCGAGCAAATCAATGAATAACGGGAGGGCAGTGACAGTGATGAAAAGTTAAAGATGTTTGTTCTTTTCCCTAGAGAAGCCATTTAAAAATGATGCAAAGAGGTATTGCCAAAATTATGAGATCAGGGGCCTGGAGTGATAGCACAGCTGGTAGGGTGTTTGCCTTGCATGCGGCCTCACCTGGGTTCGATTCCCAGCATCCCATATGGTTCCCTGAGCATGGCCAGGAGTAATTCCTGAGTGCATGAATCAGGAGTAACCCCTGTGCATCACTGGATGTGACCCAAAAAGAAAAAAAAACCCAAAAAAACAAGAAAAACAAAAACAAAAATTATGAGATCATCAGTTTACAACATGCTGGAATGAATTTGATTTCAGATTTTATAATTACAAACTTAAGTTATTAGATAGTCAACATATGATAGTTTTTAAATTGTAGAGTAGAAAATTTCACCAACCTATAAAAATACTTGAATAGTACATTTGATAATAACAACTCTAATAGCTAAATTAAGTACTGAGTATCAAGCACTGTGATAACAATTTTAAATGTAGCAAAATTTAACATTAAATTTATCAATTAGAATAACTACAATAATAGTAGTTACTATTATTATTTCCATTTACTTTAAGCAGAGTGAGGCATGGTGGTGATAGTTTTCTCATGTTTTATATTAGTCAACATCATCAGCCAAGGTTTAAGCCCAGGATGTCTGACTTCAGAGCTCATGTACCCATCCTGTACCATATTATAATTTCTCAGAAAGTAAAACATAAATTAAGCTTCATAACTAACATGTTGCAAATTAAGTATATTAATAAAGTAAAAATAAAAATAGTATACTTGTTAAAAATACAGGATAGAGAGACAGTAAAACAGGTAAGACTTTTGCCCTGCAGGTGACTGATCCAGGTTAGATTCCTGGCACCACTTAAAGTCACCTGATCACTGACAGGAATGATTCCTGAGCACAGAGCACAGAGCCAGTAGTAAGCCCTGCGCACAAGCTGGGTATGACCTCTAAACAAAACAGTCTATCTATATATGAAGAGAAAGGCCTTCAATTCCCATTGCTAATATTCTTGCAATTTTATTTTCCCCGGATATAAAAATATTCTTTTTCTCCTATATAAACTTAATAATGATTAATCCTATATAAACTTGAACACACACAAATATGTATATATCTCCCTCTTGTTGATACCTCATTGTATAATTCCTATTCAAATTCACTGTTCTTCCATTTTATTTTGTCCTTTATTTTTCCCTTTTTTGTTAAGCACCTTCCTTCATTATATCTGACTGGACAAGAACTTCTTTTGACCTGAACTAGGAAAATTGAGGGAAAACTTCATGAGATAAAGAAAGGTAAAAGGGAAAGGAAATATCACTACTGTTTGGTAGGGAAGGACATAAGGATTCACTGATAACTTTTTTGTATAACAGGTTTATAAATATACTCCACATTACCATTTCTGTTTGGTGATAGAAGTTGTATTCTTAAACTTTTTAAGTAGAAAGGACCTTTTTTGCCTATAATTTTTATTATATTATAATGTGTATAAAATAAGAATTGATAATTTAACTACACAGGTATTATTATGAATCACATTTAGAATTGGGAAGTCAAATGAGATTAATCATGTTTTGATAAAATCAAAATTTAAAATTAAGAGTTGTTGTGATCTTTGTCTTAATGCCCAGTTATATCTGTAGTCTTATTTGCTTAGTATTAGATAGGTGGCAACAATAGCCCAACTAACAGAAGGGAAGTCAGTCATGATCCACATACCTGCTTCTTCTTTCTTTTCTTCTTTTTCTCTTTTTTTAAAATCTTATATGGTTATCACTATATACAGATTTTAAGATTTAAAGTAAACTAAGGAGTCTGTTTTTGTTTCTGTTTGTTTTTGGACCACACCTGGTGGTGCTCAGGGCTTTCTCTTGGCTCTTCACTCAAGGGTCACTCCTGTTGGGGCTCGGGGGACATATGGAGTGGCAGGGATCAAATCTGGGTCGACCACATGCAAAGCAAACACCCCACCCAATGTACTATCTCTTTGGTCCCAAAAGAAAACTACAAAGTCTGAAGGTTCGTTTTGCTTTGTTCATTATGGTTAATTTTGTTATAAATTGGTAGCACATTTTCAGGCACTGCTGACTAAAGGAATAATTTGCTTGTTGTCCACATGTACAAGGATTTAGCAAATACCATAAAAGTGTAGAGTTGGGCAGGGGTGGAGAGCCTCAAAGAAGAAATACAAATGACCAAAGACACATGAAAAAATGCTATACATTGCAAATCATCTGCACTGCACTGTACTGCACTGTCCTCCCATTGTTTATCGATTTTCTCTAGTGGGCACCAGTAAGTCTCCATTTTGAGACTTGTTACTGTTTTTGGCATATCCAATACCTTACGGGTAGCTTGCCAGGCTTTGCCATGCAGGCAGAATACTCTTGGTAGCTTGCCAGCTCTTATGAGAGGAGCGGAGGAATCAAACCCAGGTTGGCTGCGTGTAAGGCAAACGCTCTACCTGCTATGCTATTGCTCCGACACTGCAAATCATCAGGGAGATGCAAATAAAAACACAGGTTTTTATACTTAGCCCTTTTTTGCTTTTAAAATGTGTCTATACATCTCCTCCCAAGCATACGGCCATCTAATCTTCGATAAGGGGGCAAGAAAAGTGAAGTGGAGCAAGGAAAGCCTCTTTAACAAATTGTGCTGGCAAAACTGGATGGCTACATGCAAAAAAGTGGGCTCAGATCTCTGCCTAACTCCATGTACAAAAGTAAGATCAAAGTGGATTAAAGACCTCAACATCAGACTGGAATCCATAAGGTACACTGAGGAAAAAGTTGGCAAAACCCTCCATGACATAGAAGCTAGATGTCATGCTGCTGGCTGAGCAAGTGAAAACAGAGATAGACAGATGGAACAATCTTTTTTTTTTTTTTCAGGTTTTATTTATTTATTTATTTATTTATTTTTTTCCCTATTTTTTTCCCCTTTATTTTATTTTTTTTTTTTTTAAAGTTGTAGATTTACAATTTTTTGTGCTTTGGTTTCAATTATACAATGATCAGATACCCATCCCTCCACCAGTGCCCATTTTCCACCACCATGGATAATATCCCTCCCACCCCCATCCCCCCATTCCCCCTGTCTCTGTGGCAGGGCAAACCCCTGTGTTCTCTCTCTCCTTTTGGGTGTTGTGGTCTGCAAAAGAGGCATTGAGTGGCAAACATGTTCAGTCCATAGTCTACTTTCGACATGCATCTCCCCTCCTGGGAGGATCCTCCAAACATCCTTTATTTGGTGCTCCCTTCTCTATCTGAACTGCCCTTTCCTCCAGGATACCCGGCTGGCCTCTAAGTTATGGAGTAATCCTCCTTCACCAGTACTCATTTTTCACCACCAAAAACCCCAATATACCCCCCTCCCACCCCTCCCAATGCCTGTGAGGCAGATGATTTCCAATTAACTCTTCTCTACGTTGACTACATTCATTATTTTGACAAAAGATACACCATTATTGTTTAGAATTTCCTCCCCAACAATCAGAATTGCTGAAAAGGCATTGTGAAATACTTTGTTTCTATAGCTGCTTATGAGAATCATAAAATCTCGCATGGCCACAATAGCGGTCTTGTGATTTTGGATTTCTGTAAAGAGCCAGATTATTAAGAGATTAGTTTCTGTGCGTCTCGTGTTATGGCTGTGCTGGAGAGCCACTCGTGGAGGGCAACTCGTAACCTTGGTACGGTACCGCCCCCCTTCCCATGAGTCTGCAGTTGCCCCGTCACCACAAGCTCATACCTGGTTTTCCTATAATCTCGGAGGCAGCGGCCACCTTGCTGCTGGGGGGGGGGGGAGGCAGAAGGGAGCAACACCCTTTCCCTCCTGGGGAGGCATGGCGCTGTGGTTTAATGCATGGTCCATTCACTTTTCTGCTGCAAGATGCTGGGCTCTGGACTAAGTCCTTTTGCCTCTGGAACCATGGCCGTGCCAGAGAGCCGCTTGTGGGGGGCAACTTGTGACCTCGGTAGAGTGTGAAGGACGAGCCGGTACCGCCCCCCTTCCCATGAGACTGCAATTGCCCCGTCCCCGCTAGCTCATACCTGGCTTTCCATTAAGCTCTGAGGTGGCAGCCACCTTGCTGCTGGGGGGGGCAAAAAGGCAGAAGGGAGCAACACCCTTTCTCTCCAGGGAGACATAGCGCCGTAGTTTAAAGCATGGTCCATTCACTTTTCTGCCGCAAGCTGCTGGGCTCTGGATTAAGTCCTTTTGCCTTTGGAGCCATGGCCATGCTGGAGAGCCGCTCATGAGGGGCAACTCATGACCTCGGTAGGGCGTGAAGGACGAGCTGGTACCGCCCCCCTTCCCATGATACTGCAGTTGCCTCGTCACTGCTGGCTCATACCTGGCTTTCCAGTAAGCTCTGAGGTGGCGGCCACCTTGCTACCAGGGGGAGAAAAGGTGGATCTGCACAGCTTTTTGAGCTTGGACATTAGCTTGTGATTGCCTGAGGCTCGCACCAAACCACGTTGGCGAATAAGCTCGAGAGTTTCAGGAGACAGGTATCTGTTTGTGGCTTTCCCACTCTTGTCATTCCTCACGCAGTTATGGAGGTGCTGAACTAGTCTATCATATTCCTCATCAATGTTGTCAGCAACGGCATGTTCCCATGTTACTGCAGTAGAGTTGAAGAGCTCCCAGTTGGTGGTCATTCTGGGAGTTCTCTTCTTAAACTTTGCAGCCCTTTCTCCCGCTCTATAAAGTATAATTTTGCACAAAGATAGACGGTGATCCTATCCCGTTTGGAATTTTGGGACAACAGCAACATTGGCCAGGCAAAACTGCTGATTGAATATGATGTGGTCAGTTTTGTTGTGGAACTGTCCACTAGGAGATTCCCATGTCCAATGTTTAGATTCGGCCTTTTGGAACTGTGAGATACCATGGATGGTCTTGGTCGACAAGATGAACTCAGACAGTCTCTCACCCTGTTCATTCCATTCTAGGCTATGGGTCCCTATGTGGAGTTCTTAAGGTGTCCTTCTCAGTCCTATCTTGGCATTAAAATCACTGACAATGGTCTTGTAGAAGGTGTGGTCTTCTTTATAGACTTATACAGGCTTTTTCTTTATAGGCTCCTACATGTTTTACTATAATTTATATGTTGTGGGGTTTTAAGTATTTCTTTTTTTTTTTTTTGTTACTTTTTGTGTCACACTTAGCAATGTACAGGGGTTATTCCTGGCTCTTGTCATTCAGGAATTACCCCTAGCTGTGTTCAGGGGACAACAAGGGATGCTGGAAATTGAACTCAGGTCAGCCACGTGAAAGGCAAACATTCTACCAGTTGTGCTATTGCTCCAGCTCTCGTTTTAAGTATTTCTTTAACTCTGAGATTACTTAAAATGTTTGCTGTATGCACTTAGTATAATAGCCACGATATAGAAACAACTCAAATGCCCAACTACAGATGAATGGATTAAGAAGTTGTGTATATATGTGCATTGGAATATTGTGCAGCTCTAGAAAGATCAAAGTTATGCAATTGCAGCAACAAGAATAGAACTATAGGATATGCTGAATGAAATCAGAAGGAAAGGGAGAGATACAGAATGATCTCTCTCATATATGGAACTTAAAGATACACAACATGGTACAGAAAAGTGCCAGAGTCAACACATTGAGCCAATTGATCCACAAAACTGAGTGTGTGTATGTGTGTGTGTGGGGGGGAGAGCACATACATTGAAGTATTAAGTGGAATGGAGCTTCATGTCTGTAACTTCATTTCAACTGGTTCTGAAAAATATTTGTGGAAATATGAGAAAATCTAAATTTAATGAGGTAAAATATTAACAATTAGGGACTGAATCTATGGTATACAGAGTACTTTTCACTCTTGCAACTGTAATTTATTTATTTATTTATTATTAGTGAAACACCATAAGGTACAGTGGTAGACTTAAAAACTTTCATGCTTGAGTTTCAGTTATACAATGATTGAGTACCCATCCCTCCACCAGTGCCCATTCTCTACTACCAATGATCCTAGTAGCCCTCCCAACCCCACACTCCATTCCCCCCACCCCCACTCCACCCCGCCTCTGTGGCAGAGCATTATCTTTTACTCTTTCCTTCAGGGTCTTGTAATTTGCAATAGAGGTATTGAGTGGCCATCGTGTTCGGTTTATAGTCTACTTTTAGCACACATCTTGCATCCTGAGCGAGTCCTCCAAACATCCTTTACTTGGTGTTCCTTTTTCTATCTGAGCTGCCTTTCTCCCCAGCATGTACTGCCAGCTTCCAAGCCCTGAAGCAAACCTCCTGGTACTTATCTCAACTATTCTTGGGTGTTCGACTCGCATTCTATTACTTTATATTCCCTAGATAAGTGCAGTCTTTCTATGTCTTTCCCTCTCTTTCTGACTCATTTCACTTAGCATACTTTCCACATAGAACCACTTGTATGTAAATTTCACGATTTCATCTTTTCTAACAGCTGCATAGTATTCCATTTTGTAGATGTACCAAAGTTTCTTTAACCAGTCATCTGTTCTTGGGCACTTGAGTTTTTTCCAGATTTTGGCTATTGTGAACAGTGCAGCAATGAATATAGAAGAGCAGATGTCATTTCGACTATACTTTTTTGCCACTCTGGGATATATTCCCAGGAATGGTATTGCTGGGTCAAATAGAAGCTCAATTTCTAATTTTTTGAGAATCGTCCATACTGTTTTCCAAAAGTGCTGAACCAGTCAGCATTCTCACCAGCAGTGAAGGAGGGTCCCTTTCTTGCCACATCCGCGCCAACACAGGTTGCTTTTATTCTTTTGGATGTGGGCCAGTCTCTGTGGTGTGAGATGATATCTCATTGTTGTTTTGATCTGCATCTCTCCGAGGATTAGTGCTGTAGAGCATTTTCTCATGTTCCTTTCAGCTATTCGGATTTATTCTTTGAGAAAGTTTCTGTTCATTTTGTCGCCCCATTTTTTGATGGGGTTGGATGTTTTCTTCTTGTGGAGTTCAACCAGTGCTTTGTATATCCTTGGTATCAATCCCTTGTTGGATGGGTACGGGGCGAATATCCTTTCCCATTCTGTTGACTATCTTTGTAATTTGATAACTCTTTCTTTCTTTCTTTTTTTTTTTTTTTTGCTTTTTGGGTCACACCCGGCAATGCTCAGGGGTTACTCCTGGCTTATGCACTCAGGAATTACTCCTGGCGGTGCTCGGGGGACCATATGGGATGCTGGGAATTGAACCTGGGTTGGCCATATTGGCTGCGTGCAAGGCAAATGCCCTACCTGCTGTGCTATCGCTCCAGCCCCAATCACTGTTTCTTTTGAGGTGCAGAAGCTTCTTAGTTTAAGATAGTCCCATATGTCAATCTCTGTTTTCACTTGCTTGGCCAGTGGCGTGTCATCTTTGAAGATACCTTTAGCTTCAATGTTGTGGAGGGTGTTGCCAACCTTGTCATCAATGTACTTTATGGATTCCGGTCTGGTGTTGCAACTGTTATTTTTAAGTAATTTCACATAATAATTTTTATATAATGGCCTCTTCTGGGCTGGTGGAATTGCACAGCGGGTAGGGCATTTGCCTTGTATGCAGCCGACCTGTGTTCGAGTCCTTCGCCCCTCTCAGAGAGCCTGGCAAGCTACCGAGAGTATCTCATCTGCACGGCAAAAGCCTGGCAAGCTACCCATGACGTATTTGATATGCCAAAACCAGTAACAACAAGTCTCACAATTTGTTGTGAGACTTTACTGGTGCCCACTTGAGCAAATTGATGAGCAATGGGAAGACAGTGCTACAGTGGCCTCTTCTAATGTTGAATGTCCCTATAAACCAGTTTAGGCTGAATGCTCTGTTTTAAGAGAAAAGCTTTTGTTCAGTGGTCAGATTGATGAGTTTTAATATTTATTTACTTTTATTATTTATTTATTTATTTTGAACCATATCTGATTGTACCTCAGAGCTTACACCTGCCTCTGTGCTCGGAGGTCACTCCTGGTACTGCTTGGGGAAACTTATGTGGCACCAGTGGTTGAACTGGAGTCAGCAATGGAAGGCCAGAGCCTTACATTCTATAGCGCCAAGTTTTAATATTGAGGTACGATTTTATATAACAGCAGAAAACTATCCCTTGATTATTGCAAGATTTATCATTTTTTTCTTTCTTTTGGATTTTGGACCACAGCTGGCATTATGCAGGGGTTCCTCTTGTCTCTGCACTCAGGAATCACTCTGGCAGTGCTTGGGGAAAACCATAATGGGATGCCAAAGATTGAAGCCAGGTTTGCCGTATGCAAGACAAGAGCCTTACCTGCTGTACTATTACTCCAGCCCCAGATCTGTTTTCTTTTCATTCTTTCAAAAACACCATTTACTCTGAAGTGCATAAATCATTTCTAAACAGAGATGCATTAAGGAAGAATCACATTCTGGAGGATGAAACACCTCAGGCATTTATCCCTGACCTAATCAAATGACAGACCTTGAAGCAACTTCAAAGCTGCAAAAATAACTGGCTCTGACATGTACCAAGATGGAGAGAAATATGTTCCACAACCTTAAAATAGATGCTTAATCTTTAAAGAGAACAACAATAAAAAAGTGGTATTAAATTTCATAAATAGAGTCTTAACAGTTGAAGAGTTCCCATTATTTGATTTTGTAGTTACTTGGGAAAAGCTGGTAAAATTGAGTCAAGTTTACTTTTATATTCATTCTTTCTTTTCCCTCCTCCCATCTGATTATGGCACTGTTTGTCAAACCAAAAGCTTATAAAATAATTGTTGCTAGCCCCAATTGTAAGTGAAAATCTCTTGGATGTTTGCCCTTCAGTGTCATTAAGTCCAGACAGATTAAATTTCATTTCACACCCCTAGTTTGGGATTTATGTTCTATAATTTCATGGTACATCTTTCTAACTTGACTGCACTGTAGTCTTTCTTTAGACACTTATTTAACTTGGAAAAAAGACTGTGGTTCTAATTGTGTATAATACTCTTACCTGTATTCTGTTATAAATGTGTGTTATTGGGGCTAGAGTGATAGTACAGTGGGTAGGGCACTTGCCTTGCAGACAGCCAACCTGGGTTTGATCCTGAGCAACCCATATGGTCCCCCCTCTGCGATCACCTTACCAGCAATGATCTCAGAGTACAAAGCCAGGAGTAAGCCCTTAGACTGCATAGAGCCAGGAGTAAGCTGGGCATGGGACCAAAACAAAAAACAACAAGCATCCCACCTCACTGACCCTCAAATAAATGTGTGTTACTCTTCTAACAAAAACAGTTTGTGGGACCCTAAGTCTTCTCAGCTAATTTGTAAACTCCAAAGAAGGAGGTAATTTTTATGCCACTGACTGGATGTTTTTAGTTAATGTACTTGTACATTAAGGTACACTTGATCACTTGATCACTTGACTTCCCATTAATTGGCAATTTACTCGAGCGGGCGCCAGTAACGTCTCCATTTGTCCCTGTTGCGTGCTAGTATAGCCCAATGGCATCTGTTCGCTCTAGGAACATGAAGAGCTTCAAACCGATCGTTCATGATCTTGATGAAGAAGTCTGACCATCTGGTAGGTGGGCGGCCACGCAGTCTTTTGACATCCCATGGAATCCAGTTGGTAACAGTTCTATTCCAGCGGTCGTCTTTAAATCTTATTACGTGACCAACTATCTGATTTTTGACACCTTGGCAAATGAGACAGCGTCCCTGATTCTTGATCGTCGACAGAGGTCGGAACTCCGGATTCTTTCTCTCATTTGAGTGAAATGTGATATTCCAAGCATAGTTCTTTCAATTCCTCTTTGGGAGACCCTTATAGCGTTCTTATCCTGTTTATGTAGGGCCCAGGTCTCTGAGGCATATGTTAATGCAGGAAGAACAGAGGAATCAAAGAGATGTGCCCGGAGCCAGAGGTTCTTTGTCCTCTTAGCTATTTATTCGACGCTCTTGGAGGCCTTCCAAGCCGCTCTCTTCCTCCTGCGCAGCTAAGGTGCCAGGTCATTTGTATGTTGACCTCTTGACCTAGGTACACATAGCTGTTGCATTTGGAGATGGTTGTTCCATTGAGAGCAAATGGGGCGCCAGGAATGAGGCTGTTTCTCATAAACATTGTCTTCGTAAGATTCAGCTGTAGTCCGACCTTTCCACACTCACGGTCGAAGTTGACCAGCATTTGTGCCACTTGGCCAATCTTTGGTGTTATTAAAACAATGTCATCAGCAAAGCGGAGGTGGTGTAGTTGCCGACCATCTATCTTCACTCCCATTTCTTCCCATTCCAGTTGTCACATGATGTTCTTGAGGGTGGCACTGAAGAGTTTCGGTGAAATGGTATCTCTCTGCCAAACCCCTCTCTTGACATCAATGATTACTTCTTTGTAGAGTGGTGAGATCCTGGTAGTGAATCCGTAATACAGCTCACGGAGGATCTTGATGTATTGAGCTTGAATGCCCTGATTGGCTAGGGCTTCAATGACCGCTTCCATCTCAACAGAATCAAAGGCCTTCTTTAAATCAATGAACGTTAGACAGAGTGGCATCTTGAACTCCCGAGAAACCTCAATGAGCTTGGTGATCGTGTGGATATGGTCGATGGTGCTGAATCCTTTGCAGAACCCGGCTCGCTCACATGGTGGTCCTTCATCTAGTGTCCTGCCAATCCTATTTAGGATGACTCGAGTGAACAACTTGTAGATGACAGACAATAGGCTGATCGGGCGATAGTTGCCAATGTCGTGGATGTCTCCCTTCTTGTACAGTAGTACAGTGTTGCTGGTTTTCCATTGGGACGGAACCTTACATTTAGACAGGTAGCATGTGAAGAGCCGAGCCAGCATATTGATGAGTACTGATGGCAGGTTCTTCAGGTGTTCAGGTCTGACCTTGTCTGTGCCGCGTGCTGTTCGTTTCTTTACTGACGAAATGGCGTGTCGGATTTCGGAAGGGAGAACATTGGGAACGACATATCCATCCTGTGGAATTTGGTATGTCGGCATGTGGACATGGCTATTGAAGAGATTTGAGTAAAAGTTATGGATAATCTTCTCCATTGCCCTTCTGGAAGATGTGATAGATCCATCAGGATGTCGGAGGGCAGTCATCTTGGTCTTGTAGTTGGCAAAGGACAGGGGGGCATTACGAATACTTTTCCTGGCTTCTCCCGCATTTACCAGCACTTCAAGCTCTTCTCTCTTTGAAGTTTTCCTTGATTGCATCTCTGCACTGCTTTGCGAGCTTGGACGTTGCCTGAGGCTTGCGCCAAACCAGGTTGGCGAATAAGCTCAAGAGTTTTTGAAGACAGACTTTTTTTTGTGGCTATCTCTCTCTTGGCGCACAGTCATGGAGCTGCTGAACCAGTCGATCATATTCCTCGTCAATGTTGTTAACAATGGCATCTTGCCATGTTGCTGCAATAGTGCCAAAGAGCTCCCAGTTGGTGGTCGTTTTGGGGGTTCTCTTTTTAAACTTTGCAGCCCTTTCTCCCCGCTCTGTGAAGTAGAATTTTGCACGAAGGAGATGGTGGTCTGATCCCGTTTGGAATTTTGGGACAACAGCCACATCGGTCAGGCAAAACCGTCGAATGAATATGATGTGGTATATTTTGTTGTGGAATCGTCCACCAGGAGACTCCCATGTCCAATGTTTAGATTTGGCCTTCTGGAACTGTGAGTTACCATGGATGGTCTTGGTCGACATGATGAACTCAGACAGTCTCTCACCCTGTTCGTTCCATTCTAGGCCATGGGTCCCAATGTGAAGTTCTTCGACTGATCTTCTCGGTCCTATCTTGGCATTAAAATCACCCACAATGATCTTGTAGAAGGTGTGGTCTTCATTATAGAAATTCTCCAGCTCCATGTAGAACTTCCCAATTTCTCCTTCATCATAATTGGATGTTGGTGCGTAGACAATGAAGATAGAAACTGCCAGAAGTGAGCTACATCTATTCAAGTGTAAATGTCTGATTTGGGTTGTTAGGCATTTGAATGAATCAATGCTCATGGCAAAGTTTGTGTTGACAAGGACACCTCTTTTATTGCATGTTCCGAGGAACAATTCTCCAGTGTCGAAAACGGCATGATGAGATTGGTGCCTTCTTGTCTTGGTCAGACCAATGATGTTGTACTTGATCTTTCGCGCTTGAACCATCAGGTCCTTGATGGATGCATCTGATGCTAGCGTACGTGCATTGAAAGTACAGACGATCGTTTTTGTCTTCCTTCGTTGTGTGAGCCTAGTTCGGCCTTGAGATTTTATCGGCCTCTCCTTTCTCATCCTTCTCAATGCTGCCATATTGGTGAAGCCTTCAGGGTTAGGGGAATGAGACCCATTGTAATTACTGGTTTTGGCATATCGAATACACAATGGATAGCTTGCGAGGCTCTGCCATGCGGGTGAAATACTCTTGGTAGCTTGCCAGGCTTTCCGAGACGGACAGAGGCTTTTGGGGCGACCTCTAATCACCCCAAAATTGTAGGTGTTACCATATTTGAACCCTATCAAATATGGTATGGAAATTCCAGAAGATGGGTATTTAGTGTTTTATAATGTGTCGCGTGGCCGCTTTGTGGCCGAGCAGGTCTAGAAAGTGTCCTGGAGTGTGGCGGCAGCTGGGTAGTGGAGGTAGTGTTAGTAGTGGAGGTCTGCCAGTGAGGTATTTATCTGGTCCCGGTAGGGGTAGAGTGGGTCTTCTGTGCGCAATCCAATCCCTGGGTCTCTGGGGGTTGGTGAAAGCAGACAGGGCAGGGTAGGGTGGGGCTCCTGATTTTAATCCCTTCGTCACCTGTGGTTGGTGGGAGCAAGCAGAGAATCTCTGTCCTTGGGTCCGTTGAGCCTGGAGTCCAAGGTCTCAGAGTTCCGCTTATCTTGTTCTATGGGGCTTCAGTCGTGCGTGAGTCTCGGTCAGAGCAGCTGCACGGGTCTGGAAAGTGTCCTGGAGTGTGGCGGTGGCTGGGTAGTGGAGGTAGTGTCAGTAAGTGTACCTTTCGACCTTTCCTACCTTCCGATCGATAGGTACACTTAATCCATTAAATATTTTGTATCTATATTGATATAATGTACATATGTTTGAGTTTTTTCTTTTAGAAGTAGCATTTTAGATACCTGAAATGTTTAAAATTAAAACAGTTTTCAAAATAAATGGAAAAAGATATATTTTTTACTCTTAAAATGACTAGAAAAAAACAGCATAAAATAGAATTAGAAAAAAGTTTTTTATAAAGGAAGTTATCTCTTATCTCTTAACATATGTTTAAGTATAACCAAATCTATTAAGTATGGTGCTTGTGGAAGAATTTTTCCTTTTCCTTTGGGAAATCTAAAAGAAAACTTTAAAAAGTACAATATGGAATATGAATATGAAGCTCTTATTTGAATAGGGGATAACTAAAAGGACTGGGGCATAGACTTTGCATGAAGAAGACCAGGGTTTAACCCCTTGGCTCCACATGGTCCTCTAAGTATTCAGTATCTGTCACACACACTGTCCTCCCATTGTTCATCGATTTGCTCGAGCGGCCCCAGTAACATCTCTATTGTGAGACTTCTTGTTACTGTGTTTGGCATATTGAATACTATTCAGTATAAGAAACTTATTTCCCCTTGCAGCACATTTTGACAGTTATGGTTGAAAAATATTAGGCTTCACTCAACTTATTATTAGAGGGAAAGGGCAATGCTTTACTGTGATACTGTCACTGTCACTGTCATTGTTCTCCTGTTGTTCATCGATTTGCTCAAGCGGACCCGGTAACGTCTCCATTGTGATACTTGTTACTGTGTCTGGCATATCGAATATATCACAGGTAGCTTGCCAGGCTTTGCTATGCGGGTGAAATACTCTCAGTAGCTTGCTGGCTCTCCATGAGGGGAGGAGGAATTGATCTCAGTTTGGCCATGTTGACCGCTTGCAAGGCAAACGCCCTACCCATTGTGCTATCGCTCCAGCCCAACTGTGACAACAAAGCACATTTTAATGTTATCCTGCTAAGGTTCATTCGTATTGTTTATTATCATGGTTCATTTGTTTTGACTGTTGTGTAGAATTTTGTATTATTCCATAGTTTGTTTACTTATTCTCTTGTTGGTGGACATTTAGATAATTTTCAGGTTTTTATTTTCACAAGTTTTATATATTCTCATACATTTTCTTTTCCAATATGTGTTTTGTGATTGTATGCCTATAACTAGAAATGTAGGTCGTGTATACAAATGTCAATGCAGTGATAATGCTCAATACTACTATTTTCTTTCCCAAACTTTTGATGCCTTCAAATTGATTCCTGAGTGCTCTTGACACAATCCAACTTGAGAACTTCACAAGCTACTGAAGTCATCATTCTCTGTTCCTAGATAAGAGCCCTATTTAATTTTTTTTGAAATATGATAAAGGACCACAGTTTGGGTGCTTGAAGTGACCTATGTTGGATTGGTCACTTTTTTTGTGGATAGAGATAGGAAATATGTAGGTTTTCTTATTTTATTATTTTCAGGAGAAAAGGCATCATAATTTCATACTTATATTTGCTTTGGGGGTAGGGGACACTGTATTTATTGCTCCTGGCTCAGTGTTCAGGGACTATTCCTTGCTTTGCTTACTGGACCGTAAGTGGTATGGGGATTGAATCCAGCTTGGTTGCATGCCAAGGAGTACCTTAACCCCTCTTTTTTCTCTCTGGTCTTGTACTGATATTTCTGACTCAAATTCAGTAACAAGAATTTTTTACTTTTAAATTTTATTTATTTTATTTTTACTTGTTAGAATATTTGTTATAAGTGATATTTACATAATAATTTAAATAACAAATTATTTATAATTATTTAAGCTAATAATGATTTTTTAAATGAATAATTTAAATAAATTACTCAAACTGATAACTATATATTCTAAAACAGACATGGTTTTAGAATAGCATTATCGTTAACAATATGGTTATCTAACCAGTAATTCTTTTTTGAGGGGATTGAGGGGTAACACCTGACAGACTTTGAAGGACCATGTGGTGCCAGGGATCCGATCTGGGTCAGCTGTATGTACTGTTGCTCCAGCCTCAAACTAGTAATTCTCTCTTTTCCTTTCCTTAGAATATTCCATTAGAGATAGTGAATTTTTGTGTCTTAGTCATTTGAAGCAATTATTGGTGTGGTTGAATTACATTTTGCTTTTGGGTATGGCTTAATTTTATAATTTTATCGATCACCACATGACTCCCAGATTGAAACTGGTAAATGAGAAATATTTAGAGGAAGTTTTTATTTTTATTTTTTTCTACTTCAGCTTAGAGTCTTTCTTTTTTTTTCTAGGTAGTCATTTAAATTTCCAGCTTAGAGTCTTTATTTTTCTCTAGGTAATCATTTAAATTATTTTTAAAAGAGAGCATACATGTGTCTGTGTATCTTTCTTACATTATGAAAAGGATACTGTATACTCTGTGTGGAGTTTTTGTTTTTATTACGTACCCTATGCAGGAGATCATACTATAGGAGTGTATACAATTCTTTTTATACTTTCTTGTAGCTACATAGTTCTATAGATGGAGCTACAAGGAACTCAGTGGTTTATTCAACCAGAGTGTAATGCTGAATATTTTGGTTGCTATTTCCATACTTACAAATAGTGCATTGCATTGGGTTTATGTGTTTTTGTAATTTTGAGATTCTTAGAAGAATTGCTAGATCTGAAGGCAAACACATTACATTACATAATTGTCTTTAGGATATCGTTTGACAAAACTCCATGGGTGAATATTTCCTACCTCCTCAATTGAGTTTCACTGTACGTATTTTTAGTACTGCTCATGGGTGGACTGGTCCCAAAGTTGTACTCAGTAGTGAGTAAGACATGCTACCAGAATGCTATTCCTGTATCTCACTTGATCACTTGGCAGGCTGACTGTGGTACAGAATAATCTCTGAACAAGTCTCTTCTGAAATGGAGGACAGTTGGGAGAAAAAAAATAATAACCTTTCAAATCAGATATTTTTAAAGTCTAAAAACCTATCAGGAATATGTGAAATATCCTGTGGTTCAGAGTTTATAGATTTCAATATTGAAATCTAAGGGGTAATCCAAGGAATCTGATTTTACATGTTACTCTGAAGAGTTTGGTTCTATGGTTTGATCTCTGTATCACCTGTGGACTGGGGTTCAACTTATGGGGCAGTGTTATAATGATCTAATAATTTTTTCAGTTTCCACTAAAGTATGAAGTACTTTGTTTTAAAGTACTTTGCTGACTCATATTTGGATGTTTAGTACAAATTTCATTGTCATTAAATTAAATATGTTTTACACATTTTTCCTACTGAATCTCCTTCCCATCTTCTTTCTAAATTGTTTCTAGCTTAATTGATCAGAGTATGTACTGTGTTCTGTGTGATCTCAATTCCTTAATATTTGTTGAGAAGTTTTGAATCATTTGATTTTCACATTTTACAAATTGAATTAGAAAAAGAATGTATATTATGCAGTTTTTGTGTGTAGTATTTTTTGAAACAGTGTTAATGATGTTCAGAAATCTTCTGTATCTTGATTCTTTTCTGATCAATCAAGGAACAGATTTACTTATGTTTTTTTTTGACATGGATATATACTCTTCATAATTAGTTTTCAGGTTAATTTGGGACTCTGATATTATAAACTGATTTCTTTTTCCCTAAAAGCCTTTTCAGTTTTGTCTTTCCCCCATATATCATAATATATACATAATAGTATCTTTTGGTTAGTATTTTTATAGCATTTATTTTTCCTTTGGAAATTTTTATATATATGTACTTCAGGTGTTTCTCTTCAACAAATGTTTGACTTTTGTTTCAAAAGCATACTTTTAAATTTTTATTTTGTTTATTTTTTTATAGCACAGCAGTAGGGCATTTGCCTTGTATGCAGCCAGCCTGGCCGAGCCGGGTTCGATTCCTCCACCCCTCTCGGAGAGCCCAGCAACCTACCGAGAATATCTCGCCCGCACGATAAAGCCTGGCGAGCTACCTGTGACATATTCAGTATGCCAAACACAGTAACAATAAGTCTCAAAAATGAGACGTTACTGGACCTGCATGAGCAAAATGATGAATAATGGGAGGACAGTGCTACAGTGCTTTTTTTTTATTAGTGAAACACCATGAGGTACAGTTGTAGACTGATATATTTTTGTGATTGGGTTTCGGTTATACAGTGATCCAGACCCGTCCCTCCACCAGCTCCCATTCTCCACCACAATGAATCCAATAGCCCTTCCACCCCCACCATCTACCCCCACCACGCTCCACCTCTATAGCAGGACATTCCCTTTTGCTCTCTCTTTCCTTTAGGGTGTTGTGGTTTGCAATAGAGGGTACTTATCTCAACTATTCTTGGGTGTTCGATTCCCATTCTGTTACTTTATATTTCCCAGATGAGTGCAGTCTTTCTGTGTTTGTCCCCCTCTTCCTGGCTCATTTCACTTAGCATGATACTTTCCATGTAGAACTACTTGTATGTAAATTTCATGGTTTCATCTTTTCTAACAGCCACATAGTATTTCATTGTGTAGATGTACCAGAGTTTCTTTAACCAGTCATCTGTTCTTGGGCACTTGGGTTTTTTCCAGATTTTGGCTATTGTGAACAGTGCAGCAATGAATATAGAAGAACAGATGTCATTTTGACTATACTTTTTTGCCTCTCTGGGATATATTCCCAGGAGCGGTATTACTGGGTCAAATGGGAGCTCAATTTCTAATTTTTTTTTCTTTTTTTATTAGTGAAACACCATGAGGTACAGTTATAGGCTTACAAATTTTGTGCTTGGGTTTCAGTTATACAATGATCAAGTGCCCATCCCCCCACCAGTGCCCGTCATCCATCACCACGGGTCCCAGCATCCCCCCCACCCCCATACCCCCCCCCCCCCGTCCCATCCTGCCTCTGTGGCAGGGTATTCCCCTTTGTTCTCTCTCTCTTCTTTTGGGTACTGTGTTTTGCAAGAGAGGCTTTGAGTGGCAATCATGTTTGGTCTATAGACTACTTTTAGCATGCTTCTCCCACCCTGGGAGGGTCCTCACAACACCCTTCATTTGGTGCTCTCTTCTCTATCTGAGCTTCCTTTCACCTAGAACGTGTTGCTGGCCTTCCATTCATGGAGCAAAATTCCTGGTACTAATCTCAGCCATTCCTGGGTGTTTTTGATAATCGTCTATACTGTTTTCCAAAAGTGCTGAACCAGTCGACATTCCCACCAGCAGTGAAGGAGGGTCCCTTTCTTGCCACATCCGCGCCAACACAGGTTGCTTTTATTCTTTTAGATATGGGCCAGGCTCTGTGGTGTGAGATGATATCTCATTGTTGTTTTGATCTGCATCTCCCTGAGGATAAGTGATGTAGAGCATTTTCTCATGCTCCTTTCAGCCATTCGGATTTCTTCTTTGAGAAAGTTTCTGTTCATTTCAATGCCCCACTTTTTGATGGGGTTGGATGTTTTCTTCTTGTGAAGTTCAACCAGTGCATTGTATATCTTTGATATCAGTCCTTTGTTGAATGGGTATTAGGTGAATACCCTTTCCCATTCTGTAGATTGTCTTTGTATTTTGGTCACTGGATCTTTTGTAGTGCAGAAGCTTCTTAGTTTAATATAGTTTCATTTGTTTATCTCTGTTTCTACTTGGTTGGTCAGTGGCATGTCATTTTTGAAGAAACAGTTAGCCTGAATATCATTGAGGGTTTTGCTCACCTTGTCTTCAATGTACCTTATGGATTCTAGTCTGATGTTGAGCTGTTTAATCCATTTTGATCAGACTTTTTTGCATGGTGTTAAGTTGAGGTCTAAGCCCATTTTTTGCATTGGTTGTCCAGTTATGCCAGCACCATTTGTTAAAGAGGCTTTCCTTGCTTCACTTCAAATTTTTGCTCCCTTATCAAAGATTAGATGTTCATACATCTGGGGTTGTGTGTAGGGATATCCCACCTTGAATCTTTATAGTGCCTTGGGAAGTATTTCCATTTTGACAATATTAATTCTTCCTATCCATGAGCAGGGGATATGTTTCCATTTCTTCATATCCTCTTTTATTTAGTGGAGTAGCGTTTTGTAGTTTTCTTTGTAGAGGTCCTTTACCTCCTTAGTTAGGTTGATTCTGGAGGTACTTGATTTTCTGGGGCACGATTGTGAATGGGATTGCTTTTTTCATGTCCTTTTCTTCCATCTCATTATTTGTGTATTGGAAGGCCATGGATTTTTGGGTATTTATTTTATAACCTGCAATTTTACTGTACAAGTCTACTGTTTCTAGGAGTTTCTTGGTAGAGGCTTTAGGATTCTCTATATATAGTATCATAACATCTGCGAATAATGAGAGCTTGATTTCTTCCTTTCCTATCTGCTTGCCCTTAATCGTGCTGTGTCACAAAACATACCTCAATAGAAACAGGAAGATAGACATTGTATCAACTATCATTGTATTTCATAGCACGATGCACTGAAGATAGAAGCATATCACACACAGATGTGGAGAAGTACCAAATCAAGCACTTGGAAATTAAACAACTCACTGTTGAACAATGAGTCGGTCAGGAAGAAAGTCAAGGGAGAAATTAAAAGATACCTGGAAACAAATGAGAATGAAGAGACGAGCTACCAGAACCTATGGGATATAGCTAAAGCCGTGTGAAGAGGAAGATTTATAGACTTGCAAGCATTCCTCAGGAAGGAAGAAAGGGCCTATATAGAGAACTTGACTTCACAGCTCAAGATCTTAGAAAAAGACTAACAAAAGGAACCCAAGCCCGGCCGAAGGAAAGAAATAATAAAACTTAGAGCAGAAATTAATGACATGGAAACCCAAAAAACAATCTGAAAGGTAAATGAATCCAAGAGCTGGTTCTTTGAGAAAATAAACAAGATTGATAAACCACTAGCAAGACTCACAAAGAAAGAGAAAGAGAAAACCCTAATAAACCGAATCAGAAATTAAAACGGGGACATCATAACAGAAACCAATGAAATTCAAAAGATCATCAGAGACAACTTTGAGAGTCTCTATGCCACAAAACAAGAGAACCTAGAAGAAATGGATAAATTCCTGGATTCCTACAATCTCCCAAGACTGAGCCAAGAAGATTTGGAATACCTGAATAGATCCATTTATATCAAGGAAATCAAACCCATAATTGAAAGTCTTCCCAAAAACAAAAGCCCAGGTCCAGATGGATTCACTAGCGAATTCTTCCATACATTTAAAGAAGATCTGTTGCCATTTCTCCTCAAGCTTTTCCAGGAAATTGAAAAATCAGGAATTCTTCCAGTTTCTGTGAGGCACATATCTCCCTAATACCAAAAGCAAACAAAGACACCACTAACAAAAAAAATTACAGACCAATGTCTCTGATGAACACAGATGTGAAGATCCTCAACAAAATATTAGCAAATAGAATCCAACAACTCATCAAAAAGATCATACATCACAACCAAGTTGGATTCATCTCGGGGATGCAAGGATGGTTTAACGTTCAGAAATCCATCAACATAATCCATCATATCAACAAAAGAAAAGATAAAAACCATATCATCATATTAATAGATACAGAGAAAGCATTTGACAAGATCCAACGCCTGTTTATGATGAAAATTCTCACCAAAATGGGCTTAGAAGGAACTTTCCTCAAGATAGTCAAAACCATCTATGACAAACCTGTGGCAAGCATTATCCTCTGTCACTGTCACTGTCCTCCCATTGTTCATCGATTTGCTTGAGTGGACCCAGTAATGTCTCCATCGTGAGACTTGTTGTTTCTGTGTTTGGCATATTGAATACGTCACAGGTAGATTGCCACACTTTGCTGTGCGGGCGAGATACTCTCGGTAGCTTGCCAGGCATTCCAAGAGGGGTAGAGGAATTGAACCTGGCTCGGCCAGGCTGACTGCATGCAAGGCAAATGCCCTACCGCTGTGCTATCCTCCCCTCCTAGCATTATCCTCAATGGGGAAAACTAAGGGCCTTCCCTCTAAGATCAGGGACAAGAGAAGGATGCCCACTCTCGCCACTTCTTTTCAATATAGCACTGGAAGTACTTGCAATAGCAGTTTTAGTTAGGCAAGAAAGCATAGTTTTTTACTTTCATGTTCACAGCAAAGTTAAGCAGAAAGAACAGAATTGTCATGTACTTACTACTCATTGTGCATAGCCTCCTCAACTAAGTATAACCTAATTGGTATACCTTTGATAAACAATTGATAAATAACACATCATCACTAAAGCCCATAAATTACATTAGGAGTCACTTTTGTTATTATATTTATATTCTATGAGATTTGAGTAAAACATATTACTTTTCTACTATTATAGTATCATCCAAAAATATTTTTACTACCCAAAAATCTCTATATTTTGCCTTTCACATCCCCATTTCCTGGCAACCACTGATTATTTTACTGTGTCCATAGTTTTACTATTTATGGAAAGCTATCTTGATCACTTGATCACTTGACTTTCCATTAATCATCACTTTGCTCGAGCGGGAGCCAGTAACATCTCCATTTGTCCGTGTGGAGTGCTAGTGTAGCCCAATGGCGTCTGTTCATTCTAGGAACACGAAGAGCCTCAAACCGATTGTTCAGGATCTTGATGAAGAAGTCTGACCATCTGGTAGGTGGGTGGCCACGCGGTCTTTTGACATCCCGTGGAATCCAGTTGGTAATGGCTCTAGTCCAGTGGTTGTCTCCAAATCTCATTATGTGTCCAGCCCATCTGATTTTTGATGCCTTGGCAAACGAGACGGCATCCCTGATTCTCAACTGTCAACAGAGGTCGGAACTCTGAATTCTTTCTCTCATTTGAGTGAAACATGATACTCCAAGCATAGCTCTTTCCATTCCTCTTTGGGAGACCTGAATAGCTTTCTCATCCTGTTTTCATATAGCCCAGGTCTCTGAGGAGTATGTTAATGCAGGAAGAACAGTGGAATCGAAGAGATGTACCCAGAGCTGGAGGTTCTTCGTCCTCTTAGCTATATCTTCAACGTTCTTGAAGGCGTTCCGAGCCACTCTCTTTCTCCTGCGCAACTCAGGTGCCGGGATATTTGTCATGTTGATTTTTCGACCTAGGTATACATAACTGTTGCATTCGGAGATGGTCGTTCCGTTGAGAGCGAATGGAACATCAGGAACGAAGCTGTTTCTCATAAACATTGTCTTCGTGAGATTCAGCTGTAGTCCAACCTTTCCACACTCATGGTCGAAGTCGATCAGCATTTGTGCTGCTTGGCTAATGTTTGGAAATCATTATGGGGATCATTTAGAATTTTCAGATTGGCATATTTTTCTTAGTAGAATGTACCTCAGGTTTCTCTATGTTTTTGTCAGGACTTCATAATTTCTTCTTAGTGTTGAATAATTTTCTATTTTTCTGTATGTACTACAGTATATGTATGTCTTGGTTGCTTCCAAGTTTTGACAATTATAAGTGAAAAATCTATGAACATCTATTTGCTCACACCATTCCTTTCCCTTTGTAATATCTGGAATGGCACTCTTGGTTGCAGTGCTTATACAAATTTGGTTGCAGTGAACCAGATTTCACACTTGATGGCAGTGTACTGTAGGTTGCATTTGTGGCACTGTGGATCACGGTGGCCAGTGCCAGGGGTTACAGGCACTGATGTTGGGTCATACTCGTGGCCTTACACTTTCAAGGCTGCCATGGCACCCTACTACAGAGTCATTTCCCTGGACCCAGTATAAAGGATTTTTTTTTTTTGGTTAAGGATTTTAATTTCAATTGATTAAATAGAGGAGAGTGGCTGCTGGATCATGTGTTAATGGTATATTTTGTTCTACCAAAAACTGCTATAGCTATCTTCCAAAGTGGTTTTATTTCTCATTAAAAATTAATGAGAATTCTGGGGCTGGAGTGATAGCACAGCGTGTAGGGCGTTTGCCTTGCACGCAGCCAACATGGCTGACCCGGGTTCGATTCTCAGCATCCCATATAGTCCCCTGAGCACCTCCAGGAGTAATTCCTGAGTGCATCAGCCAGGAGTAACCCCTGAGCATCGCTGGGTGTGACCCAAAAAGAAAAAAATTAATGAGAATTCTTATTACTTCACACCCTCACTTATTTTTGGTCATTAGTGATTTGGATTTTCGGATTTTCTAGTAAATGTGTAGTGATATCTCATTATAAATTATTTGTTTTATCATTCTTTTTTTTCCTGTTCCATCAGTTTGGGAGATTTTTAGCTGCAATTGTATTCGCTCAGTGATTACCGTTAATATCAAAAATATCTTTAATTTTTGAATATCTAAGGCAAGTTGATACCATTGTTTTCTTTTTATCTCAGGACTTTTTTTTATGGTAGTTGGGCATTGAGCACAGTTCCTCACATATGTGAGTCAGGTACTCTACCATTGAGCCATATACCTATCCCCCGGATCTTCAAATTTTTATTTATTTATTTTTGGTTTTGGGGTCATGCCCAGTTGTGCACTGGGATTACTCTGGGGGACCAGATGGGGTGTTGGGGATAGAAACCGAGTCAACCATATGCAAGGCAGGTTTCCTTATTTGCTGTATTATCTCCCAGACTAGAGTCTTAGAACTTTTAAACTAGTTTACCCACCCCCTGGGCTGAAGGGATAGCACAGCGGGTAGGGTGTTTGCCTTGCATGCAGCCAACATGGCCGACCCGAGTTCTATTCCTCTGCCCCTCTCAAAGAGCCCAGCAAGCTACTGAGAGTATCTCGCCCGCACGACAAAGCCTGGCAAGCTACCTGTGACGTATTTGATATGCCAAACACAGTAACAAGTCTCACAATGGAGACGTTACTGGGCTCACTGGAGCAAATCGATGAACAACGACAGAGACAGTGACCCACCTCCAAGGTTAAATGTATTTGCTGACTTATATTTCATTTCTTTTTTTTTCAGTGTCAAAAGAAATTAGCATTTTGGATTTAATAACGGATTCTTTTTTCTCTTTTTAATCTCAGATCCTTATCTGTGATTACTTTTCTTCTGCTTACCTTATGTCTGAAGAATTCCCCATCTTCAAACTTTTAGGACACCAAAGTGTTTTGTTTCACTTGCTTTTGTTTTTCTCAAAATGTGTCCTAACTCTTGAAAGATTTTTGCTGGGTGTAAATTTCTGGGATCACAGGTACTATTTCTCATATTTACTTTTGACTGTTAAAGTCAGCTATCAGTCTAAATGTTACTTCTTTGAAGCCAATCTAATCACTTTTAAGAGCTTGGTTTTTGTCTTTAGCCTTCTGCTATTTCATTGTGAAGTGTCTAGGCATGCGTTGTTTATTTTATTTTTAAAAATTCTGCTTTGTTGCTGTGCTTCTTGCACTAGTAGATCATTGTTTTGCATCAATGTGGGTAATAGTTATCCAAGTTTCATCTCTGTCTTATTCTCTCCTCTTCTTGAGAAACAATCAAACATCCACAATAGAACATCTCACTTAGTCATATTTCTTACTACGCAAGTATTTTAAACAAAGTCTTAAACTAATTCTTTCTTGTTTTATAACTTTTTAGTATGTTACTAACTTTTTTCAGTTGAATTTTTAATTCAATTTTATTTTTTGTTTCTGGGAGTTTATTTCAACTTTTAAAAAATGTTTACTATTCAACATTTTGAATATTTCTTTAATTACATTTATAATCGGTGCTTAATAATTCCAGCATATTAACTCTGAGTTTGTTTCTACTTTCTGTTGTTTTTACTGGTTATTGTTTTTAATGTCTTGTTTTGTTATTTTTTATTTGAAAAATTAATTTTAGAACTGAATAGATAGTACATGTTTAAGGCTTTTGCCATGTATGATTCTGACCCCTGTTCCATGCTTAGTGCCACATGATCCCCTAATCATCACTGGGAGCAATCCAGAGTCAGGAGTAGCTCCTGAGCACCTGTTCAGTGTGCCTCCCCCTCAAAAAAATAAAGAAAAGGAAGGGTGGGGAGAGAAAATTGGTGGGGGAAGTGTATGATCATGAATGAAATGTTGCATTCATTCTCTTAAGAGGAATTGTGCTATTGATCAGTTACCAGTCTGGGACCACTTGAGGCTAAATAAAAACCTTGAAGTGTTTTGAATAGCCATATCGAGAATTTGGAGAGTGGGTAGGGTTTGCACGCAGCTGACCTGGGTTTGAATTCCAGCATCCCATACCGTTCTTCTGAGCCCAGCAAGGAGTGATCCCTGAACAGTCAGGTGTGATTCGGAAACAAAACAGAACTGAGAAAAAAAATTTTTTAAAAAGAATTTGGACTGCATTTTTATGCTATGATTGACTTCTGGCAACACATAATTCCTCAGACACAGGATTTCTTGGTTCATCTTTAAATGCCAGACAGTATTTTATTTTATTTTTTTAGTTCTCTAGGGTGAGAAGAGGTTAGGTGGATTTATTTCATCTTTACTTAAATGAGTATATAGCACTGAATGGTTAAATCTTTAAGTGGGGATGGTTGTCTATTAGATTCCCTTCTTTTGCAAGTCTTAAGCTGTCTTTCTTCTTGAATTTCAAAGCACCTTTACAGTTTTGCTCTGAATTCAAGACTCTAAATTAACAATTATTATAATAGCTTCTACATAAAAGTTTTTGCTTAGCTTTTTCCACTTCTGTTTCATTCTGTAAGGAACAGGAATAAATGTCACCCTCATCTCTCTTCATTTTGGTAAGCTAACTACAGGCTGACCTCTTGAAAATAATTTCTTTAATTTTTCTGCATTCCTGAACATAGCTTCCCACATTTTAGTAGTTACGGTGCTTTGGAATTGTTAAGTCAAGGCATCTAGGAACATGGAACCACTGGCCCTGGAAATGTCTGGACCAAGTGGAAAGTTTTTAATAAATTCCATTTAAGTTAGAAAAAGTTTTCTACTCTATCTGCTTTTCATAGTACTTTCACAATTAAGCCTCGTATCTTTCATTTAGCCTAGTTCTTGGGATAAATAATAGTAATTTCATGAATATTTCAGAAATATTTAGAGGAGCAAGAGGAGCAGATATTTGAACTTAATATTCTTTAAAAAAATTTTTTTGCCATGTAAACACCATATTTTTTTATAAACTTTTAACATCTAGAGAAGATACTCTATAAACATTTGGGAATTTTCAAGTAGCTTTGCACTCTATTTGCTTTTGTGGCACCACAAATATCACCTGGATGGTTTCTATGTTCATATTTAGAGAAACAAATTATATTAAATTATACCTTCTTACTAGTGGGAAGTTGAAAAATGATGTTCAAAGACAAAAGAAAGGGTAGATTTTTATGAAGTCACAGATTGTGCACTTTGAAGATAAGAAAATTCATGATTATAAGGCTTTATTACTGGAGAACAAAGGGAAATAAACACCTAAAGATTCGATTGCATACCTCTACTGTTTAATTGGGGAACTGAATCTAGTGTTTGTATTGGACCGAAATTCACCATTTTCATGTCTCCACTCTCCTACTCTCTTTTCTTTTCTCCCTCCTCTCTCTCCCACCCCCTTTTGCCCCACACTATTTTATGCCAAAGTTTAGTTGGCACTCTTCTGATTTTCAACACTGGAGGTTGGCATGTGGGAGAACTGGCATACTTACATGCCAGGGAATTTTGTAATTTTCTGCATGGTACCGTCCTACTAGAAAAGGAATAGGCTTTCTCTCCAAGTGTAGCTGATAGCTCTAATGTCTTTTGAAGGGGATTGGAATACCTTTCCATTCTAGCTGGGTTCCCCCATTTTTTAAAAATGCAGTTTGTTTTGGAGATGATTTATTTTAATTACCTATAGAGGTCATGTTGAGCAATTTATCTCTTAGATTTGATTGCCATGTAAAGCAATACATTTGTTTGCCAATCACCATGTACATTATTAACTAAGCAGCAGGCTAATATAGTAAATTTAAGATAATGTTTTTTTCATTCTTGGATGTATATTTAAAGATTTTACTGTTCAGCTTATAACAGGATCATTAATTGAAAAGATTAATTATTTGCTGAAGAAACTATAAGAGTATACATTTCTTTATACATTGCTAATTAGTCTTTAAAATGCAACCTGGGTGCTGGACAGTAACAAGAAGATATCCTGTTTGTTGCCATTAGGAAGCCAAAGGAGAAATTAAGAGATGCTATGTCACTGCAGTTGCCCAGGAAGAGTTCACCTACATTTTAAATTTTAAAAAATTCTCTTTTGAAATAATATGTAATTATTTTGAGCATATTTAGAATATTAAAGTGGCTTACATTTAAAATATTAAAATTTAATATGTCTTAAAATTTTAAGTCTATCAATCAAAAAAATAATATAAGGTTTAGACAATTGATGTAGGGAAGTGTAATGATGATGGTTGGTAGTTTGTTTTAAATACTGAGAAAGATTTACTGGATTTGTAGGATTACTGAATAGTAAGCACTAGGTGGTGCAATTGTGCAAGGACCTCTCATGAAATATAAGGGTTTTTATATTTTTTGAAGACAGGAGGTTGAAATTAAATTTATGATTGAAGAAAAATCACCAAAATTAGGAATTATCAAAATATTAAAGTGTATTGGTAAATCTTGCTATTTTAATTATTCTTTGATTTAAATGCATTCTGTCTTGTGATTTAGACCATAGTGGTTTAGACTATATTTTGTATGTTGTTTATATTGGATTTTAAGGTCAATGAACTATAGGAAAAATCCCACATCCCAAAAAAGCAGCAGAAAAAATGGGTCCAGTTTGGTTTTCTCTAAATATTGAATTGCTAAAATATTGAAATGCTGTACAATTACAGTTAAGTAGGTTTACCCCCTTCTATTTCAGTTCATTCTAAAATGCCTTAGGATTTGAGCAATTATCTATAATAATACATTTCATCTTATCAAATTGTTGATAAGTTAAAACTTGAAAGGTAGTATTACTCTTGGCATGTTTTTATCTTCTTTATCCATTAAAAAGTTCTTGCATTCCTGTGTAAGTTTAGATCAGTAAATTATTAAAGATTAAGTTTATGAAAAAATTGAAAATATAATTATTGTTGGTTCACTTATATATTAAAGAGAGGAAAATAAACTAAGTTTTGAAACATTTCTGAAAGTTTTTCCTCTAAAGTTTTTTTTCCCAATTTGAGATACAATTCTTGGTCACTAAAAATAAAAATCACTTATGCCTTATGGAAGTTAATAATGTTTCAGTTATATTTGTATTTACATGTGGTTAATATTTTGAAATACAAAATACAATTTAAATTTTGCCATTTTATTGCTAACATTCATTCCTAATCATGTAAAAATTAGAATTAGTTTAAAATTCTTCAGTAGACTATTATTACACGAACTATATGAATATATTTTATTTTTCTTACTGGGTTATAGACTCTCTGCCAGACTTAAAATTACACAAAACTGAAATTATGTTTCACTAGTGTAATGAAACAACATAGGACTTTAAGCTTTTAAGACTTATTTCCATAATACCCATGATACCCTGTTGGTACAGTATTGTAAACCATGATGCCAAAAAGGAAAAAAAGAAGAAAAGTACCTGCCATTGAGACAGACTAGGGAGTAGTAGGGAAACATGTATGTTGGTGTAGGGAAATGGATACTAGAGAAGGAATTGGAGTTAGGATATTATACACCTGAAACTCAATCATGAATAACTTTGTAACTTTGCAATTCACAGTATTCAATGAATTTCTTAAAAAACTTATTTCCATGTACAAAGCAATTTAAAATATATCAATTTCAGCATTTATATTTATTAATATAATTAAATTTATTAGTTTATGAAATTTATTCTTCTTAATAAATAAGTCTTTATAGTCTTTTCAAGACTATCACCTTTAGGGTTTTTTTTTTGAATCTTTGATGTTTCTGTTTTAAGGTAATATTATTTTATTACTTACAGATAGAATGTATGTGATATATTATTTCAAAATATACTCAAGATTCTTTATAATATACACCAGTTAGGTTATTACCTCTATGAAGTAAGAGGGGGTTCAAAGAGAAGGATAATTTTTATTTGTGAAACGTGGGTGTATGTGTGTATAGATGCACAGACATATCAGAGATGATTTGGGATTATTGTAAATCTATGAATTTGGTTCATTGCTAATACCTTATTTGATTATATATGTACATATTTTATATTAAATTTATTTTCAACCCTGTTTTAAGCTCTGGGAATGTAACATGCAATTAATATTTTATTTTATTGATCAGAGGATCATGGCGATTTTAGATAAAATGCTAAAAGAAACTGTAGAATTGAAAAATAACTTTTCATAGTTCTTTTACAGTTTTTATGAAATGACTTGCTGTTCTTATACTTATGTTCATTATTGCAATTGTTACTATTTAAATGGCAACTGTTTTAGCTGCATTAACTGGGGGTTGATAGCCATAAAAGGGAAGTAATTCTGACCTCAGAAATCATTTTTTAAGAAGAGGTTTGGAACACTGATAATACAAAATTTGAATTGCTTTTGCAGTTGCTGTGTTTGTTCTGTGAATATTTAATTTAGTTTAGAGCTTACTTTTTCTTTCAAATCTGTCAGTCATTAGAAGCATCAAATTCACTTGAGGAAGGAAATAAAATGCTTCATTCCCAGATCTGTATTATTGAATCAAATATTCAGGCTTAAAAGTTTCACTTAGGTAATACATATAGTCTTAAGAATGGGAATCCTTACATTTGACACGCTCCGTTAGATTTATAACTCATTCAGACCATATTCAAGATATTGCTATGCAGACCCTTATTTTGGATAATCCTTTTTAATGACTGAAACTCAACTCAACTATGTAGAACACTTTCCAGTATGTGTTGTATAAATGTGAACATGTGTATAGTAGATTATTATATACAAATATGTGTATGTGGATATATACATTACATAGTTTAAAGTTTTACAAAGAATTGGAATATTATAATATATGTGTACATATTTAAATTTATACATTGAAAAATGAACTGTGTAAAATGTATGTTTGTTGTCTGGGGAGTTGCAAATAGAATACCTATTAGGGTACTGGGGTTTCTGTGGCCTGGCTAATTCTTACTTGTTGACTGAAAATTTAGTCCAAAGAGATTTGAAGGTGATGTTTAAAAAAAAAAAACTCAAGTTAGTCTGTGGTCTCATTGGTTTCAAGCTATTAACCAGTTTGGCTTTTATGCTACCCATATGCCTTTGCTTTTAAAAACTTACTAACTCATTGATAGGTGAATGGGGCATAAAAGCTACTACTTGCTGCCATAAAAACCAGTTAAGCCAAAAATGAGATATTTGTTGTATATTTTAGAATTTGTTGCTTCACTTTTTATGTTAAGTTACTTTTAATGAACAAGGAAAGATGCTGTGGTATTTTTTCACCATTGTAAAAGTAAGGAGCCTGTGAAATAAAAGTTGTACATAATTATAACTGACCTTTAATGTATTATTTGATTATAAGTCCTGACAATAAAAGCTGTTTGCATGCAGTTGTAAAAAATTGCTGATTATTACTGAGTTCCATTTGGGTTAAAATGCTTTTTAAATGAAAATGTGGTCACTTAAAGACTAAGATATGGGATTTAATTATATTTCGGTTAGGAAGATATGTTATTGTTATAATTCTGGTAGTTTCTTGTTTTCTGCATTTCTTAATTAACATAATTAAATTTAGGTGCATGATTACTGGATATAAAACACATTTTCATATGCTTTGTGTTGCATTGTACGCACTTGCTTATGTCTGACAAATTGCGGTGTGTCTTGCAAACAAGTCTATTCCTCAGTCAACCACTGTAAGTGGATATTTCTATACTGACAAATGAGTACGTTCTTTACTTGAAGTATTCTTAAGATTCTTTGAAAGTGAAATTTCAGTATAGAGAATTTTCTCAATTTCATACTGTTTTAAAACTTAATTTATTTACACTATTTATTGCTCTTGTTTTATGATTTCGGATAACAGACTCAAAGTCACTAAATGCTATTATTTAAGATAGAAAATTGAATAGTTACATAGATATTATGTAGTCCACCTTTAAATATTAATACTTAGAGCAGTTTTTCTGTCTAGTTTTTAAAAGTCTAATTGTTCTTAAATTTATATTACTTTTTGAAATAATACTCATTACAAAACTTTTGAGCCATCACATATAACTTGCTTCAATTTAGAACACTAATAAAATTATAAAATGGATAAACTAAGAAATAATACAGATGTACAAGAAGAAAAATAATTGATTATTAACAGCATTGTAAATTATGGTGTTTCAAATAAAAAAAGACCAAGTCATATAAAAATTGTTCATTATTATTGATTATTATGGAAATGCAAATCAAAATAACAGTGAGATAATTACACACACAAAAGGAATATAATAAAGAAAACTTTTAAAATAAAAACAAAAGACCTGAAAAAAAATGAAATATTTCTTAATTCACTTAAAAATAATTAGCGTTCATCTACCTTTTTTTCTATCTAAAAATAACCGACAATACTAGAATTATTACTTCAAATTTTGATTGCCTGTACGTAATAGTTCAACCTCAAAAATTAATATGGTAATGGCACAATCTAAGTTTCACCATTAATTTTTAAATCATAATTTGTGGAGGAGACCCTCCTTATCATATTTGGTTTACACTGTGTTGAGCAGAAGTTTGGATAGTGTAAAACATCCTGCTCCCACTTTGTGATAGCTATATAATTTTACTTAAAAGAGTTTATACAGTAGCCAGATTGCAGTGAGATAATAGGTAATACATTTTCTTTACAAGAAGAAATTGTAGATGTACTTTTTTAAAGTACAAATTAATTAAAATATTAATCATTGCACCTAAGGGGTGGGAACCTTAATGTCAGGAGTGGGTTTACTAGTTAGTGATGACTGTGCTTTCAGAGTTGTGTACATGTGAAATCATCATTAACAGTATTGTAGGGCCAGAGAGTAGTGTGCTTTTCTTGCATGAGGCTGACCTGGGTTCCATCTCCAGCACCATGTGTGGTCCCTTGAGCCTGGCCATAAGTGATCTCTGAGATCAGAGGCAGAATTAATCCCTGAGCACTGCCAAATAAAAACAAATGAACGAACAAAAAATACTTCTATAAATCACGGTACTCCAATCAATCAAAAAAAATTAAAAATTGCATTTAAGGGGAAAGTTCCACTTTTCATGACATGCTACTTTTTGCTTAAGTAAGTTTTCTTTCAGTATTCAATAAACCATTGTTAAAGCCCTATTTGCTAATAATATATTAATGTCCTATGAGATAGAGGTTCAAGAATTGCAAAGGGGGAAGTTGAGCAGAATTTGAGTAGTCACTAGCTTGTAAATTTTGATTGGTGCTATATTGTTTTGAAGATGTTTACACTAACCGTAGTTATATTGCATCTCATCTGTTGTGATTTTTTATACCAAAATAAATATGAGATTTCCATGAATAAACAACTTCTTTTGGAGGTGGAGGGGCATACCCAGTGATCCATAGAGGTTACTCCTTACTTTGCACTTGGGAATCACTTGTCGTGGTGCTCAGGAGACCATATAGAATGCCAGGAATTGAACGTGGTTCGGCCTTGTGCAAGGCAAGCACCCTGCCTGCTGTACTATCTCTCTAGCCCCCAATAACTTTTTATTTGGTACTTCATTAGATTTGATAGGATTCTGATTTTTAGAATGAAAATCTATCAGTCTGGCTTTACCTTTGCCTGAAATATTTTTAAGGGGGTTTACTTAAAAAGTGTAAGCCTTGATAACTACTGTGATCTTGTCTGACAATGCATGTCAAATAATACAAGCTTTAAAAAGACTTTTCTTGAATGAAACATGAATAAATTTTTAAAAAGTTGCTGACAGTAAAGATTTTGGTGGTTGATATTAAACTATAAAGAAAATATGCCAGGTGGTTGATGTATATTTAAAGCAGACTGGTAATATAATGCTAAAATTGTTGTAGTATAGGAATCATCCTCATAACTGGACATTAATGTTTGTGAATTTCTTTCATTTTTAATAACCTAAGCAATTTATCAAAATATGTTAAAATTTTTTGAGATAAAATTAATTTTTGAGGTGAAGTTACATTATTAACATAACATTTATATCATTGTTTGTGTATAACTGAGGAATAAGTCATAGTTTACTGTTAAACTGTACTTTATTAAATGTGGTATCAGGGATCTGGACTGTATAACTCATATATACTCTATGACTATGATAGAAAAGTTTCCTTTCCTCACATTTGGGTTATATTTATAATTTAGATCATGTTCTTTGAAATTTAAGCCTTATTTAGACCTACCTGAAATATAAAAAAAGAAAAAAATTCTTTCTGAGTACAGCTTATCGCAATTACAAATTTATTAGACTCATTCTTTGCCTATGGGGAACATTCTTCTTGTTTATCAAAGATGACAGCCCAATATCTGACCACAAATATTTATGAAGTATTTAGTATGCTTTTATAAGAGTAAATTACCTGTTTTGCTAAAATAGTTTAGTTTGTAGTAAATGTTGACAAATAGATGTTTAAAATTTAAGTATGCAAGTTGACCAAGATGCTCTGAAAACACCTCTGGTGGAATTAGGTTTGGCCATTCAACCAAACGGGTCTTGTATTGGTAAAAACATCCCAGAGAAAATTTTGACTTATCTGAGGCTTTGCTTTTTTGAGGGTTAAGTGAAGGATTGCTAGGGAGAGGGAAGTGGGGATAATTAAGTACATTTAATTTGAAATTATATATATGTATATACACAAAAGTAGAGAGTGTGAGATGGGGGGAGAGCAAGAGAGCATGGCATGTCTTATGGGATTCCAAGACTTCAGTATTCAGTATATATAGCTGGAGCTGTAACGACCTTTTCATACATGTTCTTGTAATCATTGGAATTTCATTGTTAGTACAATGGTTGTCCTTTGTCCACCTTAAAAATTTTCAAAGAATTTGGTGTGATTATCATTGTTGTTTGGAAAGATTGCACTGGCAGAAATGTGGAGAACGAATTACTTGGGGTCAGATTAGAGGCAGGGATGCAAAGTAATTGGTTGATATGTTTTGAAGTCACAAACTATTTTGTTAGCAGTATGGAAAGGGAAGCTATATAAATTTATAATATCCTTAACTAGTTTTAGTAACAGAATTGGTAATTAATCAGGTATGGAGATTTGTGAGAGAAATTTTAGTGGAGATGACAGATTTCTGATTTCAGTAACTGTAGGTGGTGTTTCCCTTTCATCTGATTAAAACAATAGAAGGACTCTGAGAAGGAAGAATTTGAAATTAGTTTTAGAGACAGTATACTTAAAAATTATTGTTGGTTATTGTCTGGATATGATCAGTAGAAATTAGATTAACCAGATGCTCATGAGAGAAATTGGATTAGTGAGTAGGCGTCATCAGCATATAGGCAGTCATTGGAATAGATGAGATGTTTAGCAGGAAGCAATATAGATGAGAGGAAGACTTTTAATAGGACCTTAGGAGACCCAGTATTTTAGAAATGGACAGAAGAATCAGTGAAAAATACTATGAAGCATATGGGGTGATGTAGGAGGAAATGAAGCCCATATAATGCCACTGAAAACAAAGGATGAAAGTGATTAAAAAGGTATCAAGTAGTTAGTGAAAAAGTACAACTATATAGAAAACACACATAATAGGAGCTCTGGGAAATGAGTTAGTGGCAAAAGGGGTCCATCAAATATTTATTGAGTTATGATACAGTGGGTAATATTATAATTATGATACAGTGGGAATATTGAGAATAAGTTTCTGTAGTATTTATGCTAGAAAGACAAGCAAGCAAAGAAATAATCAGGTTTGTCTTAAGAATGTACTTAATAAAGTTTGAACTGAAACAATGATATAGTAAATGAGGATGGGGCTATTTTGTATTTCAGTTGTTGGCAAAGACTTTAATTAAGGAATGGCATTTTTACAGAGTTAAATCATGAGAGCACCAGATTTCTATGAGAAAGAACAGCAAATACAAAGACTGAAGTGGGAATACATTTGATTTTCTTTTCTGAAAAGGATTGAAAGAAAGTTCAAATTAGAAGTGAGTTAAGGGATAAGGTGGTAAGATGTTTAATTAGAAGACATAGATCATGACAAGATATTTGAAGTTTGATGCCTCCTAATCCTTCTTTTCCAAATTTTTCAAAATAGGGATGTATTTGGGCTGGAGTGATAGCACAGCGGTAGGGCATTTGCCTTGCATGCATCCAGCCCAGCTGAGCCAGGTTCGATTCCTCCGCCCCTCTCCGACAGCCTGGCAAGCTACCGAGAGTATTCAATATGCCAAACACAGTAACAAGAAGTCTCATAATGGAGACGTTACTGGGCCTGCTCGAGCAAATCAATGAACTACGGGAGGACAGGGATGTATTCAAAGGTATATTCTCAGTGTTGTGGGGGTAAGAAGTGGCATCCTTAGAAATTGTGAGGAATTTTTTTTTTTCAGAGGACTCCCATTTTATTTTATTACTTTTGGCAAAACAGTTTTGGTTTTTATTTTATTTATTTATTTCTTTTTAAAAAATTTTTATTAGTGAAACACCATGAGGTACAGTTGTAGACTTACAAATTTTTGTGCTTGGGTTTTAGTTATGCAATAATTGAGGAGTTCTTGACAGAAGAAAAGCCTGGGACACAATGACCCCCAAATGATACAAGAGGAAAAAAAGAACTGTATGAAAGAGACCTTCATGAGTTCTAAGCTCTTGGTTAAGGGGACTGGAGTGGGGGCCGGGTGGCACAGTTGATGACTGAAAGGTCTTTGTCTTAAATTGAAGAAATAGTAGTTCTCTTTGCCCTTTTTCCTCTCTTGTTATATCATTGTATGTTTACTTTTTCTCTTCCTCTCTTTAAGGCTTCCTCTCTTCCTCTATTGTCTCTTCCTGTCTCATTTGCTGTCTGTTGTTAGTCCTCTTGCTCTCTCCCTTCCTCCCCTCCCCATTAAACACATACACACACACACACATACACACACACACACACACACAAACACACTATAGAAATAGTAGGTAGCAGTGATATTTGTCCAAATAAAGAGGCCATATATAAGCTCAATCACCTATCTGTAAAAGGGTTCTAATGTGGCATAAGAACAAAGTGGAACATGAAGTGAGTTAGGACTTAAACATATTACAAACATGGTCTGGGAAAAAAATGATGGTTCTCCTTAGGAGTGAAAATACAAGAGTGTTCTATCAACTTGTTTTTGCCAGTTTAGGCTGTCTCAGTTCTCCTCTAGACACTGCCTATACATCTAACATGTCATGGTTTCTTACATGCCTGCAGTCAGTCCTCCTGTACAGGAAAGAGACTAGATGGAGGATAGAGAGCTCTATGCTTATAGAGAAAACATGGACTGGCTATTTATGCTTATAAATTTGTTACTTACATCTTTACTGACACTTAACACTAAAACAGCAGAAATGAAAGAGCCACATAAAATATTTATAAATTTATATATGAATTTGGGTAGAACATGTAAGTTAAAGAACTAAAGGACGTGTAAAATGTATTCTGATCAGTATCTTCAATATCTTCTGAGATATTTCAGAAGAGAATGGTATAGGTACAGACAAAGGAAGCAGCAGTAATAGAAAGGAATCTTTGAAATTAAAAAAATATGGTTGCAGAATAGAGAGATAACTCAAGTGGTAAGAGAATATTCCTAGCATGTATGATGCCTGGAGTTCAATTCCATATACCTGTACCCTGCAGTCCCCAAATCACTGGGACATTGCCCATGTCACCATTTCTACTTGGCCAAGCATCGCTGAGAGTGGCTCTACAATGAAATATTTATAAATTTTTGTATATATATATAATATGTATGTGTATATGTACATAAAAAATGTAATAGATCTTAGTGAAGACTGAAATGGACAATATGTGAGAGAGAAGTTGAACCATGGAAGGTCAACCCAGGCAATGATTGAAGGTCAATTCAGGCAATGCAGTACAATTAGACAGTGAGACTAATAACTGACCTCCTAGCATGTAATCCCTTGAGCTTTAAGGAACTGTTGTGTTACTTTATTGCATCTCTTACATTGTAAGGTTTACATGTTGAAGTTGTGTGCCATATTATGTTGAAGAAAAGTGTTTGCTAGGAAAAAAAAAGCTTTGTGAAATACATATGGAAAGTTTAGATTTATTTTTCCCCACAAGGTTCTTTTCCCCACTTGACTTTTAAGGAGGGAGTGAAGAGAGATTATGTAGAAGATCTAGTTAGGGACAAACTCACACAGTGAGTATGTAAACCAGTATAGGGACTTTAGGACATATATAGTAAGAAACTGTTTGCTTTTGGGACTTACCTGGTAGTGCTTGAGGGTTAGTCCCCAGTTGTGCTCAGGCGACCATGTGGAACTGGGGATTCAATCCAGGACTTCATCATGCGGTACAAGTGCTCTACCATTGAGCCATATCCCAGTCCTACAGTGAGATATTTTTAATGAGCTTTAAGACGAACAAAGTGCTGTAATATGTATGTTTTAACAATATGTTATCATTGACAGTACTAAAAAACACAAAAAGTAAATAAAGTGAAAAAAAGCATAATATATTTAAACACATTTTATCTAATAAGAGTACCACAGCTTTAAAAAATGAAAATTTATAATATTTTTTGTTCATCAGATTTTAAAGAATGCCTTAGGTAGTTCTGACTCCTTTTCCATAGATTTTAGTTGCCTGAAGAATCATCTGAAGTTTCTAGACTTTCATCTGAGGAAGGCTTGGGAACTGGATAGCAGTTCATAGCTATTGGGGAGAGGCTAGCCCCTCACCTCAACATGGTTTTCCAGAGAGTCAGTGTCTACCTGGTAACTGTCTGCAGTTTTTTTTCTTGAAGCTGGAGAGGGAGGGGTATGACAGCTATCTTTAAAGTAAGATTCTGTGCCTGATAGCTGGGTATAGTAGTCAGATTTTTTTATGTGTTGGAACAATAAAAATTTACCTCCCAAAATTGTTTACCTGCCCTATACTGAAAGAAGAGTATAGTAACAAATGATGGGGTTGTGGATTAGACAGATATCTGTTAAAAATGTAGCTAGTTATATCACTTTTCTGTCTTATAAAATAATGGAATTACTACCTTATATGTTTATTGAAAAGTCAGTGAGAAAATGCATATAAAACATGCAGTATATTGTACTTTTTTAATTAACTAAGAGAAGACTTACTTTCTTGTTGATCAAACATGAAGCTAAAACTAAAACCTTGTAGATTTTCCAATCTTGCTGAGGTTTAAAAACAAGTAAACAAAATTTCTAAGGGAAAATTACATTCCCTTATTCACATAACCTGTGATTTAGATATAGGAGATTAATAGCACCCAACACAAATGTAGTTTTCAGGTATTGACCAGTCTTCTAAAACAGCATTAAGCCTTTTATTGAGTATCTTTAATGGAGAGTTCTTTTGAGTGTGCCTTAGTGAATAATTTTAAAAATTGCATCCAAATATCAATTTCATAAATTAGGTATAAATATAAATTGAAATAGTTATGAAAAACTATGTGTAGTTAGCAGTGTTTATACCAAATCCTATAAAGCTATAGATAAAACATTTTAGTTAATATATGTATATAATCTAATTTTTATTCTTTGAAAAGTGAATGACATAAAATATATACAAATTACTAAAAAAATAGCAAACCCTGCTTTGAATACCTAGTTATCTTCTCATTGGTTGGCACCATCTGTGACAAATCCTGAGATGTACTGTTTACAGACACACAGCTGCAGCCCGAGTTGGCACCAAAACCAATTATTTATGTTGTGCTTTTTGCAGTCCTGGCCCTGTCTAATTCCTCTAAGAAAGAGGAAATGAAAACAGGGGTTGAAAAATAGGAGTGATTGTAATCATTGAAAATTAGTGTTACCCCATCTTAAAAAATAAACCCTTTATCTGGAGACTCCTCTGGCTAATACCTTCTCTTACCATCCACATTTGTGACTTTAACTATGACTAAGCCTAAAGACCAGATTTTTATTCTAGGTCTTACTATTGAGCTTCATAGCTATCTTTGGATATTTAATACCTATGTAAAGCTTTAAGTTATCATGGTTCACAGGTAAAGGGATTGGTGCTGGAACATTGTATGACTGAAACTAAACTGTGAATAACTTGGTAATTTTGAAATTTATGATGATTTCATTAAGAAAAAGTAGGAAGTTATTCTGGAAATCCAGACTGTGCATATCTTAAATAGTAAAGTCTAACCAGACCTTTAATGATGCCTCTCTGAAAGTGGGTAAAGGACCAAACATGATGGCCTCTCAGTATCTGTATTGCAAACCATAATTCCCAAAAAGGAGGGGAGAGAGTAGGAGAGAGAGAGAGAGTGAGAGAGAGAGAGAGAAAAAAGAAGAGGAGAGGAGAAGAGAGAAGAGAAGAGAGAAGTGCATATGGGTAAAGGAGGATGGCAGGAGGGAATGGGGGATATGGTGGCAGGAGGGACATGGGGAAATGTACACTGGTGGAAGGATGGGTGCTGAAACATTGTATAACATCGTATAACTGAAATCCAATTATAAGAAGCTTTGTAACTGTGATCCAATTAAAAAAAAACTTAAAAATTAAAAAAATCATTATCTTTTAAGTGCTACTCAACAGTATTAAATACTCTCACACAGTATAAATTATATTTATACATATATATGTATAACTGGAAGTATTTGCCTTAGCAAATAGGCAAGAAAAAGGGCATGCAGACAGGAAAGGAACAAGTCAAGATTTCACTGTTTCTAGATGACATGATACTATATTTAGAAAATCCTGAAGACTACAGAAACAGCTCCCAGAAGCAGTAGATTTGTATAGTAGACTGGGAGGTCACAAATTTACAGAGTGGGGTTTATGGATTTACTATATGTAAATAATGAAATAAGAATGAGATATTTTAAAAAATTCCATTCACAGTTGTTCCTCCGAAAATCAGGAACTTAGGGACCAGTTTAATTAAAGAGGTGAAAGACCTATACAAAGAAAACCATAAGACACTACTTAAAAGCAGACATATGGAAATAAAAACACACCCCTTGTTCATGGAATGGGAGGGATTAACATCAAAGTGGCAATGCTCCCCAAAAGCATTGTACTGATTCAGTGTAATTTCTCTAAGGATATCCATGACATTTTTTAAACACTCCTGAAATTTATATGGAATAATAATTGCTCACTTCACCCTATAGCCAAAGCAATCCTCAGGAAAAAGAAGATGGGGTCACCATTTCTTGCAACTTCAAACTGCACTATGAAGCAGTAGTACTTAAAACAGCATGGTACTGGATAAAAACAGACTCTCAGATTAGTGGAATAGAATTGAAAATCCAGAGATAGACTGTCAGGTATATGGTCAGTTAATTTTTAATAAAGGAACAAAAAATATGAAGTGCAGCAAAGAAAGCTTCTTCAAAAAATAGGGCTGGGAAAACTGGTTGGCTACATGCAAAAAAATCACCCAAGTCCTCTTTCTAATGTGATGCCCAAAAGTCAAATGAAAATGGGTTAAAGACCTTGTTGTTAGACCTGAATCTATGTGATAGAAGGAAAAGGGAGAACTCTATAGGATATTGAAGCTAGAAGCTACCTGTCCACCGACCAAGTAAGTAGAAGCAAACATAAACAAAAAGGACTGCATTAAGTTTAGAAGCTTCTGCACCTCAAAGGAAATAATAACTGGAATACATTACAGCCCAAAGAGTGGGAGAAATTATTTGCCCACCACTCACACAATAAAGGGATAATTTCCAAGATATATAAAGCACTGGTAGCCCTTTACAAGGGAAAAAAAATCCAACCCCATTAAAAAATGGAGAGAAGTGATGAACAGAAACTTTTCCAAAAAAGAATACAAGTTGCCAAAAGACGTTTTTTTTTAAAAAAGTGCTCTTTATCTCCCAAACAAAAAAATGGATCTCAAGAACTAGAGGGTTTCAGGGCTGGAACAATGTACAGCAAGAATGTCATTTGCCTTGCATGTGGCCAACTTAGGTTTGATCCTCAGCATTCCATATGGACCCCAGAGCACTAGAGAAATTCCTGAGTCAGACCCAGAAATAAATTCTGAATACCACCAGCTATGTCCCACAAAACATACAAACAAAACCCCTCAAATTCTCTGTATCATCAGGGAATTGCAAATCGAAACAATGAGATATCACCTCATACCAAAGACTCAAAGACTGGCATTTATCAAAAAAGAACAACTGTCAGTGTTGTTGTGGATGCAGAGGAAAAAGGGACCTTCAATCACTGCTGATAGGGTTGTCAACTGGTGTAGGCTTGGACATTCCTTAATAAACTAAGAATTGAGTTTCCATATGACCCAGCTATCCCACTTCTTGGAATATACTCTGAGGACCCAAATACACAATGCAGAAAAGATAACTGTTGCAGCACTATTCACAATAGCCAAAATCTGTAAACAACCCAAGTGCCCAAGAACGGATGACTACATAAAGAAACTTTGGTACATATACAGAATGGAATACTACTTGACTATAACAAAAGATGAAGTCATGCAAGTTGCTGCAACATAGATCAGTCTGGTGAATATCATGCTGAGTGAAATGAATCAAAGGGAAATGGCCAGAAACAGAATGACCTCACTCATATGTATGACACAACAAAACATTTTAGGGAAATAACTAATGACAAGAGACAGTAGAAATGAAGAGCTAGAGAACTGGTCCTTAGTAGGAAGCTTGCCACTGGGGAGGGGGATAGGTCAGGGAATAAAAGAGGGAAGTGGTCACTTTGGCCGAAGACTGGGTGCTGAAAGGAGGTAAAGTGATATGCATGATACCTTATCAGTAGATTTTTGTAAAAAAAAAAACACAATGCCAGAAAGGGGGGGGGGGAGAAAAAAATAGTACCTACTATTAGAGGCAAGCTGTAGGGTGGGAGGGAAACTGGGGACATTTGTGGAGGGAAGTGGACACTGGTGATGGAATTGTTGAAATATTGTATGCCTGAAACTCAAATCATGGATAACATTGTAACTGTGTAATTCATAGTGATTCAATTAAAAGAAAACTTTAAGAAAACCAGTCTTATTTACATAGATTTCCAAGTATTTTTTTTAAACTGACACACAGAGAACTGCCTTTAGAGTACTTTGAGTCTTCAGTTTCTGAGCCTGTGTAGGATTCTAATGAACTTGTGTTTTGACTTTCCTGACTTTCGACCATCTGCCTTCCATATACACTTTGTTTTCTTGAATGTTTTTCAGTTACTTCTGACTCCTCTTTTCTCAAAAATTTTGACATCTTATTGTTATATTGTTGCTAATTCTTTTTTGCCATGTTAGTTTCTTTTTTTTTTATTAATATGTAATCATTGTAGTTTTGGTTGAATGAGAGTAAAATGCCAAATACCGCATCTTGAGAAGGATAGTCCTTTTTGCAGGATTCTGTGTCTATTATTCAGTCATTTGAAACTGGTTGTACTACCAGAAACTACCATATATCTATGTATACCACTCTTTTCTTTATTTCAATTTACCTGTGATTAAATCAATCAGTGCTACTGACTTAATGTCAAATTCTCACAAAAAGTAACATTACATCAAATGCAGACTTAGGTATAAGATACATAAACTTGGGTCTCAGATATGGGAGAGCAAGTGCCTTATATGTTAAGGCCCTAGTTTGATTACTGGAACCACACCCAAAAAAAGTTCATAAAGTTTCAAAATTGTTGAATGTGAATTAGTATGACCTTAGAATTTAAAAAATATGGTGCTTCATGCGACTAAACCATTTTCTACATATTTATTTTCTTTGAAGAGATCTGAGGTTCTAAAAATGCACATGTATTTTCCATTTTTTATTGTGATTGATACCTATGTAAGGTTTAGTAATTTTTTTATCTATACTTTATTCCCTCACAATAGTTTTGTTTCATTTGTCATAGTCACTAAATCCTAACTAAAATAATGACTGCTTTGGGATGCAAGAGGTTAATTTTTTCCCCCTTTAAGTCCTGAATACCTAGCACAGTGATTCACACACATACTGGCATTTAGTGGCAACTTTGCAAATATAGGCTAACTCATACTAAAAATAACTAGAAAAGACATTGGTGTTCAGCTAAGTAGAATATTTTCTTAGGTATTGCTAAAATCAGAATTTTTCATTTTTCATTTCATCATCATGTTATTTGTCGATTGCCTCGAGCAGGCCCCAGTAACATCTCTTTCATCCTAGCACTGAGATTATATTCAAGGCTCTTTAGGAGAATGAGACCCATCATTGTTACTGGTATTTGGCATATTTGGTACGCCACGGGGAGTTTGCCAGACTCTGCCCTGTGGGCAGGCTACATTTGATAGTCTGCAAGTTTGTCCAAAGTAGGAATGAGATAATAAGATGTCATAAAAAAGATGTCCTGATAAGATGGCCGCATTTGCGGCCGCGTGGTTCCGGGAGCTGGATTTTATAGTCTCTGAGTCTTGGCCGTTGATGGGATTACACGGCGCCAAGGGGCCAGGTGGTGGGTGTGACCCCCGCCTACTGGAATTTGGAGGATCTGGGTGGAAGATGCTCGACTCCAATTCGAGTAGGCTTGGAGGTCTCGGCCCCGGAACCCACGTGGCTTTGTCCCTCTGCCAGTACCTTCATGTGTGTGGAGAGTGGTCTCAGCATGGTGGTGGCTGGTCCTGGAGGTCTTCAGCTGCCGGAGCCCTGGTCAGGGCGGGGAGGAAAGCTCAACCCGCTCCCCTCCAAGGGGCCCCGGCGAGGAACAGCCAGGCGCGGGGGCAGGAGAATATTCATCATTATTAAATATCCAGGGGTAAAAAGGTGATGTAAATGAGGACTGGACAAATAGCTTAATGGGCTGAGTGCATACTTTGTATACAGGAGGCCCAGCTTTAATCCTTAGCACAACATGGTCCCCTGAGCACTATTGGGAATGACTCCTGAGCACTGACCCAGGAGTTGCCACTGAGAACTACTGGGTGTAGGGGCAGGAGTTATAATACAGTGGGTAGGGTGCTTATTTTACATGTGGCTGACCGGGTTTGATCCCTGGCATTGACCTGGATCATCCAGTTTGATCCCTGTCTCCACAGAGCCCCACCAGGAGTGATTCCTGAGCACAGAACCAGGAAAAAGCCCTGAACATAGCCTGGTGTTCCACCTACCCCATTCACTCATTCTTCCCCTCCCCCAAAAGAAAAAAGAAAAAAACCCCAACTGCTGGGTGTAGCCCAAAATTAAAAGAAAAGAAAACTGACATTATTGAATAGCACTATTTGCCACATATTTTCAAATATATCTAACTTACCCTTAATGACTTATAGTGTAAATTGTAAAAGCTTAGGAAACATTTTTTAAAATTAAATCATAATTTCTTTGGGCTTTAGGGCAAAATATCGTAGCCTGGAATCTTCCTTGTTTTAGCAATTAAAAGTATCAAGTAACAATTCCCTACTATATTGGAAAATTATTAACCCTTTAAGCTCTGATGATATTTATCTATTAAATTTATTAAGTTGAAATTGATTCCTTCAAAGAGGAAGTTGTTATTGTTCACAGGCATCATTTCAACAAGAACAGATTGTTCTTTACTAAGTTATCTACTTTTGTTCTTTCATGACTTAAACAAAATACCAAAGTATTGTATAAATTAGAATAGCATGACAAATCATTTGTAAAAGTGGAAATAAGCAATCAGAAAAGAATATGAAGGACGATCTAGTCACAATATAAGAGCATTCACTATAGAATTCTTCAAAAATAAGAGCATTTATTTAGATATTATTTACATTTCATTAAGTATGTCATAGGACGTTGAGAACTTAAGATCCACTAACAAATCTGTAATTCAAATAAAAATAAATCTGTTCTGATATAGTAATTTAAAAGGACAATTTTCTATTAGAGCTTTCTAAGCAAAATAAATTTGACCAGGAAATAGCTTTCATCTGTATCTGTCACCATAAATTAATTATATAAGTCTAAACTGACACCTGTTTCAGGTGCCTAAGCAGAAGCTTAACTAAAAGATTCTATTTAGCACACTGTTCAGACAGAGGCTGAAGCAGAGTCAGGTAGGTAGAGTAGAAAGAGCATTGCAAAGAGTAGAAAGTAAATTGTGGATGAGAATTCTTGTCCTACTATTCCCCTAAGAGATTTGCTGAATTTACTTACCTAAATCTCAGTTCCTGTATCTGTAAATTAAGAGATTTAGAGTCTCTCAGAGTTGATTTGTGGGGTGAAGAGGGAGGATGCAAATGAACTCCTTTAGTAAACTATTTTTTGCAGAATACTTTTAGATGCACTTATGCAGCATATATGTACAAAAATACAAGTGCAATTTAGTAGGTATTTCAAAGATTTACTGTAAAGATTAATGAATAATATGAAGTGCATTTAGTAGATACTTTAAAATATTTTCCCTCTTTTTTCACATAAGAAGGATTTTTTTGTTTGTTTTTAAGTTTTGAAAAGTACCATGGAAAAAGTTTTACAGATCTTTTAAAAAATTTAAAGTATACAGCTATCAAGTTGCATGAGATATTCTGCTTTTTATAAGAGGCCATTTCTTTCAACAGTTACTAGGTTTGTTATTTAGAGGAGGGGGTGGCAATCTGTCATCAAAGTGTTGACAAGTGAAATCTGACAAGGTTGGTATAGCTGCAGGCCACTTCAAAATTTTTCACTGTCTTTTCTATTTGAAGAGAAAGGACCTCTATCTCCTCCCCCCACAACAATTCTTGCTCTTTACAACTGCCTTTGATCTATATGCTTTTTAAAACAGTAACTCTAAATCGACAAATTATTTCAGTAGTTAAGCATTGGTTTAGATAAGAACATTTCAGTGTTCTCTTGACTTTAATTCAGTTTCTTAGGAAGTATTCCTGAAACTCAGTTTATTTTCCTTTGAAAAGTTTCATTTATGTTCAAGCCTATCATAAAATGATGTTCATGGAATTATAATCTGGAATTAGTTATCATTGTCACAATAGCAGCATTTCTATTTTCCTTTTTTTTGTTATGGTTGTGATAAATCATCAAAAGAAGCATGTTGTTCCTATATTTGTATGCCAGAAAGATGGGCACGTGTATTAGAAGTGGTCGTGAGCAAAGATTATTTTATTTTTTTACTTATGCATCCCAGTCCTACCCCACCTTCCCTCTCCCCCCACCCCCCGCCACCAAGAAAAGCCTGATATAAACCATTGTAATTAATTTGCAAGGTCATAAGGAAAAAATGGACTTCAACTAGAAACAAATCTCTGGAATAATGAGAAATTGTGTGTAGCAAAATATTTAAAGTGAGAATCAGCAAACAAGATGTTTGTATTAATAGGAACCTAGAAAATGACTATGCAAAGGTCAATACTGATCTTTAAATATTAGTGAAATTTAATTTGTTGCTTGTAATGAGTAGAAAGAAGAGGAAGCATGCCACACTGAAGAAACACCATTTATAAAATATTTAAATGTCAAAACTGCTTATAGTATGGAAAATGTTAAATTGACTAGGTCTGTTTAACTAAGTGAATTAAAAAGTTTGAACATTACCCTAGAGAAATATTTTTCAAATTTAAGTATAGTAGAGGATTTGTGAAGATTTTTTTACCACAATTTATTTTGGGAATATGAAGAGATTCTGTTTTCTAGGCAAAGTATTTCTAGTAACCTTTTTAGTAAGAATGATATTTAGGTTCTCTTAGTATTTAGGAATCAGATGTCTTCTGCCTCACCTAGAAAGAGCATCAGGTGACCAATATTCAGGCCTCATAAAAGAAGCATCCGTTGGCTATGAAACTTTACACAGCAATAACTGAATTGAGTGCAGAGAAATTTCTCAAATTCTGTCAATTTTTTTTTAAAAAGTTAACCCTACATTCTCTTTTTTTTAATATAAAAAGTTGATGAAGAGACTTTAAGGACTAAATGTATCAAATCAAATGATTAATATTATTTATATACAAAGAAAGGTATAAAGAACTCAATATTAAGAAGGCTATTGATAAGAACTGGTAATTTAGAGGAAAAAAATTGTTAACTAATATATGAAAAGATGTTTGATTTCTTTAATGAATAGAAAAAAGAAAATTTAAAACAATCCATTTTTAACCTGTGATATTTTGAAAGTGTAAAACTTAGATAATATTTCATGTTATTGAGGGGATAGTGAATAAGGCAGTTATATTATTGATGAAAATGTAAATTGGTCTAGACATCTTGGAAGCCATTGTGGCATACCTAATGTTAGATATGCATATATAAATGTTATGGTACTATTGTTTGTACCCCTTTTCCCCAAGGAATTTTCTTTTCTTAAGGGAATGGTTAAATTAATTATAATCACTGTAAAATATAGCATCTTGAAGCTTTTCAAAAGGAATAAGGTAAATATCTGTATATGCTAATAGTATAACTTTGTTATGGTATAGATTGGAAAAAAGCAAATTGTATGTATAACAAAATCTTGTCTACAAAAATACTGAACAAGTCTCTTTGGGTGTTGACATATACTGCAAATATATCATCTGCAAGGTCATGTGCAATACTGTGCTCTTGTTAGAGTGGGAAAGTGAGTTGGGAGAAGAATACCTATGGAGATCAAATTCTTTGTATTGTTTATATTTAAAAAGTAGTATGTATTGTTATCATAATTTTAAAGCCCCAAAAGAAATATCTATTAGGTAGTTCTAGATTATTTAATTGCCTATGTTATTTATTAAATCTAAAATTTGATAAAATATTACCTATAAGATTCTATGGAATACTTGCTAATTCTCTCCCTCCCTCTTCTCTCCTTCCCTCCCTCTCTCCCTCCCCCCCCCCACTTTACACACACACACACACACACACACACACCATGAATATTTAACAACCAGGTTTAAAGATACAAACTTCTGAATTAATCTAAAATTTTATATGTTTGAGATAACACTTTTGATATAACATAGAAAAGATATATTTATGTTTAAAGTGATAATTTAATGATGATTTAGAGGTAAATGTCATTAAAGGAATGAGAATATTATTTGATAACTTGTTTGAATAAAATTAAAGGATAAAAATTTCAGTATTATAGGCAATTAGTTATGTAATACCCACTATTAAAGCTCAGGGCTTTTCATCTTCAAAGCATTATACAACATTAATTAATCCTTACAACACTCTTAACAAATGTAGGTCAATATCATTATCCTGTTTTTGCAATTGGGGAAATTGAGGCATAGAGGTTAAATGATTTGATGTAAGTTTGTCACAGCAGGATTAGAATTAAGGCATTTTTTTTGGCTCAGAGCCCAGAATTCACAGCAATAGAACCACACCTTCTTTAAAATATTTCATCTCTATGTCCTTGATAAAACATTATTTCTTGTTAACGCATATTGAGGTCATCCCTACATTAAAATTCAGAAACAAGTTTGATAACTAAGTGGCTACTTAAAAATACACACTATTTTCCCTTCCCTGGCTTCCCTCAGGCTATGTTGTCTTAATATTTTTAATTGTTACAGTGTTAGAGAATGACTTAAATATCTAGCCTTGATTTTATTATTTTTTCTAGGATCTTATTTCTTAAGTTTTCTTTTTATTTAGAAAGCCTCCCAAATAATTTTTATATATTCAGGTCCCCTTTTTAAAATTTCAACTATAGCTTAGACATTTTTACCTGTATCAACGATTATGCCATAGCTTATCCTGTAGCTAAAATTCAGTAAGTTGATATTAGCAAAACTTGCTCCTCTTCTACTATAACATGTTTCTATGTAATGTTCAATTCAAGGTCTGCTCTAGAAAGTAGAAAAAATCAAGAAGAGACAAGTCTGAATAAAGGGTTCCCGGGAACCAGGAAACTGGACCACTCCCTTATACTATAAACGATATTTGGTTCAAAAGGATTAAACACCACTTTGTTAGACCTGAAGCCGTAAAATAAATCAAGGAAAATGTAGGCAGAATTCTCCATGATATTGACTTTGGAGGTGTTTTTAATTATTTGATTCTATTGTCAGAGGAAGTAAAAACAAAAATAAATAGAACTACATCAAACAAAGATCCTCTGCACAATGAAACTATGGCTAAACTAAAAGACACTTATTGAAAGAGAGAAAATATTTTCAAACCATGTATCTGATGAAGGGCTCATATGCAAGATCAGTAGATCACTCACAAAACTCAACAACATAGGGACTATAGTACAGCACTTAGGTCATATAGTAGTATAGGCCCAACTCAGTTTTGATTCCACCTACCAAATGGTCCTCTGAGCACCTCCAAATGTGGTCTTGGAGGCCCCCAGCAAGACTGAGGTGGCCTGAGTATGCATCATACCACAATATCCAAGCAGCGTCATGTCCTCAGACCCTTGTATTGAACTGTCCGGCTGATTGGTCAAGAAGCACTTGGTGGGATCCATGAACCTTCTGAGCACTGCTTAGGAGACCCTACTCCTACCCGCAATAAAGCAAAACAGACCTCAGTGACATTAAAAAAAAAAACAGCTGGAGGTTGGGCAGATAGAGCTTAATGGGCTGGAGTGCATACTTTGCATTCAGGAGCCCAGGATTCTATCCTTGGCGCTTGTTCCCTGGAGCACTCAAAAAGCTTTGAGCACCATCAGATGTGTTCCCCAAGCTAAAATATTAAAGAACAGCCAGACACTTAACCTAAAGAAGACTTGCAGATGGCCAACAGCTACATAAGAAAAGTGGTTATCATTACTGATTACTGGGGAAATACAAATTAAAATGATAGTGAGAGAGCACTTCACACTAGCGAGAATGGCCTGAATGAAAAAGGCCAGAAATGACCAGTGCTGGTGAGGATGTGATGAAAAAGGAACCCTCATTCACTGTTGGTGGGAATGTTATTCTGGTTCAGCCTTTATGAAAATTAGTATGGCAATATCTCAAAAGAGTTAAAGTAGAACTACATTATGATTCAGTGGTTCCTCTTCTTGGTGTCTTATCACAAGAATACAAAATCACAACTTGAAAAGACAAATGCAAACCTATGTTCATTGCAGTATTTCTTTTAATGGCCAAAATCTCAGAACAACTCAGGTGCCCAACTGTAAATAAATAGATAAAGAAATTTTGGTTAACCTGGACTATTACTCCACTATAATAAAAGATAAAGTTGTGCCTTTCTTACAGCTTGGATGACACTAGGGAGTGTCACGTTAAGTAAGCAAGAAAGAGAAAGACGAATACCAAATGTTCTCACTCACACGTGGCATGAATATATAAAACAAAGAAAGGGCCAGGGAGATAGCACAGGGGTCAGGGGTTAATGTTTTGCAGGCAGGAGAACCTGCTTAGATCCCCAGCGCTGCTAGGTTCTTGTAAGCACTGTTGTCACTAGCCCTGGTAGCACTCGAGTACTACAGGGTGGCCCTGGTTGTTCTTGCACAACAGAGCCTGAGCAGAGGCACATCTTAGTCAGTCCCTTATTGGTCATATTGGGCTTCCTAAGCACTGCTTGGGAGGTCTCCAGTTCTCCCACTTCCATCCCCCAAATGAAAAGAAAACCCAAGGTAACTGAATATAAGCAGTGAAAACAATACCAGTTGAAGAATCTACGTAGAACTGAGTTTACCGAGCACATGAGAAGAGGCAATGAGAGGAAGAGGAGGGAGGGTCACATGAGAAGGGGCATATTTAAGGACAGTGTTAGAAGGATACTGACACTTTAGTGAAGGATGAGGACAGTGACATTGCATGCCTTAAGCAAATATTAATATTATTTTAAACGATGTTGCTCCAATTACTGAGAAAAAAAAGTAGTATTGCAAGGCTTTTGTCTTGCAATTCAGCCAATTCAGCGTGAAGAAGCTGAATTAGTAGTCTAAGCACTCATCATCCTTTTTTAAAGAAAATGGTGCTTTATACCACAGACTTTTTATTGTTTTTGTAATTATCTTATCTGTTACACAGTATTATAGTTAGTAATAATAATGAATACAGCTACATAAATATTTGTATCTATCACTCACAATAATAAAATGTATTCAGCAAGGGTACTCAAAGTGTTGTAATATTTAATATTTAGATGTCATAGGACTCTGAGGTACAAATGGCCTTGTGTTCCTAATCGCCATTCTTTGTTATGCTAGGTTCAGTCCAAGCTTGATGTATCTTCTGAGACTTGGCTGCCCTTTAACATGCACTCAATCACTGTTTGATTTAGTGCTGAATATGCAAATTTATGTCTGATAACATGACATTGATTAAATATGTTTATGTATAGATTAACAGATGTTAATATATATTTGTTCTGTGTTGGTATCATTAGACAAGAGATTGGGGAAGCATACAATATTTTATGCTACTTGAAAATTATCTCATGACGACTAGAACATTTAATAATATGACAAATGTGTAGTTTATCTTAAATTTGTCCTATTTGGTATTTTTTATATAATTTGAATTGGTGAATAGCTATGCCTCAGAAAATCTGTTGATAATAAACGATACATATATTCAAAGTTGATGTCCAGGAAAGATTTCCTTAGGCTCTTTGAGATATTTTTGCTAATACACATTCATTTAAAATGCCTTGTTGGCGCCACGGTATCATTTATCTTTTTTTAAGCTACAGCTGTGTCCTCTTTTTGTTAATTCTTTCTTCCCCATCATGTTTTACATTGGGGCTTCATTTGCCCTGAAGCTTCCTGTCCTCAAAGCAGTCAAAATAGCTAACTTCAGAAACCAGTGAACTGCATACTTAACTACCTCCACAAAAGAAACAAACATTTTGCAGATTTATTTAGTGGCAGGTAATTTTTACCTCTAAAATGTGGTTTTAATTTTTAAAAGAATTTTATCAAAAGGACAAGTCATAGTATCTTAGTGCGACTCTTTGCATTTTGCATATTTCTTAAAATTGAATTAATCTTGTGATTTGTATTCTTAATTCCAAATTTATATAATGTAACCTGTTTTGGAGGGAGTGCTTAAAACCTTTTGAGGGTGTAGACAGAGAACAAGGAAAATTTCTAAGATCCTTTCTTCAAAATTTGAACATAGATTTTGCCCTTAAAGAGAAAAGTCATTAAAATTTGGGTCAAACTCAATTTAAATTTTGCTTCTGATTCTTTTGTGAAGTATGGAAGTTTAGACTCAGAATAGTCTTCTAGGGCTATTAGCAACTACACTATAAAATTAAGTAGAAGATTGTCAAAGTTGCATAGATATTTAAAATAAATTAAAAATTATAAGCAAGAAATTTGCTTATTTTCACCAATTTCTGGCCTTTTATTTGGAGATTTTTTATTAATATTTAGTTACAATTTGCTGTGTATTTTACTTATTTATTCTTTTGTTCATTTCCCCTATAAACTTTTTTTCCTAATAAAATTATTTACTTTAGGTTTTATCCTAGAGTAGTGTACTGAGAGGCAGCGTTTTTCAGATTACTATATTAGGCACTCCCAATTTTCACTGTTTTTTTTTTTAATCCTTGCTCTCACCCTCTACCAAAATGCAAAATCCAGCATTCTTCTGAAGTCCTTTTTCTTCCTCCCTTCAAAACAGCTATCTGTGCACTAATACAATATTTGAATAATACAAGCTCAGTCTTGACTACTTCCTCAGGCAGATTTTTTAAACAAGGAAATTACCAGCATTCTTTTAAACTGATGGTTTTCTTGAAAATGCAGAATGTTTAATGGCTTGGTTTTTTTTTTTTTTAAACCTCAGTGCATAGATGAGAAGACATATTGTGGACTGAAAAGAATGTGGATTTGAACCCTACCATAATGCCCATCTAATTATTATTACCATAGATTTTATAAACATTTACTCCATTTCTTTAGTTTTTATTTTGGGGCTGTACCCAGAGCTGCTATGGGACTATTTCTTCCTCTGTGTTTTGGGGTCTCTCCTGGATGGGCCTGGAAGAACCATGCAGCAGCAGGTACCAAGGACTGAACCTTTGTTTCTCTCATGGAAAACGTGCGCTCAGCCAGTTGAACTGTCTTTTCAGCCCATTCTTTTTTATTTTAAATGACTATTACTAATAGTTATTTGAAATTAAGGGAAAAGAATTAATGACCCACATCCACATCTCTTTTGCTGTTCAGCTAATAAAACCCTTATAGAACCTCCTTTTCCCTTTATTTCTGTTCTGCTTTTTTTGGACAGGGGTGGGGGTGGGGTGATGGTTAGTGGGGATTCGGTGCATACCTGGCTGTGCTGTGGCAGGGGTTATTCCCAGCTCTGCACTTTTGGGTCACTTTCAGTGGTGCTCAAGAAGCGTGCAGTCCTAGGGATAGAACCCTAGTCTCCCTCATATAAAGCACATGCTCAGTCGATTAAGCTATCTCTTTGGCCCCCAAGCCTCCAATTTTTTAAAATGTTATTAAATCACCGTGAGATAGTTACAAGCTTTCATATTTGGGTTACAATCACACAATGATCAAGCATGTATCCCTCCACCAGTGCACATTCCCCACCACCAATATCCCTGGTATACGCCCCCTTTCCCAGCCTTCCCCTGCCTCCATGGCAGGCATGATTCCCCATATTCTCTCTCTACTTTTGGGCATTATTGTTTGCAATATAGACTCTGAGAGGTTATGATGTTTGGTCCTTTGCTACTTTCTGCACACATCTCCCATCACGACTGATTCCTCCAGCCATCTTTTTCTTAGTGATCCCTTCTCTCTTCCAGCTGCTTTCTCCCGTTTGCTCATGAGGCAGTCTTCCAGCAATAGAGCAATCTACCAGTTCCGTGTATCTACTATCCTTAGGTGTCTGCCTCATGTTATGTTGTTTTATACTCCACAAGTGAGTACAGTTTTTCTATGTTTGTCCCTCTCTTTCTGACTCATTTCACTTAGCATGATGCTCTCCATGTCTATCCATATATAAGCAAAGTTCATGACTTCATCTCTCCTGAGAGCTGCATAGTATTCCATTGCGTAGATGTACCTAAGTTTCTTTAACCAGTCATCTATTGTAGGGCACTTGGGTTGCTTCTAGATTTTGGCTATTGTGGACATTGCTGCAATGAACATATAGGTACAGATGTCATTTCTACTGTGCTTTTTTGCGTCTTCGGGATATATTCCGAGAAGAGGTATGCAGGGTCATATGGAAGCTCAATTTCTAGTTTTTAAAGGACTGTCCATATTGTTTTCCAGAAAGGCTGGACCAGTGGGCATTCCCACCAACAGTGAAAGAGTGTCCCTTTTTCTCCACATCCACACCAGCACTGGTTGCTTTTGTTCTTTTGAATATGTGCCAGTCTCTGTGGTGTGATGATATTTCCTTGTTGTTTTGATTTGCATCTCCCTGATGGCTAGTGATGTGGAGCATTTTTTCATATGCCTTTCGGCCATTTGTATTTCTTTTTTGAGGAAACTTCTGTTCATTTCTTCTCCCCATTTTTGATGGGGTTGGAGGATTTTTTTCTTGTACAATTCTACTTGTGTCTTGCATATCCTGGATATTAATCCCTTATCAGATGGGTATTGGGTAAATATTCTTTCCCATTCTGTGGTCTCTTTCTGTATTTTGGTCACTGTTTCCTTTGAAGTGCAGAAGTTTCTTAGTTTGTTGTAGTCCCATTTGTTTTTGTTTGCATCCACTTGCATAGTCAGTGCTGTTTAATCCTTCAGTGCCGTGGAGAGTTCTGCCTACATTTTCCTCTGTGTACCTTATGGATTCATGTCTGATATTGAGGTCTTTAATCCACTTTTATCTGACTTTTGTGCCTGGCATTAGACAGAGGTCCGAGTTCGTTTTTTTGCAGGTAGCTATTCCATTTTCCCAGCACCACTTGTTGAAGAGGTTTTCCTTGTTCCACTTCACATTTCTTGCTCCTTTGTCAAAGATTAAGTGGTCATATATTTGAGGGTCTGTGACAGAATATTCAACTCTATTCCATAGGTCTGCAGGTCTGTTTCTAGCCCAGTACCATGCTGACTTAATTACTACTGCTTTGTAGTAGAGTTTGAAGTTGGGGAGGGTGATGCCACCCATCTTCTTTTTCCCAAGGATTGCTTTAGCTATTCGTGGGGGTTTATTCCATATGAATTTCAGGAGTGTTTTGTCTATTTCTTTGAAAAATGTCATGGATATCCTGATAGGGACCGCATTGAATTTGTATAGTGCTTTGGGCAGTATTGCCATTTTGATAATGTTAATTCTCCCTATCCATGAGCAGGGGGTATGTCTCCATTACCTAGTGTCCTCTTTTACTTCTTGAATTTTGTAATTTTCCTTGTGTAGACCCTTCACCTCTTTGGTTAAGCTGATTCCGAGGTACTTGATTTTCTGAGGTACTATTGTGAACAGGATTTTTTTTTTATGTCTCTTTCTTCTCTTTCCTTATTTGTTTTTTTTTAAGTTTTTTTTTTTAATGTAGGGGTACTGCTATTTATTCAGCCACTGATTAGCTGATTGAATTGGGCATGAACTCCACTTTTTTTTCATAGTTTTATTTATTTATTTATTTTTTGTCTTATATTTATTTATTGAATCACTGTGGGAAAAGTTACTAAGTTTTCAGGTTTAAGTCTCGGTTATACAAAGATCAAACACCTCTCCCTTCACCAGTACTCATTTTTCCCCACCAAGAACCCTAATATATCCCCCTCCCACCCCTCCCAATGCCTGTGAGGCAGATGATTTCCACTTAACTCTTCTCTACATTGATTGCATTCATTATTTCGACAAAAGATGCACCATTATTGTTTGAATTTCTCCCCCAACAATCAGAATTGCTGAAAAGGCATTGTGAAATACTTTGTTTTCTATAGCTGGTTATGAGAATCATGTAATGTTGCACGGCCGCTACTGCGACCACGCAATTTTGGATTTCTGCAAAAAAGCCAGATAATTACGAGATTGGTTTCTGTGTGTCTGGTATTGTGGCTGTGTCTGAGAGCCGCTCATAGTGGGGCAATTCAGGACCTTGGTAGGGCGTGAAGGATGAGCCGGTACCACTCCCCCTTCCCATGAAAGAGCAATTTCCCCATCACCTCCTACTCATACCTGCTGGCTTTCCTATAAGCTCTGAGACTGCAGCCACCTTGCTGCCGGGGGGGGGGGGGGGAGGGAGGGGAGAGAGAAAGGTGGAAGGGAGCAACACCCTTTCCCTTCTGGGGAGGCATGGTGCTGTAGTTTAACGCATGGTCCATTCACTTTTCTGCCGCAAGCTGTCAGGCTCTGGACTAAGTCCTTTTGCCTCTGGAGCCATGGCTGTGCAGAGAGCAGCTCGTGGGGGACAGCCTGTGACCTCGGTAGGGCGTGAAGGACGAGCCGGTACCACCCCCCTTCCCATGAGACTGCAGTTGCCCCATCACCACTGGCTCATACCTGGCTTTCCAATAAGTTCTGAGGCGGCAGCCACCTTGTATGCGGTCCAGTTGCATGTCTGCCAAAAGCCACTGGGTTTCAAGATTTGTTTCTGAGTCTCTGGGATCATGACCTTTAATCAGCTTGATCAGGAGCCAGAGAGACTGTTTGTAGGCAGTGACTCAGAGTCTCATTGGGATGGGGAGGAAAGGGCCGGTTCCACCCCCATCTGGTGAGACCCCATGTGTCTCGTCATTGGAAGCCCAAACTTGACTGTCCAGTGGCCTCTGGAGGATGGCCATCACCAGGTCGCCAGGGGGAACAAGCCAAGGCACAAAACCTATTCCCACCTGAGTGGCCCAGTGCCAGTAACTTACTGCAGGAACAGGACACATTTCTGCCAAAGCCTTTGGGTTCCGAGATTCGTTTCTGAGTCTCTGGGATCATGGCCGTTAAGCAGTTCCATCAGGAAGCAGAGAGGCCATGCCTCCAATTATGTAGCTGAGCCTGAGGTGGTTTGTGGGTATCTCTCCCACATACCTAACTTTTGGCTGTTTACTTTCTTGGTAAACTTTGCCCCAAGTTTTTGGGGTCTGGCCAAAGGCACAGCAGCAGTTTTGGGGTATCTGGAAGTCTGAAGGTGCCATCAGGCTGCTGATGCACTCACCTCACAGGTACAGATTGACCTGCTAGCGGCACCATACCCCCTCTCTTTCGTTATTTTTATAGAAGAAAGCCATGGACTTTTGGGTGTTGATTTTGTAGCCTGCCACTTTACTAAACCGACTTAATTTTTCTAGGAGCTTTTCTGTAGAGTCTTTAGGGTTTTCTAAGTATAGTATCATATTGCCTGCAAATAGTGATAGCTTGACCTCTTCCTTTCCTATCTGTATTCCCTTGATACCTTTCTCTTGCCTAACTGCAATGGCCAGGACTTCCAGTACTATATTGAATAGGAGTGGCAAAAGTGGGCAACCTTGTCTTGTGCCCGATCTTAAAGGGAAGGCTTTTAGTTTTTCCCCATTGAGAATGATATTTGCCGTATTAAGCCTCCTTTTTAATTACACATAATTTTGGGAGTTGTCACATGTTCATAGTGTGTATAATATTTCAGTAATGATTATTCCTCACACTTGTGGTACTCACTGATTGCTAGGTCTGTTCTATCAAACTTATTGCTGTGATTCTTATAGCCACTACCTTTTTGGCTATAATACTCTTCTCTCCTGTTCTCACTCTCATAGAATATATTAATCTGCAGACTACCCATCTTGCTTACTTTATACTGGCCCAAGAAGAGGATGGTAACTCATACTAAGAATGTTTGCCTTCCCTTTTTCCTTATATCTTTTAGTGGGAAGTTAAAGCAGTGTTGTTTGTGTATCAGGGCATTTTAAGGTATAATTTGTAAATTTTTGTCGGTCTTCCCATTTCTATTGGAACCAAATATTTCATTGTAGTCTTTGAGTGCTGACCTAGAAGATAAGATCGGATCATACACTGCACTCTGTGTTCTCAGAGTTTCCCACTATTTCCAAATGCAAGGGGTCAAAGACTGTGTTTTCCATTTGAAACTATCCAGAGACCCCATTTTTCTCACTGTCCACAAATACTAATTTCGGAATAGTTTAGCACATTCAAGTTTAGTAGGTAAGAGCAGTACACCTATTGTTTTTCAAGTCAACAGCATTTCTGTTTCTATAATAGCTGATGTGTATTATAAAAAAAGCTGTCTCTGCATTTCTGTTATAAAAGGAAAGTTTTGACAAATTGTTTACTCTTGAATTAATTTAAACCCAAAAATAGAATATCAAGTACTGTCTTCTTTTTTGGGAGGTGCTCTTAGGCAGTGCTCAAGGAGTCTAAGGGCCACTCTGGCGATATTGTATAGTCTGAAAGATTTAGTGCTTTGGTCCAAGGTTCAATGCTCTTGCCTGATGTTGCTGGGGGACTCCACAGCAAATCCAGCAGTGTTCAGGAGGGCCATTCTGTGTGAGGGATTAACTTGAATAAGTTCATCCTATGATACTCGTACAATGATTAAATTGCCTAACACATTTCTCAGAATGTCTAATGTTAATGCAGAATTGTATTTTGTCACATTTATTTTTCACTATTCTCAACAAAATATTAATCTGTATGTACGTTCTAATGCAGTATCTCCTCTTATATGGAAACTTACCCCCAATACCGCATATTTTTCCTTTATAAAACCGTTATTAAGTTTAATATTCATTTTTTGTGGAAATAATATATAAAATGAGAGATTGTATTTAATATTTTTTGTTGTTTCCATATAAATATCTAGACATATTGGTATCTGAAGCAATAGCAAAAGCAATAATAAGTGCAGTCATAAGGTAATTGAATAAAGGTATTCTCAAAACAGTCATGAGATAGATATATTATGCTAATTTTATAGCAGGAATAAATTAGAAATAGAGAGGGTTAGTAATTTGTTCAAGTTTGCTAGTAAGCTAATAAGTTAGAATAAGAAACTAGGAAGTTAGAGATAATGTTCACAAGCAAGCTGATTAATAAATAAAAATATTTATTAATTTTTAAACTTGATTATTTAAGCATTCAAGGCTCACCTATTCAGGTGATATGAGTGCAATTACATAGTATGAAATAGTCAATATATTAATTTTTTAAAAGTATTACTTTAAACCTTCTGATATAAGCCTTATAAAACTAATGAAAGTAATTTCAGAGAACACAACTTTGGAAATACTTTTAGTAATAGCAACCACGCTAGAGTCATTTCCAAGGTGACAGTGCTGAAAGATAATCCTCAGTTGAATTAAAAATTTATGATTGGGTTAATAACCCCATTTTTCTGCTGATAATGAACTCTGTGCCTTTCATAGTCCTACAGTCCACTAAGCTATTTTACCCCAAACCTCTTGATTATAGTGGTAACTAGTTTCTGATGAGAGCATAGCATATGTGGTCTCTGTTTCATCTCTAATCTTTTTGTTTTTCTTTGAGGCCATACCTGGCAGTGTTCAGGGACTACTCCCAGCTCTGCTCCAGGTTCACTCGTGTGGTACTCAGGGCGCTGTGTACTGAGGAGCAAACCTGGGCCTTCTGCAATGCATAACATATACTGTTGAGCTATAGGTATGGCCCCTCATCTCTGATCATTTTCTAAAATATATTAAAATTTTTAAATTTAGTCACCATGAATCACAGCGTTTTTCATGATTGGGTTTTTGTGTACAGTGTTCTGACACCAACCCCTCCACCAGTGTCCCACCCACAAGCCTGCCTCTATGAGAGTCACCTGCCCCTTTATATTTTTATTTTTTGGCAGTGTTACTGATAGGGTTTCATGCAGAACATTTCACCTATCAACACTCCTCTCAAGTGATCACTTACTTACCTCCACCATTGTCAGCATTTTGTCACAGTGTTTCCTGTTCTATCCACTCCCTACCTACCCCGCATTTGCCAAGCTTCCTACTGAAGACCTGTAGGATCATCTCCGATCTTCTAAGTGACTTACAAACAACAACAGCAAAATACATTTAAATCAGTTATAAATTTTCTATTATTATTAGCCTCCTTCCTTGCAGCCCTTTTCAACAATTTTTCTATCTCTTCCCACAATGCATCTTGGCTTTCCACCGTTCTTGGATATGTCACCCTTTTGCTCAAACTCCTGCATATTCACCTTTTTAATGGCCTATTTCAATAGAGAGTTAACAGTTGCAAGTTCAAACTTAGGAGACAATGTACTTATATGCAGGATATTCAAAGACTTCCTGCATCATCTTCTTTCTATGTGGCTTCCCAGTGCTACTTCTAGCACTGCACTGCCCTGCTGTTTTTCATTGATTTGCTCGAGTGGGCCCAGTAACGTCTCCATTGTTGTTACTGTGTTTGGCATATTGAATATGTCACGGGTAGCTTGCCAGGCTTTGCCGTGCGGGCGACGGTAGCTTGCTGGGCTCTCAGAAAGGGGCGGAGGAATCGAACTTGGGTTGGCCGGGTCACCTGCTTGCAAACACTCTACCCGCTGTGCTATTGCTCCAACCCTACCTACTATCCTGTGCTATCTACTACCTACCTATCCTGTGCTACCTACTACCCGCTGTGCTTATCCTACTGGAGGCATAGCACAGCGGGTGGGGTGTTTGCCTTGCATGTGGCTATCCGGGGTGATCTGGGTTCGATTCCTCTGCCCTTCTTGGAGAGCCTGGCAAACTACCGAGAGTATCTCGCCCGCACAGCAAATCCTGGCAAACTCCTCGTGATGTATCCAATATGCCAAACACAGTAACAATAAGCTATTTCTATATACCTAAAAAAAAAAAACCTTAATTTTGCCATTTACTCAACTTTGGTTTTACAGTGTTATGGAATCTCAAGGGACTCTGTTCATGCTTCTAGATGGGAGAGAATGATAGCTTAACAGGCTGAGTGCTCTGCACTTGGGAGGCCCAGATTTGATCTCTGTATCATATGGTTCCCCCCTTGCAGTATTGGGAGCATCCCTCAAGCACAGGAGAAGCCAAGAGTAATCCTTGAGAAGTGCTGAGTATGGCCCCAAAACAAAACAAAATTTTTAAAACAAAGAACATAAAAATTATAATTTCATACTTTCATATGTGTGTAATTGTCATGATCCCCACAACCATTTCAATATTATCCTTCCGCCAAAAAATACCTTTGTTTATTCCTCATATCTCTTTTTCCCTGTGGTTCCCACTATAATTTTCAGAGTATATTAGTAGGCTTTGTTGTTTCTTGACAGTTTGCTTAGTAATTTACATTTAATACATGTTTGTAGTCATTTGGTAGTTATTGCTTTTAAATTTTTTTCAACCCAAGACATATTTTTGTCTCAGAAGCACAATTTCATCTTTCCTAGTGACTAATATTACATTGAGTATATATACCACATTATTCTTATTTCATTATCTGTTGATGGACATTTTAGTTGATTTCTTATTTTGTCCTTATGTTACTGCCAGTCCACCTTCCACCTATTTAGTCGCTTCAACCCTATACTTGATATTCTTCATTCTGTAAACCAAGGTCTAGGCTTCATTATAATTGAATCGTGTCTGGTTCCTTCTTTGGTTCTCTGTAAACCACATATAAGTGGGATCATCTGGTATTTGTCCTTTTCCTTCTGGCTTATTTCAGTTAATATGATACCCTCCAGTTCCATGCAAGTTGTAATAACTGAAAGATTTCATATTTTCTTATGGCTGCAGAGCATTTCATTATTTATATACATGCCACTTTTTTTGTATTTGAATCAATTCAAATTTTTATGCCCACTTTTTCTCAAGACAATTTATACATTGCCATTTTAAATGACATTTTTTGTGAAGGAGGTACTAATTTATAACATTAATAAAAGTCTCTTTTGTATATCACAACTACTTTCTCCATTCATCTGTCATTGGACACTCAGGTTGTTTCTATACCCCGAATAAGTATGCACATGTCTTGTTGAATTAAAAAAAAGGTAAAGGCCCTCCCGTTGATCGTCGATTTGCTCGAGCGGGCCCAGTAACGTCTCCATTGGAGACTTTGTTGTTACTGTGTCTGGCATATCGAATACTCTCGGTAGCTTGCCGGGCTCTCTGAGAGGGGCGGAGGAATCGAACTCGGGTCGGCCTTGTTGGCTGCTTGTAAGGCGAACGCCCTACCCGCTGTGCTATCGCTCCAGCCCCTTGTTGAATTGCCTTTTTAAAAAATTTTAATGTTTTTGGGGTAGATGCCAAGAAGTGGAATAGTTGGGCCATTGGGAGCTCTTTTTTTTTTTTTTTACTTTAGAAATCATTACCTTAGTAATAACAAGTCTCACAATTTGTTGTAAGACATTACTGGTGCCCACTTGAGCAAATCCATGAGCAATGGGAGAACAGTGCTACAGTGCTTCAGTGCTACTGTTCTCCATACAGACTGAAAGATACAACATTCCCACCAACAATGAGTGAATGAGCGTTCCTTTCTCACCATATTCCCATTAACACTGCTAGTTACAGTATTAATACAGTATTTTATAATAACACTGACTAGTGCCTTATAAATGTGCCATTCCTACTGGTGTGAGTTAATATCTAATTGTCATTTTAATTTATATTTCCCTATTTATAAGTGATGATGAATGCTTCTCCCAATGTTCTCTGATCATTTGTATGTCCTCAATAGAATTTTCTTTTCCTTTACCCACCCCATTTTTGATGGGGTTATTATTATTATTATTATTAACTTTTTTGAATCACTGTGAGCTAGACCCTTACAAAGCTTTTAATGATTGAATTATTACTATTATTATTATTATTATTTATTTGCCATGAAAATCTCCAATGGGAGAACTTTATTTATTGATGATTTTTTTTTTATTTAATTTATTTTTTAAAATTTGTTCACAGTAATTCATTACATTTAATATTCGAACACAAATCCCAGCACCACTACCCCTTTTCACCACCATATTTTGAATGTTTCCATCCCAAATCCCAAGGCGTGTCTCCCAAAGTGGAACTGAAACAATTAATTTTGTATTGCTTGTTATGAATGATCTGCTAAAAATTGTCCAATAAAGTGTCCTTAGAGGAAAGTGTTTGAAGACTGTTGTATTTCATCCTGGAGCCATTAAGCCCTTGTATAAGCAATTTCTAACATGTTTGTTAAACCCCTTCAAATGTTCTGTGCTACTCTTGGTTCATCAGTGGTATAGAGTATAAGAGGTCTAGGAATTCTAAAAGTTAGAATACAATTATACAGCAGATTCACTCATGAATGAGGCTGTTGCCAGGGGTAGTTTGTGGGTGTGACTGCCAAGCTATTGGTAAACTAGGGAGATAGGAGGTGGAGGCCCATTCCTGCTCTGAGAGAGCTTGGAGATTTCAGCCATACGTCCCGAATACCTGAGTTTTTTCTGCACATTCACTCATGGATGAGGCTCGTCCGAGCCTATAGAGAACTGCCAGGAGCATGGTGGCAATTGAGTTCTGGAGGTTTTTGGTGCCAGGGCTCTGTTGGGGTGGGGAAGGAAACTCACCCACACACCTCCAAGTTGCCCCGGTTAAGACACTCTGACAGTGTGTAGAGGCATGGGGTTATTAATTTTTTGTTGTTGCTGAGCTTTATGAGTGCTTTATATATTTTGGATGTTAATCCTTTATTTGATATATTGTGTGCAAATATTTTCTTCCATCTTGTACACAGTTTATTTGTAAGTAAATATGTTTGTTTTGTATATTATCTACATTGAGAGTTTTACTTTAAGTAGCTTGTTTGAATATTAGAAATATATCACACAATATATTTGTAGCTTAATAATAACTAACAGATGTTTCAATTTCTCTAAAATGTTTTAGAAATTTAAATACTAAGTCATTCTAAATACACTCAGCATTAAACAGCTTATTTATCATTGATAATTCAAATATGTGCACTTCTTGTTACATTCTTCAGTGAGATTAATACTAGGTCTGAGTGGTGAAAGTATATTGATTCCTTTTTACAGCATTTATTACTCATTAAATTAGGGTACATCAGCATTTTCATCTCAAATATCAATAGCGATCAATGGTTCTCAGCTTTATTAACAAGACAATAATTAATTGGTACCTCTTTTTAATTGTCTTAAAATAGAACAGAGATTTCTTCAGATGACTTTCTGCTTGACTCAACTACACCTGTGGTCTTTGAAGAATACTTTACACATTAGTGGTAAGTAAGCTCTAGATTAATTTCGATGTTTTTCAAATATCAGTTAGACCATTATAAGTAAGAAGTAGTAATGGTTGGAGCCTGTATTCCTCCAATGGGATTTGCATTATTTCTTTGTATTTACAAAACATCTATTGGAAAAGAATTCTTTTAGTTATTATGATTAATGTACTTCAGCTTGAGTTAAATTTTTCATTTGAAAATTAATTTTACTGGCTTGATATTTGAGTTTTGATATTTTGCAGGAGGATTGGACCACATCCAGTGGTGCTCAGGACTCACTCCTGGCATTGTGCGCAGGGGTTATTTCTGGCGGTGCTCAGGGAACCATATATGGTGTCGGGAATGTATTATCTTTCTGTTCCCTATTGCTTATTGATTGATTGATTGATTTTGATTTCGATTTTGAAGCCATTCCCAAGGGTGCTCAGATCTTATTCCTGGCTCTATGAGATCAATCCTGATAATGCTTGGGGGATTATATACTGTACTGGGAATCAAACCTGTATTGCCTCCATGCAAGACAAGTACTCTACCCACTGTACTACCCCTCAGGCACACTTTATTTTTTTTTCTGGCCCATTTTTAAAACAAAATATGTAGTTTCATTTTTCCTATAATTGCTTATAATAATTATATATTTAAAACTATTTTCACCACCAGGGTTGACTCCTGTGCATCTCTGGGTGTGACCCAAAAAGCAAAAATAAATAAATAAATTAATTAAAAGTACTTGCAGGCTGGCATATCGAATACTCTCGGTAGCTTGCCGGGCTCTCCGAGAGGGGCGGAGGAATTGAACTCGGGTCGGCCATGTTGGCTGCGTGCAAGGCAGACGCCCTACCCGCTGTGCTATCGCTCGATATGCCAGACACAGTAACAACAAAGTCTCCAATGGAGACGTTACTGGGCCCGCTCGAGCAAATCGATGATCAACGGGAGGGCCTTTACTTTACTTTACTTACTTGCAGGCTAACAGTAAAGGTATTTTAATTGATATTAAAGTAATACCTTAAGCTTACAGCTAAGATAAAAATTTGTACACTAATTTTTTTTCATTTCACTTTTAGAATCAAGGTAATTAATACATGTGCTTCAATAGTTATTATTTTATAAAGCATATATATTTAGGAAACTTTTTTTTACAAAGCTTTTCCTCTTTGATTATCCCAAATAACTCCTGTTTTAGGACATTTTTTGCCTTGCAAAGTATGATTTCATTGAATTTTGTTTTTGTTTTTGTTTTGCTTTTTTGAGTCACATCTGGTAATGCACAGGGGTTACTCCTGGATCTGCACTTAGGAATTACTCCTGGCAGAGCTCAAGGAACCATATGGGATGCTGGGGATTGAACCTGGGTCAGCTGCACACAATTAAATGTCGCACCCACTGTATTATAGCTCCAGCCCCAGAATTATTTCATTGTATTTATAGATAAATATAATTAAATAAATATCGATAGCACAGTGGAAAGGCGTTTGCCTTGCACACAGCCAATATGGCCGACTCAAGTTCCATTCCTCCGCCCCTCTCGGAGAGCTACCGAGAGTATCTCACCCGCACGGCAGAGCCTGGCAAGCTACCCGTGACATACTCGATATGCCAAACACAGTAACAACAAGTCTCATGATGGAGACGTTACTGGGCCCGCTCGAGCAAATCAATGAACAACGGGAGGACTGACCGTTATTTTAAATATCATAAATATCATTTACTTTATTAATTTTTTACTTGCTTAAAAAAGCATAAGCTCAGGGTGGCACTGGTGGACCCTGACACTGCATGATCTGAGCACTACTTGCATCCTCTGCTTCCTAATATTAAGCTGCTTATCTGGTTGGCTGAGAATTGTAGGGAATGGCTTCTTGTCAGTGTGAGAACCATTTGGGAACCCTCCCAAAAGAAAGGATGAAAAGAGAGGGTGGAAGAAAGAATGGGAGGGAGGATGGAAGGGAGGTAAGCATGAGGGAATTTTCTCTAGTGAGATCTGTCTATCTTGACATTTTAGGAAATACTCTAGCAACCACCAAGGACCCTAGCTGGTCACTGATACCCATCAGCTGGCAAATCCTAGTCATGCTCAAAGGTTGAGAATAACACTGGCAAGCATGGCAGTTAAAAAAAAAAAGAGTGAGTGACCTAGCTGTACTCAGGGCTTACTCCATAATGTGATCAGGGTTCATTCCAGACAGGTGCAAGGGACCATATGTGGTACAGGAGACTGGGCCCACTGCGAGCAAGGCAAGTACCTTACTTGCTATACTATTCTCTGACCTTATGTCCCATACATAGTTCTTGAATGCTATTTTTTTTTTGCAGGGGGTGTGGATGTGGGTGTTTTACACTCCTTTTCCTTTTTGTGGTTCAGTTTGGATAATCTGTAATCTATCTTCAGATTAATGGATTTTTTCCCTTGTCCAATCAGTCTATTTAATAAACTTATAAAAATAATTTTTAAAAGGTGTGTGAGAGCGAAAGCCAGGATGTGTGTATATGAACGCTGAATACTGTCATGACCTCCTGCAAGTACAACAGTCATAACCATGTGCCTCAGTTAAAAACTGCAACCCTTGATGAGCGTGTTTGCAAGCACTAAAGGGGAGCACAGGCATGTAAACCTCCGTGAGCATCATGACCGGTTGTGCTTGCACCACAGTCTGATGCACCAACAATCACTGAGCTTAAAAATTATGTTAGCACCACAGCCATAGTGTCGTCGTCCCCCCCGCCCCAGCCCTCCAGGGATACCTGAGTGCAGAGCCAGGAATAAGCCCTGATTACTGCTGGGTGTGGCACCCAGACAAACAAATCTATGTATCTCATTGGGGATGGAAGAGATAGTATAGTGGCTGACCCAGATTCAATCTCTGGCACTGCAGGTAGTGATCCTTCAGTACAGAGCCAGGAGTAAACACTGAACACCCCTGTGTGTGACCCACCCCAAACAAACAACCCCCCCTCCCAAAGTCCCCCAAAAGTAAAACAAAAAACTGTATGTCTAAGCTTATAGAATGGTGAATAAATTTGAGTATCAATAGCTACATATGATTAGTTGTTTTGAAAAACTGCATTTGAAAAGTTCATTCTAGCTCTGCTGTATTTTTTTGAGGTTTCTTAATTCAGAGAAAGTTTGAGCAGTGAGTCACTAGGGGGCAGCCTGCACTGCTTCCACTTCTTTAGGAATAGAATCTTTGTCAGCAACAGGGTGTTTGCTATTTTGTATGGAAGGAAACAACTGTTACTTCAAAGAAAAATATTTCGCTGCTTTTGGGACGAAAACACAAAATTATTTTGTTCTTCTGTAGTTAAGTTGCCGGAACTGATTCATAGTTGAATCGCTGTTAACATCTGGGAAACCCAGCTTTGCTTCTTTTTTGTAGCCCCAACAGAACATTCGAATTTGAATAGGTTTGGAAGGGCTTTTTTCTCTCTCTCTCTCTTTTTTTTGTATCTAAATAAACTTCAGATAATTTATCCATACCTTCCTTTAATCCTCTCTTTCTTTCCTGCAGCTTTTCCCCAAACTCCATATTGAATTGAGTTAAATTGTAAAAAAGAAAACCATACTCCAGAATCTAATAGGGCATTTTCTTCCATCCACTAATTTTGTTTGGATATTGCTTAGTGTCAATTCCTTTTGGTAGTGACCTGTGAAAAATGTCAGAGGAAGTGTGAAAGAGAAAGGTTGGTCTCCCTTTATTTCAGCTTTTTTATTCTTCATGCTATTTTAGCTTTGTGTAAATCTTTCCTAATTAGATTGGTGAATTTTCCAATTCATACCTATTCCTAGAAAATTAACTCATGTCTAGATAGTTTTGGACTATTTTATTTCTAAAAATATAAAGAGATTATTTTTATCTCTTTATGAAAGAGATAAAAATAAACCAAAAATAAACTTCGTAGCCTACCTCACCACAGTCATATAATAAGGTTTGTTTTCTTATTCTTTATACTTTTTTTTACAATTCCTTTTTTTCTGTCCCCTTGTAGATAGAGACATCGGGGTCTACCAATATTATGACAAGAAGGAGCTACCTGGTACAGTTTCCTTTCTACACAAATAATTTTTGCAAACTAGTATTTGAAACTATGAAATACAGACCTTTAGATGAACTCTGTGTTTATGAACCTGAGATAATTTCTAGACTTTCAAGAAAAGTCATTTTTAGTTTTTTGGAAAAATGTTAGTGATGGTTCCTACTCTGTATAAAATAAAGCAGTGTTGAGAAAATGTTATAAAAAAACATGAAAATTTCATTTTATTGCTGATTAGATTGATAACTGGACAGTCAATTCACGCTTATTTATCAGTGTCCCAGTAGAGGGCATTGTTAATGCACGGGTCCCACTGACGCTGGCCTCCTGGATCCTTACCTGATATCTGAAATAGGCATTTCTGAGTGAATGATCAATTTTCTTTATCTGATTAATCCTGCTAATCCCAGAAGTTTCATGATGGGCCAAAAGGTCTTTCTAGCTAGAGTTACTTCCTGTTTTGGTCTCTGTTGAAGTAGGACTTGTGTGGGCATCCTGTGTGCTTTGCTTGGTTCTTAATAGTCTGACTTCATGGTTCTGATGACAGACTGAAGCAGCCTCAGTTCTGGGCTTGGTTGCAGTTCTCTTTTCAATGTGATGAGATTGCGAGCTCAGGATATTGGCCCACCTGTTGTGCTATGTAAGCCTTTTCACTGCAAATTTAGGAAATACTTCTATAAAATTAAAATATCCAAATTATGACATTTTAAACTATCTTTTAAAAATTCAGCATAATTTATTGTCTCAGTAGTATGTGCAGTATATTTATATGTGCATGTGAAACTATAGCTTATTATAATAAAAATAATTTTCAGTTTTTTTCTCTTTCTGTTTCTCCTTCCCCGAGCTACAGAGCATGGTCACTTAGAAGAAAAGCAGAAGCTGGCAGAATGTAAGCTTACTGTATATATTTTTTTAAGTTATGATAAAACTGAATTTTAACATCCCTGAATTTTAGTGTTAAATAGTATTTTAAGTTCTACACAAATAGGAACTATTATTCTCTTCAAATTTCTTAATTTATAAATTTTCATTGTTTGGTTTATAAACTGAGTGAATTATATTTGTTAAGTATTTCTAATTGAAATCTTTATTCAGTTCTGGTAAGATATATGCTAATGTGAGCACAAACTTTCTTAACCACATTTTTATTACCTGAAGTATTTAAAATAAATATACCATGTTCCAGTAACATTTTATTCTGATAACTTTTTATTATTTATACTCTGCCAAATTATTATGTATTTTACCCATTTTAAGAAAGAAAATAAGATTTAGAAAGATTATTTGCATTTTATTCTCTAAATTCTTAAATATGTAAATATTTATGAAACTTGACTGCAAAACAATATGTTTTTGATGACTTAATAGTGTCTTATTTGTAATCTAGGTGGAGCTGGTACTCCTTATTATCCTTGTATTTTTAATGATTGGACTGACTTTTAGTTTAAAAACATTTTTAATAACTGAAACACAGACTTGGAATTTTGCACACATGCTGTACATAACATAAATTGATTATAGAACGAAGTTAATTTCCTGAAATGATTTTGAAATGTAAATTAAAATTTTAATGTAATTTCTAAATTTCTGTAATATTTAAGTTTCTATATATTGCATATACTTATGCACATGCAAATACACATGTGTATGACTTGTTTATACTTATTTAGGAGATTTCAAGGTAAATTTATTTTCACAGTTATATAGACATGATGAATTTAAAATTTTTATCCTGTAAGCAGCACTAATTTTAGTTTTTTAAAAATACTGAGCTATGCTTTTTATCTCCAATAATTTTATCTTCAAATATATTTAAAACAGAGATTTTCATATGAATTGTATATAAATTTTCAAGAGGATTATTTTAAATTTAAAAAAAGAGCTCTGTTGTCTAATTTGTTAAAACTTGGATTTTCCTCAAATTTTACTTAATTTTAACATGTTCTTCTTTGATGCTTAATTTTATTTTATTTTATTTTATTTTTTATTTTTTTTTTTTCCCCTTTATTATATTTTATTTTTTTTAAAGTTGTAGATTTACAATTTTTTGTGCTTTGGTTTCAATTATACAATGATCAGATACCCATCCCTCCACCAGTGCCCATTTTCCACCACCATGGATAATATCCCTCCCACCCCCATCCCCCCATCCCCCCGTCTCTGTGGCAGGGCAATCCCCTGTGTTCTCTCTGATGCTTAATTTTAAATTCATTCTCTGTATTGAATTTTCTTCGTACTATATTTGTTTACTCATTAGAATTTTCAGATCTGAGGTTACTTGCAGACTTTGCAATTTCTTTTGATTAAAATTTAATTGTAATTTATACGAAAACTCTTCACCAGTGGGTCATTTACCGTTAAGTACTAAATTCACAGACCTAGGGAATTTTCCCAGAGATTTCCTGAGCCTTGTTAGTTGTCATCATAAAATTATGATCTGGGAGATTGTTTTGTGGTAAAATCCTGTTCGTATGACAAAGCCTTTCAAAAGGCTGTCATTTGATGATTGAAATGAAGCCCACTTCCTCTCAGTTAAGGAGGTGTTTTATTTTAATCTTCCTAAGGCTCACTGCTAAGCAGAGTTTACTTTTTAAGTCATGTTTAACTAACTGTAGTACATGTTTTATTTGCCAGCACGAGATTATCCGTGGACGCTCAAAAACAGACGCCCAGAAAAACTTCGAGACTCACTCAAGGAGTTGGAGGTATCTTTCCAAAAGTTTCCAAAATGGCAACAAACAAATCTGTTTTAAAACATCTTTCAACAGCTTTAATTTTCATAAAGGATCAGCTCTCATGGTGATGATAGCTTTGCTTTTGTCCAGTGGGGAGTTTCAAAACAGTTGCATCTTTGTGTGCCATGCTGACTTGCTGACTTTTTTTTTTTTTTGCTTGCAAATCAGAAGCACTTTAACTGACAACAACAATGTATATAGCCAACTGCACTCTCTCCTTTTCTCTTTCCTTCAGGAGCTGATGCAAAACAGTCAGTGTGTGCTGAGCAAATGGAAGAACAAATATGTCTGTCAGGTAAAATGGCTTGACATGCTTTTGCAGTGTTTAACCAATGGAGCTGAAAACTATGCGGTTGATTGGTTTTCTTGTGTTATGATAGGTAATGGACAAAACTTTTTAGGAGCAGATATTTCATAGTTTGAATTCTAATCATTCTAGTACTAACATTAGGAAGATTGACATAGGCCACCAGACTACCACGTTAATTCGTATTGTTGTACTGACACAAAATAAAAACTAATGAAAATCTTTTCAGAATGTATTTTTTATTTGGATTTTCCTGAACATTGTATTTGGTGATTACTGGCACCAGTTTTCACTGACATCATTTATCATCCTTTTGGATAAAGATAAAAATCACAGGACAAAGGAATTTTTGGATATAGTTTTAGAAAGAATTTGTGAATAACTGCCATACTTATGGAAATCAACACACAGACTACAATTGTAACTAACATAACAAGACATTTTGTCTTGCTTTTTGAACCCTCTAATGTGCTTTTTAACATGGTAGATACTATGGCTATTTAAAATAAAATTAAACTAATTAATATTTAAATAAAATTTGGTATTCCATCCCTACTTGCACTACTTACATTTTAAGTGCTTGATAGACACATATTATCATACGGTGGACAATGTAGGTACAGAACATTTCCATTACAGAAAATTCTTTTGGATAGCACTTAGTAATGTTGGCCTTATGCAAGATCAGCTGAATGTTTAATGGATTTGGATTCAGAACATAATGAGGAAATGATAATGGGTGTCTACTGAGCACAAATGATGGAGAAATACTTCAGCTTTATTGATAGGACCTAAAAGTAAAACTTGCCTGGAAAAATTTACTTGCTTTTGATTAAAAAAAAGTTAGTCTTTTTCTACTCAAACATATAGCTATTGCAGTGCTATTCGTAATTATAACTGCTATAGAAAGGTGAATTTCCTTTACTAAATTAAATTCTTTACTGTTTACATTTTTATTTTTAGGTTTTACTGCTGTTTGAAGTTAGACCAGTGACTCTATCCATAAATCACCATATCAAATTGATAGTAATTACAAACATATCTTGATCTATTACTCAGCTACAGACTCATTTTGGTGCATTCTATTTTTCTCTTTTCTTATATAAACTAGTAAACTTTTACTTGGGAACAGTCAACTAGTGTTCTCTTCAATTGGTAAAAATATGACTTTGCATCTAAGTATCATTAACTGTTTATAAGTTTGCAAATAATTACCATTATTTTTAGAATCATAATGTTTCCTGATAGCACATACTATTCAAAAGGATGGAATTATTTTAATTTTTATAATTTGATTTAATAAAGTTCTAAATTAGATTTTGAAAGTTGAATATAAATATGCCCCAGAAATTTTTTTAACTTTGTACAACTCAAATTGTACTTCTCAATGCCATTACTCACCTTAAAAGCAAGCTCAAAATTCTTTGACTGGAGGGCAAGCCTACCACCTATAGTAAGAGGTGTGTCTCATGATCTCCACCCTTACTGTTGTGCAGGGTGAGTTGGGACATGTCATGAATCTTAAAATATGCACTAGGCAATGCTTTATAAATAGACTTTATTAGATTTAAAGCAAGTTTTGTGTGTTTGTGAATGGGCAATGGGAATATGAGGAGGGATGTCTCTCACATTAAAATGAAAGCAGCTTAGAAAGAATTTCTATGGTAGTGTATATGTAAAATTTTTCTGCTTTATAGCACCCTGATAATAGTGATTTTTAAAACTTATATATCAGTGAGTTTGCTTTTTAAAGTTCCAGAGAAACTAACTTATATATTTTTATACCTTCACATATTGTGCTTTATTCCTTTGATTGGTAAGAAATTCCAAAGCTAATTCTTTTATAACCAGACATTCTTTTTTTTTTCCATTTTTTAAAAATTTTTATTAGTGAGACACCATGAGGTACAGTTGTAGACTTACAAGTTTTGTGCTTGGGTTTCAATTATACAATGATCAAATACTCATCCCTCCACCAGTGCCCATTTCCCACCACCACGGATCCCAGTATCCCTCCCACCCCCCACCCCCCATCCCACCCTGCCTCTGTGGCAGGGCATTCCCCTCTGTTCTCTCTTTCCTTTTGAGTGTTGTGGTTTGCAAAAGAAGCATTGAGTGGCAGTCATGTTTGGTCTATAGTCTACTTTCAGCATGCTTCTCCCATCCTGGGAGGATCCTCCCAACACCCTTTATTTTAACCAGACATTCTTGATGTGATGTATTTAAATAAGTTAGAGATATCTTGGACCCTGTCATCAGGTCCAGGCTTGTCCCCACAAGCTGGTGGCCTTTGTGAGATCTCCTAATAGTATTTGTCCACTTTTTCAGTTTCTAGATAGAATTGTTAGTTTAGGTCTTCTAAAAATGTGTGTGTTACTCCTAAAGATTTCTAACACAGAGAATAAAAAATTGAAGGAACCCCTTATGTTTTTGTTAGTTGCAAATTAATCTGTTTCCGTAGGTTCCTCTAAAGTTCTTTTTTTTTTCATGCACCTATCTGGCGTGGTGACTCCCAAGATAAAATGTGTTTAATATCATATAGCAATCAATCATCACAAATTGACTTTTATTTACTTATTTTATGATAATCGCATTTTCCACTACTCTTAAGTTTTTTTTTTTGGATCAAGTAATATGAAATAAATGTATTATGAGCTTGCTAAGGGGCAGGCTGTGGGATTGGTGGAAAAGCTGAGACATTGGTGGAGGCATTGGTGATGGGATTGATGTTGGAATATTGTATGCCTGAAACAACTGTATTATGAATAACTTTGTAGATCATGGTGACTTAATAAACATAAATTTAAAATAACTTAATTTCTATTTGTGAAATATTTGTTTAGCTATAAAATGGCAGAAGTTGACCAAAGCATAATGTTCAAAACTCTTAGGAAAGGAGGCATTACCTACTGATTTCCTGTTATCATGAACCTAAGGCTGTAGCAGTAGCCTTGCACACAGCCAGCTCGGCCAAGCTGGGTTCGATTCCTCCGCCCCTCTTGGAGAGCCCTGCAAGCTACCGAGAGTATCTTGCCCACAGAGTAGAGCCTGGCAACCTACCCTGACATATTCCATATGCCAAACACAGTAACAAGTGTCACAATGGAGACGGTACTGGGCCTGCTCGAGCAAATCGATGAACAATAGGAGGACGGTGACAGTGATAGCATGTAGTTTTCAAAGTAGGAATAAATGCATGCCAAGCATTTATCTACTTTATAAAGGGAGAATAACGTTTATTTCCATAGCTGGCTAATCAGAATTCTTTATAGAATTATATTTGAATAATTGAAATAAAAATTTTTTTGGTGGGGCCTTAACTGGTGATGATTGATGACTCTGTGCTTCTGGCTCTGTGCTCAGGGAAAATTCGTGGTGGTACTTGGAGAACCAAGAGCCACATGTGGTACTGGGAATTGAACCGGGGGTCAGTGGCCTGCAAGGCAAGCATCTTACCTCCTGTACTGTATTTCCAACTCCTGTAATGAGGGTTAATCATGAGGGTTAGTCAAAATCCCTCTGAAAATGTTCTGATACATGCACTATATAATATATATATATAATACATATATTTTACTTTACTTAAACACCCTGGTTTACAAAGTTGTTCAAGATACTGCACAATTAACAGAACAGGAATGAGGATGAAATATCCAATACGATTCCAAGGTTCAAGGAGTTGGATGACTGCAAACTTCTTTTAGTGAAACATTCTGTTAATGAGCAATTGTGGTAATTAGGAATGAAATGAAGAGCTTTTCTTTCGATCTCTATATTTATTATGTTTTCAAATGAATAATAAGTTGTGAAGACATAAATACTTATTAAGTTGTTTGAATCTTTTTATTAAATGAAACCACTGCTATTTCTTTCCCCAAAAATTATGAGGTGCAGAAAGTGTCCTGAGCTGAGAGGTCTGGGAGCCTCTGATCTAGACTTTGGATTTGACTGTGGCCCTTTTTGAGCCCCACATGATTAAAGCTCCACCTTCTCTTCTGTACTAGCAATGTGAACTTAAAATAATTAACCTGTCTATTCCAGAGTTTATATAGCTATAAAATGAAGTTAAAAATACTTGACTTCTAGGTTTATCATAAAAATTAAATGAGGTAACATGTATAAAATGTTTACAGCAGTTTCTGATAGATTCCTGCTTTTCAAATAAGTAAAATCAACTCTGCAGTTGAAAGTTTGCAATCCTTTTTTGTTTTGTTTTTGGGTCATATTCAGCAGTGCTCAGGGCTTACTCGGCACTTTATGCTCAGGGATCACTTCTAGCAGTGCTCAAATCCAGGTCAGCTGTGTATAAGGCAAGTGCCCTGCCCACTGTACTGTTGCTCTGCTCCCACTAATCAATTCCTAAAAGTTTTAATTAAGAGTTTTTTTTTTTAAATGTGACTGACCAGTTTTCCCAAAACCGTTGCTTGAAGAAGCTGTCCTTGCTCCACCTTACACTCCTAGCTCCTTTGTTGAAGACGACATATTTCCATAAGCTGAGCTCTTTTGTTGAAGATATTTTTAAAAGATGAGCACCTTTGTCAAAGGTACTTGAGAGTCTATCTCTGAACTCTCAATTCTGTTGCACTGGTCTGACAGTCTACCATTATTCCAGAACCACACTGTCTTGATTACTGTCGTTGTGTACAGTAGTTTAAAATTGGATAAAGAAAAGCCTCCCATATTTTTCCCTAAGATTGCTTTGGTTATTTGGGGGAATTTTATTATTCCTTATCAATTTTATAAGCATTTGGTCTGTCTTTAAAAAAATGTCATGAGTGTTTTTATAGGGACTGCATTGAATCTGTATAGTGTTTGGGGGAGGATTATCTTGTCATTTTGTCAATATTAACCCTTTTCATCCATGAGAAGAGGATGTATTTCTGTTTCCTGTGTCTTCTATTTCTTTTAATCGTCACTTACAGTTTTCTTTGTATGTCTTTCACCTCTTTTGTTAAACTAATTCACAGGTAGTTTTGAAGCACGGTTGTGAATGAAATTTTAAAAAATTTATTTCTTTCTCTTCTACTTCATTGCCTGTATACAGAAAGGCTATAGGTTTTTGTATGTTGATTTTGTAGCCATCCTCTTTACAAGCTTATTATTATTAGGAGGTTTTATATTTTGTATGTTTGTTTGTTTGTTCTTAGGATTTTCTGAGTATTGTTTCATGTCCTCTGCATATAATGACAGACTGACTTACAATCTGGTTGGAAATATCTCTTTATAATGTCTCGCTCTCTTTATAATGTCTTGATGGGGAGGGTGGCACACCCAACAGTATTCAAGGCTTACTCCTGGCTCTGTGCTGAGGGATCTGTCCTAGTGGTGTCAAAGGACACATGGGGTATCAGGGATCTAACCTCGGCCTGCCATGTGCAAGGTAAATTCCTGATCTACTGTATTATTACTCTGTTCCCGCAATATCTCTTTCTTGCCTGATTTCTGTGACAAGGACTTCAAATACTATATGGGATAATAGTGTTGAGAAGTGGGTACATTGATCTTAGGGTTTTAATTTTCACCATTGAATATGATGTGAACTGTGAATTTGTGGTAAATGACTTTAACTATAATTGAGGAAAATTCCATATATTCCCATTTTATTCATTTTTTATTTTAATCATGAATGGGTATTGAAGTTTATCTCATGCTTTCACTACAATTATTAACATGATCATATGATTTTAGTTTTCCTTGTATTGACAAGATGACATTGGTTGACTTGCTTATATTAAACTATCCTTACATCCCTGGAATAAATCCTACTTGATCATAATGTATGATTCTTTTAATATGCTATTTGGCAAATTTAAGATGATCATGATATATGATATATGATATGAACATTATATGCCCTATATAAAAAACTTAGTAATGTTTATTTAGTCCCAATATATATCAACACAGTACTATTGAGTTTGATTCATTAATATTTTGTTGAGGATCTTTGCATCTATATTCATCAGTGAAATTATTTTATAATTTTATTTTTTAGGATGTCTTTGCTTTTGGTATAAGGGTAATTTTTGCTTCATGGAAACAGTTTAGGAGAATTCTTGTTTCTTTGACTTTCTGAAAGAGTTGAGAAGGATTGGAAGTAGGTCTTTGAAGATTTTGATGATCTTGCTAGTAAATCCATCTGGACCTGAGATGATGGTGATGATGATGATTATCATTATTTGCTTTTAGTGACATTCAGTCATGCTCAGGGGTTACTCCTGGCTCTGTCTCAAATTACTCCTTGTGGTGCTCAAGGGACTACATGGGATGCCAAGGATGGAACTCAGGTTAGCTGTGTGAAAAGTCAATGCCCCATCAGCTGTATTATCACTCCAGCTCTGTGGGCTTTTGTTTGGAGCGAGATTTTTGATTACCATTTCAGTTACTTTGTTAATAATTGGTCTGTTTAGGTGCTCTTTTTTCCCTGTTTCAATTCTTAGAAGGTTTTAAGGGTCCAAGAATTTATTCATTTTTTTTTTAAGATTCCCCAATTTCATGGCATAAAGTTTTGCATAGTAATCTCTGATGTTGGTTTGAATTTTTATTGTGTCTGTTGTAATGTCTTTCATTTCATTTCTGGTTTGGTTTATTAGGGATTTCTCTCTGTTTTTCTTTGTGAGTCTAGCTAATAATTTGTTAATTTTTCAAAAATCTGTTTTTGTTTCTTTTTGGTCATTTGGAATTTTTTTGTTCTTGATCTGTCTTTAAGTGGATTACCATGTAGTTCCTCAATTTGAAAGTTCCAGGAACACACAGTCTATGTCTGGTTCATTCTATTTATAAACAATTTGGTAGGAGAAGTTGTAAAATTCACTGCTCAAAATTTTGTGATATGTTTTTATTTGAAATATTCTTCATGTTTCTAGCTTAACAGAAAGCAGTAATAACAGTTTAACAATATTTACTCTAAGGAATCTGTGCTGTGCCTAAATTTATTGCTGCTTTTGTTGGTAAATTTAAAAAGGCATACCCTTGGGGCCAGAGAGATAGAACAGTGATTAGGGTGCTTACCTTGTATGTGTCTGAGCTGGGTTTGATCCTGGCATCCCACACAGTCACCCAGTACCACCAGGAGTGATTCCTAAGCGCAGAGCCAGAAGTAACCCCTGAACATTGCTGAGTATGGCCCTCCCTAACTCCCCCTCCAAAAGTATACCCTTGTTTACTAAGGGAAAGAGAAGCAGGAAGGGGAAAAAGTTAGTTTAAATTATTCTGAAAGTGCCAATGCCATCATCAGTCTTCAATAGGGGACTATTACATTCAGTCTCCAAGCTCCCTCTCCCCTAACCAAAAAAATGAACATGGAGTTGGGAGTTGCCCCTGGGCCCTATAGGTGTGCCCCCCCAGACCCCACCCTCACCCAAAAATAAAGCAACAAAGAGTTTCCAAACTTACATTGTTGGGACACCTTCAAAAATTAGTATTGAGAAATACTCTTTCATATTTGTGTATGTGCTATAGAAAAACAGAGGGGAAGGTATTAAGGACAGCTGTTGAGCAGGGTGAATTTGAAATCTTTTGGATATAGGTGGGCAATTAAAAATGACAATCTCAAATAAAAGAAATTGAAAAAGGATTTAGTGGAGATTTTTTTTATATATTTAAGGATTTAGTGGGGAGTTTTGGTTTGTGTTTTGTTTTGTTTTGTTTTGTTTTGTCTTGGGGATACGCCCAGTGGTGCTCAGGGCTTACTCTGGCTCTGAGCTCAGAGATCACTCCTAGAGAAACTCAGGGGACTGTATGAAGTGCTGGGACTTGAATCCAGAACCCAGATTGGCAGTATGCAAGGCAAGCATCCTATCCACTGTACCATCTCTCCAATCCCTAGTGGGGATCTTTTATTCTAATTTTTTATATCTAAGTTCAAAATAGTGAAGATGAATCCCGATCACTGCAAACTTGTAGTAAAAAGTACAAGTACTCGCTGACAAGTACAAGTACAAGCTCATTCTTCTTTACATGGTTTCAAGTCCAAAAATTGCTTATTGCTTTGTTCCTTCAGGCATTTACAAATGCTTATCTCTCTCTCTCTCTCTCTCTCTCTCTCTCTCTCTCTCTCTCTCTCTCTCATTAAATGCAATTGTTTTCTATATCTTGTTCTATAAATTTCTTCATATAGCAACGTATAACATAACTGTCTTATCTATCTTTACCTCCTTATTCACTTTTATTTGGAGGGCCTCTCAAGCAGTGCTCAGGAGGTTCAAGGGTCCCAGAAGTAAAACTAGTTCAACGGGGTGGTGGTTCAGTAGCAAGGCCTAAAGGTGCCATGCTGTTTGTAGTATGAGGATCCCTAGACCAACCTGGTAGTGCAGGGGGTCTCCAGTGCCATACCCAGTGGTCCTCAGTGTGTGTGTGGGAGGGGATTGGCACCTTCAGGACTGCATGTGGTAATGTTTAGGGAACCATGTGGTGCTGAGAATGAAACCTGATTTGGGTGTTTGCTATGAATACATCCTAACTACTGAGCTATCTTTTGGCCCCATACCTCCTTATTTTTAATAAAAAATAATAATTCATAGTTTGGGTGGACCACACTTTATAATTGTTAGTGATAATCTTTGTAGTAAAGAACTTGGACATGGGTGAATAATCTAATAATGAATAGAAAAAGTGTAAATGCAGAGGAGAGGAACTCAGCCTATTTATCCTTTTGGTTTTTTTGTTTGTTTTTGGCTCTGGGGCCACAACTACCTGTGCTCAGGGCTTACTCCTAACTCTTAAGAGTAGGGTTTGGGTACTATATGGGGTGCTGAAAATTGAATCTAGATGCATGCAAAGCAAATGCTTTAGCCACTGTACTATCTCTCAGGTCCCTATTTGAACCTTTTAATAAGAAGACATTGTTGAAATACATTTTTAGTATGATTCAAATTCTGACATTTTAGAAACAAATTTTATGCTATGAAAGGATCTCTTTAAAACCATAAAATATAAAATATACTTGTGACAGATACCTTAAAAACTGCCTTTTAGATGAAGTCATGAAATTTACATACAAGTGGTACTACATGGAAAGTATCATGTTAAGTGAAATGAGTCAGAAGGAGAGGGATAGACATAGAAAGATTGCATTCATCTGGGGAATATAAAGTAACAAAATAGGAGACTAACACCCAAGAGTGGCCGAAATTAGTACCAGGAATTTTGCTCCATGGCTTGGAGGCAGCCACACATGCTAGAGGAAAAGGAAGCTCAGATAGAGAAGGGAGCACCAAATAAAGGGTGTTGGGAGGATCCTCCCAGGATGGGAGATTGTCACTGTCACTGTCCTCCCGTTGTTCATCGATTTGCTCAAGCAGGCCCAGTAAGTCTCCAATGGAGACTTTGTTGTTACTGTGTTTGGCATATCGAATACATCATGGGTAGCTTGCCAGGCTCTGCTGTGCGGGCGAGATACTCTCAGTAGCTTGCCGGGCTCTCCGAGAGGGGCAGAGGAATCGAACTCGGGTCAGCCATGTTGGCTGCGTGCAAGGCAAACGCCCTACTGCTGTGCTATCGCTCCAGCCCAGGATGGGAGATACATGCTGAAAGTAGACTATAGACCAAACATGATTGCCACTCAATGCCTCTTTTGCAAACCACAACACCCAAAAGGAGAGAGAGAGAGAACAAAAGGGAGTGCCCTGCCACAGAGGCAGGGTGGGATGGGGGGGTGGGGGGTGGGAGGGATACTGGGATTGTTGGGGGTGGAAAATGGGCACTGGTGGAGGGATGTGTACTTGATCATTGTATAACTGAAACCCAAGCACAAAAATTTGTAAGTCTACATCTGTACCTCATGGTGTTTCACTAATAAAAATTTAAAAAAAAAACCTGCCTTTTATGATTGAAGTGTAGTCAAAAAATTAAAAAGTAAAATTTCATTTAGAATTCTATTTTCTGGAGGGGTGGGGTTCGGACCACACCCAGTGGTGCTCAAAACATATTCCTGGCTATACACTTAGGGGTGGCCATCACTCTTGGTGAGACTCAGGGAACCATAGGGAATGCTAAGGATCGAACCTTGTTTGGTTGTCTGCAAGGAAGGCACTCTACCTGATATACTGTCTCTCTGGCCCTACAATCCATTTTGAAAAAGTAATTTCTAAGTTAGGAAATTTTAATTCATACTTTAAGCCCCCAATTTCATCTCTGAGGTAACTACTATCAATTATTAGGCATATTCTTTCTGGCATTTTCATGTGTTGGTATAAATTTCTATATGTATTTATATATGCAACACTTACTTTTTTTCCGTAATAAAATGAGATAATACTATTCAGGTAAGTCGACAGAGTATACACTTCCAGAGTATGACTCCAGCAATTTATCATGGACTTGAGCAGAAAACTTCTGATTCATTAAACTTATCTATCTCTTATGTTATCTCCACTTGTGTGCTTGTACTAACAACATTCACAATAACCAGGCTCAGAAGCAACTGATTTATTGACTGGCCTGGCAATTTATTAATTTACCGTGTGAGATATACCTGGCATCATAGGCTTTGCTAATTTGCTCACAGGCATTCCCACCTGATGGATGAATTTCTCAAGAGACTAAATTATAGATAAGAAGACTGATTGGTAAGTTGAGAAGTAGAACGAAAGCAAGGAGGAGGTGTTCATACAGGATACTTTTATCAAGCCACCATAACTCTATGGCTTGCCTGGGGCACGTTCTCTCTTGACATCTGGCATTAGTCATCAGAGTCATAGCCCTGAACAAGATTAGAGGCGTATGAAGCAGGCTTTCTCTCGGCTCCTGATCAGAACCGTGTTCTAGCCTCCACTGTGTAATATTTGATTAGGTCATTCATTACCCTTTCTTTAAAGAAAGTGTTGATTAAAATTTGAAGTTCCCCAAGTAAGCTTGATGGAGACGTAGAGAATTCTACTTCTTAGAATAACAACTTACTTATAGTTACTAATCAGGAGACCTGTGGAGGTGGCTAGCATGTAGAGAGTGTGACAGTCATAATGTCTCCAGACATTGCCAAATGCCTTCCAGTAACCAAAATTGCTCCCAGTTTACAACCACTGGTTTAGAGGTGGACTAGATAAGAGTGAAGAAGGGATAGTGGGGTACACAGAAGGAGTATTACATGGAATTCAATTAAATAGAGTAAAGGATGTTAGTTACTCAGCAGCAGTGGAATGAATTTAGGATTTGTTCTTTGTTCTTCAAATTATGAGACCTCTGGTCAGTTGCTTTACCCTCTTGATTATAAATTAGCACGAGAATTACATCTGTTACTCTCAATTTTTGACTTGGATACTTAGGTAGCAGTTTTATACAGGCATGTAACAAATTTGTAAACACAGTGATGATGAAAGTTCTATAAAAATTGCAAAATTTTGATACATAAACAGCATATGATTTATTATTCACTTTTAACTGCTTTTATTTTTATTTTTAAATCCCTTTAGATCTTCAAAACCACTTGCAAGGCCAGAGAGAATTCAGAGATTAAGGAATTTATCTTGCATGTAACTAACTCCAGTTCAATCCCTTGTAACCGCTCAATTGCCTAAGCACTAAAAGTCGTAATTCCTGAGCATTGAGCCAGGAGTAACTCCTGAGCACTGCTGGAACTGGCTTCAAAAATTAAAAAAATATTTTTTTTAATTGAGAAGAAAACTACTGGCAAATATAAGATTTACTTTTTACCTTGTTGTGTGTGAATTTGACCAGGTTTATAAATATTTTCTAGGAGTTACTTACATTTAGTAATTACTATATTTATAGAAGCTGGATTTAAAATCAAATTCATAATTGAAGTGTAACATCATTCTTTTTATAATGAGATAAAACCCAAAAACAGGAATCCTTAATTTGAAATAGATGCAGCAAGCAAATTTCTAGGCGTGTAACAATTATTCCATGTTGATTTATATCACAGATCATCAGGAAACCCTATTGTTAGCTTTTCTGTCTGAAAAAGTTACCTGTTTATTTCTTATTCTTTTGTTTCATGGCTTTAAGACAATTCTCTATTGTGAGCCAATTAATTTTTTTAATTTTTGTTTTAACTTCATCTCTATTTCCAGTTGAGTTCATTAGTCAGGCATGGTTTCCTTCTCTACTTAATATTTGCTAAATGAAGGAATAAATCACAGAAAACATGTCTGTCTTCTAACAGAGAATATGTTTAGGTTATCTGCTAAAGAGATCAGATGTCTTCAGTATAAATTTTTACAGTGTAATTTATCTGCAGTTCTCAAAAGCTTTTTAAGATTTATCCCATTATTGGATTTTTGGGGACAAGTTTTAGGGAGGTATTAGATACTATCCTGATGTAAATTCATTGCACCTATGTAGTGAGAAAGACTCTTTAATGGTTCATTTTTTTTTTTTTTGCTTCAGACGTAGACTTTTCTCCACTTCCTAATACTTAATTATCTCTTTGAATCCTTCTCTCTTCCACAAGGGATATCTTGGCTGCCTTTCTATGCTTTAGCTCTCTCTCTCTCTCTCTCTCTCTCTCTCTCTCTCTCTCTCTCTCTCTTTTTCTTTCTCTCTCTCATCGAATCTCATTTCTGGTCCCATGATCTAACTATCATGTTATGAATTGCATATATCACCCACTCTGATTTTCAGTTCTTAACCTCACATGTCTTTTTCCTTTCATATCTCCATAGGTGTGATAGTAATCACATAAATTTGAGATAGTTTTCTTGATCAATGAAAATAATAAATTTAATAGACTTGTTTGTTATCACTAATATAAAACAGTGTATTCACAATTATTGGACCAGTTTGATACTTGAGACCAAGTATGATATACTTATCGTCTTTGTGTCCACTAAACAACTTTATCTAAGAAACAATTATCTATCCTAACCAAAACTTTCACTCCTTTCTGGGATTATATCTTCTAGTATATTCTGTACATATCCTAGCTAGAATATACTTTTATTCATCATTATATCTCCATCTGTATACTTAAAATATGTAGAAAACATTCTTATTTTTACCTACATAGCTATTTATGTTTTATTTTGTTTAATTATGTCACCTAATTTTTTCCTTCTTCTCCCAACACAATTTTACTTCCATATATTCTGTCTAAGTTCTATGGACTCCAGGGGCTGGAGTGATAGCACAGCAGGTAGGGCATTTGCCTTGCACGCGGCCAACCAGGGTTTGATTCCCAGCATCCCATATGGCCCCCCGAGCACTGCCAAGAGTGTTTTCTGAGTACAGAGCCAGGAGTAACCCCTGAGCATCGCTGGGTGTGACCCCAAAAGAAAAAAAAAGTTCTATGGACTCCAGGGTTAGAGAAATCAATTTCTAGAGCTATCTGAAGATTATAGGACTCATGTGCCAGTTTCTTAAAGAGAACACACCTGATATGAGCATATTTAGAAAACAATAAAATGATAAAAGGCAAAGAAAGAAACATGGTCGAGCAGAAATAAGGGAGATACTTCCTGGCTTGTGGGTGTTAGAGAAAAGAAAAAGTTTCTGTTACTATTTTGCATAACCAGAAAACAATAGTAAAATTAGAATACTATTGGAAAATTCCATGGCTCTTCTCAGATTCAACTATGGGATCTTTTAACAAGCTCAAATTTGCTGTGACTATACTCTTTGCAATAGATTAAGAAAATATTTTACTACACTCTTTCCTTCTTGTTTTTCCAAATCTTGTATATAATTTTTTCATTTTGAAGGTTTAAGAATTTTTGGTAGAAGTACTTTTCTGTTTGGGATAAAAATTCTGTTTTATTATTATTATTATTATTCTTTGTTTGGACACCATACCCAGCATTGCTCAGAGCTTCCTTCTGATTCTCTAATCTTACTCCAGGATTACTTCTGGAGGTGCTCAGGTAACATATGCCTGATTATGAACTAGGATTGGCCACATGCAAGGCCTTAAGCCTCAGTATTATTTCTCAGATCCCTGAATAGAATATTCTATTCCAGACTTTAAGATTTTTTTCTTTTTTTGTTTTTTGGGTCACACCTGGCCATGCACAAGGGTTACTCTTGGCTCATGCAATCAGGAATTACTCCTGGTGGTGCTTGGGGGAACCATGTGGGATGCTGGGAATCGAACCTGGGTCTGCCACGTGTAAGGCAAATGCTCTAACCACTGTGCTATATCTCCAGCCCCAAGATTTTTTTTTTTAATTCAAATGTTCTACCTTACAATACCCAGAAGTATTTTTGATACCAGTACTTGGAAACTTTATGGTTCTCCACAGGCTGTTTCATAAAAATGTATTAGCTTATTTATTCTTTTTATTTAAAAGTATTGTATCTGGATGTATATTTTATGTCATAAGATATTTAGAATCCTGAAATGGTGATATTCCTTGTTCTTAATGAGTACCCAAACAAGGTTTCAGGGACTGGAGTGATAGAACAGTGGGTAGGGTGTTTGCCTTGCACACGACCCGACCCAGGATCGATTCCCAGCATCCCACATGGTCCCGCGAGCACGGCCAGGAGTAATTCCTGAGTGCATGAACCAGGAGTAACCCCTGTGCATCACTGGGTGTGACCCAAAAGCAAAAAAAAAAAAAAGACCCACCAAACAAGGTTTCAATAAGAGGAGGCTAATCTTTTTGTTTGTTTTGTCTTGTTTTGTTTTTGAGCCACACTAAACTGTGTTCATGGCTTATTCCTGGCTCTGCTCAGGGATCAAGATGACTCCTGGGGGTGGGGCGGATATGGTGCCACCAGCTGGTTGCTCTGTACCTGTGAGGTGAGTGCATTAGCAGACTGATGGCACCTTCAGACTTCCACATACCCCAAAATTGCTGCTGTGCCTTTGGCCAGAGCACAAAAACTTGCAGCAAAGTTTACCCAGAAAGTAAATGGTCAGAAGTTAGGTATGTGGGAGACACACCTACAAACCACCTGCAGCTCAGCTATATAATTGGAGGCATGGCCTCTCTGGTTCCTGATTGAACTGCTTAATGGCCGTGATCCCAGAGACTCAGAAACAAATCTCGGAACCCAACAGCTTTAGGCAGAAATGCGTCCAGTGCCTGCAGTAGGTTGCCGGCGCTGGGCCACCCCAGATGGGAATAGGTCTCATGCCGTGCCCTGTTCCCCCTGGTGGCCTGGTGGCCACCGTCCTCCAGAGGCCAATGGACAGTCAAGTTTGGGCCCGCAGTGAAGAGATACGCGAGGCCTCACAGGATAGGGATGGAGCCGGCCCTTTCCTCCCCGTCTCAACGAGACCCCCAAGTCGCCACCCACGAATGGCCTCTCTGGCTCCTGATCAAGCTGCTTAATGGCCATGATCCCATAGACTCAGAAACAAATCTCGAAACCCAGTGGCTTTTGTCAGAAATGTCTGGACCCCACAGTAGGTTATTGTCACTGGGCTACCCCAGGGGAGAAAGGGTGCTTTCCTTCCACCTGCTCCCGCTTGGCGGCTCAGTGATCCCAGAGACTCAGGAGCAAATCTTGGAACCCAGCAGGTTTTGGTAGAAATACCTCCAGATTTAACTGTTAAAATTTCAGAATTTCAAAATTGCACCTCCACTACTGCAGCCACGCAACATCATATGTTATTCATAACCAGCAATAGAAAACAAATTGTCTACTGTTGCCTGTTCAGCAGATCTGAGTGTTGGGGTAAAATCCCATATAATAATGGTGGGTCTGGTGTCAAAATATTGAATGTACTCAAAGTAGAGAGAGAGTAATGTGGAAATCATCTGCCCCGCAGGTAGGGGGAGGGTGTGGGATGTGGGTATACTGGAGTTTTTGGTGGTGGAGAATGGGCACTGGTGAAGGTATGGGTGTTTCATTGTATGGCCGAGACTTAAACCCGAAAGCTTTGTAACTGCTCTCACAGTGATTCAATAAATAAAGTTATAGAAAATGAAAAAAAAAGTAAGGTGGAGTTCATGCCCAATTCAGTCAACCTAATCAGTGGCTGAATGAATAGCAGTACTCCTACTTAAAAAAAAATGATGATTCCTGAGGGCTGGAGCAATAGCACAGTGGGTAGGTGCGTAGGGCGTTTGCTTTGCACGCAGCTGGCCGACCCGTGTTCAGTTCTCAGCATCCCATATGGTCCCCTGAGTATCGCCAGGGGTAATTCCTGAGTGCAGAGCCAGGAGTAACCCCTGTGCAGTGCCAGGTGTGACCCAAAAAACCAAAAAAAAAAAGATGACTCCTGATGGTGCTTAGGGTAACTTTGTGATGCCAGGGATCAAACCTGGGTTGACTGCATGCGAGGCCAGCACCTAATTCTTGTACTATTTTTCGTTCCCGGAGCAATCTGATCTTTTAAAGTTTCTGAAATCTGAAATACCTATTGTTCAAACCTCAGTCCTGTTTTTCTACCTTTTTATTCTTTTAAAGATCAGAAATTGGGCCAGAAAGAGAGTACAGTGGATGGGGCGCTTGCTTTGCACACAACTGACTTGGATTTGATCCCTCTTGCTCCTTTTGGTCCCCTGAGCTCACCAGGAGTGGTCCCTGAATGCAGAGCCAGATTAATTCCTGATCATTGCTGGGTGTGGCCCAAAGACTAAAACAAAACAAAACAAAACAAACAAACAAAGAAAATACCCCCCCCCCCCCCCCAGCTCAGAAACTTATTTCTTACAGATCACTGTATCACTGTCATCCCATTGATCTTCGATTTACTCCAGTGGGCACCAGTAACATCTCTACTCCTCTCAGCCCTGAAATTTTAGCAGCCTCTTCTTACTCGTCTTTTCCCAATGATTGGAGACTCTTTAAGGGCCAGGGGAATGAGACTTATTGTTGTTACTGTATTTGGCATGTCAAATACGCCATGGGGAGCTTGTCAAGCTCTATACATCTTACAGAAGTATAGGCTAAATGTTCAATGTCAGATTTGGGCTGTGGTGAAGTCTCTCTGGCTTATAGAGAGCTATGTTGTCTTCCAACCTTTCCTCTACGTGTTGCAGAAAGAAATGGAATGTGGAATAAAGACTGACATAGCTTCTAGTGTCTGGTCTCTTACAAAGATATTAATCAGAACTGATTAGAACCCCTTATGAAGACTTCTGTTTAAAGGAGAACTCTTATTTACAGTGATTCAATTAATAAAAGGGGGGGAGCAAACTCCCCTTGGCATACCCAATATGCCAAATACCAGGCTCCTAAAGAGCCTTGAATATAATCTCAGGGCTAGGATGAAGGAGACGTTACTGGGGCCTGCTCGAGGCAATCGACGAATAACAAGATGATTTGTGATTTTGTGATTTGTGAATTAATAAAAATTCTTGGGGCAGAGGGGTAAAGTTTGCACCCAGTGATTCTTGGCTGGCTTGTCTGACATTTAAATGGAAGACCCACGGATATAGCACTGCTGACAAGGGATGACCCAGCAGTCCCAGTCATACTCTGTGATGCTGAGGGGACCATGTGATGTAGGGATTGAATTGGATACTGTGTGCAAGATGTCACTTTTCTATCTGTCTGGCTCTAGGAAAACTCGTTTTTAAAGGAAAATTACTAATTCTGGGACTTGAGAAATTGCATTTATGTTATTATTGACCCCCAATTAATTTCAGTCTCTTCTTCACTCTGTACTTACGACTCATTTCTCTCTAGTTGAAGTTTCATGGACCTTACTTACAAGCCTAAAACCAAGCATGATTTCCTTAATCTAAATTTATATTAGCTACTTAGTAAACACAGTTACTTAGTTCCAAAACCTTCTGAATATTTCTTTTGTATGCCATACCAATCTCCAGTGAGTCCTATAGATCCCCTTTGAAATGTATCTCAAATTTCTTCATATATAATTGCTGTCCTAGAATAAATCTTCCAAGAAATCATCTGTTCTCACCTGGATAACTGCAATACCCTTCTGATGGTGTCTGTCTCTTGGCCCAACCTCTTTTTATTTTTTAAGATTTATTTTTATTTTATTTTCAAAGAGTTGTTTACAGTAATTGATTACATTCAATATCCCAACACCAATTCCACCACCATTACACCTTCCCACCACCATTATTCCTAGTTTTACCACCACCATCCAAGCCTGCCCCAAAGGCAGATGCTAAATAATTTATTTTATATTGCTTCCAACCTCTTTTTTAAGCATAACCAAGATTACTATAATTTCATTGCTTAAAATCCAGTCATCTCATCAAAAGTCCTATCTACATCTCTGATTTCATCTTTTTTTTAAGTGTACTTTCACACTCCTCCAGCTACACTAGATTTACACAAATAGAAGTAATCAGTTTTTTTTAGAGCGGGACAGGAGGTTATGAAGATGTTATGTAATTACCTTAAGATCACACAGGATAGGACAGTCATAAAGATACCATAGTTCATGCTTCTAACTATTGTTTATTTTTTTTAATATTTAAAAAGAGTGCTGTTGAAAAAATATTGGAGCTGTTATTGACGATCAAAGAAGTTTTTGTTACTTCTTTCTCAAATTCCAGTGTCAACCATCTCCTTCTCAGTTCCTCCAGTCTTTCCCTTATCTATTCCTCTAATAAACCAGTAGCAACACTTTATTATATTTATTTGCTTGTATTTCTAACTTTCCACTTACATTAATAGTTTTTAAGGATTGTAATTGATTCAACTTTGAATCACTAGATGAGTACTCTGTATATAAGCAGCAGTTTTTGTTGAATGAAAAAAATAATTAGTTTTTTAGGATTGCCTTATAGTGGAATCGTTTTACTGTGAAGTAATGAGCCTCTGGTCACTGGCATTATTCAGGTATGGACTTAATGCTGTAAGAATATGGATGGAACGCTAGGAAAGGAATTTTTATGACTCGTGGAAATGGAAGCTTAAACCAGGTTTTCTTCTAAGTCTTATCTCATCCTGTAGTCAGTTAATTTCAGTTAATTATGGTTCTTCATTTATCACACACTATGTACCTTGCATTGTTGTAGGCTCTGAAGATGTATAGAGAAGAGTCATGTAACATGTATGCATAAGGTGGTAAGAGCCAGAGAATAATAGACTCTATGAAGCTAAGACTACATGGATAGACTTTTAATTATCATTATTATCTATAAAACATAATATTTGTGTATTGTTTACATTGTATCTGGTATCATAAGTATTTAGATATGATTAAATTATATAGGAGGATGTGAATAGGTTATGTATAATTATAAAAGGTAAAGCCCCTCCCGTTGATCGTCGATTTGCTCAAGCGGGCCCAGTAACGTCTCCATTGGAGACTTTGTTGTTACTGTGTCTGGCATATCGAATACTCTTGGTAGCTTGCCGGGCTCTCCGAGAGGGGCGGAGGAATCGAACTCGGGTCGGCCATGTTGGCCGCTTGTAAGGCGAACGCCCTACCGCTGTGCTATCGCTCCAGCCCCATGTATAATTATGCCTTTTATAAAATATTTAAGCTCTTCAGAGTTTGGTCTATTAGAGGAGCCTCTTTGGCTACTGAAAAATACAGGTATAAAGGAGACAAAAGTATAGAGAAAGGAACAGATTTCAGGGATAGTTCCTTCCCACTTACTGGAGAAGGAAGAAAAGAATCAGTTGCAAGTGAGGAGAAACAAGATTTTAGAGCTGGCCCTAAAATTGCCAATCTGAGAAGGAAAAATTTGGAGAGTCACAGCCACAGCATATCATTAATGGGGAATTAATGATAAAGCTAAATATCAATGTTTGAAATCAGATATAGTTCTAAAAGTAATTCAGCAGAGATTCATTTGTGAAGTTTTTAAAAGAAATTCAATAAATGAGCCTTCTCTTTATTAGTCTCCAAAAATAGAAAAAGGTTATCAAGTGTTTAGCCATCCCCTTCCCCCCACTCCCTATTCTCCTTTCTGAACTGGCAAGAGGTACTAATATAAAATGGGTGTCCATTAAGTCATGAAGTTCACCTAAAAGAAAATTTTCTGGAAACTAGAATGTGGACCTTAATAGGTAGAAAGATGCCCTTTAATTTCTTTTCTAATTTGTATTCCTAGAATGTGTTGTGACGAGGGTCTTTTTATCTTACCCCAGTAATGGTCTCTTTTTATACTAACCTTATCTCTCACACTGCTCATCTTTCACTCATGTCCAAATATGTTCTTGACATGCCATCATTCTTTCTAGCTGGGACATGATGCCTAGGTAGGCGGGGAATTCCCCTGTTTTGTTTGAAATCATAATTGTCTTTGGTTTGGCTAGCATGTTCATAATTAGTTTACTGACAATAGTTTTTTTTCCCCTTTATACCATATGCCATTCCATGATTCATCTGCTTTGAGTATGTTGCCTTGAAGGTGAAACAATTCCTTCCAATGTTGATATTTTGTAATCTCAGAGATAACAAGCAAACACATATGCATAGTTCCTTCAGAAGTTTTAAACATTTGGGGATGAATGAATTATGCTGCCACAAATGAAAAAGAACAGTATAAAAACCTTAACTGTGATATCCAGTCGTCTTTTGGTGGATGGATGAATGGATGAACACTAATTAATTTTACTATAAATTTTCTCTTCAAGAATTGTTTGTGGTATATTTATTTACTTATTTATATATATTTAAATATATTGTTGCATATATAATTAAGTAATAATATGTTTAAATATATTATTAACTATATATTCATATGCATTATTTATGCATTTAAATTTCAACATTTTACCTACATTTTTCTGATTTATGTATATTTGTGTGGGGGGGTGGATTTTGAGGAGCAAATCCATGGTCTTCTACGTGCAAAGCTTGCTCTCTCTATATTCCTATCCTTCACATAATCTTTGATATAGTATTTTGACAAGATCTTTGTAAGATTTAAATTCCAAATAGATCATAATAGTCAGTTTATATTGTAAAAGGACATTCTTCCTATATTTAATGTATGTCAATGAACACTAAAATTTGAAGAAATCTTTTAATTTGTAAATAATAAATCTTTCAAAATATTTAAACACGGGGCCGGAGCGATAGTACAGCGGGTAGGGCGTTTGCCTTGCACGCGGCCAACCCGAGTTCGATTCCCAGCATCCCATTTGGTCTCCCCAGCACTGCCAGGAGTAATTCCTGAGTGCAGAGCTAGGAGTAACCCCTGAGCATTGTTGGGTGTGACCCAAAAAGGAAAAAAAACCAAAATATTTAAACAGGATGCTTTGCAGTTTCATATGCAAGGCAGTTATTTCTGCATATTTCTTTCTTAGAAGAGTAGTAGGCTTTTGGTAAACATGAACTAAATTAGGTTTTTGCATTTGGCTTTAATCAATCTTTAATCAGTGCACTTACTGTGTCACATCATTTAGTCACCTGTATTTTTTAATTCAGTATTTGAGTGATCAGGTTTTTTTGTTTTGTTTTATGATAAAACTTTATAATTTCTTGAGGTAAAGGTATGTGTAAATATCTGTATAAGATATACATTTAGAGAGAACTTTTTAAAGGATTCTAATTCTAATTGTATCTTCCGCCCTGCCTCTTGCTTTACCTTGTTTTAGCTCCTCTTTGGTTCAGGTGTGCTCGTGTCCCTAAGCCTTGCTGGGCCTCAGCTGGAAAAAGTGGTGATCGACAGAAGCTTGGTGGGGAAGCTCATCTCAGACACCATCAGTGATGGTAATTACCCCTGTGTGCAAATCAATTGCCTGCATTAACAGTGGGGCAGGAGAAATAGTGTGTCAACAGGTAGACTAATTATTACCACTGGGGACTTGCAAACACAAGTAATTGCTTGTAATAGCATAGTCACAACCCTGGGGACTAATACAAGTTGGAACTAATACTTAATGTTAAAGTTTTTTTTTTTTTCACATACTAGGGTCACATACTGAGTATTTTCTGCTCTTAAATGTGAAAGTATTTTCAAAATACTTTCTTTCAAGATACTTTCTTATTAAGTTAATTAGAGGAAGTATGGTCTAGTGGAAAGGACAGAGGAAAGAATACAGACACCTTCTGCTGTGTGCTCTCACAAACTACCTTACAATAAATCAGACACAATCTGATCATCCTAAATTTCAAAATACTTTCAAGGTATTTTCAAGTATTTTTGTTGTGTTCTTTAAAAATCAGTCTCCTGTTGTTGGCATTTTAAGTATTTTACATTTCCAAGTACATCTTAAAATGTGTCAACATGCTACCAGTAAAATAAAAATGTGTCTGTCTCTTAAGATTATTGGTTATGAAAGTTTGTGAGCACTTCTAGAAAGTTTAAGCAATAATTTTAGATACTAAAACCCAATGATTTTTTCAAATATTTATTAAATATACTTAGATAAATCTGAATCATATTAAGTGACATCACAACCATGACAAAAATACATGAGAAAAAATTTAAAGATTTATTGAAAGGGAAAAACAATAATACTAATATTATTGAAATCTAAAAGTTTCTTTGCTCCACCAGCTTACCCTTTTCATATAATTCAGAAAACAACTTGATAATGTACAGGCTTTTTTTTAAATTTCATTTAATAGATAAGGAAATTGAAGCTGGGTTGCTAAGGAAGATACCCATGATATTCTAGGAAACATCTCAAAGAATGACAGCTGAGGTTTCAACTCAGGTTCTAGCTATAAGTCCCATTTTCTTCCCATTATGCTGTAGCAATTTCTGAAGTTTTAAGATTTTGTTCTACTATTCTAGGCTAAGATAGTCAGAGACAGAGATTGTAGTATTCTTAGTGATTGAACATTGTCAGCATATTAAATTACTTAGAGGAAGTGTGGTCTAGTGGAAAGAACAGAGGTATGAATACAGACACCGTCTTCTGCTTTGTGCTCTCACAAGCTACCTTTGAATAAATCAGACACAATTTCATCATCCTAAAGAAAAGCACCCTGTAGGATGGCTATAATTAACAACATTCCTGATGATATGCTGGAGGTAGGATTAAAGGTGCCATTTCCTTTTCCTTACAAAAATATGGTGCTGAGGAGGCTTGTCTATGAAAAAGGTTCCATTTTCATGTCTAATAATTGACTCTTTCACTGACACTGTAAATAAAATAGTGACTGTGATAATTTTGTCATATTGGTGATGTTTCCTTACAAGAATTAAAAGACTTCCAACACTATTCATGTTTCTGAGATATCTTTTTTCACTTGTTTCTTTTATTTATACCCCAAATAATACATTCTCATGAGACCACGATAACAATGTGATTTCTTGGCAGTTTTCCAGATTCTTCTGTAATTGTGTAGATCTGCTGTTGGTTACTGCTTACACAGCTAGGGGTGTGGAAGTAAAGAAAAATAGAAAAATCATTTAATAATTTCTTTAAGAAACAATATAAAAATTCTCAAATTGAAATAATTATGTTTTTATTAATTTTATATACCATTAACGACTCCATGACTTGAGTGCTTTAGAAATAAAGCTGCAGGAATATTTACATTGTTAAATATTAATATTCAGATGCACAGTTGGAATAATATGCTTTAGTTCATTGTTTATATACTCTCAAGAAGGTCGATTAAAATATTTAAATTAAAAAATAAGATTTTTGTAAAAAAATAAATGATCCCTTAATACAGTTCTCAGATCATTTATGTTATATGAATACAGGGTGAAAGGCTAACACAGATAAAAATAAATGTTTTAATTTTTGTATTAAGTTGTGAAACAACCTATATAAGTGTGCTTTTTTTTATTAAACCCAATTTTCAACTATCTCCAAACACTCATATTGAATATATAGGAAAAAAGGAAAATATTTTAAACCCATGATATATTAATCATTAGTATTTTATTCTTAGTATTCGATGGCATCATTGATCTTTATTTTTTTTCCTTAGCTCTTCTCACAGACAACTTTATCATCTTATCATTTTTGGCACAAAACAAACTATGTTTTATTCAATTTACCAAGAAGATGGGTTCTCCTGAGATAAATAGAAGACTGGAAAAACTCTCATCCCTGGATTATAAGGTAGAGATTTCAATGTATATGTCATTATTATTTAGTTAGTTTTGTTGGCATATCACGAGTTATATGATGTTTATTATCCTTGAGCATTATAGGTTTCAGTTTGATTAAGTAGAAATAGTTGCCATACCAACTTTTGTTGTTCTTGATTACTTTTTGTTAGGGGGAACAAACTAAGGCATATGGGGCATAGTGGAGAAATTCACATGATTATTGTAGAAGTATAACAGATAATAAAGGCATTTTACGCATTTGAAAAATGATTTTGTTGCTAGAGTACATATACAATCTCCCCAGTTTCCCTTAAAGCACCCACATCATTTTTCTAGGCTAGTCTAGCTACTCTAGCTTCCATTTCACAAGAAAGGCACGCACTTTCAAAGATTAATAGTAAAGTGTAATAAATAAGAAATGGAAAGACACCCCCCGCCAGTACCAATTTCCAACTATAGCTGGAAAAAAATGCAAAAAGAAATCTTCATGTGCTAGTATCTCTTCCTTCACTAACTCCAGGTAATTTGTTTCCTTGTATCAGGGACTTTATATCTGTTAAGGAAGGATTTTTACTTTAAATGATGTGTTTAATTTAAGTTTTGCCACATTACATTTTAACTGCTTGGAAGGCATACTCTCTGCTAGGATGAGTATCTAATACATTTTCCAGGCTGTTTCAGTTCAGGGCCTCTTTTCAGCAATGACTTGTGTTTGCAAGATTGATCCAGCCTCTGTGACGTGGATTTGAGACAGTTCACTGTTCACTGGGAACAGAGCTGATATACAGCTTCCTTAAAAAAGATGCACACTTATAGCATACTTAGAGTTTCTATAGCGAGGGCAAAGAATTTTAGAAATCAGCTTTGTGCCTTGAAACTTCCTATATGTGTCTTTTGAAATAGTAGTATTTAATCTAACTTTTGCTCTTTGGTATTATTCCTTACTATAATTGAAGTGTTAGGTGAAGGCATGATTTAATTTTTGCTTAGTAGAAAGATCCATTCTAGGGGCTGGAGAGATAGTACAGTGGGTAGAGTGCTTGCCTTGTATGCGGCTGACCTGGGTTTGATCCCCAGTATCCAACATGGTCCCCTGAGTTCTGCCAGGAGTAATTCCTGAGTGTTGAGCCAGGAGTAACCCCTGAGCATTGCTGGGTATGACCGTCAAACAAACAAACAAAAAGACCCATTCTAGTAGGGAGGATTTAACATGGAATAAGATACATTATTTCTTCTTTGTGGTAATAAACTTCAGTTTGATTTTGTTTGCCATTTTAATGAACATTTTATGATAGTATTTTGTATAATACTGGTTTTTAATTGGAAATCATCAACAGTATAATATATTGTATTTTTAAAGGGCTGGAGCAATAGCACAGCGGTAGGGTGTTTGCCTCATGCACAACCAGCCCGGCCAAACCAGGTTTGATTCCTCCCCCTGCCCCCTCGGAGAGCCCAGCAAGCTACCGAGAGTATCTCGCCCACACAGCAAAGCCTGGCAAGCTATCTGTGAGGTATTCAATATGCCAAACACAGTAACAAGCAGTCTCAAAATGGAGACGTTACTGGGCCCGCTCGAGCAAATCGATGAACAACGGGAGAACAGTGTTTGTTTTTGTTTTTATTAGTTTAAAAATTGCATTAACGTTCTTAATGAGATGTTATTTTCTAGAATGACTAACTGTAGACTTACTTGAAGTATTTATTTACTACTAATGCATGCATCAGATTGTGGAGGGGAGCTTTGGGTCTACTCCCTGGGATGCTCAGGGACTTTCTCTGGACTCGTGCTCATGACCCCTGTCAGTGCTTGGAGAATCATGTGTGCTTCTGGGGATGAGTGGGCAAGAAGCAAGACAAGCACCTTAACCCCTATGCTCTCTCTCTCTTTGGCCTCTAATTCACCATTTAAATGTTTTTAATGCTTTATAAAAAATTGCATGTGACTTATTTTGTTCTCTTGGGTGTGGTAGATATCTTGGTAGAGTGTTTTCAGCTGAGCAATAGTAGCTACTGCTACCACTAATAATAGTTATTTCAGTAATCACAATGACAACAGAAAGTATCAGAATGTTCTTATGAAAATATGTGGAAAATAAACCTAATATATGGGCCCTTATACCTTAACTAAAGGAGTTACTAATTAGCTTGTTCTTTTTTTGCCTTCAAATTAGAAAAATTAGATGTATTGTTTCTCCATGACCTTGTTTTTTTCTGGGTGGGGGCGCATTCATATCTGGCAGTACTCAGGGGATACTCCTGGTTTGGTGCTTAGTAGTTCCTTAGCGGTGGCACTTAGTGAACCTTATGAGTACTGGGTTTGTATCTGGCTCAGCCACTTAGCCCTTGAACTGCATCCAGCCTTACTTTCTCTCTCCCTCACTCCTTCTCTTCCCTCTCTTTCCCGCCCCGCCCCCCACTCCCCCAACCCCACACCCCCTCCCCCAGTCTCTTTTAAACTGGAGACTACACTCATAGGGTGGAGGCATTTTCAATGACACAGCCTGAACAGCACTAGGACCCAGTGTTGTCTGGAGACTGTCAGAGCTACACCCAGGGATACTGAGGATAGGAAGGAGAGTCAGTATTTGGTGCTAAGTATTGAACTCAGTATTTGGTGCTAAGTATTGAACTAAGGTTCTCACACATGTTATGCAAGTCCTCTTACTTTTTAAAGCTATCTCTCTGGCCCTCTGGGATCTTTTTATTTTATTTTAAAAGAAAAGTAACAATTTTCAAAATAAAAAGATACATGATTATTTTGATTATGAAAATCACACCTAATAATTGATATTAACTTGAGTAGCAAGTGTAATTCTTATTGCATTATAGTCCCTTCACAAAGAACCCATTTCAGTCCATAGCATTTTTCTACATTACAGAAGTATCTTGCTTCCCTCTGGCAGCCCATGAATTTCATTTTCTGGTTCATTATTTAAAATATAGACATTTAAATCCTAGTAAACACTGCCATTTGCCCATTGGAAGAATATTTTACAATACTTGATCATTTTATTTGGCCATCATGGATAGATTCTGATGTCATTACAACTCACAGGAAACATGAAATTTCAGATAACATCCATGATGTGAATTATGTGATTATTAAATGTGCCAGTTTTTTGTTTTACATTTATTTCTTTAGCTAGGAATTCATAATACATTTACATGGCAAGTAGGACATTAAAATAATGTATATGTAATTCAAAGGACTTGGTATTAAGTCTACTGTGGCATTTCTCTCAAATAAAACGAATTAAAATAATGGGAATTACATATAAAAATTTTAACTTCAAAGTATATAGTCTATCTATATTGCCTGTCATTGACCATTTTTTGTATTTTAAAACAAGGAAATAATATAATGTTTTAACTCTGCTTTTCTTCACAGCTGTACCATAATGTAATTCTTTCAGATTGAAATAATTTTGGTAAAGAAAATTACAGGGTAAATATCCTGAAACTGTTGACCTTTAACAAGTTTTTCTGTCTACATTTTAAAAATCAAATTCAATTTATTTGACAGTGAAGGGACAGTGCAAGGAGTTAAATGTTTACCATGAGAGAACAACACTGGTAATTACTTTGATTTCAGTTCCTTTTGATGTGCATTCAGAGGATGAAGAGGTCAATAATATTATGGCCATGCAAATAGAAAAGGGTTCCTTTTGACCATATTAAAAAAATAGCAGAGGATTATTAAAGCATTAACCTTGATTTTAATGGTCTTGGTTGAGTGGTGAGATCACAATTTGGATGAGCCTGATTATTTACTAAATACAATACATAAATGCAACGGGTTCTTAACACCCATTGCACTCTGGCATTATCGCATTACTGCCATCCTTTGTTGCCTTGCAGACAGGAATATGAAAGCAATCTGTCATGTAGTGAGACTGGCTCCAGAAGCATTTCTCTGATAAGAAGACCCCCTGCCCTTTGCTAGTGTCTGGTCCAGTAGGCTTAGCCATGCGCTTAATCCCCAGAAAGTGGTTCGATTATTGCTGACCAGCAATGGCAAGATAGTTTTTTTTTTCTTCCAAGCTATCAACCTTCCATTAATTCCTTAAGCAGAAATACGGTGCAATCTATATTTCCTTGGCATGTGTCACCCAGATGGTGCCGTGCTTATGTTTTCAAATAACCATGTTCCAAAATAACATAGTTTGAATAATAAATTCTACAAATCCTCCCTAAGAAAGAGAAGCATAATTCTCAAAAGCTGCATAAACTTTTACGCATGATGCTGTGGCTTATCCCTTTATGCAGAATATATGTATATGTCTCCTATATTTTTAAAGTGATGTTTGCCTCAAGTTGTTTTTCCTTTTATTGTTGTCAGTCATTGTTAACGTGTTATGTCTTAAACCGTAGTCAGACACTCTTGGTCAGCAGTACTGAACTTGTCATTTAATACAGTCAATCTTAAATTCTGTGTGTAGGTTGGAGCCATGGTTTCTGTCCAGCAGCCATGCTGTATAGTGTGTTATTGATTGGGATTGCTACATCTAGTCTCTCCCTAACACACGTTTCTTCTTTTCCTACCCTCTGCTTAAAATGGGGGAGAATATTGAACATATGTCTTTTTTATATATGTGTCAAAAGAGTTTGGGAAATTCTGATGCCTTCTTAAGCACATATTTAATATACATATTTATTGCATTTATCTACATTTACCAGTGCTTTGATTTTCATAATACTTTTAGGATTTCACCTCTTTAAAAATTATGACGTGCTTCTTTTCTTTACTGTTAGATTTCCTATTGTGAAATACCTGGCCCAGTAAACAGAACAACAAAGCGTCATCTTGCAGTCAACTGTGCTCAGGATATGGTGGTTTGCTGGTGGCCACTCATGAGTGATGATGCTTGGCCTTGGGCCCCCGTTTCTTCTGAGCAGGACAGAGCGAATCTTCTGCTCCTGGGTTATGCTCAAGGAAGACTGGAGGTAAATCTAAAGCAAGTAGATTTTATTCAAGGACAAATAAAATCACTAGTTTTCTATTGTAAAATAAATGTGAATAATTTTTAAAAACCTAGAATTTTTTTCTAAATATTCAAGCAGGTAAATTCCATATGAAATGGATTTCTTAAAAGTGTTATATCTATAGGCCACACCAACAATTCTATGACTGGCTTGGATAGCATAGTGATTAAGAGCACAGGCCTCCAGACTGGAGAGATAGTACAGGGGTATGTGCCTGACCCAGGTTTAAGCCCCAGCACCAGCACCACATGACCTCCTGAGCATCACTAGGTAGGCCCTGGATACCCTTGAACAACATTAAGATGGTTTTGCTGGTCCCCAGCACTGTAGGACCCAAGCTCTGAACTGCCATCCTGATTGGCAGGGTATCACTAGGAAGGCCCCAAGGCCTGCAGAGGTCCATCTGGGAGACAGCCTGTCGAAAATAAGCACAGGCTCTGCGTTCAAATCCAGCCTGCTACTACCTAGCTCTCTGTACTTACTAAGGTTATTAGCTTTTATTTCGTATGAATTTAGTATTTGAATAGTAAAATTAACGAAGAGAGGCAAATGGATTAATGCATGTACTTAGAGCTTTACCTTCATAAAGTAAACTCCCAGTCAGTGATGGCTATGTGAATCTTACTGTTATCATTGTTAGTATTATCATTACTGTTTGTATAGGATTTCATGCCTATCAAATCTATGCTATTAATCACATTCTCCAAATTTCACTTAATCAGTTAATAAACATTAGTCCAATGTCTCTTTTGGAGAAGACCCATGGCTAGGGCAAGAATTATCAAAAGGCTCAACCAAAGGAACCAAAACAAAAAATATTACCTTATTTATTTCTGACTCTGTTTTTGTCATCCTTCATCATTTTGAATTCATGTGTACTTTCAGCTTATACCAGTACTTTGAGTATGAAAATCTATCTTTTATAACTTAAAAACAATTCCTTCTGTTTTAGAAAAGCCTTCACTTGAATAAAATAGTTCCTTCCTTCCCTCCTTTTTCTTTCCTTACCTCCTCCCTCCTTCCCCCATTTCACTCCCTCCTTCCCTCCCCACATTCAAGATTCAGCTGCTGAGTGGCCTAAAGTAATGTTTCTTCCTTTTCCCTAAATTTGTTATTCTTAGATTTAGAGATTCTTAAAGTTACTATTCTGATATAATTTAATAAGTTTATGTTTTCTCTATTCTTTCCTAATTCGCCTGGCTTTATGACCCTTTAGACTGTTCAAAGACTGAATAATTTTTAGTTTCCTTTCAGAATTTTTTCAGTTTTGTGGCAACAATTAAAATACTTGCAATGTTTCATGTAAGATTTTGTGATGCCAAGAAAGTGCTTTTTTTTGTAGGATAACATTGGTTTGTCCTTTCTGCCTTGCCACAGGGAGCTTAGGTTTATTGGGTTACTCCCATCACAGTGCTCCCATTCCTCTGTTTACTTGTAACTTTTTTCTTTGTGCTCTGTTGGAGCGATAGCACAGCGGGTAGGGCGTTTGCCTTGCACGCAGCCAACATGGCCGACCCGAGTTCGATTCCTCCGCCCCTCTCGGAGATCCCCGCAAGCTACCGAGAGTATTCGATATGCCAGACACAGTAACAACAAAGTCTCCAGTGGAGACGTTACTTGGCCCGCTCGAGCTCTGTTAACTTGTAAATATTGTTTTTCTCTTCTCCTTAAGTGCTTTGCATAGTTAATTCAGAGTAATGTCCTTTTTGTATGGGCACAAGAAGACAGTTAATGCTAAGCTTTTGTAACTTGGGAGTTAATTGACTTCAGATAATATTACCTCCAGGTCATCTGTTTTCTTGACCTAAGCCTCAGTTGCCTTCACTTTCTAGCACCCCAAAAGCAGGCTCCCCAGCGAGGGCAAGCTGTGAGTTATATGCTACCCTGAGATCGAAATAGGCCTGGCCAAAGTGCCATATGCTTAACTCTAAGTTAAGAGCATGGTCATGGACAAATGCTGTCATGATTCAAAAAGCAATAACTAAATTCAGACCCTAGTAGGTTTAAGAATGATTAATCCGGCCTGAGCACTGTTGTCTGAGTCTGTGACGAGATGTCGCCTGTAGAGCCACCCTACAAGCTCAATATATCTCTTGCTATGTCCATACAAAATAACTAATATTAAGAAGTAGAGTTAAGATGTTAATTAAAATTATAGGACTGAGGAGAGCAGATACACCCCACGTGGTATTTTGCCCTTGAGTAGAAGAAGGGCTTTTGATATGTTGATTTTGCTGCAGGACAGGGTGTGGTGACTATACTCCAAACAGAGAGTTGGAGAGAGATGAGAGAGAGACCAGGGCAGCAGGATGGAGTGTGGAGAGACTAGCAAGGGGGGCAGAGAGAGAAGAATGTAAGGGAAGAATGCAGGAGCAGGCATGGGGAGAGACAAGAGACCAGGCTGCAAGTGGGAGCGTGGAGAGATGAGCAGAAGAGACAGGAGGAGATGGGAATGATGGGCAGTGTGAGACTAGAATGAGGGGCTCAGTGAGACTGGAACAGGCATGTGGGGAGAATGGAATAAACAGCAACTGATCATCTACCAGTCTGGCCCTCGTTTCTTCCTTCATCCGCCCATGGCCTGGGCCTCCCCAGGTGGGGGAGGAGCCCAAGTTCACCAAATGCGGGAGGTGAGAGGGAGAGCTTCCCCTAGCTGCCTGGAGATTATACACATTTTATTCCTATTTAATTTCACGTTCATGTCCACCATTTTATTGATTTATTGATCTTAGGTCCAGATGCTGAGTAAAAGACTTCACCAATGTGACTTAATGTAATAAAATAATTATAATTTTGTTAAATGTTCGATAGCACAGCGGTAGAGCATTTGCCTTGCGTGCAGCCAGCCTGGCTGAGCCGGGTTCGATTACTCCGCCACTCTCGGAGAGCCCGGCAAGCTACCGAGAGTACCTCACCCACACAGCAAAGTCTGACAAGCTACCCATGATGTATTCAATATGCCATGCCAAACACAGTAACAAGTCTCAAAATGGAGACGTTACTGGGCCCGCTTGAGCAAATCGATGAACAACGGGAGGATAGTGTTTGTTTAAATGTTCAATCTTAATATAAAAGAAAAATAGCCCACCATTAGTGGTGTCTATATTCAGAGGAGTACAACATGAAACAAAGACATCTTTCCTGAAAGCTGATGCATGACATCTCTTGGTACTGTCTACTCATGGACCTCAGAGTGGGACAAACCTGGGTTTGCCTTTTGGTTTGGCCAAATATTATGTGACTCTAATAAGTCTTTCTTTAAGCTTCTAGCTGCTTTTAACTAATTCTATGTCTGTGACCTTGGGTAGACTGCCTGGCTTTAGTTTTCTAGCTTTTAAAATGGTATATTTAAGGGACTAGAGAGATAGCTATAAGAGAGATACAGTATGTGCTTTGCATATGAGAACCTCAGGTTTTATTCTCAGTATCACATGGTCCTCTGAGCATCGGTCCCTGCGCCAAGCATAGTCCCTGAGCAACTCCAGATGTTACTCCTAAACAAACAAAATAAAGTAAAATGACAGTTTTAATGCTCAAGGGCATAACTCAGTGATAGTGCATAAGCCTGGCATGGCCCAGCCCTTGGGCAGTGAGGGGAGTGGGGGGTTGGAAGATGAAAACAAAAATGATAGGTTTAACAAAATGGGTCACCTCCAGGTACATGGAAACTAGAAAACATACTTGTCTAGAGTCTGAAGCACAGATCTAATTTAGCTGTTTCTTGCTCACATGTTCTAAAGCAAAACTCAGCCTTAGTGCCGAGATATGTATCTTGATGAGCCCTTGAAGTACCTTTCTATTGTATTTTTTACAAACCTCTATTCTGTACAAGTGGTTTACTTACTATTTCATTCATTCATTCATTCATTCATCATCCTGTTAATCGTCGATTGCCTCGAGCAGGCCCCAGTAACGTCTCTTTCATCCTAGCCCTGAGATTATATTCAAGGCTCTTTAGGAGAATGAGACCCATCATTGTTACTGGTATTTGGCATATTTGGTGCGCCACGGGGAGTTTGCCAGACTCTGCCCTGTGGGCAGGCTATATTCGCTAGCCTGCAATTTGTCCAGAGTAGGAATGAGATAATGAGATATCCTAAAAAGATGTTCTGATAAGATGTCGCGCGGCCGCATTTGCGGCCGCGCGGTTCCAGGATCTGCATTTTGTAGTCTCTGAGTCTTGGCCGTTGATGGGATTACACGGCTCCAGGGGGCCAGGTGGTGGGTGTGACCCCGCCTACTGGAATTTGGAGGATCTGGGTGGAGGATGCTCGACCCCAGTCCGAGTAGGCTTGGAGATCTCGGCCCTGGAACCCGCGTGGCTTTGTCCCTCTGCCAGTACCTTCATGTGTGCGGAGAGTGGTCTCAGCATGGTGGTGGCTGGTCCTGGAGGTCTTCGGCTGCCGGAGCCCTGGTCGGGGTGGGGAGGAAAGCTCAACCCGCTCCCCTCCAAGGGACCCCGGCGAGGAACAGCCAGGCACAGGGGCAGGAGACTGACTGTACTGGTCTCGTCCGGGATCTGCATTTTGTTTCATTATTTCATTATTTCCCACTTTATTCCTATACACATTGCCAGAATTTCTACCTGAATTTACCATATGTCTACCTGAGTATGACTGGGATAAAGCACTGGATTTCATGCCAGGTTTATAAGAAAATATCCCTGCTTTAAGGATCTTAATAAACACTAAGATTTAAACATGGGAGACAAATATGAAAACAAATAAGTGCTTGATCACTTGATATCCCATTACTCATCGATTTTCTCGATTGTCCGCCAGTAACGTCTCCATTCATCCATGTCGCATGCTAGTGTAGCCCAATGGAATCTGTTCATTTTAGGAACATGAAGAGCCTCAAACTGATCGATCAGGGTCTTGACGAAGAAGTCTGACCATCTCATAGGTGGGCAGCCATGTGATCTTTTGACGTCCTATGGAATCCAGTTTGTAACAGCTCTAGTCCAGTGGTCGTCTTCAAATCACATTACGTGTCCAGCATATCTGATTTTTGACGCCTTGGCAAACGAAACAGCATCCCTGATTCTTGACCATCGATGGAGGTCGGAACTCTGGATTCTTTCTCTCACTTGAGTGAAGCATGATATTCCAAGCATAGCTCTTTTGATTCCTCTTTGGGAGACCTGAATAGCGTTCTCATCCTGTTTTCATATGACCCAGATCTCTGAGACGTATGTTAATGCAGGAAGAACAGTGGAATCAAAGAGATGTGCCCAGAGCCGAAGATTCTTCATCCTCTTAGCTATTTCTTCGACCTTTTGAAGGCGTTCCAAGCCACTCTCTTCCTTCTGCGCAACTCAGGTGCCAGGTCATTCGTCACGTTGACTTCTCAACCTGGGTACACATAACTGTTGCATTCGGAGATGCTCATTCCATTAAGAGCAAATGGAATGTCAGGAACGAGACCGTTTCTCATAAATGTTGTCTTCGTGAGATTCAGCTGTAGTCCGACCTTTCCACACTCAGGGTTGAAATTGGCCAGCATTTGTGCAGCTTAGCTAATGTTTGGTGTTATGAGAATGATGTCATCAGCAAAGTGGAGGTGGTGTAGTTGCCGACCGGCTATCTTCACTCCCATTCCGTCCCATACCAGTCATTGCATGACGTTCTCGAGGGTGGCACTGAAGAGTTTTGGTGAAATGGTATCACCCTACCGAACCCCTCTCTTGACAACCCCTCTCTTGATCATCACTTCCTTGTAGAATGGTGAGATCCTGGTAGTGAATCTGTAATACAGCTCACGGAGGATCCTGATGTATTGAGTTTGAACACCTTGTTTGGCTAGCGCTTAGATGACTGCTTCCGTCTCAACAGAATCAAAGGCCTTCTTTAAATCAATGAACATTAGAAACCTCAATGAGCTTGGTTATTTTGTGGATATGGTTGATTGTGCTGAATCCTTTTCGGAAACCAGCTTGCTCGCATGGTTGTCCTTCATCTAGTGTTCTGCCAAATAAGTGCTGTGATGCTTAATTAATTAAATGATGCTCTGAGTAAAATGTGTGTAAGCTCTTTAGGAGTCAATGGTAATAGTAAATTAGATAGTAAAGAATGAATATTAAAATAGGTCCCAGTCACTTATTTGAGCATATATGAAGCCTTTAATGCTTTAAGTTTTTTATCAAGCTTTTATTAGCTCATAGAAGTAACTGTTTATTTTTTCTTTTTCTGCACTTTGAAACAATACCGAAAGGAACTGATACCTAAATGTTTGTTTAACAAACCCATAAAACTGCTTTAACTGCCTTTTTAAAAAACTAGATTTTTTTTCATGTTTGTTACCATTTTCAAGTATTTGCCTTTTAGGAATACTCATTTCTGGGTCAGAGTGATAGTATAGTGGGTTGGACCTTGCCTTGGCCGTGGCCAACCTGGGTTCTTTGATCCCTCGTATCCTATATCATTCCCCCAAGCCTCCCTGTATTCATCCCTGAATGCAGAGCCATGAGTTAGCCTTGGATACAGCTGGGTATCCAAAAAGTGAACCAAAAGAATATTCATTTTACCTTGAATCATTTTTCATTATTTGCATATTGGAAGAGCTTCCATTTTATATAAGTAGATAGATTTTGGAAGAGCTTCCATTTTATGTAAGTAGGTAGATTTTCAGAGTTTTATATATTGTCACATGGTCTTTTATCTCATGTGGCCAACACGACTGACCCTAGTTCAATTCCTCTGCCCCTCTTGGAGAGCTTGGCAAGCTACTGAGAGTATCTCGCCCGCACGGCAAAGCCTGGCAAGCTACCCGTGACATATTCAATATGCCAAACACAGTAACAATTTTTAAAAATTAAAAATTTTTATTATAGTTCAGCATGCTTGCAGTAGTGTTAACATTTGTGACATTGTTGTACAAAATTATTGCACCCTCATCAAAGTTTCCAAGACTTTACCACTGTTCTTATTTCACCAGTAGTTATTTATATGGCTTATTGTCATCCATTTTTGATGCCGATGCAGTAAGATATTTAGTCCAGAATTTTTTAGCCGATTTTTGTCTTGAAAACTGGCTTTTGCCCTTTCATTCCTTTTGTCATAATTAAACTGTTGAAAAAATTATAAAGGTTTTTCTTTTCAGATTCACAGGTTAACTTAGTAAATGAAAGATAATGTGTTTTGAAAGATATGTCTAGGGAATTGTTTATTTTTGTGTTGTTAAAACACATACTTCAACTATGAATTGTAGCACATTAAAAAAATAACTTGAACTAAAATCATTAGTCTAACTTTAAATGATGTATTTTAATCCTAAGACAGGATTGAAATCAGGATGACTGAAATTTTGAAAAAAAATTTTAATGTGAAAAAATAAGACTACTATTCTATAAAAGTAATAGTGAGGGCATATCTCATCTTTTTTCACTGGAGACCATTATTAGACTTCTTAAGCTGGTCGTCAGAATAAAAAATAGAATATACTTATAAATCCAAAATTCAAACTATAAAAATAGTATGAGTCATATAGAAAAAAAACTGTTTACAATTATTAAGCGATAGGATTTTTTAAAAGTCATTTCCTATTCAAGTTCAATCACCTAACCTTTTATTTGAACAGTAGTAAGATCATAGAATAGTGATTCTTAGCCTTGGCAACACATTAAAATCACCTGCAGAGCTTTACAAAGGGGCCTACCCAGACCAGTTACATCAGAATTTCTAGAGGGGGAGGAGGCATCAGGTTCCCTAGGTGATTCTCATGTGCATCCCAAGTTGAGAAGGACTGCTTTACAGGAAACTGGGGGGTAAAAAAAAGCCGTCTTTTTTTGCATAACTGACCATGGAAAGGATAAAGCCCACATATTGAACCAAATGAGAGTTTTAACAGTAGATTGTAAGTAGAAAATTGGCTTACCAAGCAGTCCCCCACAAAAAGAAAACAAAAGAAACATAGAAATAATCTCTCTGTGACTGAATTATCTGTCTTTCAGAGGAGGAACATATTTTAAATTTATTTTATGGATATTAGAAAAATGCTGATCTAATTTCACACCACAGAGCTCTAAACAACAGTGCATATCTTAATTAAAAGCACAAAGCAGAGAGAGTTATGTAGTCTAGAGGAAAATCTTTTGATAAATACCAATTGATTACATAAAGAAAAGGAAAACTGTCAGAAATCACGTTAAATATAGTTTTGATGATGCATGTTTGGATTGTTGCATATAATATGGTACTATTTTCACTTACATCCAATAGCTATTTATACTTCCTTTTGGAATGATATTGCCATCATTCTAAAGCTATTTAATTTTATTTGCTTTGTCAAAAATTTCATGACAACACAAGGTACTCTTACTTTTCTTTGTACTTGAACAAGCATTTTAACTTTTCAGCTGTTTTAATTTCATAATGGCTTTTTAGTAGAGTGGTACTTTAAAAATATTTTACTCAGAAAACATCCCTCCTTTTCAAAATTGATTGAGGCTCTGTGGTTTACAATACTGTTAATGATGGTTTCTCAGGCACATAATTCCAACACCACATTCCTCACCAGTGTATTCCCCTCCACGCCCCAATACCCTTCCCTTTCAGTCCTTTTCCCCCAACTCAGTTGTGTGGATCAGTTCTCCTATTGTGTTGCCTTTGTCCCTTTCTTGCCACCTTGCTGTGTATCTTCAAGTCCCACATATGAAAGAGATAATTCTATATTTATCCCTTTCTGGTTATCCTTTTCTGACTGACTTCACTCAGCATAATATCTTCTAGAGCTATCCATGTTGTGTCAAATTGTATTATTTTGTTCTTTCTTTGTGCTGAATACTATTCCTTTGTGTTTATATACCACAGCTTTTTGATCCATTCATCCAAACCATGGACCAATCCCCTGAAATACAAATGGCTAAATGGCACATGAAAAATGGTCTATGTAGTTATCCATTAGGAAGATGTAAATTTAAACAACCATGAGATATTGTCTCACACCATAGAGACTGGTGCACATCAAAAAGAAGAAGAACAACCCGTGCTGGCACAGATATGGAGAGAAAGGGACTCTGGACCATTGCTTGTGGGAATGCCAACTTGTCCAATCTTTTTGGAAAACAATATGAGCATTCCTCAGAAAACTAGAAATTGAGCTTCCATTTGACCCAACAATAACAATTTTGGAAATATATCCCAGGGGCACAAGGCACACAGCAGAAATGCCATCTGCACTTCTATGTTTATTGCAGCACTATTTTCAATAGCCAGAATCTGGAAACAACCTTAGTGCCTGAGAACAGATGACTGGTTAAACAAACTGTTGTACATCTAGACAGTGGAATACTACACAGCCACCAGGAAAAAATGAAGTCATGAAATTCACTTATTGATGGATGGACGTGGAGAGTGTCATGCTGAGTGAAATGAATCAGAAGAAGAGGGACAGACATAGAATGTTATTAAATCTAAAAGACTGATATCAAGACTATGGAAATAGAAAGTTATAAAAATAAATTTATCCCATAAGAATTAAAAAAGTATGCTTTTGCAATGATTTATAGAAACAGTAACTGATGAAAAAGTAAAAATGTAACCAACTTCTAATATAGTATAATTTGATAAGGGGCTGGAGTAGTAGCACAGCAAGTAGGATGTTTGCCGTACAAGTGGCTGACCCAGGTTCGATCCCCAGCATCCTATATGGTCCCCTGATATGCAGAGCCAGGTATAACCTCTCTGCATCACTAGGTGTGACCCAAAAAGTTAAAAAAAAAAAGTATTTAAAAAACATTCTAAGTACATTTAACTTAAGTAATAATATCAAACATCTTTTCCAAATAAATAAAATACATGTACTGTATTAGTCAACTACATAACAATATAGTTTTTTAAAAACAAATCTCTTGTCAGAAATTCATAAAGAAATCTGCCCCAAATTAATATATTATATAATGAAATATCCCTGGAACCTTACTGTTATCGAACACTGGAAACAGTTATATATTTTGTCAGGATTATATGAACCCCTTTATGGTCCCCCAAAGTGAGCACTGTCGTTACTTTCAATCACTTTCTTATATATCCATATAGTATTTCTCATATAAATGTGCATGTTCCACTGCTATAATTCTAAATTATTTAAAACACTTCAATATTTTGCTTACGTAGATTATAATTTTCATGTTCCTTTTCCATTCTTTTTTTTCTGCTTAAGATTTACCTGCTTTAAGTGTAGCATCCCAGAGTGGTGCTCAGAAGCCTCCAGGGCTGTACCAGGTGGTGATCTGGGTACCATGCATTGCTGGGGATTGAACTCAAGGCCTTATGCATGCAAGCCCTGTGCTTCAGCCCTTTGAGCTATCTCCCTGGTGCCAATTTTCTGGTTTTAAATCTTGTCCAATTAGTTTATAAACAATTTATGGATTTTTCATTTTGCTTTTTAGTTGAATTGGCTCTTTTATGTGGGAATTTAGAGGATTAAAAAAGTACCGCTCACTACCTGTGCCACTTTCCTGGAATCAGGGGTTCTGTATCTGTGGTCATGAATAAATAATTCTTTTCAAAGTTTGAATCAGCTTTTTGTGTAAAGTTAAGGCCTTTGTTTAGATTCATGTTCTTACATGTAGATATCCAGTTGTTCCAACACTATTTGTTGAAAAGACTATCCTGTATTGAATAACATTTCACCCCTTTATTAAAGTTTAGTTGACTGTATCCCTGTAAACTGATCTGTGGGTTTCTTTCTGGGCTCTCTATTGATGTTCCATTGATCTGTTTTTCTTTTTCACAAAGCATTTTATTATATTGTATTGACTGTCACTGTCACTGTCCTCCTGTTGTTCATCGATTTGCTCGAGCGGGCCCAGTAACATTGTGAGACTTGTTACTGTGTTTGGCATATCAACTATGTCACAGGTAGCTTGCCAGGCTTTGCCGTGTGGCAAGATACTCTCGGTAGCTTGCAGGGCTCTCCGAGAGGGGTGGTGGAATCGAACTCGGGTCGGCCGTGTCAGCCGCGTGCAAGGCAAACACCCTACCTGTTGTGCTGTTGCTCCAGCCCTCTAGATAACTTATAGTATCTAATACAATGCAATGCAGATGATTGTTACACTGTATTGTTCAGGAAATAATGACCAAAAAAGGGCTATACACTTCAGTGCACCTGCAACATAGTACACCTAATTGCCTTTTAAATATTTGTGATTATCTTAAATTTGTGTTTTTTAAAAAATTTGTGGTTAATTTATTTTTTGATGTGGAACCTGAAGATATGGAAGGCTGGCTATATTTATCCAATGTATAATCAGGTTTCTTTAAATGTTATAAACAAAAGATGAATCCATTTGCAAATAATTATTACTATTTTAGTTTTTAGTAACTATATATTTAAATAATAATGTGGAGGACTAGGAAATTCTCTTTCATTGCTTATTCAGGGTAAATTATTAATCACAATAGAGAAAGCATAGAAACAGATATTATGAGAAGGTATGAATGAAACTGTACTAAGGAGAGCAACCCATGGAAGCACATGGTGGTGCCCACAACATTGTAATAGCAAAAAAAAAAAAATATATATATATATAGAAACAACTTAAGTGAACACTAACAGGAGATTGAAAACATGACTTCTAGAACATTCAGTGGGTGAATGCTATATAAAAGTTGAAACAAAGGCACTTGAACTCTGATTAAACTCCCCAAAAGTAAATTAAGCTAAACGGGATTACAATATATTTTAATGATATTTATATAAAAATTTACAACTTTCAGAACTATGCTATGTGTTGTTTGAAACTGTTCAAAGCTGATGAGTAATATGCACAGGAATAAATGTCAAATTCATGATAGCACTGCCTGGGGGAATTGGGGAGAATGCAATCTGTCAAATCTCAATTGTGTCTGATGTTTAATTTCTTCAAAAATTGTAGCGAAGGAATAGAATTTTATAAAGTTGGTTTTTGCATTTATCATATTGTCCTTTTTAGTTTTACATGTCTTTATGTTTCATAATAAAGTAAAAATAAATTTTAACCACCTTTTTAAAAAAAATTATTCAAAGTGAGGAGGAAAACAGATTTTAGAATAAACTCTAGTAATAAACTAAGTATTTTTGTTTTTGTGCCATACACAGGGGCTCCCCCAACCTGGGTGCTTGAGGGTTGCACACTGAGGTGCTCAGCTGGCCAGATAGTGTCAGGGATTCAACCTAGGGGTGCACACATGCAGGGCAAGTGCTCACCCCTGAACCATATCTCTATCACTACTCGAAAAACTTTTAAATAACCTGATACTCAAGTTTAATTTGTTTTATTTTTCTGGGTTTTTTTGGTGTTTTTTTGTTTGTTTGTTTGTTTTCAGGGCACCTAGTGGTGCTCAGTGCCTACTCCTGGCTCAGTGCTCAGGGTCAATCTTGGTAGTGCTTGGGGGGATATTCATATTCAGTACTGAGAGTTGAACCAGAGTCAGCTGCATGCACGGCAACTGTCTCTCTTGCCTTATAGGTTGAATGTTTTTAGTTCCAGAAAATACCATTTTAATTTTCATGTTGGGTAACTTTAAAAGGGTGATAATAGGAGCTCTTGCGTACAGATACCCTTTCAAACTAAACATGAAATATGAATTTTTTGAGTCTGTTACACTTTATGTTGATTGCTTTTCTGATTGTGTTTTCTTAATTTTAAATTATTTTCCAAAGAAACCATCAGTTATATTGACTGTATATACCTGTTTTTCCTCTGATGGCTTTTGGATCAGTTTCATATACTGTTTTCAAATTTAGCCTTTTAAGAATAAAAGTGAAACCATCTATCTCTGTAAGATCTTTTTCAACTACTTTCAGTCTTAAAACTTATGAATTTTAAACTCGACTGAAACAGTTAACTTTAGGAATATTACTGCTTATTCTTGAAATGGAATCTCTCAAGATCTACTGGCCTCCTTTTTATCTTATTTTTTCTAAACCTGAAAGTTTTCTCTCCTTTTTTTTTTTTTTTTTTTTTTTTTTTTTTTTAGTGAATCACTGTGAGATGGCTGGAGTGATAGCACAGCGGTAGGGCATTTGCCTTGCATGCAGCCAGCCCGGCCAAGCTGGATTCGATTCCTCCATCCCTCTCAGAGAGCCCAATAAGCTACTGAGAGTATCTTGCCCTCACGGCAAAGCCTGGCAAGCTCCCCGTGATGGGATGTGCCAAACACAGTAACAACAAGTCTCACAACGGAGACGTTACTGGGTCCACTCGAGCAAATCGGTGAACAAAGGGAGGACAGTGACAGTGACACTGTGAGTTAGACCTTACAAAGCTGTTCCTGATTAGATTTCAATCACACAGTATATCAACACCCATCCCTCCACCAGTGTACATTTTCTAGGACCAGTGTCCCCAGGTTCTAACCCCCAGATCTTGTTCAGCATGATCATTCCCAGTTATTATTGTCATACAGGTATCTTCTCTATCTTACCTACCCTCTGCCCCACACACTTGTGGTTGATTCCAACCATTGACCAGTCCTCGTAGCCCCTGTTATATTAGTCTTCTACTATACATATTTATATACCACAATTAATACAGTCATTCTATCTATATCTGTCCCTCTCCTTCTGACTCATTTCACTCAGCATGATACTCTCCATGTACATCCATTTATAAGCAAATTTTATGACTTCATTTTTCCTAACAGCTGCATAGTATTCCATTGTGAAGATGTGCCATACTTTCTGTATCCATTCATCTGTTCTTGGGCACTCAGGTTCTTTCCAGGTTCTCACTGTGGTGAATAGTGCTGCAATGAACATAGGAGCACAGATGGTGTTTCTGATGTTTTTCGGCCCCCAGGGTATATTCCCAGAAGTGGTATTGCTGGGTCATATGGAAGCTCAATTTCTAATTTGACTGAACCAGTCTGCATTTCCACCAACAATGAAGGAGAGTCCCTTTCTCCCCACATCCATGCCAGCACTGATTGCTTTTGTTCTTTTGGATGTTTACCAGACTCTGTGGTGTGAGATGATTTTTCATTCTTGTTTTGATCTGCATCTCCCTGATGATTAGTATTGAAGAGCATTTCTTCATGACCACACAATTTTTAAAAAAAAAATAAATAAACCTCCAAACCTCGCTCCCAAATTGAAAACATTGGCATGATTATGCATCCCTGTCTCTCTCCGTGTCTCTGTGTGTGTGTGTGTCTGTCTGTCTGTCTGTCTGTCTCTCTCTCTCTCTCTCTCTCCTCCCCTCTCAGTTTTTGGCCAAACTTGGCTCTGCACAGGGCATACTCCTGGCTCTGTACTCAGGGATCACTCCTGTAGGGGCTTAGGGGACCTCCTCAGGTATGTGGATTTGAATCTGGGTCAGCTTCCTGCATGGCAATTGCCCTACCCACTGTGCTATCTGTTCCCCTGGTTTTTCATCTCTTTCCTGGTATCACAATCTTCCTTTTTTGGCCACTTCTTAAATGATATAGCTTGTGATTTAACTAACACACTACCTGAATTTTTGAGCTCTTTTGCTTATACCTTGCTAACATAAAGATATTTTCCTTCAGAGTTTCAACAGGTCATCACATATTTTTTTATCCTTTATATAGTTCTCTTCCCTTGTCTTGTAGCCTATTCACTATGTTTTTGTTAGTGAATTCTCCTTGTTCTTTATATAACACAGGGGTTCCCTCTTGAATACTAATGACCTGTTTCTGAACCCTGTAGCACATATTTAAAAAAATTTTTTTAATAACTTCAGAATTCACTCAGTTTGGAGGTACTGGGCAATGTAATTAAAGCCAAATCTCAGCAAGAGATGGGGATTCTTCTTTTTTGTTTCTGTTTTTGGGCCACATCTTGCAGTGTTCAGGGGCTACACCTGGCTCTGTGTTTAGGGGGCATGCCTGGTGGTGCTCAGAGTGCCGGGGTTTGACCCAGGGTGCTATCAGGAGCCACATGCCAGGGAATGATTTAAACTTTGTACTCCTTCGGGGCCAAGAAGGGAATCCTTGATCATGAAATTTGTAAAGGATGGCAGTGAGAATATTTCTTCTAGGAGGGACTAGACTTCAAATTAATCTTGCTTGATTACTCTAGTATCACTAGCCACAATACCTTCTTTTTTGATTCTTTTCTCTCCTTCGTGATTTTCCTTCAGGGCATTGTCACTTAGCATTTTGCCCTTCACTGCACACACCATATGTATTTTTCATTCCTTTATCTTAGCATTAGATCTTGACTTGGTCCTCTCTTGACTAACTACTTCAGCAGAAGTTAACTTTGGGAAGGAAAACACTGCATAAGACAAGAGATATTTTATTATATGCTAGTCTGGATTTTCAAAAGTGTAATTTTTGATATTTCTCAATAATTACATAGTTACATTTGATGTTTTCAACTTCTTGTTTGAAAGAAGTTGTTTATTATACTAATAAACTATACCATAGGAATAAAATGTATTAAGACATTTTCTTCCATGTAGTTATTCAATCAATAGGACATATTCTAATGGCTTTAAAAGACTGCTGAAAATGTAGTTTGTAACACTTTGTTTTCATAATTTTTGTCTGTCACATCAGGCTTTTCTTAGAACAGCTGACTGATACTCATTTTCATATTTTAAACCCATTTAAAATTATTACATTACTCTCTACTTCTTGTAATAAAATATTTTATTTCAGACTTATAATCTAGTTTATTTTTCCAGTTAAGAATGTTAATAGCACCTTTAGGTATCCTATTTTTAATTTTGATTAGTAATCTTTTGCTGTATGGATCTGTGCCATGTCAAATAATTTACAAACACAATTGAGGATTTATTGTCACTTTGTGATTATTGATTCTTATTGTATTATAAATATAATGTTAATACTTTATCTTATTGTGCCATTATGTATGTTGTCTTTATTATGGCAATATTTATATTATAGAAATTTCTTGGTAATGTTTTTAGGGTTTTTTTGTTTGTTTGTTTGGGGGCCACATCTGGTGGTGCTCAAAACTTCCTCTTGACTCTGTTGTCAGGGATCACTTCTGGCAGTGCTTGGGGGACTATTTGTTGAACCTGGGTCTGCCTTGTACCAGGCAGATGTCCAACCTGCTGTACTATCATTCTCAGCCCATATCGAGATTTCTTTTTTTAATAGACTGAATTTTTGAAAAATCGTAGTAATATTGGTTATCTTTAAAAAATCAATAAATTGTGTTGGGGATGTATTTTCCTTAATAAATTATGCCTAGGGCTGAAGCGGTAGCACAGCAGGTAGGGCATTTGCCTTGCACGAGGCCGACCCGGGTTTGATTCCTTTGAGAGCCCTGCAAGCTACCAAGAGTATCCCGCCCGCACGGCAGAGCCTGGCAAGCTCCCCGTGGCATATTCAATATGCCAAAAACAGTAACAACAAATCTCACAATGAAGACGATACTGGTGCCCGCTCAAGCAAATTGATGAACAATGGGAGGACAGTGCTACAGTGCTACAGTGTGTTGGGAAGATATGCCAAGTGACAGAGCATATGCCTACTTTATGGTCAAGGCCCTGAGTTCAATCCTGACATCCCTGTCTTCCCCCAGTGCCCTGTGTGGACTGGTGTCCTAAAGTACTGCCAGGTGTGACTGTCCTCAAGAATCACCGTTTATGGCGCATATGCTGCCTGAGCACATGTGCTACTTTGAAGTGCATGTGATGCCTAATCACATGTGTCACCTGCATCTCCGCTCTTGAGATGTGTACTGGGACTCTCTCTGCATTCTGGAGAAGCCCGTGTTCTCTTAAGCATGTCTTTCTCTACCCCTTCCCCCATCCTTCAAAACTTCCATTAAAACCCTGATTTTATAGTAAGAAAATCACCATTTGTGAGCTGATGAGCTGAACATCACTGGGAATGGTCCCTATAAAAAAATCAAGTAAAATATGAGTCTTAGCAAATTTAAGATCATCATGTTAGGTATGAACATTAATATGCTTTATATAAAATTCGTCGATTGCCTCGAGCAGGCCCCAGTAACGTCTCTTTCATCCTAGCCCTGTGATTGTATTCAAGGTTCTTTAGGAGAATGAGACCCATCATTGTTACTGGTATTTGGCATATTTGGTATGCCATGGGGAGTTTGCCAGACTCTGCCCTGTGGGCAGGCTACATTCGATAGCCTGCAAGTTTGTCCAAAGTAGGAATGAGATAATAAGATGTCATAAAAAGATGTCCTGATGCGGCCGCGCGGTTCCGGGAGCTGGATTTTATAGTCTCTGAGTCTTGGCCGTTGATGGGATTACACGGCGCCAGGGGGCCAGGTGGTGGGTGTGACCCCCGCCTACTGGGATTTGGAGGATCTGGGTGGAAGATGCTCAACTCCAGTCCGAGTAGGCTTGGAGATCTCGGCCCCGGAACCCGCATGGCTTTGTCCCTCTGCCAGTACCTTCATGTGTGCAGAGAGTGGTCTCAGCATGGTGGTGGCTGGTCCTGGAGGTCTTTGGTTGCCGGAGCCCTGGTCGGGGCAATAAAAATCCAGCTCCCGGAGGAGAACAGTGCAGTCTTCTGCCCCCGCGCCTGGCTGTTCCTTGCCGAGGCCCCTTGGAGGGGAGCGGGTTGAGCTTTCCTTTATATAAAATATGTAAAATATATTCAGTCGCTGCTTACTTAGTCCCCATTATATATCAAACACAATGCTAAATGTTGGAAATAAGTGAAATTCATTTAATAATTAACTTTTAAGCCACATCTTTTCTACTTAAAATTATCTTCCATGGATCAGTCATGAATTTTTAATAACCATGTATAAATTTACTTGGCGTATCACATGCAAGGCATGTGCTTTATTGCTGAGCCACATCCCAGCCATTCATACTTTCTTATTCACTACCCTTGCTAAAAAATGCATAACTTTATTTTCAGAAACAGCAGTAATAACCAATTTTTTGTGGTCACTTTTCTCCCCTACATTTTAAGTACATCATTTTAAATTCCATGTGGCAGTCTGCAGCACAGGCAAATAAATTCTCATTTTACAGATGAGAAAACTACAGTTCCGGAGATTAAATTGTCCAGGATCCCAGAGTTCTGTCACCAAATTATGTGCTACTTCTGTAGTACAGTGTTGCTTGAGGCTGCTGTACAGGATCAATTTCAGTTTGGAATTAAATTCTGAGTTTGGGGTGGGGGGAACATGGGGATTGGGGACCACACCTGGTATTGCTCAGAAGCTATTCCTGGCTCTACCCTAGTGCTGTTCATGAGTGAATCATATGTGGTACCTGAGATTGAACTGAGTTTGCTGCATACAAAGCCAATTTTACCTCTGTATTATCTCTCTGGCACTAGAATTAAATTAAGAATCCAGCTCTATAAATATAAATATAAAATATTTTTACTCATACCAATATTTGCAGATGGTAATACCAGTGTCATCTTATATTTAGTATTATTTTCAAGAGATGAAGTAACAAAAATGTTTTTCTTTTTATCATCTCTCATATAAACAAGTGGGCTGGAGCAATAGCACAGTGGATAGGGCATTTGCCTTGCACAAGGCTGACCCAGGTTCAATTCCTCCACCCCTTTCGGAGAGCCCGGGAAGCTACTGAGAGTATCTTGCCCACATGGCAGAGCTTGGCAAGCTCCCCATGGCGAATTTGATATGCCAAAAACAGTAACAAGTCTCACAATAGAGTTGTTGCTGGTGCCCACTCCAGCAAATTGATGAAAAAGGGGAGGACAGTGCTACATATAAACAAGTGCAAAAAGTAGTTTTACACTTGTATAATTTTTTTAATTTTTAGCTTTTGGGCCACACTCAGAGATGCTCAGGGCTTTCTCCTATCTCTGTGATCAGAAACCACTTCTGGCAAGATTCAAGAAATCATATGTGGTGCCCAGGACTAAACTTGAGTCAGCTACATGCAAGGCAGGTGCCTTCCCCCTCCCCCCACTACTATTTCTCTGGTCTCTGTATAATTTTTGTTTTGAGGAGATATTTTAGTTTGAATATAGTTTATTTTATATATATATATATATTTACATTTACAGACCACATTATTTTCAGTACAACTCAGTCAATCAAAGAATAAGCTTATTTGAAAGAAATTAGCTTCCTTGAGAATACTACCTTTCAAACTACCTTCCAAACTTCCTCATTCTTGGAGAGTTTTGTTGTCTATTATTTACTGCTTGTCAAAAATAGTTCAACACAAGTTTCTTTATTTTCCACCCCAGGGTTACTAATCTCACTTTTATTGAGTAATTTGATTATCTCTTAAGTCCCTCGACCTTTTCTCTCCCTTCCAACATGTTTAAGATACACAAATACAAGTCTTCTCATACTCTATTTGATCACACTGGAAGAACTGATATATTCATACCCAATTATTTAATTATATGTACTTTTAAAGTAGCTTGTAAAGATCCTGGCTTTTAGAGATAGACAGACCTGGATTCATGCTCCAGTTCTAGCACATAATAATTTTGGAACAGCTTATATTATCTCTCTGCCTTTCATTTTCTGTCTGTAGAATGTAGATTGTAATACCTAACTTTGGAGTAATAAAAATAGAAGATAGTTAGGTAAGAAAGTTATTGGTCCCACGTTTTTGTACTGCTTCTAACTGGTGGTATTCCTTTTCTGAAGGTTACACACTTTCAGTGATTTTTTTTTTGATCTTTAAATTTTTGTGGTTATAATTGCCATGGGCTGGAGCAATAGTACAGCGGGTAGGGTGTTTGCCTTGCAAGCGGCCAACATAGCCAACCCAAGTTCGATTCCTCCACCCCTCTCGGAGAGCCACCAAAAGTATCTCACCCACACGGCAAAACCTGGCAAACTACCCATGATGTATTCAATATGCCAAACACAGTAACAATTGTCACAATGGAGACATTACTGGGCCTGCTCGAGCAAGTCGATGAACAACGGGAGGACAGTGACAGTGATAATTGCCATGCAAAATATTTTCCTTTCATAGATGAATTTCAGCCATTTTAGAAGATGTCAGGTGAGCGTGATGACCATTAAAGATTTATGACACTGGCAGTGAAGAAAAAGATGTGCATTATAAAAGCTGGTTTTATTTCCCTTTGACTCTTCCCTCTTCATAAGACTGTAGAGCCTATTTGAGATAAATCTCATAAACTTTTGGAAATAAGGAAGCCCTGATCACTTCTCCCTCTACACTTCCCCTGACTTGACAGGACTGCTGTCTGGCTTCCCATCACACACATACTTTCACACTGGTGGTCTTTGTATGAGTAAAGATCCTATTCAAAATCACCTCACCTCTCAGCTTTCTGCCCTAAAGCTGTTTCTTCAGTGCTTCAAACTCTGAAAGTGTGATATTTCAACCATCATTATAGTTTTTTTTTTTAATTTATAGTTTCAAAAGATTATTGAGTGTCTGTTGCCAGCATAACTTCTGGCTGCCTACTTTAAGTACACAAAGAAGTATAAGATAGATGAGATAGTTTGTGTCTTTTCTAAGATTATAGTAATAGTGATGAATATGACCAAAATTTAGAAGTCAAAAAAGGTCAGATATCACAAGACTCATTGTCCAACTTAAAATATGGAAAGGGGTACTACACTGGGATCAAAGGAAGGAAGGAAAGATGTTGCCAGCTGGAAGGAATCCAGAAATTGGGATAGTCTGCTTTTTCGACAGTGAGTACAGTTAGTAGGCGAGACAGACTCTGTGGGTGAAGGGCGTGGATTTCAGGCAAAACACAAGTATGAAGTTAGCGAGCTGGGAAATTGCAAGACAGTTTTAGTTTGAACTCAAGGATGGACTAGTGTGGGGAGATTGTTGGAGTCAAACTACCACTTGCAAGTCAGTTCATGCTGCTCCTTTGCTTAGGATTTCTTTTCTCATTTAGAGAAAAAGTTAAAGCTTTCACAATGGCCCAAAGGCTGCTGTATAATCTGTGTCTTTCCCCCAATTCCCATTACTTCTTTATTTGCTTCCTTTTGTTTAGCTCTGCTGGGTTGTTGTTTTGGTTTGGTTGAGTTGGGTTTGTTTGTTTTTTAACTTGAATCAGGGCAAGAGGCCTACCTCCAGGTATTTGTTTTTCCTGCCTGGTTGCCTGGTATGCTCCTCTTGCAAAGGGCTTCTGGCTTATCTTTCACCTAAAGGGACTTACTGTTTCATCTCTGATATCCAGGACCAATGTCTAAAAATACCTTGTACTAAATAGCTTTAAGACATTAAATAGAGAGCAGGTCAGAAGAGAGTACAGTGGCATGCCTAGCATGCACCTATCTGGGGTTTGACTCGCAGCACCACGGGGTCCCTTCAGCACTAGTACGTGTAGGCCTGAAGGCCCCCAAGCTCCCTGGGTGGGGCCCTGAAGGACCTTAGCATTTCTGGGTGGTGTAGGCAATCCCTGGCACTACAAGCCCAGGAAGCATTGCACTGTCATGCCCTTGCATTGAATTCATGGCCTGGTTGGCCTAGAATAGGCTTTGAGGCTCTTTGAGTCTCTGAGCCCCTACCCTACCCCAAATGGAAAAATCAGAAAGGGAAAGGACCTGTACAGGGCTTTATATTCCAGACAAAGGAATCAATATTTAATTCATTAGTCAGTGGGCAACCTTTGAAAGATTTGAACAAAGGAGTAAAAGAAAAAAAAATTTATAGTATGGTTAAAATGCACAGGATAGACTTTTGAAAAATTTACATCAGTTCTTCATGCACCTCCCCCACCCCCACCCCACCCAGTTCATCACTACAGAACTCCTACAGTATTTTTTAAAATAACTTTGGGGTTTAGAACAGTGTGACTTCCAAGAAATTGCTAAAGTTGCTAAATTTCCTTCCTCTACTTTTCTCCCAGTTTGCCCCCTGATAGTATCTTATATTATTGCAGAATATTATCAGATCAGGAAAATGACACTGGTGTATCAGTTCAGTGCACCAGTGTCATTTTCCTGTCATTAAGGTACAGGCTTTAGTTGAATTTCATCAGACTTCACATGTATTTGCACCTGTGTGTGCATAATTCTATGAAATTTTATCACCTATGTAGAAATGTGCTTTTTTGACAGGTAAGACAGTGGGTTGGGCCACACCCAGCAGAGCTCAGTGCTTACTTATTCCTGTCTCTCTGCTCTGGAATCACTCCTAGTGGTTCTGGGGAACCATATGTGGTGCCAGAGATTGAAAAAGGGTCAGCCATATTTGAGTGCCTTCACCTCTGTATTCTCTCTCTCACCCAGAAATAGCTTTTGTTTCTACATCTGATTCTGGGCTTCTTGAGAAAGTGGCAGAATAACTGTTCAGTATCATTCTTCAAGTTCTTTGCCTCCCACATTGAAATTTCAATAAAATGAGAAGTGAATTATTATTTATTTTTCTATCTTGGTGTTTCTTGTGGCCTTTCTTATACAGATAGCCTTTTTTTTTTTCCTTTTTGGGTCACACCCGGCGATGCACAGGGGTTACTCCTGGCTCTGCACTCAGGAATTACCCCTGGCAGTGCTCGGGGGACCATATGGGATGCTGGGAATCGAACCTGGATCGGCCGCGTGCAAGGCAAGCGCCCTACCCGCTGTGCTATGGCTCCAGCGCCCCAGATAGCCTTTTTTTTAATCTCTAAAGGAGTGCAATTTATTTGATATTTTTCTACTTGACAATCCTTTATATTCTTTTCCATAGTAAAATTTAAATTTTAAAAACTATTAACAGTTTTATGAAGTGTTTTCTTTTGCCTAATTGTAATTGTGCTTTGGTAAGTAATCCATAATCTGGAAGAGTAGTAGGTGAGAAGATTAGCTTAAAATGTTTAAAGTTCTCCATGACATTGAAGCTAATGGTATCTTCAAAGATGCCATGCCACTGGCCGAGCAAGTGAAAACAGAGATAGATAAATGAGCCTATCTTAAACTATGAAGCTTCTGCACCTCAAAAGAAACAGTGACCAAAATACAAAGACAGTCTATAGAATGGGAAAGGATATTCGCCGAACACACATCTGACAAGGGGTTGATATCAAGGATATACAAAATACTGGTTGAACTCCACAAGAAGAAAACATCCAACCCTATCAAAAAATGGGGCAATGAAATGAACAGAAACTTTCTCAAAGAAGAAATCCAAATGGCAAAAAAGCACATGAGAAAATGCTCTACATCATTAATTATCAGGGAGATGCAGATCAAAACCACAATGAGATACCATCTCACACCTCAGAGATTGGCCCACATCCAAAAGAACAAAAGCAACCGATGCTGGCACAGATGTGGCGAGAAAGGGACACTCTTTCACTGTTGGTGGGAATGTCGACTGGTTCAGCCTTTCTGGAAAACAGTATGAACGATTCTCAAAAAATTAGAAATTGAGCTCCCATTTGATCCAGCAATACCACTCCTGGGAATATATCCCAGAGAGGCAAAAATGTATAGTCGAAGTGATATCTGCACTTGTTTGTTCATTGCAGCACTCTTTACAATAGCCAGAACCTGGAAGAAACCTGAATGCCCAAGAACAGATGACTGGTTAAAGAAACTTTGGTACATCTACACAATGGAGTACTATGTAGCTGTTAGAAAAGATGAAGTCATGAAATTTATATACAAGTGGTACAACATGGAAAGTATCATGCTAAGCGAAATGAGTCAGAAAGAGAGGGATAGACATAGAAAGATTGCATTCATCTGGGGAATATAAAGAAACAAAATATGAGATTGATACTCAAGAATAGCTGAGATCAACACCAGGAGGATTACTCCATAGCTCAGAGGCCAGCCAGGCATTCTAGGGGAAAGGGCAGCTCAGAGACGGGAGCACCAAATAAAGGGTGTTTGGAGGATCCTCCTAGGAGGGGAGATGCGTGTTGAAAGTAGACTATGGACTGAACATGTTTGCCACTCAAAGCCTCTTTTGCAGACCACAACACTCAAAAGGAGAGAGAGAACACAAGGGATTGCCCTGCCACAGAGGCAGGGTGAGATGGGAGGGATGGGGGTGGGAGGGATATTATCCATGGTGGTGGAAAATGGGCACTGGTGGAGGGATGGGTATTTGATCATTGTATAATCGAAACCCAAGCACAAAAAATCGTAAATCTACAACTGTACCTCGTGGTGTTTCACTAAAAATAATTTAAAAAATTAATAAAAAAAATATATATATATAAAAATATTTAAAGTTCTTTATTCACTCAAAAAAATAAACTTCTCTTTTAGATATCATGCTAACTATATATCCTTTACTAAAAGTCCACTTTATTAATTTAATATCTTATAGGACATATTATTCTTTTAACTTGTTTTTGTTGTTTTTGTTTGGGGGCATGCATACTCAGTGCTCAGGGATCACTCCTTGCAGGGCTTGAGGGAGCATATATGGTCCTGGGGATAGAACCCAGGTCAATCATGTGCAAGACAAGTGCCCTACTCACTGTGCTATCGCTCTAATTTGGGGGGGTTTTTTTTGGCTTTTTGGGTCACACCCGGTGATGCACAGGGGGTACTCCTGGCTATGCACTCAGGAACTACTTCTGGTGGTGCTCAGGGGGCCATTTGGGGTGCTGGGAATCAAACCCAGGTTGGCTGCATGCAAGGCAAATGCCCTACCTGTTGTGCTATCGCTCCAGTCCCTTGCTCTAATTTTTTTTAAACTTATTTGCAGACTTTCCAAAACAAAATGTCAAAGTTCTAATCAGAGTTTAATATCTGCCACTAGACTATCTATGTGTTATATTTATTTGGCTGTGTTCCATGTGATATATATGTATACATGCAGTATATGTTACATAATGTATTATGTTTTGTGCACACATATATCTGCATTGGTGATGCTCTTCAGGAGCGTGCTTTATTATATTCAAGCCTATTCTGATAACTGAAGGAAAAAAATAAAATCTATCTGAACTTATATGGTACATTTCTTACAGGTTCTGAGTTCTGTCCGCACAGAATGGGATCCAATGGATGTTTGCTTTGGCACCAAACACCCTTACCAAATCTTCACAGTTGAACACTCCATCAGTGCAGACAAAGAGTTCATGGCTGACAGCTGCATCTATGAATGTGTTTGGAACAAAATACGGTGTGTATCAGTCACCAGAATACCTCTAAGGTCAAAGGCCATTAGCTGCTGTAGGAGTGTTACAGAAGACAAACTGATTGTGGGCTGTGAAGATTCTTCAGTAATTCTTTATGAAACTCATCGTGGAGTGACTCTCTTAGCCCAAGCTGAACTTTTACCATCATTAATCAGCTGCCACCCAAGTGGCGCCATTCTGCTAGTTGGCAGCAATCAAGGGGAGCTGCAAATTTTTGATATGGCTCTATCCCCTATTAACATCCAGCTCTTGGCTGAAGACTGCTCACCCAGGGAGACTCTGCAATTCAATAAATTCTTTGATGCTTCCAGCAGTCTTGTTGAAATACAGTGGATAGCTCCTCAGGTTGTTTCACAGAAGTCTGAAAGAGGGGAAATCTGTGATCTTCTCTTCCTCAGATTTGCCAGAGGACCTTTGGGTGTACTTTTGTTTAAACTTGGTAAGTAAAGGAAGCTGGTGAGTAGGCAAATTGATTATGATTTTGTTATTATAATTAAGATAATTATTCCAAGAATAACTTTATTAGTTTCCTACTTGTCATTCCCTGAAATACCTTTCAAACATTTCATATAGTTTTCTTAAGAAGTCTTGTGGGTGATTTTTGAATGTCAAGGAACATTAGATATTGAATAATTTGAAATTACTTTGTTGTATTTTATGTTCACATTTGATATGATCAAAATTAATTTCTTATGTCTAAATTCCTTAAGAAATGGGTCCGTGAAAACTTAAAAAGCACTTATTACGAAGAAGTTTTGTGTTGTAGGAATGCTTTTTCTATTAAAATTAGATTATTGGGATTCTTTGCTTTCTAGATTGATTGTGTTAAGTGTTATTTTTTAAAGAAAGAAGATAGTATAATTTGCTAAATATATTTGTAATATGTATTTTGCTTTCCTTTTGGATAAACATATCAAAATGAATTCTCAATACAGGTTACTAATGATAGAATACTTTGAGAACTACATTGTTAAACAGTTTTTTTTCTTGTGTGAACATGTTGCTTTCTAGACACAGGCTATATAATGGGCCACTGTTGTTTAAGTGGTTCATCACTGACTAAAACATCCCTTCATGGTATATGACTGTATGCCCACTTCAACCAGGAAAGCTTAAAACAAAGTTTTATTATGAGAATTCATTTGCCTTTTGTAGTTTTGCATTATCATCAATACATTTTCTGTTCTTAAGATAACCTCATTTAAATTTTTCAGAAACTAATTTTACATAAGAACAGGAGAACTAAGTAGATTTTAAAAACCTCAGAGGATTTGACTCTGTGTTACAAAGCTAAGTTTTTGCTTCATCTAGTTGTCCTAAAACTAAATATATACAATAAATCTATTTTAATCTAGTGAAAATAACTTAATTCATTTGAATGATATAACATTATTCTATATTGTTTAATAAAATGCACAAAATTTATTCATAATGTTAATATTAAGTACTTTACATGAATGGACTCTCAACTATTAAAAAATAATTCAGTTCTGCTTCCCCATATATATGTTTAAAGTTGACTCCATACACAACACTTAGCTAAAGACATTTACTTTTGTTCAAACATGCATGTGTGATTCTGTGCATTCATTCTCTCTCTCTCTCTCTCTCTCTCTCTCTCTCTCTCTCTCTCTCTCTCTCTCTCTCTCTCCCACACACACACCCTCAGTCACATCCTCTAGATTGCCTAGTTACCTGTCAAACAGCAGGCTGTCTGCCCACATATACCTACCTTTCCTTCAGCTCTCCCAATGGGCCTACTCAAAACAGCTTTGCAAAAAGCACAGTTTTCTCTTCCTATCTCTAGCACATTTGCCTTTCTTACTAAAGTAAACAGGCTCTCAGTGTAGGGATTTAGAGGGCTTCCTGCTAATTGCCAGCTTGTAAACTTAATTGGACTGTCTCCCTGGGCGCTGTTCCTAAATCAATTAGGCAATGAGTTGGCTGTCACCTCTTTTTCCCAAGAAGGTCTCTTGGAAGAGAATTATCCAATAGAAGACAAGCATTCACATGAAAAGGTGATAACTTTTGTAACTAACATTCATCATTTAAATTTTATTTTCAATATAACTTTTTAAAAAGGGCTAAGAAATTTTGTCTTACTCTTTAAAAGATTTAAACATGGAGTTTCTCAGTTTCTCTTATTTTTAGTGTACTATAAGATTTTAATGTTCAAGTAATTCTTTTCCTCAGAAGAGTCGAATCCACAAAAATAGTAGATTCCAAATAATACTTTTTGTTTAAAAGAAAATGCTACTCAAAGAACAGACTTTAAAAGGATCTGCTACTAAATACATCCAAAAAATTTAATGTACTTCTTGAATTAACACAGTGATGTTTCTGGGCATCCATGTGGAATTTTTATGTATAATTCAAGTTACTGCATATATAAACAGGTAATTGCATGTACCGTTTCCCCATTAGGGAACATTTATTAGGTTCTTTTTTTTTTTTCAGTTGCTTGTTGTGCAAGCCTTTGGAAAATTTGACATGAAAGGTGTAGCTTGCAATTCAGAAGCTAAGACAGATCATAGTTTTAAATAGAATACTGTCATATGTAAACACTGCAGTAGTTGATGCCATTATGTTCAGATTCTTTTAAAGGCTAACTCTTAGTTTGGGTCAGTTTAGTCTTGGTAGAAGAAAAAGCCTTCTAAGATTGTGGCTTCTATTCTGGTTCCTTCTAATCATCATGCACATGTGTTGGGGATTAAAAGACCACCATACTATTATTAGAAGAGTATGAGAAACATCTTCCTCAGGAGGAATCTCAAAGTATCACCTTCCCAAAGCCTGATGTTATCAGAATTCCATTAGTTGCCAACTATTTCATATTTCACATATAAAGACTAAACCTCTGGGGCTGAAGAGATAGTAAAGTGGGTAGAGTGCTTGCCTTGTGTGTAGTTGACTCAGGTTGGATCCCTGAAATTCACTATGGTCCCTCAAGCACCACCAGGAGTGATCCCAGAGCACAGAACCAATAGTAACCCCTGAGCATTTCCAGGTGTGGCCCCAAAGCAAAACAGAACAACAACAATAAAAAGATGAAGATTGAATTTAAAAAGTAGAGGTCCTAGTGATACTGATATTATTTAGTTTTTCATTTTCATCAGAAACTTTTCTAATTTTCATGGCTCTTTTTAAGTGCAGATATCACCTCTGCCCTCTCAGCAGATGATTTTGTCCATTAGATTTACCTGCTTCTCACCACATACCCACTAGTTAACTGAATCACTTATGCCCATGTATCTTTCCTTATTATTTAGTGGAAAAGGTTCCCTTCTTTTCCAAGACTAGCACTACCACTATTTCCATTCTGCACCCCACATTCTCATCAATTACTTTGTCACCCTCCCCATATTCTTCTCTTAAATCTTGCTAATCAAGTGGCCCAAAGTCATGTTATTAAAAATTAAACTCTTTCTTAAAATTTTCTCCTTTTATTAATCAAATGTTTATCTATTATTAAATCTTCTAATTGAAATAATAGTTAACACTGATTTCTTTGCCGCTTCATTTTCCATTTTCTTTTCACAGCACACATTCTGGTTTCAGTTTTATCCCGGAATTGCTTTTAGAAAAGTGACCAGTGTCTCCCTACTTGAGATAGATAGATAGATAGATAGATAGATAGATAGATAGATAGATCTAATTAGATATATATTTCTGTTATGTTGCTTGATGATTTTTCAATAATTGATTGCTTAATTCTTCTACCATCATAAGAATCTCATTGTACTTGCCTTAACTGACCCCTGAAAGCAACTTTTTAAAAAAATTTTTTCCCTTTATTTTATTTTTTTTTAAAGTTGTAGATTTACAATTTTTTGTGCTTTGGTTTCGATTATACAATGATCAGATACCCATCCCTCCACCAGTGCCCATTTTCCACCACCATGGATAATATCCCTCCCACCCCCATCCCCCCATCCCCCCTGTCTCTGTGGCAGGGCAATCCCCTGTGTTCTCTCTCTACTTTTGGGTGTTGTGGTCTGCAAAAGAGGCATTGAGTGGCAAACATGTTCAGTCCATAGTCTACTTTCGACATGCATCTCCCCTCCTGGGAGGATCCTCCAAACATCTTTTATTTGGTGCTCCCTTCTCTATCTGAACTGCCCTTTCCTCTAGGATACCCGGCTGGCCTCTAAGTTATGGAGTAATCCTCCTGGTGCTGATCTCAGCTATTCTTGGGTATTAATCTCATACTTTGTTACTTTATATCCCCCAGATGAATGCAATCTTTCTATGTCTATCCCTCTCTTTCTGACTCATTTCGCTTAGCATGATACTTTCCATATTGTACCACTTGTATGTAAATTTCATGACTTCATCTTTTCTAACAGCTACATAGTACTCCATTGTGTAGATGTACCAAAGTTTCTTTAACCAGTCATCTGTTCTTGGGCATTCAGGTTTCTTCCAGTTTCTGGCTATTGTAAAGAGTGCTGCAATGAACAAACAAGTGCAGATGTCACTTCGACTATACATTTTTGCCTCTCTGGGATATATTCCCAGGAGTGGTATTGCTGGGTCAAATGGGAGCTCAATTTCTAATTTTTTGAGAATCATCCATACTGTTTTCCAGAAGGGCTGAACCAGTGGACATTCCCACCAGCAGTGAAGGAGTGTCCCTTTCTCACCACATCCACGCCAGCATCGGTTGCTTTTGTTCTTTTGCATGTGGGCCAGTCTCTGAGGTGTGAGATGGAATCTCATTGTGGTTTTGATCTGCATCTCCCTGATGATTAATGATGTAGAGCATTTTCTCATGTGCTTTTTTGCCATTCGGATTTCTTCTTTGAGAAAGTTTCTGTTCATTTCATTGCCCCATTTTTGGATGGGGTTGGATGTTTTCTTCTTGTGGAGTTCAACCAGTATTTTGTATATCCTGGATATCAACCCCTTGTCAGATGTGTATTTGGTGAATATCCTTTCCCATTCTGTAGACTGTCTTTGTATTTTGGTCACTGTTTCTTTGGAGGTGCAGAAGCTTCTTAGTTTAAGATAGTGCCATTTATCTCTCTCTGTTTTCACTTGCTCGGCCAGTGGCGTGGCATCTTTGAAGATACCATTAGCTTCAATATCATGGAGGGTTTTGCCAACTTTATCTTCAATGTACCTTATGGTTTCTGGTCTGATGTTGAGGTCTTTAATCCATTTTGATCTTACTTTTGTACATGGTGTTAGGCAGAGTTCTGAGCCTATTTTTTTGCATGTAGCCGTCCAGTGATGCCAACACAATTTATTAAAGAGGCTTTCCTTACTCCACTTCACATTACTTGCACCTTTATCAAAGATTAGATGAGCATATGATTGAGGGGAGATGTCAGTGTATTCAACCCTGTTCCATTGGTCTGCAGTTCTGCCTTTGTTCCAGTACCATGCTGTTTTAATTATTACTGCTTTGTAGTACAGTTTGAAGTTAGGGAGGTTGATTCCTCCCATATTCTTTTTCCCAAGAATTGCTTTAGCTATTCGTGGGGGCTTATTGTTCCATATAAATTTCAGGAGTGTTTGCTCCATTTCTTTGAAGAATGTCATGGGTATCCTTATAGGGATTGCATTGAATTTATACAATGCTTTCGGTAGTATTGCCATTTTGACAATGTTAAGTCTCCCGACCCATGAGCAGGGGATATCTTTCCATTTCCTCATGTCCTCTTTTATTTCCTGAAGTAGCGTTTTGTAGTTTTCTTTGTACAGGTCCTTGACTTCCTTAGTTAAGCTGATTCCTAGGTACTTGATTTTCTGGGGCACAATTGTGAACGGGATTGTTTTTTTCATGTTGCTTTATTCTCTCTCACTGTTTGCGTATAGGAAAGCCATGGACTTTTGGGTATTGATTTTATAACCTGCAACTTTACTATACGAGTCTATTGTTTCTAGGAGTTTTTTGGTGGAGGTTATTGGGTTCTCTAAGTAGAGTATCATATTATCTGCGAATAGTGAGAGCTTGATTTCTTCCTTTCCTACCTGAATGCCCTTAATATCTTTTCCCTGCCTAATCGCTATTGCAAGTACTTCCAGTACTATATTGAACAGCAGTGGAGAGAGTGGGCATCCCTGTCTCGTCCCTGATCTTAGAGGGAAGGCTCTCAGTTTTTCCCCATTGAGGATGATGCTTGCTGTAGGCTTGTGGTAGATGGCTTTAATTATGTTGAGGAAGGTCCCCTCTATACCCATTTTGGCTAGGGTTTTCATCATAAAGGGGTGCTGGATCATATCAAATGCTTTCTCTGCATCTATTGATATGATCATATGCTTTTTATCTTTTCTTTTGTTGATATGGTGGATTATGTTGATTGATTTCCGAATGTTAAACCATCCTTGCATCCCTGGGATGAATCCTACTTGGTCATGGTGTATGATCTTTTTGATGAGTTGTTGGATTCTATTTGCTAGTAGTTTGTTGAGGATCTTTGCATCTGTGTTCATCAGGGATATTGGCCTGTAATTCTCTTTCTTTGTGGTATCTCTGTCTGCTTTTGGTATCAGTGTGATATTTGCTTCGTAGAAACTGTTCAGAAGTGTTTTTGATATTTCAACTTCGTGGAAAAGCTTAAAGAGCATTGGAAGTAAGTCGTCTTTAAAGATTTGGTAGAATTCACTAGTGAATCCATCCGGGCCAGGACTTTTGTGCTTGGGGAGACTTTTTATTACCATTTCAATTTCCTTGATGGTGATAGGTCTGTTCAGGTATTCCAGGTCTTCTTGGTTCAGCCTTGGGAGTCTGTAGGAGTCTAGGAATTTATCCATTTCCTCGAGGTTTTGATGTTCCGTGGCATAAACCTTCTCAAAGTACTCCCTGAGGATCCTCTGAATTTCTGTGGTTTCTGTTGTAATGACCCCCTTTTCATTTCTGATTCGGTTTATTAGGGTTTTCTCTCTCCCTTTCTTTGTGAGTTTTGCTAGAGGCTTATCGATCTTGTTAATTTTCTCAAAGAACCAGCTTTTGTTTTCATTGATCTTTCGGATTGTTTTTTGGGTTTCCATCTCGTTAATCTCTGCTCTGAGTTTTATTATTTCCTTTCTCCTGTTCGGGTTGTGCTCCTTTTTTTGTTCCTTCTCCAAGCTCTTAAGCTGTGAGGTTAGGTTACTTATGTGTGCTCGCTCCTCCTTCCTGAGGAATGCTTGTAGAGCTATAAACTTTCCTCTTAACACAGCCTTTGCTGTGTCCCATAAGTTTTGGTAACTCGTGTTCTCATTTTCATTCGTTTCTAGGAATCTTTTGATTTCCTCTTTGATTTCCTGTCTAATCCACTCGTTGTTCAATAGTGCGCTGTTTAATTTCCAGGTGTTTGATTTAGTTTTCTGTTTTTGTGTGTGATTTACTTCTAATTTCAGCGCATTATGGCCTGAGAAGATTGTTGATACAATCTCTACCTTCTTAATTTTATGGAGGCATGTTTTGTGGCTCAGCATGTGGTCTATCTTGGAGAATGTTCCATGTACGCTTGAGAAGAATGTGTATTCAGCTTTTTGTGGATGAAGTGTCCTGTATATATCTACTAAGTCCCTTTCTTCCATTGTTTCCCTCAAATGAAGTATGTCCTTGCTAAGCTTGAGTCTGGTTGATCTATCAAGAGGTGACAAAGCAGTGTTGAAGTCTCCCACTAGTATTGTGTTGCTATTGATGTCTTTTTCCAAATCTATGAGTAGTTGTTTTAAGTACTTTGCTGGTCTCTCATTAGGTGCATATACATTTATTATTGTAAGTTCTTCCTGTTGTACAGATCGTTTGATCAGTAAGAAATGGCCTTCACTGTCTCTTATGACCTTCCTCACTCTGAAATCGATGTGGTCTGATATAAGGATGGCTACCTCAGCTTTTTTATGGGAGCTGTTTGCCTGTACTATTGTTTTCCAGCCTTTGACTCTGAGTCTGTGTTTGCTTTGACTATTGAGATGCGTTTCTTGCAGGCAGCAGAATGTTGGGTTCAATTTTCTAATCCATCCTGCCACTCTATGTCTTTTAATTGGTGCGTTTAGCCCATTGACATTGAGAGAGATTATTGTTCTGGGATTTTGTCCCATTGTTCTGTTAAAATTTGGTGTATTTGAGGGGCCTTTCTTGCCTTAAAGTAGCCCATTTAGTTGTTCTTGTAACCATGGTTTTGAGTCTATGAAGTTCCTGAGCTGTTGTTTGTCTGTGAAACTGTGTGTTGTTCCTTCTATTATGAATGAGAGTCTTGCTGGGAAAAGTATTTTTGGGGAGGCATTTATTTCATTGAGTTTTTTCACTATGTCCCACCACTGTTTTCGGGCCATGAGGGTTTCATCAGAAAAATCAGCTGTGAATTTTAAGGATGCTCCTTTGTAAGAGATTTCTTTCTTCGATCTTGCTGCTTTCAGAATTTTGCCTCTGTCTAAGGTTTTGGTCATTTTGATCAGAATGTGTCTTGGGGTATTTTTATTCGGATTTCTTCTAGCTGGTACCCTTTGGGCCTCCTGAATGTGATCACAAGTTTTCTTCAGCTCTGGAAACGTTGTAGCAATGATGTCTTTGACAGTTTCTTCTTCATCAAGGTTTTCTTCCTGTACCTCTGGGACTCCAATAATTCTTATGTTACCCCTTTTGGCTTCATCCCGATCTTCTCTTGCCATCTGTTCCCGAATTGTGAGTCTCTTTTCCATTTTCTGCTCTTTTCTGGAGAGTCTCTGAACTTCATCTTCGAGCTCACTGATTCTGTTCTCAGCAGCTGTTACTCTGCTGCTGAGGCCTTCCACTGAGCTTTTCAATTCGCCTACGAGATTTTTCAGGTCTGACATTTCTGATTGCATTTTCCTCATTTCTGCCTTCAGATCCTCTTGTCTTCTATTGGCATTGCTTTCCATTGTTTCTTTTAATTCCCTAAGCATCCTAAGTAGCTCCCTTCTGAATTCCTTGTCAGAGAGGTTGTCTAACACTATAGTACTGTTGGTGTCATCTGGGCTAGACTCTTCAATATGAAAGTTTGGTGGGCTTTTGCGTTGCTTTACCATTGTGAGAGGTGTGGTTTAGTCCTTCACGTTCACTGGTACTATTCTGCTTGATATGCAGTGTGAGTTAAGATAGGCTTATGAGTTATCGGCTACTGTATTTCTAGTGGCTGAGCTAAAATAGAGAAGTTTCCACCTAAGAAGGTAGCTTATGGTTCCTATGGCATACGTAGTGGGAAAATATTTTGCAGCGGCATCAGCGGCCGCGGCTCCGGAAAGAGTCCCTGGTACTGGGCGAGGAGTTGGGAACGTCTCCTGTTTGGAATTGGAGCCATTCAGCTTTGTTGCCCAGAGCTGGGCCTCTGTGCCCGTCCCACGCAGCTCAGGGGTTGAAAACCGGCTTTCTAGGGGCTGGTTCTAGCTGCGCATGCCCAGAGAGGGTCCCAGGCCCTTGGGGGCGGGCTGTACCTGTTTGGAATTGGAGCCGTTCAGCTTTGTTGCCCAGAGCTGGGCCTCTGTGCCCATCCCACGCAGCTCAGGGGTTGAAAACTGGCTTTCTAGGGGCTGGTTCTAGCTGCGCATGCCCAGAGAGGGTCCCAGGCCCTTGGGGGCGGGCTGTACCTGTTTGGAATTGGAGCCGTTCAGCTTTGTTGCCCAGAGCTGGGCCTCTGTGCCCATCCCACGCAGCTCAGGGGTTGAAAACTGGCTTTCTAGGGGCTGGTTCTAGCTGCGCATGCCCAGAGAGGGTCCCAGGCCCTTGGGGGTGGGCTGTACCTGTTTGGAATTGGAGCCGTTCAGCTTTGTTGCCCTGAGCTGGGCCTCTGTGCCCGTCCCACGCAGCTCAGGGGTTGAAAACCGGCTTTCTAGGGGCTGGTTCTAGCTGCGCATGCCCAGAGAGGGTCCCAGGCTCTTGGGGGCGGGCTGTACCTGTTTGGAATTGGAGCCGTTCAGCTTTGTTGCCCAGAGCTGGGCCTCTGTGCCCGTCCCACGCAGCTCAGGGGTTGAAAACCGGCTTTCTAGGGGCTGGATCTAGCTGCGCATGCCCAGAGAGGGTCCCAGGCCCTTGGGGGTGGGCTGTACCTGTTTGGAATTGGAGCCGTTAAGCTTTGTTGCCCAGAGCTGGGCCTCTGTGCCCGTCCCACGCAGCTCAGGGGTTGAAAACCGGAAAGCAACTTTTAATCACTTCTTTGATGTAATAAAAAGTTGACACTCTTAGGTTTCCATATTTTTAATTTTAATTTTATTTTCATAAAGTTATTTATAATAATTGATTATATTCAGTATTTCAACATTAATCCAACCACAATTACACCTTCCCACCACCATTATTTTGAATTTCCCCACCACCATCAAACCTGTTCCACGGGTAAATGGTAAATAATTTATTTTGTATTTCTTTTTATGAAAAGTATGAGATGTTGTGTGGCGATGAAAGCATCCGAACGCTCCTAAGTTTCTAAAATGTTAGGAGAAATTTAAATTTCACTTCTAGAATTCTAAAATTTTAAATAACTAGGGCCCTAATGCATCTCTGAGTGTACTACTCTTTTCCAAGATTCATTTGTGAGTTTCCGGATCATGGCCACTAATGTACTTACATGGCGTCCAGAGGCAGTTTATGGGCATGACTGCCAGGAAACTGAAAGGGCAGGGAGATGTGGGAAAGTGGCCCATCCAGACTCCATAAAGCCTGAAGATTTCAATCACAGCTCCCACATACCTGGGTTTTTCAGCGGATTCATTCTCATTCATGGGGTATTCAGGACAAGCTTGTGAAGATCAGCCTTAAACATGGTGAGATTGGGTTCTGGAGGTTTGTGGCTGCTAAGGTTCATCTCGGGTGGGTGGAGGGACAGCCTGCCTTCTTCCGTGGTGCCCCCGTGAAATCAGCCTGGCATGGAGTGGGGAGACATCTCTGCAGTGTGCTGCTCTTTTCTGAAATTCATTTGAGTCCTTAGTTTCCGTTTTTAACTCTAATCTCTTTTATATAGGTTGAAAGTTTATTTTTAATCTACCTAGCCCGGCAAGCTAACGAGAGTATCTCGCCCGCATGGCAAAGCCTGGCAAGCTACCCGTGACGTATTCGATATGCCAAACACAGTAACAACAAATCTCGCAATGGGCCGTTACTGGGCCCACTCCAGCAAATCCATAAACAACGGGAGTACAGTGCTACAGTGCTACAGTGCTACTCCCTTTCTGACTTCAGCCAGATCATTCTTGACTTTACATCTACATATTTGCATGACCACTCTATACTTATCCTGTACGTACTCAGGTACCTGAGACTCTTTATGTGCAGACATGAAATCATTATCTTTATTCCCAAATCTGCTTTTTCTTACAGTTTTCTTCATTTTTGGTGGATAGTACAAGTATTCAAATGAAAGCTTCCTAACACCAAATACTAACCCAGTTAGTAACTAGATAACTTCAGTCCTGCCTTCTAAGTACTGCCAAAAGTGTACTTTGGCCTAGGTTTATTATTATAACTTTGGCCTAGATTTTCCCTGCTTTTCCATAATCAAGTACTCTCTGTACTTTTCACCCTTTGTCATCCATTTGTCATCTCATTTGTCATCCATTTGTCATCCCATTTCCAATAAGTTCCATGAACTATTACTAGAATGAACTTTCCAATAGTGTAGGTTTGGTTATGGATTCTCCAGCCTGAAATCTTCCAGGGATTAATAACCGTTGTCTGCTTCTCAGTGTTCATTTTCCCAGTGTGTTTACACTGGTGTAGCTCCCGAGTCACGTTGCCTACTGTCTTCATGCACCCTGAGTATCCTGGTGGTATTAATAGTATTCAGTGTGCCTGAAGTGCCCTTAAAATGCTCTCACGAAGCCTGAAAAGTTTGGAAAATATTTTAATATTTAGACAATAATATTGAACATGAAATAAAGCTAACACTTTCCTCCATTAGGATTTTGAAGTTCATAGACTATATGTGTGGATGTCACTCTCTAACATACCCACTTGGGTCCAGAATTGTAGCTCAGTGGTAGAGCACTTATCTTGCATATATGAGGTCCTGGGTTAGGTCCCTGTCAACATAAAATAAATTGATTTTTAAAATAAGCTAGTGTGACTTACATATATGTTCTTTTCACATGTTGGTAGATATTTGGGATGTTTCCTGTTTTGAGTTAATACCATGTACTTCCATGTACACACTTTTGTATGAACAGATTTTTTTTCTGTAGGAGGTAAGGGATCTTTCATATATTTTAATAACTTGAACAAGTTAGGCTGGAAAAATGTACAATGGTCCTTGCCTTGCACTTGCTGATCTGGCTTTGATTCCCACGTGTCCTGTATGGATCCCTAAACCCACTAGAAGTGATCCCTGAGTGCAGAGGCAGAAGTAAGTTCTATCATTGCTGTGTGGGGCAAAAATTGAACAAATATGACAGTATATAATTTTCAGATATACATAAATCAAAATAACAATGTGTGTATTTTACATTCAGTTTACCATTAAGAGTGCAGTATTTATGAGGTTCTAGTTCAGTCTCTGGCAAAACTGAAAGAAGTTCACTTCAGTCTTTCACACCTTACAATTGGTCTCCTTTCCTATTTGACCTGTGGCACTTCTCTCTTCTGATCTAGCTGATGTTTATTTCTAATTTTTTAAATTTAAATTATCTGTTTATTTTTTCTCTAATATATCATATATTAATGAAATCATATAGTGTTTGTTTTTGTTCAGATTGGCTTAATTTCACTAAGTAAAATAGCATAATATCTTGTAGGTATTGCTATTATGCATACATGTTGTTGAAAATAACAGAATTTGTTCATTAGAAAATATTTGAATTATGCGTCATTGTGTATATGAGACTTACCTTTTCTTCTCTATCCATTTGTCAGTCTGTTGCTACTTAGGTAGTAAACACAGCAATAATAATCGTCAGGGTGCATATATCTCTTTGTACTTGTGTGGGGATTTTTTTTTTTAGTAAATGCCCAGAGATGGGTTTACTGGATTCCATTTCTATTTTTAATTTTTTTGTGCACTCTTTCTACTATTTTCTATAATGGCTATGCCAGTTCGCATTCTCTACAACAGTTTGTAAGGTTTCTTTCCTTTCCATATCCTCTCCAGCACTTACTTCTTATCTTTTGGAAAATAGCTATTCCCACAGGTACAAGGTGATATCTCATTTTAATTTGAATTTTCTTAATGGACAGTAAACATCTTTTCATGTTTCCCTTGGCCATCTGTAGGTCTTCTTTGGAAAAGTGTCTATTTAGATTCTCTTCTCATTTTTTAATTAGGTTGTCTTTTATTGGTGTGTCTTGTGAGTTCTTGTAAATGTCAGACATTAGCCTTGTCAGACAGATGATGTGCAAATACTTTTTCCATTTAGTAGAATGTCCTTTTGTTTTGGTGATGTTCATTTCACTGCAAAATATTATTTTAATATGACTTAGTTGCATATAGTTGTTTCTGGTTTTTTTGTTTGTTTGTTTCTCTTGCTGTAGAAAATTAAGTGGTTCCGTTCCCCTTAAAATCTCTGAGGCCAATGTGAATTAGGGTATCCTCTATGTTTTCATTTATATATTTTATGGTTTCAGTGCTTTGGTCTAAGTCATTCTTACGTTTTGAAATTTTTATGTATGATTTTAGACCATAATCTAGTCTTATATTCTGCATTTATTAAATGTATCATTTATTAAAATGGTACATTGTACCTCTTGTTCAATTTTCTTTGTTTCATTGTAACTCTTGTCTTCTTGATATAAATTAGTAAAGAATATACATTTTATTATCTCTTAGAAAAAAATCTAGAAGTAGAATGACCAGTCATGTTCTAGCTTTCATTTAAGAAGGAACTCTTTTCTGAAGGGGTTGTACCATTTATCCTACCCATCAACAGTTTATGGGAGTTTCAGTTGCTTCACATCCACACTACTTGGCATTAATAGTGTCTTTATTGTAAGTCATTGTAGCGAGGGTATAGTGGTGTTAAAATTTTTTCCAGATTTCCCTGATGACTCTTGGTATTGAGTATCTTTGCACGTACATATTTGCTATCTTCTGATGAAAACATATCTTCAAATCTTTTGTCCAAATTTAAATAAACTTTTTATTATAGAATTATAGAGTTGTTTGTTTGTTTGTTTGTTTGTTTTTATTAGTGAAACACCATGAGGTACAGTTTTAGACTTACAAATTTTCGTGCTTGGGTCTCAGTTATGCAATGATCAAACACCCATCTCTTCACCAGTGCCCATTTTCCACCACCACAGGTCCCAGTATCCCTCCCGACCCCCATCCCCCCATCTCCCCATCCCACCCTGCCTCTGTGGCAGGGCATTCCCTTTTGTTCTCTCTCTACTTTTGGGTGTTGTGGTTTGCATAAGAGGGATTGAGTGGCAATCATGTTTGGTCTATAGTCTACTTTCAGCATGCTTCTCCCATCCTGGGAGGATCCTCCCAACACCCTTTACTTGGTGCTCCCTTTTTTTTATCAGAGCTTCCTTTTCCCCTAGCATGTGTGGCTGGCCTCCAAGCCATGGAGCAAAATTCCTGGTACGAATCTCGGCCACTCTTGGGTGTTAGTCTCCTATTTTGTTACTTTATGTTCCCCAGATGAATGCAATCTTTCTATGTCTATCCCTCTCTTTCTGACTCATTTCACTTAACATGATACTTTCCATGTAGTACCACTTGTATGTAAATTTCATGACTTCATCTTTTCTAACAGCTACATAGTACTCCATTGTGTAAATGTACCAAAGTTTCTTTAACCAGTCATCTGTTCTCGGGCACTCAGGTTTTTTTCCAGATTCTGGCTATTGTAAAGAGTGCTACAATGAACAAACAAGTGCAGATGTCACTTCGACTATACTTTTTTGCCTCTCTGGGATATATTCCCTGGAGTGGTATTGCTGGGTCAAATGGGAGCTCAATTTCTAAGTTTTTGAGAGTCGTTCATACTGTTTTCCAAAAGGGCTGAACCAGTCGGCATTCCCACCAGCAGTGAAGGAGGGTCCCTTTCTTGCCACATCCGCAACAGCACTGGTTGCTTTTGTTCTTTTGGATGTGGGCCGGTCTCTGTGGTGTGAAATGATATCTCATTGTTGTTTTGATCTATGTCTCACTGATGATTAATGATGTAGAGCATTTTCTCATGTGCCTTTTAGCCATTCAGATTTGTTCTTTGAGAAAGTTTCTGTTGATTTCATCGCTCCATTTTTTGATGGGGTTGGATGTTTTCTTCTTGTGGAGTTCAACCAGTACCTTGTATATCCTGGATATCAACCCCTTGTCAGATGTGTATTCCGCGAATATCCTTTTCTCTTCTGTAGATTGTCTTTGTATTTTGGTCACTGTTTCTTTGGAGGTGCAGAAGCTTCTTAGTTTAAGATAGTCCCATTTGTCTATCTCTGTTTTCACTTGCTTGGCCAGTGGCGTGACATCTTTGAAGATACCATTAGCTTCAATATCATGGAGGGTTTTGCCAACTTTGTCTTCAGTGAACTTTATGGATTCCGGTCTGATGTTGAGGTCTTTAATCCGTTTTGATCTTACTTTTGTAGGCACCTGAGCCCACTTTTTTTGCATGTGGCTGTCCAGTTTTGCCAGCACAATTTGTTAAAGAGGCTTTCCTTGCTCCACTTCACTTTTTTTTCTTATTGAAGACTAGATGATCATATGCTTGGGGGGGAGATGTCAGTATATTCAACCCTGTTCCATTGGTCTACAGTTCTGCCTTTGTTCCAGTACCCTGCTGTTTTAATTACTACTGCTTTGTAGTAGAGTTTGAAGTTAGGTTGATTCCTCTCATTTTCTTTTTCCCAAGGATTCCTTTAGCTATTCGTGGGGGCTTATTGTTCCATATAAATTTCAGGAGTGTTTGCTCCATTTCTTTGAAAAATGTCATGGGTATCGTAATAGGGACCGCATTGAATTTGTACAGTGCTTTGGGAAGTATTGCCATTTTGACAATGTTAATTCTCCCCATCCATGAACAGAGGATATTTTTCCATTTCCTCATATTCTCTTTTATTTCCTGAAGTAGCGTTTTTTGGTTTTCTTTGTACAGGTCCTTTACTTCTTTAGTTAAGCTGATTCCTAGGTACTTGATTTTCTGGGGCACTATTGTGAACGAAATTGTTTTCTTCATGTCACTTTCTTCTCTTTCACTATTTGCGTATAGGAAAGCCATGGACTTTTGGGTATTGATTTTATAGCCTGCCACTTTACTATACAAGTCTGGTGTTTCTAGGAGTTTCTTGGTAGAGATTTTAGGGTTCTCTAAGTATTTATTTTATAGCCTGCCACTTTACTATACAAGTCTACTGTTTCTAGGAGTTTCTTGGTGGAGGTTATAGGGGTCTCTAAGTATAGTATCATATCATCTGTGAATAGTGAGAGCTTGATTTCTTCCTTCCCTACCTGGATGCCCTTAATATCTTTTTCTTGCCTAATCGCTATTGCAAGTACTTCCAATACTATATTGAACAGTAGTGGAGAGAGTGGGCATCCTTGTCTCGTCCCTGATCTTAGGGGGAAGGCTCTCAGTTTTTCCCCATTGAGGATGATGTTTGCTGTAGGTTTGTGGTAGATGGCTTTAACTATATTGAGGAAAGTCCCCTCTCTCCACATTTTGGCGAAGGTTTTCATCATAAACGGGTGCTGGATCTTGTCAAATGCTTTCTCTGCATCTATTGATATAATCATATGATTTTTATCTTTTATTTTCTTGATATGATGGATTATGTTGATTGATTTCAAAATGTTAAACCATCCTTGCATCCCTGGGATGAATCCCACTTGGTCATGGTGTATGATCTTTTTGATGAATTGTTGAATTCTATTTGCTAGTATTTTGTTGAGAATCTTCGCATCCGTGTTCATGAGGGATATTGGCCTGTAGTTTTCTTTTCTTGTAGTGTCTTTGTTTCCTTTTGGTATTAGAGAGATATGGGCTTCATAGAAATTGTTTGGGAGAGTTTCTGTTTTTTCAGTTTCCTAGAAAAGCTTGAGAAAAATTGGCAATAGGTCCTCTTTCAGTGTTTGGAAAAATTTGCTAGTGAATCCATCTGGACCCGGGCTTTTATTTTTGGGAAGACTTTTGATTACAGTTTCAATTTCCTTGATATTAATAGGTCTGTTTAGATACTCTATATCTTCTTGATTCAGCTTTGGGAGATTATAGGAGTCCAGGAAGGAATGTATCCATTTCTTCTAGGTTCTCTTGTTTCGTGGCATACAGACTTTCAAATTAGTCTCTGATGATCTTTTGAATTTCTTTGGTTTCTGTTGTGATATCCCCATTCTTATTTCTGATTTGATTTATTAGGGTTCTCTCCCTCTTTTTCTTTGTGAGTGTTGCTACTGTTTTATCTATCTTATTAATTTTCTCAAAGAACCAGCTCTTGGTTTCATTAATCTTTCAGATTGTTTCTTTGGTTTCCATGTCATTGATTTCTGCTCTAAGTTTTATGATCTCTTTCCTTCTGCCTGATTTGGGCTCTTTCTGTTGATCCTTTTCTAAGATCTTGAGCTGCGAAGTCAAGTTGTTAAGTGCATCCTTTCTTCCATCCTGAGATATGCTTGCAGAGCTATAAATTTTCTCTTTAATATGGCTTTCGCTGCATCCCATTAGTTCTGGTAGCTTGTGTCTTCATTCTCATTTGTTTCCAAGTATCTTTTGATTTTGTCCTTGACTTCCTTCTGATCCACTCGTTGTTCAGCATTGAGTTGTTTAATTTCCAGGTGTTTGATTTGGTTCTCCGTGTCTGTGTATGATTCACTTCTATTTTCATCATGGTCTGAAAAGATTGTTGATACTATTTGTATCTTCCTGGTTCTATTGAGGTATGTTTTGTGGCCTAGAACATGGTCTATTTTGGAAAATGTTCTGTGCGCACTGGAGAAGATTGTGTATTCTTTCTTTTTGGGGTGTAAAGCCCTGTATAGGTCTATAAGCCCTTTCTCTTCTATTTCTTCTTTCAAAGCCAGTGTTTCCTTGCTGAGTTTTGTTCTTGTTGATCTATCCAGAGGTGATAAGACGATGCTGAAATCTCCAACTACTATTGTGTTGGTAGCAATGTCTTCCTTAAAATTTGTTAGCAATTTTTTTAAACATTTAGCTGTTCCTCCATTAGGTTCGTAAACATTTAAGAGTGTGATTTCTTCCTGTTGTACGTCTCCCTTGATGAAGAGAAAATAGCCTTTGCTGTCCCTTCTAATCTTTTTCTACCTGAAGATAATGTTGTCGGATACTAGTATGGCCACCCCAGCTTTTTTGAGGGAGCTATTTGCTTGCAGGATTGTTTTCCATTCTTTCGCTTTGAGTCTGTGTTTGCTCTGACTGTTGAGATGAGTTTCTTGTAGGCAGCAGAATGTTGGGTTCTGTCTCTGACTCCATTTTGCCACTCTGTGTCTCTTAATTGGTGAATTTAGACTGTTGACGTTGATTTTGAGTCTATGAAATTCCTGAGCTGCTGTTTATCTAGAAAATAGTGTACCGTTCTTTAGATTTTGAGTGAGAGTTTAGCTGGATAGAGTATTCTTGGTGAAGCATTCATTTCCGTGAGTTTTTTCATTATATCCTGCCATTGCCTCAGGCTTGAAGTGTTTCCTCTGGTAGGTCTGCTGTGAATCTAAGGGGTGCTCCTTTGTATGTGATTTCTTTCTTTGACCTTGCTGCTTGCAGTATTGTATCTCAATCGGAAGCATCGATCATTCTAACTATGATATGTTTTGGAATGTTTTTGTTAGGGTCTCTTTTAGCTGGCACCCTTCGGGCTCCTTGAACCTGAATGGCTGCATTGTGGAGCTCTGGGAATTTTTCAGCAATGATTTGTTTCACTGTGTTTTTTTTTTTCATTGGGATTGTTTCCCTGAGCTTCTGGTAGTCCAATGATTCTAATGTTGTTCCTCTTGGAATCATCTCCTAGAACTCTGATTCTATGTTGAGCTATTTTGAGGTCCCTTGCCACTGTTTGTTGTTGCCTGTTGGGTTGGTGCAGTTGATCTTCCAGCTCACTGATTCTCTCTTCAGCTGCTGTCATTCTATTGTTGAGGGCAGAGACTGAGTTTTTCATTTGATCTATGGAATCTTTTATTCGTGACATCTCTGCTCTCATTTATTCCTGTAATTTGTCTGTTTTTTTCTGTCATGTTACTGGATATCTGTCTGACTGTTTCATTGAGTTGATTGAACATCTTCATGACTTTGTATCTGAATTCTTTGGCAGAGAGGTCCCTTAGGTGAGCAGTATCAAGAGAGGCTTCTTTTCGTTGTCCTCCCCATGTGGTAGAGATTTGCGTTGTTTCTTCATGTTGGTGTGTAGGTTTGGGGACTAGGTTCCTTGTTATGGTCAAACTACCTGCGGCCATTGGCCCGCTGGAAATTAGGCCACGCCCACTTCTACGGAAGCCACGCCCACTTCTGAAAAGGCTGCGCCCCCATGAGTACCTGGTGTGTTGGGGGGTGGAGGGAGTAAAGACTGGGTAGGGGAGAAGACCAGCACATCTTGTCCCAGAGGACGCGTTGGGGGCTTGCAGGGAGAAATACAAGTCCAGGGTTCGATACGGGCGGATGAACTGACCTGGGTTTGGGAGATCAGCACAGCTTGGCCAGTGAAGAGGAAAAGCATAATTATAGGTTTTTAAATATATTTTGGATACAGAACCTTTTTCAAGACACTGGTATTGTGAATGTTTTCTTCTAACTTGTAGTTTATCTTTTCATTGTATTTCTTCCTTTTTCTTTTAAGTTTGGTGTTGGACCACAGCTAGTGGTGCTATGGTGTCACTCTTGGTGATCTCAGGGGACTATGTGGTTCCAGGACTGTCTTAACTCCAGTCCTTTGAGCTATATTCCCAGTCCCTACTTTTTAATTTTCTTAACTGTATTTCAGAAGTATGTATTTTAAATTGTAACAGCATCTAGTTCTTAAACTTCTTCATTTTATATTTCTGTCTTAAAAATCTTTTTCTAACTTTTTTTTTGTTTGACTGAGGGGAAGTGGGTCATGAGTAGTACTCAGGGAATCTGGGGTTTATGTATGTGTATATATGCATATACATAAACACACACACAAATACACTTTTTTTTATTCATCTGTTTATGGCACTTAGATTGTCTTTGCCTCCAATTGGACATTTTTTCAATTGGACAGTTTTTTTTCCTGTTAAGTAAAATGTTTGCTGTGGGTTTGTTATATGTGTATGTGACCTTTTACTATATGAGGTAACTTCCTTCTATTCCCATTTTGTTCATTTTTATCATAAAGAGAAATTGAATCTTTTCAAAAGGTTTCTCTGCAGCTATTTAATATAATATTATTTTATCTTTCTTTTATTGATGTGGCTTTAATTGATTTTATATGCTGAACCATCCTTGCATATCTGAAATAAATCCCATTCGGTTATGATGTACAACCCTTGACTATTTGTTGAATTCAGTTTGCTAAAATTTTGTTGAGTAGTTTTGCATCTCTTTTTCTCAGGGATGTTGGTGTGTTGTGGTGTGCATGTGTTTCTGTCTACTTTTAGTATCAAGGTAGTGTTGGACTCAAAGTAACTGGAAACACTTAATTCTTCAGTGTTTTTGAAGAGCTTAAGAATAGGTTTGCAGGTGTGATAGAACTTTATAAGCCCTTTGGGCCAGTACTTTTGTTTAGGGAGAGATCTTTTCATGGCTACTTCAATTTCCTGGCATGTAATGAGCCATTCAGGTTTTCTGTCCCCTCCTGATTCATTCATTGACTATATTTTGAGAGGTCTTCAGGATGCTTTCTGACTAGATATTTGTTTAGACTGCCCAATGGAAGATAGATGTACACTAGAAGGAGCTAGGTCTGGTGGGTTAAGCCTCAGCAATACACTCAGTCTCCTGTTGCTCAACCCTTGAACAGGGATGGAGTTTACCTCAGGAATTTGCCCTCAGGATGGTTCTATTTCAAAGAGAGATCAAAGTTTGCATCTCCCAACTAAATTGCTTGAGGTCACTGAGGTGAATCCTGCTGCTGATTCAGACCTCTGTGTATCTTATAGTGTCTTGCCTCCTGCTCTGGTGTTGTAAGAGTAGTGTTGTAGTATTAGCAGGCCAGGTTTGTACTTATCCCTTACCTCCATTTCCCAGGGCAAAGTACTGCGTGCTTTATAGATTTCTTCTAACTGTTGGTCATTGCTTCAACCTGGCCCTCTTCCAGGGGGCAGGGTTGTGCAATTTAGGATTTTGTTTCTAAGCTGCTTCTTTTAGTGCCACGATGGGGGTTCATCTCTGATGAAGACATTTTGTCCTGTTTGACAATTTCCTACATAGGATTCTGTATTTTATGCAAATTTTTGTGTGTGTTTTGCTAAATCACAGGAGAGTACTGCACACATTTTTCTCTCATGAACCATTTTGGCCACACTGACCTTCCTTTTCTTAAAAGGGCCAATCCCAGCAATGCTTGGATCAGCTGTTGCACAGGGACTATCAGGGTTACAATTGGCAATGCTGAGGGGGCGATCCTGTTGAACTTGAAGCCTTGCAGATGGTAGGTGTGTGCTCTGCCTCTCAAGCTATTTTTCTGGCCTCCAGTAGAATTGGATATAAGTAGTAAACTTTAAATGTAGCTTATGCACATTCTGATTTTCAATAATGCATATCTTAAACTTCTATAATGCTATAACATAGTATTATTTGAGAAACTATAAAAAATATCCATCCAGTTTTATTTTTATCCAACCTCTGTTCCTTTTATTTTCTAAAGTAAACAAAATTTAAGTGTTGTTTATATATGTTTAAAATAGATCTTGCTCTGGTTTTCTTTTTCTTACGTCTTTGTTATTTTTGGTATTAGTGTAAAGCAAATATCATGAATGACTTGGAAAGTAGTCTTCTTCCTATATTTTGATTTTTGTCGAGTTGATATTCTTTTGGTGGAGAGTGCAGGTTTCAGCACTACTCACTCAGTAGAGGCTCTTTTCATCTCCATGCCTGAGGATCTCTTCCAGTGTTGCTCTGGGTACCATGCATTGCCAGGGATTAAACCTTGGCTTCCAGTTTTGTAAAGCCTGCACACCAGCTCTTTGAACTATCTTCCCTCCCCATTATTTTCTTTTTTTAAGTGCTTGAGAAAATCATTGTGTGTGTGTGTGAGTGTGTAGTGGTTGTGGGGTTTTTTTGTTTTGCTTTTTTTTTTTTTTTGCTTTTAAAGGATGACAATTGGATACATTCAGAAACAAATAGAATAAGAGGGAAGTCCTTTCCTATCTTGGTGCTTGGCTGAATTGCATTTTGTTTGTTTCATTTTGCTCTTTACTTTATTTAAACCATACGATTTATAAAGTTGTTTATAATACAATTGTTTCAGGCATTCAGTGTTCCAATACCAATTCCACCACCAATGTACCCTTCCTCCAGCACTGTCTCCAGTTTCCCATCCACCCCCAAGCCTGCCCCCTTAGTGGGCACAAAATAGTTTATATTGTTTGTTACACATAAAAACAAAAATTACTTTGCATTAAAAATGACGTTTGTGTTAGGGGTTGTTGCTGGTGCGGATGGGTGGCACATGTGTTTTGGCTCTCTGAGGTCACACAAGCATGTTGGCTCTCTGAGGTTACACATGCATGCCGGCACTCTGAGGTTGCACACACGCCCTTGCTCTCAGATGTTGCACACATGAGCTGTGGTGTCAGCATACTTGACTGCATTGACTGCTCATTATTTTGTTGGCATACACCAGCACTGCCCCAAACCCCTAAGCCTGCCCCCTTACATAGGCACAACATAGTTTGCTTTAGATTGCTTGTTACAACAAAGAATTATTAGGAAATAGATCAATAAAAGGTAATTTCTGATAATTGTTATATCTCACAATGGTGTTATTAAACAGCTTTGTAAATCACACAGTTTAAATAAAGTGAAAAAAAGAGCAAAACAATACAAACAAAATTGAGGACTTTTGGAGTGGTTGGTGCTGATTGAGCCTTCTGTTTTTGCTTATTGTTTTGTTCTTTTTTTGTTGTCCCAATAGGCTAATAATTTGTATCTTTTTAAAAAAATATATATATATGTTTTATTGAATCACTGTGAGATAAACAGTTACAAAGCTGTTCATGATTGGGTTTTAGTTATACAGTGTTCTATCACCCACCCCTTCACCAGTGTATATATTTCCCACCACTAGTGTCCCCAGTTGCCCTCCCCTTCCCCTTCCCTCCAGCCTACCTTATTTATGGCTGGCACTTTTCTTCTCTCTCTCTCTCTCTCTCTCTCTCTCTCCCCTTTTGAGCATTATGGTTTGCAAATTGTATCCTATTTTATAATTTCCTTTCTTTTTTAACACCATTATGTCTTCCTTTTCTCCAGTAACATTATTCCGTTATCAATGACCACTGACTTACCCTTTCATCTGCTCAATTTTTGTCTTTATATTGTACATATAAGAAAAATCATCAAATATTTGTCCTTTTCTGTCCGACTTACCTCACTTCACATAATTTCTCTAAACTCCTCCATTTTACTGTGAAGTGAAAGAAAAAAGGTCTTTTTTTTCCAAAAAAAAAAAAAAAGCTAAATAGATGTATCCATTGTCTATTGATGGGCATTTTGGTTGCTTCAATATTTTAGCTGTTATAAATAATGCTACAGTAAATATTAGATACATTTATAAAAGATTTTACTCCAATTGGAAATTTTCTTCAATTCAAAACATATACTTTATGATTTTTTTTCACTCATAGATAATTTAGAAGAATTTTGTTTAATTTCTAGGTATTCTGGAATTTTCTAGCCATATTCCTATATTACTGATTTGATTTACTTCTGTTGTGGTCAGAGAATTGCAGTGTGCAATTTCAAAACATTTCGTTTTTTTTTTTTTTGAGATTAGTTTTATAGATTAGGTTCCCTCTTGGTTGATGTTCTGTGAGCACTTACAGTATGTATCATGTCTTTATTGGGTTAACTACTTTAGAAATGTCAATTAGTTCACAATCATTATTTGTGGTTGTCAGGTATTTTTTATTTTCTATTTACATTTTCTCTCAATAATTAGTGAGAAATGTGTTAAAATCTCCATCTATAATTGGTGATTAGACATTCAGTTCTGTAAATTTTTGCTTTATTATAGTTCTGTTATTAGGTATATTTAAGATTGTGAATTTTCACTCCATCAGTGAAAAGAAATATATATTTTATAAATTTATTTTTTTTAGCATTAAAAATGTCTCTTATTTATATTTTTACTCTAGTAACATATATTTCCCCTATCACCTTGGAATTAATGTTGAATAAATTACTATTTTATTTTCAACAAAACAAAGTTCTTTCTAGAATTGTTGCTTAGGATATAGAGAGTCAACAGATACTTGTGCTTTCTGCAAAGTTTCCATGTATATTATCCATTGCCAAGAAACCACCCTGATTTATGAGAACTTCCAGTGCTTGACTGAAGATTCATGAAAGTTTTTGGACTGTAGCATTTATTGATTCTAGCAGCACAAAAGAATAGTAAAGTTTTATTGCTTAGTAGAGTCGGGGCAATTCCTCAGATTCCCTATCAAGTTGAGTCCTGTTAAATATGGTACAAGTTTTCATTTTCATGTGACAGAATTAGTGTGAAATATTTTGGAATCTTTTTCATGAATTAAGGAGTGTATGTGTGTGTGTATGTGTGTGTGGGTGGGTGTGTTTGTGTGTGTGTGGTATTGGGGATCAAACCAAGGGTCTCGCCATGCCTGCCTCTACTGGGTGAGTCACATCCACAGCATGAGTTAATGCTCAACCTCTTGAGCAATAACATGCTCCCAGAAGTTGTACTTCCTTGGACTTACACTTCTGTTTAGTTGTGACGCTCACATGAATCGTACCCCTTGGGTGCGTGCATGCGTGTGCGCGTGCATATGTGCGTGCGTGCGTGTAAGTGTATGTGTGTGTGTGTGTGTGTGTGTGTGTGTGTGTGTGTGTGTGGTGCTTCCACACTCCTGGTGTGGCTGGGAAATCAGTATGGCATCAGGCATCAGTCGGACCGCTGAGCTGAAATTAGCAGAGCTGCTGGGATTGCATTGAATGACATGAGACAACGAGGTTTTCGAATTCATGACTGCTATTGCAAGGCAAGAACTCTTAACCTCTGCACTACTTCTAAACCTCTGCACTATTTCTCAGGCCAGTATACATGCCAGCTTACAGCGATTTCACATCATTTTCTTATCTATCTTTAGGGTTATTTGTAATGAGAAATTTAATATTTGCTCACAAATTAGTAAATATTGGAAGAAAGAATTTATAGCCAGTCTCTTTTTTTTTTTTCGCTTTTTGGGTCACACCCAGCGATGCACAGGAGTTACTCCTGTTCATGCACTCAGGAATTCCTCCCGGCGTTGCTCTGGGGACCATATGGGATGCTGGGAATCAAACCTAGGTTGGCTGTGTGCAAGGCAAACGCCCTACCCGCTGTGCTATCGCTCCAGCCCTGCCAGTCATTTTTTAAAGACTAAAAAGATGTAAGTTTGTGGTGGGAAATGTACACTGTATGACTGAAACCATGAACAGCTTTGTAACTCTGTACATTAGGTGATTCAATTTAAATAAAAAACAAAGTGTAAGCCTTAGTATAATTATTTGCTTGCACAGAAATTGTTATTTTCAAATGAAATCAATTATATTTTAAGAAAAACTGCAGTAGACACACTTCTCTTATACTTCTATTATTCTAATATTAAAATTAGATTTTGCTTTCTTTTCCTCTTTTTCTCTTTCCCTCCTTCCTTCTCTCTCCCTTTCTCCTCCCTGTGCTTTCCTCTTCTCTTTTTCTTTTCCCTTTCCACCCCATGGGGTTGAAGACTAGTTACAACTTAGACCTGATGATGCTGGAAAATTAGAATTTTTGCTTCCAAGAAAGAGATGAGACAATCCCCAGTGAAAGTTAACACTGAAACATGGTTAATAGAACTGGGAACCGAGGAGGTTAAGAGATGAGAGGAGGAAGGGACTGTGGGACAGTGGTAGAGGAATCTTCACACACTAGTGGCAGGATTGGTATAGCAGTACTGCTGATATTAAACAATTGTTTCAGTATTATTATAAAACTATGATACCTTATTAAAAATACATATTAAAAAGTTCCCGGGGATGGAGAGATAGTACAGCAGGTAAAGCATTGCCTTGCAGATTTGATCCCCAGCATATCATTTGGTCCTCCATGCCTGCCAGGAATGAAACCTGAATACAGAGCCAGAAGTAACCCCTAAGTAATCCTGATTGTGACCCCCAAATGATAAAAAATAAACAAAACCTAAAAATTCCTTACTCTACACTCCCCCCCCCCAAAAAGACAGAATTTTGCTTCCATTAAAGCCCTGTCTTTAAATGTATATCAGAGCCCTAAACAATGGCTGGGTAAAAATTGGGCTGACAGGGTGCCAAGCGATAGTACAGTGTTAGGACATTTACCTTGCAAATGGATTCGATCCCCAGCATCACATACGGCCCCCGAGTCCCACAAAGAGTGATCTCTGAACACAGATCCAGGAGTAAGCTCTGAGCACAGCTGGGGCCTACTCTAAGTTCATGTGTGACCCCAAAACAAACAAGCAAGGAACAAAAAGGGCTACCAGTGTGGTCCACTTAAGATCTCATATTTCTCATATTTATTCACATTTTTCCTAAGTAGCTTGACCCTGTGCACTGCAATTTGGTTACTATGTTCTGAATTACCAATATTATCAATAATTATTGATCATAGCTAGATTATTTAACCATAGAACAACATTCTCCCAAAGCATAGATTTCAAGCAGTTTTATTAGTCATAATTACTGGGTTTCCCCTTTATATAAAGGTTAATTATTTTTATCATTCTCTTTTTTTAAAAAGGTTCACTTGGTTTTACTTTTTTGTATGTGGCAGGTGTCTTCACGCAAGGACAGCTGGGCCTGGTAGACATCATCTTCCAGTATATTCGCTGTGATGAGATCTATGAGGCAATAAACATCCTGAGCAGTATGAGCTGGGACACCATGGGACACCAATGTTTCATCAGCATGAGTGCCATAGTGAATCATCTTCTTAGACAGAAGCTTACTTCAGAAAGAGAAGGTTAAATATAAAATGTATTTCATATTTTATAAGAAGTTTTTCTGTATAAATATGTTATAATGAATCAGATTCTTTTAGGGCTTTTTATATTAATGGAGTTTAAGAGTGATGAGGATAAGATGTGTTATATTGCATGTGTAAGGTTTAATTCTTAGTATCTCTCTGTCTCTCACACATGAACATGTGCGCGCGCAAACACAAATTTGATGCTGGGCTAAAACTAAGAAGATTAGATATCAGGTAACTTCATATATGGTATTCACTGCATAGTATTTGTCATCTTAAATAACTTTTTATATAAACCTATGTGGGGACTCACAATGCAGTCATTGTACATTTCTGCCTAAATTCATGTGTAGAACATACTCAGATTTCAATTTTTGATCAAGAATTTCATGTACTCTCTAGAGTCTGGTAGACAAAGGACACCAAACAAAGATCCCTATTTCTTCTTCTCTTTAGACATCAATATTTTTTTTTTCTCATACCGCAAGTACTTTGTCTAGACAACAGTCCATAACAGTGATTGTGTGTGTGTGTGTGTGTGTGTGTGTGTTTTGCAACCAGACTGCTCCCTAGTGCTTTCATTCTAACTTGTAGTTCTGGTATACTCTTCCACTCCTCTGGCATGGATTTCCTTGCTTTGACTCAGAAAGTGATTTTAGCCATAGAAACCCAGATAATTATTGTCAAAAGAGATAATACAATGCTTTTATTCTTTAAAAAAATGAAAATATATTTGTTTGCTCTTGAAGTAATAAGAATGAATTATTTTCCAGATACCAAATTTATACTATTTTATAGAGTTAGTTATTTACTTGCTGTAAAATTTACCAAAACATTCTTGAATTTACATCTTTATTTTAAATCCTACCAATAAACATTGACAGAGATAATGGGAAATCTAAGTTTTCCCCTGGATAATTTAAGCCAGTTAAGAAAGACAAAAAAATTGTTAATATTTTTGAAGAAGGTATTTTCCCCCCTGCCATTTTCTTTGCATATTTATAGATTTTATTATTCCGCTTTATTATGCTTCTAAAGTAAATGACACATTGCTTAGCAAGAATTCTGTGCGTAACCTTCATTTTAGTTATTTTAGAGGAGAATAATCAGTAAGAACATGTTCCTTCAGGAAGTTTGCATCATGGAACTTGGCCCAAATCATAAGAGGCCTACAATAAATATTAATGTTAATTGAATGTGCTTTTTGGAAGTAATCCAGTTCATCTATGGAGATTCAGTGTTTCTTCAGTGAAAAAATATCTAGCACAGTGCTTGACCCATAGTGAGTAGTCAGTCAATAATGAGTGCTTCTACTCAATGAGAAAAAATAAAAAGTAGGATATAGCTCTAAATTTTTAGGGTATTAAGTAATACTGTGATATTTCATCTGCAGAGTTATCTCAAGTAATACATTTCTTAGTTTATATATGCTTTTAACCTTGGGTATCAAATAGAAAAGAAAATGAAGAAGCAAAAATCACTAAAAAAAAAATCAAGAAAATTGTAACACTACTCTCAATATATATAAGAGATCCTAAGTTTACAATTGAAGAAGAAACATGAAGAATTAAAACTGTTGACTCTGAACAGTGAGAAATTTCTAACTTTAGTGAGTTTGTATTGTGCACATATTATTCACAAATGGGTGTTTTTATATTCTTGCTTTAATAAGGATATTTTCAAGGATCCATATTGGAACAGAGGGAAATAAAAAATTTGTTTGAAACTAGGCTATTAAAATAGCACATTTTCTTGATGCTGGGTTATCAGAATATGCACATTTTAAGTAGGTATATGCATCCCCCCCCCCCACGAAACTACAAAACACATTTCTGAAACATTCAGAATTCTTTTCTATTGAGATTTATTCTGTATTTGACATGGTAATTTGTTTTTCTTTTATTAGTGGAACCCAGTGAGCTCTTTTATTTGTAACTATGTTGTGGTTATCTTTGAGATCTTCACTTCTTCCTTATACATCAAGCTGGGCTATCTAATGAATCTATAACTGTGCTGGGAGTTACAAGTATTCCACGTAGGCCCGAACATTTCAGATGTACGAAACATGCTGTCAAGAAAACAAGCAATGGCAAGAGAATCTGGCTTATTTTCACAATAGCATTGCTGTATTCAATTTTAATCTAAATTGACTGCTGCTTTGAAAGAAAATACCCCTAAAGTTCATCTTACTTTACTGTCTAGATTTGAGATTAAAAAAAGAAATTACTAACAGCTTAGCCAAGTCCATAGCAATTACTCTGATGAGGTATTTAATACTTTTGAACCCAGATATGCCTAAAACGAAAGAGTTTTGTTAAATAAGGAATATTTTTATTCAACCAAGGGCAAGAAGCATAAAAATCAGTAGTGTCTTACTGTGAATCATAGAATTCTCAGATATACTCGAGTCTCACCATTCTGGTAATTATTTAAATTCCAGGTGTTTCTGGAAAGAAACACAACCCCATTAGCATGGCCTGGTAAAATTGTAAAGTAAGCAGAATATGCCTTTTTTGTCTTAATCTAGCCCTCTAACCAGGTTTATCAAAACTTGCTCACCAATCCTTCTTTCTTAGAAAGGTGTCAGTTGACCCATAGCAGATTAGCATATATCCCTCTCAGGGGTGTTAGCTTTCACACTTTAACAAAACCAGTAATCTTGTTTAGAGCAGGATTTAGAGAAGGTATCAGGACTTTCACTGTGTTTTAAAAAGTTGTAAAAGATATTATTACTTGATAGCACTATTTTATTTGCATTATTTTTTAAACATTTGTAACACTGATTTCAATTCCCAATGCAGATAGAGTTCTTTCTGCAAAGGAGAGTAAATGTTGAACACACAGAGTATATTTTACTGGAAATACTAGTTCAAACTGTGTTACTTTGATGAGTCACTGTTTTAATTACCCATTTGTGGTGAGAGGTTGGTTCATTATGGATTTCTTCAGTTTTGACAGCTTTTTGTTGCTCAGAGTCATTGTCAGCTTTGCCTCAAGTGAAAGTTTATACACAGGTTTGTTTTTGTACCAGCTGTCATATTTTAATTTCATCTTTCCTGCAACAAGCTCACATTTCATCCAAGTTTGCAAAACCTGACTGACTGCAAACATGAGTATTCTGTTGTAATTGAAGGAGTTTCACTTGTTTTAGCTGCTGCTATGTTTGAATTCCACAGCACAGCTTGAGGCAAGCCTGGGAACCTTCTATGTTCCAACAAGACCACTCCTGGATGCAACTATAATGAAATATAGAGACCAAATCAGCAAATATGCAAGGAGATTCTTCCACCACTTGCTCAGGTGAATAATATATTTGGATTGATTAGTATCAGACTACCTCTTTAAGGAGACATCTTATTTAATTAGACTATTTCAGGTTTCTCTGCATGAAACAAGTTTCTTAATGTTCTTCCTTTAATTCATTCTTGTGTTCCTGTTAAGAAAGATATTTGAATATTATTTAGGATTTTTTGTATCATCAATAACTTTAATAAAGTACACTTTATAATATGAAAGTTTAAAGTATTAGCTGTATAAAGTCTATTTTGAAACATTAATTTAATAATTCTTCTAACACTATAGAGATTTTTAGTCTTAATTAAAGTTAAAAGTACGATTATGCTATAAAACTGCCTCAGGTATTGGTTAGCTTCTTTCAGAATTACTATTGTCCTCTCACATAATGTTCAAGCTGCTATCTTTACTGTGCTTCAGGTTATTTGCCTTAAGTAGATATTGTGCATCTCTTTAACCATAGGGATTATGTGAAATATTAAATAGTAATGTCAATAAATTATTCTAAAAAATGTACTGAGAAGTTGAGGAATAAGTACATACAACATATTCCACTTATATGGAGTTGGAAATTAATGGTTGGAAGATGAATGAATGAATGAATGAATGAACGTATGGATAGAGCTAGAGAGATAACACAGTGGCTAGGGCACTTGCCTTGCATGTGGCTGATCTGGGTTTAATCCCCAGCATCCCATCCTGAGCATCACCAGGAATAATTCTTGAGTGCAGAGCCAGTTGTGTCCCTGGAACATTGCCAAGTTTGCCCCCCCGCAAATGTATGGATAGATACTGGTAGTGAGGTAAACCATGTTTGACTAATATGCACTTTTTTGTTTGATTTTTTTTTCCAAATGCAGTATTCTAATTAAGTTTTATTCTACCTGATGAGGTTGTTATTATTAATGGAATTATTGTTTTTAATCTCAAACTTTCTGTTTGGTTATATCTGGAACTGAACATTTTCTTTTGGAATATACTATGTTTACCCAGTTTAATTTTATTTTGCATTCTTTGCTTCTATTTCAGATATATTGAGTGCTTAGCAATGTATGAATATACATAAATTTATAAATGCTACCCAAAAAGCAAGGACTTGATTAGCACAAAATTTGGATAGTGTCAAATGATGAAGAGAAAAATGATGGTCATTGATGATTAGGAACCCTAAAGTATTTACAGTGCTCTGTTTCTTAAGATGGGTAGGGTATATCATACATCTCATTAAAAATTATTCTTACAGTGATTAACATTTGGTATAATTCATATCATGTATTTAAAACTAAGTAATAGAATTTTCAACTTCACATAACAGAAGACGTATGCTTGAGTTAAATTTAGAGTTTAAATTTGCTTATAATTGTTCTTTTTAAATTCTTTCAAACAGTTTTATGGATAGTATTATTTTCTCAGAATTATCTTGTTCAGCACATTTAAAGACATTTAACAAATTACTTAAGTGAGAAGTGTCACCTAGATAACTACCCAAAATTTAAACCTTTGGAAAATTCTTTCTAAAACCTGAAAAATATTGAGATTGCAAAAGTTATGATTTTTAATTGAATCTTAACACTTTGTTTGAATGTGTATAGAATATTTCAAGAAGACTCTTCACCCCGAATGAGACAGTCTTCTACATAGTGAGTGTGTGCCAGATATTACTGAAACTGATACTACATTTTTTTGAACTTAATTTTGTTCTCGTGCTCACTGCGACAGCACATATACTAAACCTGGATCCATCCAGAGAAGATCAGCATGGCTTCTGCACAAGGATGGCACACAACTTTGTGAAGCATTTCGTATTTTTTTTTAAATACTTTGTTCTTTGCTCTCACTACATTGTGTTTTCCTCATTTATAGGAACACATTTGCAAATTCACTTCCTGCTCAAAGAGCCCCCAGGGATTAATGTGATTAAAATAGACATATTGGGGCATACTCTTTGGTGGCCTCACAGTGTAGTGACTCTGACCTCTCTGACTTGTCTCAGTCATTTAGTTGAACACATGCACCACATTTCATAATGCTCCTGGCTCTAGGGCAGGGGATGTGGCTCAGCAGTAGAGCATAATGCTGCTGGTTCTAGAATGCTCATATTTTAAGATCCACACGTTTGACTAGTATGCACGTTTTTGTTTGATTTTTTTCTAAGTGCAGTATCCTAATTAATTTTTATTCTACTTGATGAGGTTGTTATTATTAATGGAATTATTGTTTTTAAACTCAAACTTTCTGGGGTTATATCTGGAACTGAACATTTTCTTTTGTTTGCCCTGCTTAATTTTATTTTGCTTTCTTTGCTTCTATTTCAAATATATTGAGTGTTTAGCAGTTCTTTTGACAGTAGGCTAATCTCACATTAAGAAAATAAATAGTAGATTCTGAAGAATTTTTAAAAGATATCATGATCATCCTGTTGTTCATCAATTGCCTCAAGCAGGCCCCAGTAACGTCTCCTTCGTCCTAGCCCTGAGATTTAAAAAAGTGCCATATTCAAGGCTCTTTCAGGGTTAAGAGAATGAGACCCATCATTGTTACTGGTATTTGGCATATTGGGTACGCCACGGGGAGTTTACCAGACTCTGCCATGTGGGCAGGTTACATTCGATAGCCTGCCAGGTTGTCCAAAGTAAGAATGAGATAATAAGATATCACGCAGCCACAAATACAGCTGCATGCTTCCGGGAGCTGGGTTTTATAGTCTCTGGCTCTTGGCCGTTGATGGGATTACACGGCGCCAGGGGGCCAGTTGGTGGGTGTGACCCCTGCCTACTGGAAGATGGAGGATCTGGGTAGAGGATGCTCAGCCCCGATCCAAGCAGGCTTGGAGATCTCAGTCCTGGGACCCGCATGCCTTTGTTCCTCTGCCGGTACCTTCATGCATGTGGAGAGTGGTCTCAGCATGGTTGTGGCTGGTTCTGGAGGTCTTCGGCTGCCAGAGTTCTGCTCGGGGCAGGGAGGGAAACTCAACCCGCCCCCCTCCAAGGGGCCCCAGCGAGAACACCCAGGCACGGGAGCAGAAGACTCTGCACTGTTCTCTTCCGAGAGCTGCGTTTTATTGTCTCTGGGTCTTGGCCGTTGATGGGATTACACGGCACCAGGGGGCCAGTTCATGGGTGTAACCCCTGCCTACTGGAAGATGGAGGATCTGGGTGGAGGATGCTCAGCCCCTATCCGAGCAGGCTTGGAGATCTCAGCCCCTTTTAAAAGATAGCTTAAATTGAAATTTTTTTTTTTAAAAAATCTGTTCCCAAAATATTGTCCAGGGACATAGAAACAGGTCAGTATTGGGGGGCCCAAGTGATAGTTCAGCAGGGCATTTTCTTTGCATGTGACCAACCCCGGTTAGATTCCCATTATTCTATATAGTCCCCCAAACACACCAGGAGTGATCCCTGAGTGCAGACCCAGGAGTAAGTCCTGAGCACTGACAGATGTAGTCCAAGAGTAGCCCAAGAGCAACAATAACAACAAAAATTATTTGGTACAAGTATACATTACTCCCTGTATTTTAATGCTGTACAACAAGTTATTTGATAATAGAATAAGTTCTAAATAATAAAGATCATCATAGGAAATTTTAAATTAAAGATGAAAGAAAGGAGCATCCTGGAGAGCAGGATGTACTCGGGACTGTTCACTGAGAAAACTGAGAACTCAGATTACTTAAAACTAAATTGGATTCTTTTGATAAATAAATTAAATATTGCATTGATTTTAATTTAATGTAACAGATGAATATTGATGTCAGTATAAATTTGTAATAGTAGACAAATATACTCTAAAATATTAAAGTAAATGTTTTTGTTTATAATTCTGTTTTTATCTTGACACTAGAGGAATTTCACAACTATGTTTTTGTTTCTTTGCATTTCTTTCTTCATAGCCACTTTGACAGTTATCCTTCCTACAAATCCAAAAGAATGTAAACTTTAAACTTAATTTACATCCCTTTTCTGACACCTTTTGTTGGTATGTGTTCAAAGTGACAAGTTTTAATAAAATGATTCCTAGAAATGTTAATCATTATTCCTAACATTAAAGATAGAAGCCAGGGGCTGGAACAATAGCACAGCAGGTAGGGCGTTTGCCTTGCACGCAGCCAACATGGCCGACACAGGTTCTTTTCCCAGCATCCCATATGGTCCCCCAAGTACCGCCAGGAGTAATTCCTGAGTGCATGAGCCAGGAGTAACCCCTGAGCATCGCCGGGTGTGACCCAAAAAGCAAAAAATAAATAAAAAATTATTAAAAAAATAAAGATAGAAGCCAGTACTAATACTGTCTTGATATGGTTGCTGCATAAAATTTATTATAAGAAAATTGTAAAAAAATGATATTGTCTGATTCACAAAATCACTTAGCTGGATGGCACTTACCTCCGAATGGTCCTTGACAAAATTTACTGTTTTCCATTACTGTCACGCTCAACACTTCAGATACAAACCTGTGAGTTATTTGTTTTTTCATATTGTCCACTTTTTTCTCCAATTTTTATTGAGATATCATGATTTACTGTTGATGAAGGAGTTTCGTGCGTACAATTGCATTATATAATTTTGGACTCCCCAATTTGGTGTCCTACAGTTCAGTTTAGTTCTGATATTAACCAGAGTTAGTACAAACCCAAATGTTAATTGCTAAATATCCTACCTATTTCTGTCTGGCTTAGCTACAAATTGTAGTTTCCCACTATTCCCTCTTTAGGCTTTCTAACTTGCTAGATTTGGAGAACCATCAAAACAGCTTTTTTGTTGCTAATAGTTCAAAAGATATTTTAAAGAATACTTATGTACAGTCTGATAAAGAGATACACAGGGCCAGTATGTAGGAAGGTTTATGAAGCTGCCATACCCTCTCCAATGCACCACCCTCCTAACACCTCCAAGTGTTCATCCAAAAAGCCTTTTATTTTTGGTTTGAATGGAAGCTTCACTATATAGGCATGACTGATTGAATCATTGGCTTTTGGTATTAACTCAACCTCCAGCCCTTCTCTCCACCAGGTCTAAGGGTGGGGCTAAAAGTTCCAATCCTCTAATCCTGAGATTGGTTCCCCTGACAACCAGCCTCATAGGGTTTTAGTAAAGTGAACTCATTAATACAAACTCAGGTGTGATTGAAAGGGGATTGTTACGAATAACAAAAGATAGTCACCTCTATGATTCTCATCACTTAGGAAATTCCAGAGGTTTTAAGGAACTCTGTGCCTAGTACTGGACAGAGACTAAATATGTATTTCTTCTTATAAATTGCAGTAGAACAGAAAGCAAATGCAGTTTTGCCAGAACTATGTTTAGAGGCAATTGCTTACATTTTTGCTTCTGTGAAAATGAATAGTTCTCCAGAAATACTGAATAGAAAAGCTTTAAAAACTTTTATAAACAAATATAAATTATAGTAGGCATTCCTAAATATTGATCAAACAAAACTATGGACACTTCAAATGATTGCCACATATGAGTCTTATTTTATTCACATAAAAATATATTATAAAAGATTAAAATACTAATATAAAGAATTTTGCTCATTCGTTTAATTTTAAAAGCATGAAAAATAGAGCAGTTATATGAGAACATTTAGACAGTAAGAATGACTTGCAGATAACATCTTCCTGATGTTATATTAAAATGCAGGGTGATATATATATATGTGTATATGTATATGATATTTGTTTAAAATATGGTTGAACTGGCAGGGAAATGCTCAGAAGTTAATATAACTGGATGCTTGGCTGCATAAGAGTGAGCAAATCAAAACTGGCCTTGCGGACATCTCTGACAGCTGGTATTAGGTGTTTGGTTCAAAAGGCTGTTGCTCAGAGGACTGGAAACAAAGCCTAGGATTTAACAGAATGAGAGGCTAGATCAGTGATACAACAATCTAGGACCATGAAAGGAATTTTGATTTTTCTCTTCAGTATAGGCACTATCAATAGACAGTTTTGGAACCAAGTAAGAAATAGTGCACTCAGATGCTATGCTGGGAAGACTTTTGAAATTCTAGGGCCGGTTGGGGGGTATAGCAATAATTGTGAAAAATGGTGGCAATTTAGGAAAGCATTTCTCACTAGGGGCTCTGATGGCCTCCTGTAATGACTTTGTAGAAGTGTATTACAAAACTTTCAGCTATATTAAAGCTATAGTAAAGCTATATTATATTACTTTATGTTATATTACATCATCTAATATTACTATATTATATTTCAGCTATATTAAAGTTGTGGGGATAGCCTTTACCAACATGGTATGCTTTAAAAAAATTTTATCATGTAGTGAAGGACATGATAAAACCCAGCTCCCAGAAGAGAACAGCAGAGAGTCTCCTGCCTCCGCACCTGACTGTCCTCACCGGGGCCCCTTGGAGGAGGGTGGGTTGAGTTTCCCTCCCCACCCTGAGCAGAGCCCCGGCAGCTGAAGACCTCCAGTTCCAGCCACAGCCATGCTTAAGACCACTCTCTACTCGTTTGGACAAGACTCACGCATGAAGGAAATGGCAGAAGAACCCAGGTGTGCGGGACCCAGGGCATAGATCTCCAAGTCTGCTTGGATTGGGACTGGGCCTCCTCCACCCAGATCCCCCATCTTCCAGTATGTAGGGTTTACACCCACCAACTGCCTCGGCACCATGTAAGACCCAGAGACTGTAAAACCCAGCTCCCGGAAGTATGCGGCCACATTCATGGCCACGCAGCATCTTATTGTCTAATTCTTACTCTGGAGAACCTGGCAGGCTACCAAAAGTATCCTGCCCACATGGCAGAGCCTGGCAAACTCCCCATAGTGTATTCAATATGCCAAAAACCAGTAACAATGATGGGTCTCATTCTCCTGACCCTGGAAGAGCCTCGAATGTGGCACTTTCTAAAATCTCAGGGGTAGGACGAAGGAGACGTTACTGGTGCCTGCTTAAGGAAATTGATGAACAACAGGATGACAGTGATACAGTGATACAGAGTGAAGGACATGCATAGTATATATAAATTGTGGTTTGTAAGAGAGATTTAATTATTAAAAGCCTTTATAAGATCTAGGAGAAATTCTTTTTCATAAGTCAACCATTTTGAGGTTTGAAAAGGAGCTTGCAGAGGAATTAGTCAGTGGTTTATTAATCTTTTTTATGACTGCTAATCTCTTAACTCAAAGAAATACCTTAATATATAAAATCTTCGGGCCAATAAGCAACTTTTTAAATGCGTACCTTATGTAACATGCTTTTGTCTTGTTTATATATAACAAAGTTTGGATACAGGGGCCTGAGCAATAGTACAGCAGGTAAGGCCCTCATCCCATATGGTTTCTGAGTACCACCAGGAGTAATTCCTAAGCTCAGAGCCAGGAGTAACCTCTGGCATCACGAGGGTCCCAAACCAAAATGAAAAAAGTATGGATATGGATTAAATTAACCTTTTCATTATATGTTTGAAATAAGCAAAACACAAAAATCTATTTATCTATTATGTGACTTCATTTATAATTATAATAAATACTCTTACCATTCTCTTAGATAATACAGGATATACTATTCACTTCCTGATTTTTTAATTCTCCTTTCTTCTATAGATATATATATATGAAAGTATTCAGCATACTGTACATTCTGATCCTTATTACTATCTCTGTAGTTATTTAATGTAATGAGATAATTACATTTAATAGAAAGATATACTTGAACTTTGTTAATACCAGGATAATTGAGGAATGGCTAAATATTAGGAAAATAAATCATATTAATTTTCTTGAGAAAAATAGTATGTGGGATTCAGCAATGTTGAAGTGGTTAACAAAAAGACATTAGTTTCAAAGCCTTTTAATAAACACTTTAAGGACAAGTGGCTACTGTTATGCAAGAATATATAATTAACTCTCATAATTTGAGAAGTACAAGTTATTCAAACTTAGAGACCTGACATTTACTTAACCTTCCTGATCTATCATACTGAGCACTATCATTAGAGGTGTTTAGAACAGCTATGGTTTTTCCAAACTAAAGTTTTCTGAATGTACAAGTAATATAAGAACTTTTTTTTACAGTATAATAGCATTGACCTCTTTTTATGTTAAAAGCATAGATCCACATTATGTAACACTTGATCACTTGACTTCCCATTAATCATCCATTTGCTCGAGCAGTCACCAGTAACGTCTCCATTTGTCCCTGTTGTGTGCTAGTGAAGCCCAATGGCGTCTGTTTGTTCTAGGAACACGAAGAGCCTCAAACGATTGTTCAGAGTTTTGACAAAGAAGTCTGACCATCTTGTAGGTGGGAAGCCATACAGTCTTTTAACGTCCTGTGAAATCCAGTCAGTAAAGACTCTAGTCCAGCAGTCGTTTCCAAATCTCATTATGTGTCCAACCCATCTGATTTTCGACACCTTCGCAAAAGAGACAGCATCCCTGATTCTTGACCATCGACGGAGGTTGGAACTGCAGATTCTTTCTCTCATTTGAGTGAAGTGTGATAATCCAAGCATAACTCTTTCAATTCCTCTTTGGTAGACCCGAATAGAGTTCTATCTCATCCAGTTTTTGTAGGGCCCAGGTCTCTAAGGCGTATGTTAATGCAGGAAGAACAATGGAATCGAAGAGATGTGCCCAGAGCCGGAGGTTCTTCATCCTCTTAGCTAGTTCTTCTATGCTCTTGAAGACATTCTAAGCCTCTCTCTTCCTCCAGCGCAACTCAGGTGCCAGGTCATTCGTCATGTTGATTTCTCGACCTAGGTACACATAACTGTTGCATTCGGAGATGGTTGTTCCATTGAGAGTGAATGGAATGTCAGGAACGAGACTGTTTCTCATAAACATTGTCTTCATGAGATTCAGCTAGAGTCTGACCTTTCCACACTCACGGTTGAAGTTGGTTTGCATTTGTGCTGCTTGACTAATTGCTCGAGCAGGCCCAGTAACGTCTCCATTGGAGACTTTGTTGTTACTGTGTCTGGCATATCGAATACTCTCGGTAGCTTGCCGGGCTCTCCGAGAGGGGCGGAGGAATCGAACTCGGGTCGGCCATGTTGGCTGCGTGCAAGGCAGATGCCCTACCCGCTGTGCTAATGTTTGGTGTTATTAGAAAAATCAGCAAAGCAGAGGTGGTGTAGTTGCTGACCTTCTATCTTCACTCCTACTCCTTCCCATTCCAGTTGTCACATGATATTTTCAAGGGTGGCACTGAAGAGTTTCAGTGAAATGGCATCACCCTGCCGAACCCCTCTCGACATTGTTGATCACTTCTTTGTAGAATGGTGAGATCGTGGTACTGAATCCATAATACAGCTCACGGAGGATCCTGATGTATTGCGTATGAATGCCCTGATTGGTTAGGGCTTCGATGACCGCTTCTGTCTCATAGAATCAAAGGCCTTCTTTAAATCAATGAATGTTAGAGCTGCATCTTGAACTCCCAAGAAGCCTCAGTGAGCTTGGTTATCATGTGAATATGGTCAATCATGCTGAATCCTTTGCAGAACCTGGCTTGCTCGAATGGTTGTCCTTCATCTAGTGTTCTGCCAATCCTATTCAGGATGACTCGAGTGAACAGCTTGTAGATGACAGACAATAGGCAGATTGGGCGATAGTTGCCAATGCCGTGGATGTCTCCCTTCTTGTATAGTAGTACAGTCCTGCTGGTTTTCCACTGGGACGGAACCTTGCATTCAGACAGGTAGCATGTGAAGAGCTGAGTCAGTGTATTCATGAGTACTGATGGCAGGTTCTTCAAGTGTTCAGGTATGACCTTGCCTGGGTCAGGTGCTGTTCATTTCTTTACCAACAAAATGGCGTGTCGGATTTCTGAAGGGAGAATGTTGGGAATTTGGTATGTGGGCAGGTGGACGTGGCTATCAAAGAGATCTGAGTAGAAGTCATGGATCAGTCACAATCACAAAGCATCCTGTTAATCGTCGATTGCCTCGAGCAGGCCCCAGTAACGTCTCCTTCATCCTAGCCCTGAGATTATATTCAAGGCTCTTTAGGAGAATGAGACCCATCATTGTTACTGGTATTTGGCATATTGGGTACGCCACGGGGAGTTTGCCAGACTCTGCCGTGTGGGCAGGCTATATTTGGTAGCCTGCCAGTTTGTCCAAAGTAGGAATGAGATAATAAGATGTCATAATAGGATGTCGCGCGGCCACAAATGCGGCCACGCGGTTCTGGGAGCTGGTTTTTATAGTCTCTGAGTCTTGGCCGTTGATGGGATTACATGGCGCCAGGGGGCCAGTTGGTGGGTGTGACCCCCGCCTACTGGAATTTGGAGGATCTGGGTGGAGGATGCTCGGCCCAAATCCGAGTAGGCTTGGAGATCTCGGCCCGAGAACCCGCGTGACTTTGTCCCTCTTCCAGTACCTTCATGTGTGCGGAGAGTGGTCTCAGCATGGTGGTGGCTGGTCCTGGAGGTCTTTGGCTGCCGGAGCCCTGGTCAGGGCGGGGAGGAAAGCTCAACACGCTCCCCTTCAAGGGGCCCTGGCGGCGAGGACAGTCAGGCGCGGGGGCAGGAGACTGCACTGTTCTCTTCCGGGAGCTGGTTTTTATAGTCTCTGAGTCTTGGCCATTGATGGGATTACACGGCGCCAGGGGGCCAGTTGGTGGGTGTGACCCCCGCCTACTGGAATTTGGAGGATCTGGGTGGAGGATGCTCGGCCCAAATCCGAGTAGTCTTGGAGATCTCGGCCCCGGAACCCGCGTGACTTTGTCCCTCTGCCAGTACCTTCATGTGTGCGGAGAGTGGTCTCAGCATGGTGGTGGCTGGTCCTGGAGGTCTTTGACTGCCGGAGCCCTGGTCGGGGCAGGGAGGAAAGCTCAACCCGCTCCCCTCCAAGGGGCCCTGGCAGCGAGGACAGTCAGGAAGTCATGGATAATCTTCTCCATTGCCCTTCTTAAAGATGTAATAGATATATCAGGACGTCGGAGGGCAGTCATCTTGGTCTTGTAGTTGGCAAAGGACCAGCGGGCATTACGAATGCTTTTCCCAGCTTCTGCTACATCTACCAGCACTGCTGCTCTTCTCTCTTTGAGGTCTTCCTTTATCGCATCTCTGCACTGCTTTGCAAGCTCAGATGTTCGCTCGTGGTTGCCTGAGGCATGCGCCAAACCACATTGGCGAAAAAGCTCAAGACTTTTCGAAGAGAGGTATATTTTTTTTTTTTTTGTGGCTATCTCTCTCGGAGTTCCTCACACAATCATGGAGGTGCTGAACCAGTCGATCGTATTCCTCGTCAATGTTGTCAATGACAGCATCTTCCCATGTTGCAGCAATAGTGCCAAAGAGCTCCCAGTTGGTAGTCTCCTGGGAGTTCTCTTCTTAAACTTTGCAGCCCTTTCTCCCCACTCTGTGAAGTAGAATTTTGCATGAAGGAGACAGTGGTGCAATCCCGTTTGGAATTTTGGGACAACAGTAGCACTGGTTTGGCAAGACCATCGATTTAATATGATGTGGTCAATTTCATTGTGGAACCGTCCACCGGGAGACTCCCATGTCCAACGTTTAGATTAGGCCTTCTGGAACTTGAGTTATCATGGATGGTCTTGGTCAACATGATGAACTTAGTCAGTTTCTCACCCTTTTCATTCCATTCTAGGCCATGGGTCCCAATGTGGAGTTCTTCGGCTGATCTTCTCGGTCCTATCTTGGCATTAAAATCACCAACAATGATCTTATAGAAGGTGTGATCTTCTTTATAGAACTTCTCCAGCTCCATGTAGAACTTTTCAATTTCTCCTTCATCATAATTGGATGTTGGTGTGTAGACAACAAAGATAGAAACTTCTGGCAGTGAGCCACATCTATTCAAGTGTAATCGTCTAATTCGGGTTGTTAGGCATTCGAATGAATCATTACTCATGGCCAAATTCGTGTTGACAAGGACACCGACACCTCTGATGCCTCTTTTGTCACATATTCCAAGGAACAGTTCTTCTCCAGTGTCGAAAATAGCATGATGTGATTGATGCCTTCTTGTCTCAATCAGACCAATGATGTCATACTCTATCTTTCTCACTTGTACCATCAGGTCCTCTATGGATGCATCTGATGCCAGCATACGTGCATTGAAAGTACAGACAATCATTTTTGTCTTTTTTCGTTTTGGCAGCCTAGTTCGGCCTTGAGATTTTTTCAGCCTCTCCTTCCACATCCTTCTCAACGCTGCCATATTGGTGACTCCTTCAGGGTCAGGGGAATGAGACCCATTGTATTTACTGGTTTTGGGATATCGAATATACCACAGATAGCTTGCCAGGCTCTGCAGTGAGGACAGAATACTCTCAGTAGCTTGCCAGGCTCTCTGAGAGGAATAAAGGCTTTTGGGGTGGCCTCTAATCGCCCTTGTAGGTGTTCCCATGGTTCATCATGTAACAATAATTCAATAATTCCATTTATGGATGTAGAATTTTTCCACTATTTTGCTGCTAGTAACAATTTGCTACTAATAACAATCATTATACTCATATATATGATGAGACATATGATACTCATCATACTTTATAAACACTTATCTTTTTAATTTTCTTCCTGAGACTATTCCTAGAAGTGTAATTACCATGTCAAAAGTTACTTCTTTTTCTTTTGGGTTTTTTGGAGCTGCATGCAGCATTGTTAAGGGACTTTTCCTAGCTCTTTGCTCAGGAGTCAGCCTTGCAGTTCTCTGGCAACTATATATGGCACTAGGGATAGAACGGAGGTCGGCTGCATAGAAGGCAAGTGCTTTAACCCCTGTGCTATCTCTTGGCCCAGTCAGACACATTTTTAAGATTCCTAATATATACTGTCAAATATTCCTGTCATCATTTTGTGAAATTTCTTATATCACATCTATAATTAATATCTCTTAAATATTAGGAATAGGTGGAATTTGATAATTTTGCTTTAATATTTTTACTTGTTTTCCTTTTCCTTTTTTTTTTTGGTATAGTAAATATTTTGTTTTGTAGCGTGGTTCCGAAGGTAGACCCTCCCTGTGATTCTTGGCCACCTGGTCCAGGAATGCAGTACAAAGTTCTGAGGACAAGTGCTGCCTGGGCCCTGCAGTGTCCAGAGAATTATCTGGACAACCTTTGTGGTGCTTGGGGATCTCCTGGGCCACAGTTGGTGATACTTGGGACCTCCAGGGCCACTCTCAGGAATGGTTTGGGAACAGTGTGGTGCCAGAGCTAGAACTAGGTCGCCATTGCAAGACATTAATTTTTAATTCTTGTACAATCTTTCCAGCCCAATATAGTTTAAAATAATAATAAAAGAGCAGTTTTACTTTAACAGCTGAATTGGGAGCAAAGAGTAGAGATTTTCCATATATTTTCTATCTTCAACACCTTTAATTTTCTTTTTTTTTCATTGTTTTCACTTTGAGGGCCATACCTAGCAGTGTTCCGCACTTTCTCTTGGCTCTCTCTTGACTCTGCTCAGGGATCACTCCTGGCAAGGCTCAGAGAACCATATGGGGTGCCAGGGATCAAACCCAAGTCAGCTATGTGCAAGGCAGGCACTTGCCACTGCTATCTCTGAAATTCTGATTTCCATTTTTAATAAACATGATTACAGATATTTTATATGTATATGCAAGCTATATATTTTATTTTTGAATTGTTACTTTTAACATGTGCTGGGTAAAACTCGGAGCTTGATAAACATTTAATTATCATACCCTTGTATAAAATGCTTTACATATACTATTTTATAGCTGTGAATCTCTAAAAATTTATTATCATTATTATTATTTGGTTTTGTTTACTTGGGGGTCACACCCAGCAGTGTTTGAAAGCTCCTCCTAGCTCTGTGCTCAAAGGCCACTCCCAACAGTGCTAGGGGATCATGCAAACAAACCAGGGTCTGCTGCATGCAAGTATGCACTGTAACCCTTGTGCTAGCTCTCCAGTTAGATGTAGGGGAACTAATGATCATTTAGAGAAGTAGTTCTCAATTTTTTTCAATTGCCTCCCCAAACCCCCTCAAATCACTAAAATTAAATTAATTTAATCTTAATGATATAATATAATGAGTAATGTGGAATTGTGTTCAGAAGTCGATAAACTGTTACAACATCTGAGATCTTTTTCATTCCCTATAAACCCAGTTTTTCCTTTTGGAAGATGTTATTGATCCCATCAAGAAACATGAAAAATATGCTTCTGTTCAAATGTCACAGTAATAAGAGAGTTAGCCACTAGATTTGGGTGGGAAAATGGGAGAAAAGATTGCATCATGCTTTTAAAGATTTATCTATCCCCAAGATTTTATGATTTCATGTTTCTCAGTCTTCTTGGAGTAGAAAAAATATATGTTCCAGGACTGAGAACTCAGTGGCTGGACCACATCCCTGGCATGCATAGGGTTCCTAAAATAAATCTGTTCCCTACTGTAATCTTTTCCCTACTTAATAAGTTCTAAGTTTCCCCAAATTCCTGGGAAGTACATAGTAATGAAAGATCAATAGAAGTCATGAATAATGGTAGATATAGAGTAAGCATTCAATATCATTTATGAGAATGTTTAACACATTAAATATTTATAACACCATAGGAATAAAAATGAACTTCATATAATAAATGAAATATATTTCTTTGAGTTGTTAAGGGGATGGGAAGATCTAATATCATTTGGTGACAGTGTTTTGCATTAAATTAATTATTCACTCAATATTATCTGTCTGGGGTCATTTCCTCTTACTTTGAATTAGATGATCCGATAGTCATGTCTCTCATTAAAAAAATGTTGATGCTCTGATTAGTATTTTCATTAGGAAGAAGAGGGATATTTAAAGTAAACCAGTCTAAAGATACTGAGAGATAATGAGTTTTGTTTCTAACCTACCTTAATGTACTATAAAAATGTTATAAAAATGGGAATTTTAAGGGTTTTTTTTCTGTTTCTTGGTTTCATCAGCTTTGACTTGGAGGTAATTTCACACATCTTTTAAATAATTTTATCAAGTTAAAATATTTGAAAGTTATTGATAAAAGGTAGTTGAATAGTCCTTTAACTTTTGTTATGGCAGGAACAGGGGACCATCATGTGGTCCCATCCAGGAGTAAAACCAAAGCAAACAAAAGTATAGCCATAGTATATTTCTGTCATTATGTAGAGTTAAATACAGCAAAAGAACTTCCTAACTCATCTTACTATATAGCACACACCACTAATTATAATACAGGAGTTGGGGAGTATATTATCTGTATTTATGCATTCTTCTATATCAGTGATGAGATAAATTCAAACTTGTGCTAACCAGTTATTATTTTAATTTAATCCTTATAACAACCTATTTAAGAAGGTTATTTCCCCAATTCAAGTCTATACATGTCCTGGACCTTTACTGTGACTTCAGATGCCAAGGGTGATTATATAATACCTAGAGCAGCAAACTGTGATCTGCCCCATTTTTGTAAATAAAATTTCACTGGAACATAGCCAAGCTCATTTGTTTACATATTGGCTGTATTTGCTTTTTATCTCATAGTAGCAGAGTTGAGGCTTTGTATTCCTTAGAAGTCTGAAATATTTATTAATGACCCTTTATGCAATTCTGCCAATTCTTGGTGGAAATTGAACAGCAAGAGATACATATTATAGCTTAAAATGCATCCTGAGTGCATTAGAACAGGGAAGAAATATATGAATTGCATTTATAATATTGTCTTAACTTGAGAAATAAGAAATAGTTGGTAGATAAAGTTAATAGACTTTACTGGGCCTAGCACAAATAGGTTAGAAGTTTTATTATATGGGGAAAAACTTTGACATACCAAACGTAAGTGTGTTTGTAATATTTAAGATCGTTTTCATTCCCTGGGAACCAATTTTTACCCTCTTGAAGATGATATTGGCCCCATCAAGAATGTGTGAAAGATATGCCTCTTTTCAAAGTTTAAATTTAGAACTGTCAACGTAGTAGGAAAGTTAGCCAGATTCATGTTTATGGGACCAGCCTAAGTATGCTGTCACAGTGTGGGCTTGAGTTCATGCACGAAAGCATCAAATCCTGTATATCAGTTGTGGGGAAAGGTGATAATCAAGGAATTAAGAGCTTGGAAGTGTATAAGAGATGCCAAAGGTATCTTTGCCTATCAGACACGAGGTTATTTTTTATAATAACAGCAACCTCTGGAGCCCGGCATATAGTTCAGCAGTATTACACTTGGTCTTATTTGTGTAAGTCCCTAGGTTTCATTCCTGCACTTTAATAATAATCACTGTATCACTGTCTTCCTGTTGTTCATCAATTGCCTCGAGCAGGCCCCAGTAATGTCTCTTTTGTCCTAGCCCTGAGATTTTAAAAAGTGCCATATTTGAGGCTCTTTCAAGGTCAGGAGAATGAGACCCATAATAATAATAATAATAATTATTATTATTATTAATAAAATAGCAACCCCAAGGTAACAAGTGATAGAACTTTTTAATTAAAACTTTAATTTTGGATGACAGAGAGATTGTATAGGAGGTTAAGATACTTGTGTTAGGGCAGGGTGTTTGTTTGCCTTGCATACGGCCAACCTGGATTCAATCCCAGGAACCACATAATGGTTTCTGGAGCCTGCTAAGAGCAAAAACAAACAAAAAAGATGCTTGCCTTTTACACATATGACCCAGATTCATCCCCGTCACCATACATGGTCCACTGAATACGGTCAGATGTGATCCTTGAGCACAGAGTTAGGAGTTAGCTCTGAGGACTATCAGTACTAGCCTCAAAACAACAACAACAACAACAACTCCCAAAACTTTTATTTTGAGACAATTATATGTCCATATGTAATTGTAAGAAATAATCAGTAAGATTTTAGAGTTCTAATTGGTTTTTTGGGGGATTGGTTTTTGTTGTTGTTGTTGTTGTTGTTTTTAGCCATACCCAACTGTGCTTAGGGCGTACTACTGGTTCTGTGCTCAGTGATCACTCCTAGCTATACTCTGGGAGCATAATGGTGCCAAGGATTGAACCTGGGCCAACTCTATGCAAGGCAAGCTGTACTATCTTTTGGGCCTAGATTTTAAGATTTTTACTTTTGCTAATATCTTATTGTTAATATCTTACAAAATTAAGTATCAGGGCCTTAGAGATAGTGCAAGGATTAAGGTACTTGCCTTGCATGCTGTCATCTCTAGTTTGATCCTTGGCACTGCATAAGGTCCGCCAGCATTGCCAGGAGTGATCTCTAAACAGAGCCAAGAGTAAACTCTGAGCATAACAGAGTATAACCCAAAAACCAATACCCTCCCCCCTGCTCCAACAAATTCCCACCACAACAAAAGATAACCAAAAATACTATTATATCTAGAATACCTATGCTAAAATAGTCAATATATAGAGCATTTCAGGGGGTCCTCAGCCCCCAAGGGTAGTCAGCATACTGCCCAGCCCACAGGACTGAACATCACCGTGTCCTCAACCCTAGCATTAAACTACAAGGCTGGGCCAGGAATTGCTGGGAGTGGTCACTCAGTCCCCTGAGCACCACTTGAAAAAACAAAAATAATATAGATTATTTAAATTATATAAATGAAATGGTACAGTATGAAATCTTTTAGCATTGACCTCTTTAATTCTGTATAATTGTCTGAAGATTCATGCAGTTTATTGCATATATTATTGCATTTCTCTTTATTGCTCAGTAGCATTCCATGGTTTGTTTTACCTTGAATACATTGAGATATTGTAGGTTCTCTTCCAATTTGGAACTATAATGAACAATGAATAATACTATAAATATTTACTTATAGGTTGGTAGGTGAATATACATTTTCACGACTCTTGGATAATTGCCAAGGAATGCAGTTTCTGGCCTATATGGTAATTATAGGTTTGGTTTTTAAAGAAAATGTAAAGCTCTTTTCATAGTGACTGTATTTACATTTCTGCATGACTTAATTTTTCTTCTACACATATTTGCCAGAATTTGGTGTTGTCATTATTTTGTATAGCCATTCTAAATGGTGTAGATATCTCATTGTAATTTTAATTTCCATAATTACAACAGAAAATTATGTTAAATATTTGTATATAATTGTCAATAGTTATCCTCCTTGGTGAACATTTTAAAATATTTTTTTGCTCATTTTCTAATTGTTATTGTCTGTTGTTTAGTTTTGGAAGGCTATAGGCTCATGATCCATTTTCAGTTCATTTCTTTGTGAGAGTTGCATCAAAGTTCTTATTTTTTTTTCTTTTTTTAAATTTTTGGCTGCACCCAGTGGTGCTCAGGGCTTACTTCTGGCTCTGCACTCAGGAGTCACTAATGGTGGGTTTGGATAGCTATATGAAGTGCCAGGGATCAAACTCACATCAGCTGCATGCAAGGCAAGCCCCATACCCACTGTGCTATCACTCTGGCCCCTAAACTTTTTTTATGTCTGTGGATATCTAGTTGTTTCAGTACCATATGTTAGAAAAGGTTGTCCTTCCTCCATCGTATTGTTTTGCACTTTTGTCATAAAACAGCTGGGTGTGTTTGTGTGGCTCTCTTTCTGGTTTTTCAGTTTCTTCCATTAATTTATGTGTCTGTACTTCTGACAGTACCACACAGTTCTGATTCCTCTCTGGTTCAATTTGAGGGTGTGGGGTGCCAGGGACCATGAGGACCACAGACAGCAGTCCTCAGGTGACTTTTGTGGTACATGGGGGTACCTAGTGGTACATGGGGGACTGTGTGGTACCAGGGATGAAACTGGGGTCCAGAGTATACAAATGCATCCTAAACCCTATACAATCCCCATGTACCCCAAATGCTAGGATTTTTCATAAAACTTATTTATACCAATTTGGGCAGAATTGTCCAACATCTTTACTATGTTGGATTTCTGATCCATTAACATAGGATGTCTGGCCATTTTTTTTTCAACAGTATTTTAAGGGTTTTTTTTTTTTTAGTATTTTAAGTATTTTAAGGTACATCACATACAAATTTATACATGTCTTTTTTTTACCTTATTTTTATTTTGATGTTCATGTATTCATTGTATATTGAAATATAATTGATAATTGTATGTTGAGCTATACTGTGTTTTGCGAAATTGAATTACTAATTTCAGGAATTTTTTTTTTTGCAGATATTTGGGTGATAACATCACTGTCACTGTCACTGTCCTCTCGTTTTTCATCGATTTGCTTAAGCTAGCACCAGTAATGTCTCACAACAAATTGTGAGACTTCTTGTTACTGTTTTTGGCATATTGAATACATCACGGGTAGCTTGCCAGGCTTTGCCATGCGGGCAAGATACTCTCGGTAGCTTGCCGGGCTCTCCAAGAGGGGTGGAAGAATATCATCTAAATCTAAAAGTAGTTTCTTTTTTTGTTTTTATGTCTCTTCCCCACCCCCCTTCCTTTATTTAACTGGCCAAAACTACCAATACTATCCTGAAAAACAATGAACATCCTTCTTTCATCTCTTAAGGGAGTCCATTTAATCCTTTCCCATTAAGTATAATATAGTTGTGTGTGTATGTGTGCGCATGTGCATGTGTGTCTGTGTGTGTTTAAGATGTAGTATTTTGGAGGTCAGAGAGATAATAAAAGCAGTAAGGTGCTTGTCTTGCATGTGGCCATCCTGGGTTAGATTCCCAACATCCCATATGATCCCTTGAGTACTACCAAATTCCCGAGTTCAGAACTAGAAGTAACACTTGAACATCACTGGGCGTGGCCTCAAAACAAAAATAAAGATTTAGTATGTGACTATAGTATGATAATTGTAAAAATAATTCTGGACAAAATCCTATAGGAATATACCACATTTTATTTATCCCTCTTCTATTAAGGAAGTTTTTTTTCTTTTTGGGCCACTTTCAGCAATGCACAGGGGTTATTGCTGGCTCATGCACTCAGGAATTACTCCTGGTGGTGTTCAAGGGACCATATGGGATGCTAGGACTCGAACCCAGGTTAGCTACGTGCAAAGCAAACGCCCTACCTGCTGTGCTCTCACTCCAGCCCCCTATTAAGGAATATTTTTGTTATGTCTAGTTTTTAGCAATTATGAAAATGTTACTATGAAAAATATGAACAGTCACCATTATCTCTTTATGTAGCTTCAAGTTACCATCTGTTTTCCTTTCATTTCACCTTGCAGAACTTCCTTTGCTATTTTTGTCTTTCCTTTTTGCTCATTTTTGTTTAGTGAAACAAAATAGTCTTATTCAAAGAAATTTAGAGATATGTGAGAAGAGATATGTGCTGAAGAGAGAATACAGACTTCTCCAGAGGGCAAAAAGCAGAGAATGACTTTTGGGAGAAAATTATATGTAATTTCTCCCGATTGTCTTTGCCTAGAGTTCTCTGCATACATAAAGTTAATCAGGTGTTGTTACAGGGAAATCCTTGGACTCTGGATGGTCTTTTCACGTATTTCTCAGGATTTTTAGATTCTCTGTAGCTTCTCAATTATTGAGGGATCGACCCTTCTCTGGATGGTGCTGCAGTTTCTGCATCTGGGTGGTGCCTTGGTTTCTCCAAAGAGCTCGTGATTCGCATTTCAAAGTGCATTTCAAAGTCCTAATGCCTTTGGGCTACTTCAGGGCTGGATAATTTCTTCTTAAATTTAATTTCCCAAAAACTTATTCCCAGAACCCCTTCATGCCCCCCCACCTCCATCCCCCTCTGCCAATGTATCTGCCAACAGCATTCGTCCTAGAGATTCCACCTCCTTTAATCTTTAAGGGTTAACAGAAGGTCCATACTCTGTAGTTTCTTATTGGTGACAAAAGGACTTAGAACCTACCTACATAAAGATGTGAAATCTCATGCTTAGTATTAATGAGACCAGATGGTAGTTTATTGGGTTTCAGAGTTTTCAGTGTGAAAGAGAAACCAGATAGATTAAGCAACTTTTGAATGTGTTATGCCCTAGAGGAGAAAAGCTTTCCCTCGCCCAAGAAGGACAGTGTTTAAGCAAATAAAGGCCAAAGAATAATTCTTGCAGGATACATCTAGTGGTCACAAACTCCTTTACTACTATATATATATATACATATATATATATACGTATATATATATGAGAACACTTTATATATATACATATTATATATATGAAAACATTTCTGAAGCCTTTATTTACAAAAGCTTTAAAAACAAATAATTACCTCTGTTTTGCAAATAATGTTTTTTTAAAAATAGGACCACCCAGTTACAGCATTGTACTATCATAAATAAACATACAAGAGAAGGAAACCAATGTGGCTAACATTTAGAGATTTACTAATGTTACTGATCAAAGTGTAGATAACACACATTATAAGTTGCAGTCCATCATTTTAAAACTCCTTCACTTTTGAAAGATAGTTTTGCTAAGTATAGCATTCTTTTACTATTGTTAGTTGTGGGAACCATTCCTGGTGATTCTAGGGGAGCCAGGCCCCTCAGATTGTGCTCAGGAGCCAACAGGACCTTATTTGGTGGTGCCTGGCAGGGGAGTATTGCAGTGTAGGAGATCCAACCCAAGGCCTCACACTGGCCCAGCCAATGCTCCAACACCTACCTGGCCCTGCATATAGGTTTATTATCTTTTTTTTACAGTTAGCTCCTCCACTATATTGGCTTGCTGTCTTCTGACCTTCAAAATATCTGAAGAGAAATCTGCTAATCTTATTGGAGATCTTTTGTATGTGATGATTTTGCTTCTCTTGCTGATTTGAAATTTTGATTATATACATTTTATGTGTTTAATTTGTTCAGTTTTCTTTGATGTCATAGTCATACCTTACTTCAGATATGTGGCATTTTCAGCCATTCTTTCTTCAAATATTCTCTGTTCTCTTTTTTCTCTTTCTCTAATATTTCCATGATGCATGTATTGATCTGTTTAATGGTGTTTTACATGTCCCTTATTCTTTTTTTTTCTTTTTGGGTCACACCCGGCAATGCACAGGGATTACTTTTGGCTCATGCACTCAGGAATTACTCCTGGCAGTGCTCAGAGGACCATATGGGATGCTGGGAATCGAACCCGGGTCTGCCACATGCAAGACAAATGCCCTACCTGCTGTGCTATCGCTCCAGCCCACATGTGCCTTATTCTATATTTGCTCTGTTTCCTTTGTTTTTCTCTCTGTTCCTAAACTATAATGCCTCTTTTCTATCTCTAAGTTCACAGATTCTTTGTTCTCATATTTTCTTTTTGTTCTCTTTTTAAGTTTTACTTTTTATTGGCTTTTCCATCTTGTTCATACATTTTTCCCCTCCATGTTTACTGTTTTGACCACATTTAGGTAGGTGCTTCTAAGGTCCTTACCCAGTTTAACTGCTACCAGCTCTTTTTCAGGTGTGGTATCTGTTTTTTTTAAAAAAAGTGGTTTTTCATTCACTGGTGGTTTCTTGAGAATTGTATGAAAGATTTGTATACAAAACTCAGAAGATTAAAAGTTAGAACTTACTGTACAACTTAAGTATAAGACACATTATAAGACACTTCCTACCCATTTTCCACAATTACTACACCATATCTGATGGGGTTCGGACAGTAGGCAACAAATCATAGAGAGAAATATAAATATGTGCCTCTCGGGGAGCCCAGCAAGCTACCGAGAGTATCCCACCTGCATGGGCAAAGCCTGGCAAGCTCCCCGTGGCGTATTCGATATGCCAGATACAGTAACAACAACAGGTCTCATTCCCCTGACCCTGAAAGAGCCTCCAATTATTGGGTAAAGACGAGTAAGAAGAGGCTGCTAAAATCTCAGGGCTGGGAGGAATAGCGACGTTACTGGCACCCGCTCGAGTAATTTGATGATCAACGGGATGACAGTGATACAGTAATACTGTAAAACTTAAGTATAATGGTTCAGGTCCCTCCCCAAATGTCCAGGCCTCTCCTTTATCCATGAACAACATCATTCGTCCTGTCCCTGGCACTGCCTGTCCTGTATAAGATGTTCCAGTTCTGCCCCATGTGGTCTACTTTCCTAAGTTGTATGATGGCCAGGTCCTGTCCCCACATCACTCTCTATCCCAAGTACACTTTCCTGGGTGCCTGAACCGTGCTGTTATTTTGCACCGTCTGAATCTAGGGAGCCTACTTGTATATTTGGCCATCTGTTTGGGCACGGAAGCTCTACCTAATCCTGCAGTCTTCTGGACATGTACATAAAGAGGAATAAAGGGTCCAGGAGAAGAAAGAAAGGGAGAGAGGGAAACAGACAGGCAGACAGAAAGACTGGAGACCTCCTTTCTTTGCTGCCATCTCACATCTCCAGCCATCCCAATACCTATCTTGATTGGCTCCCTGTTCGATGGGCTACCTCTTCTATGGGTGAGGTTTAAAGTGACCATCTAAATTCACCTGACACACCACCTTTCCACTTTAACTATCAATGTCTAGTCATTCTTTCTTTCATATTGAGCCATACTCTCCTAGTTTTTTGTTTTGGTTTTGGTTTTGTATGTCTTTTGATTTCTTTTGTTGAACAGTGGACAAAAGAACCAAAGAATGTGGTAATCCTGGAAAATAGATTCTTCTTCCCCAAGCCCTTGCCATTCTTTTTTGTTTATTGGTTGATTTATTTTATAAGCTCTCTCGATGTTGAAATGGAAACAATCTTTTCTTGGTGTTTTTTGAACCCTTTCAAAGCATGTACGATCACTTCCTATTTGTTTCTGCATATAAAGTTGCTTATGAATGTTCATCTTCAGTTTCTGACTCTCAAAAGAGGGGGAAAGTAAAAAAGGAAGAGAGGTTAAATTAAAAAGTATTGACCCTTTAGTTTCTCTGGATCTCATTGCCATTAGAGTGGGAAGTAAAATAATAGTGTCTCTCTGTCCCTTTGCACTTTGGTGATAATAGACAGCAATCACGGATCAGAACACAGCTTCTCAGTATTTGGAGGGCAGCTCCTATTTCTTCACTTTAGCTCTCACAGTCTTTTTGCAAGTTGTTCCAGAATCATACATACAGCTACTTGCTTCCAGGTTTAGGATGTGGGATGAATAGTTGCTGCTGGCAAGATCTAAAATTGACCAAAATTAATAACAGTTTTCTGTACAAAATCTTTCTTTGGAGTGGTAAGCCTTCAGAAAACTCCTAGAGTTCCAAAAAGAGTTATTATAGCAAGCAGATATCACCTATACAGTTATTTAGGTAGGGAGATGGATTCCTGGTGCTTTGTAATTGGTCTTCCCAGCAGTTTTCTTTCTTTCTGTTTAAAAAGATATATATATATGTACATATATATTTATATATATATATGTTATTGGGAAAATACTTATCTCTTACTAAGCATCTAAGATAAATATTGTATCTTATCAAATGCCTTTTAAAGATTTTAGGATAGGATTATATATAATGTTTGCATAAGGATAGTCAATTTTGGTAGGGTTACTGATAATAAAGCATAGTTAAATACCTCATATGTTACAGTTCTAATAACACAAAATGTTCTACTACTCTGAAGCTGTTGTAAACAATAACAAAGTGATTGTAAACAATAGCATTTCATTCAAAAGTTGTATGCTGCAATAAGTATTATTTTTTTCAAAATGAGAACATAAGAACTTCTGGGAGGCAGGCCAGTATGGCAGAGAAGTGTGTCCTGTGCTGAGTTTCCAAGCCAAAAACATTGAAAAACATAGAAGTAATCAGAAAATCGCTCATGTGTCCCATACAGAGGAGTGCAGTGCCCAAGAATAGCCAGGGAAAGATTCTGGGAAAATCCACTAAGAGTTCTAGAACAGGTTAGGAGTTCTAGCATAGGCCCTTGGCAAGATGGAGGTTTGTGAAACAGGCAACAGGGGCTCAGAATACAGGGAGGAGGGAGAACGGGTATGTTGAACCTTTATGCCTCAGCCTTTCAAACCTCTACCCTCAAAAAACCTTATTGGAGACTAGACATGGTCTGGCAAGGTCTCCAGCATCTTTTCCTTCTTGCGTGGCAAAGAAAACATTCTTGTGGGATTACAAAAGACCTGAGAAAGTAACATATTTAATTGATATTATTTCCTATTTCTGGAGTTAAAATTAATGCAATATTACACCCAGAGAGTTGACACCAATCAATAGAATAGAGTTCATTCTTTATTTTTCTGAACTGTATGGTATTTTCTTTTTGTTTGTTTTTAATAACCATGTGATACAGTTACAAAGCTATTTGTGGTTGGGTTTCAGTCATTCAGTGTTCCAACACTCATCCCTTCATTCTTTTTTTAAATTTTTATTAGTGAAACACCATGAGGTACAGTTGTAGACTTACAAATTTTGGAATGGTGGCTTTGGGCTCCTCGGTAGACTATACGTGTAGTCATTGATTGGTTTGCTCAGTAGAACATGGTTTTTATATAAAGTTCAAGCAATGAAAGGCATGGATGGAAGGAAAGTTTTAGAGAATTACTGAAATAAGGGAGATTTGACAAATTGGAGATTAAACTAAATGTGTTAAACAACAGGTGTCATAGATTGTTATCATTTTAAATTAAGATCTGTTCCTAGCCAGAAGCATTTTGCTGAGGAAGTTCCACTATGTTAATATTCAGAGATTAAAAAAAAAAAAACTACCGAGAAGGAGCCGAGTAGTAGTAATGGGTTAATACAGCAGAAAAGTTTTCCTTGAGAGGGAAGAATAATGCAGATAGTTGACTGGATATAGATGTCTAAGAGGAAACTCCTGTTAGTTAAATACCATTTGTTTTGATACATAATTGTAGGTGAAGAAACACAGTTAAAAAGTATAGTAAGACACAACCCATAATAATAAAAGTATTCACCTCTGCTTATGCCTGGTTTTGAGATTTGGAGATTGTTCAGAGGGGAGTTTGCTTTTTCTGAACTGTTTGTGTAGAAAAAAATTTTTAATTTTTTTAAGACACTGTGATTAACCTTGCATGTTCATTGCAGCACTGTTTACAATAGCCAGAATCTGGAAAAAACCCGAGTGCCCGAGAACAGATGACTGGTTAAAGAAACTTTGGTATATCTACACAATGGAATACTATGCAGCTGTTAGAAAAGATGAAGTCATGAAAATTGCATATAAGTAGATCAACATGGAGAGTATCATGCTAAGTGAAGTGAGTCAGAAAGAGAGGGACAGACATAGAAGGGAGGCACTCCTTTGTGGAATATAACATAACAGAATAGGAGATTAACACCCAAGGATAGTAGAGATAAGGACCAAGAGGATTGCTCCATGGCTTGGAAGCCAGTCTCACACACTAGGGGAAAAGGCAGCTCAGACAGAGAAGGGACGACCAAGTAAAGGATGACTGGAGGGCCTTCTCGGATTGGGAGATGTGTGCTTAAAGTACACTATAGACCAAACATGATGGCCACTTAATACCTGTATTGCAAACCACAACACCTAAAGGGCAAGAGTAAAAGGGAATGCACCTGCCACAGAGGTGGCGGGGGAGGGGTGTTGGGGTGGAGATGGTGGGAAGGATACTGGGAACATTGGTGGTGAAGAATGGGTACTCGATCATTGTATGACTGAAATGTAAGCAAGAAAGTTTGTATGTCTGTAACTGTACCTCATGGTGATGCATTAAAAATAAAAGACACTGTGATTTACAATGTTATTCATGGTTCTGTTTCAGGCATACAATATTCTAACACCAATTCCCCAGCCAATTTCCCTCCACCAGTGGCCCCAGGCTCTCTCCCTACCCCAGCCTGACTCCTTAACAGACACATTTTTAACTGGTTATTGTCATTTATGTTTCATCCTTTTAGTATTGTTGGCTTTGTGGTTTAGATCTATAAAGACACCGCACCACTACCATACTGATGTGCCCAAGACCCTTGCCTCTTGCCTGTATCACTTCCCCTCTGCCTCTTCTTACTTGCCCCCTTGATTTCTTTCTATCCCTGTTCTTCTTCCTGTATTCTAGGAAGTGCCTTGTCAAAGGGTCAAGCTGTGAATTTGAGGGGGATGAAAGGGAACCTGGAACATTGGTGGATAGAGGTTGACACTGGTGGTGAGATTGCTGTTGGAACATTGTGTGCCTGAAACTCTATTATGAATATCTTTATAAATTGTGGAGCAGATAGGGCATTTGCCTTGCACGCAGCTGACCAGGGTTCAATTCCTCTGCCCCTCTCAGAGAGCCTGGCAAGCTACCAAGAATATCCTGCCTGCACAGCAAAGCCTGGCAAGCTACCCATGACGTATTCAATATGCCAAAGATAGTAACTAGTCTCACAATGGAGTTGTTACTGGTCCCCACTCGAGCAAATCGATGAACAATGGGAGGACAGTGCTACAGTGCTACTCAAACCTTTCATCAACTAAAATAGTAATTACTGTTTTTTAAGTTTTTCTTTCCTTGAGTTTTATCTTGTTCATTATTTTTAAACATATTCCTTTGTATCCTCATTTTGTTTGAATTCTGTATTTATTGGTATAGGTTATTCAGACTCAGGTATATATAATTCCACATGATATGAATTTTTCCCTAGTAGATGACATAACCACCTCTCCCATACTTAATGCCATCTTTCCCAGACCTTTATACAAGAGGTGAAGCAGTTCAGCCCAGTTCAACACAGTTCTAAGTCTGGTCTGCCAACCCTCTATAATTGTCCTAGCAATCCATTTATTTTCAATAGCTCTCAATAGTTGTGAGTGTGCCAAGACATGTCATTGCTCCAAAGGGAAGATTTTAGTTACCATGTATATTGAGATTGAGTGGAAGCCAGGCCCTCAAGCTTTTTAGGTATGCAAGTATATAGTCTTGTAGAAACCCAAACATGAGCCCTGCTGCCCACCTATGCTAGGCAGTCAAGAAGGGGAACATTATAAGATCAGATATGGTCAGATCTCTGTGTTTATGGGTGATTTTAGAGATAGAATTTGTATATGGATTTTAAAAAAATGTTTCCTAGTTTCCCATATAGATGAATTATGCAATAATTGTCCTTTTTTAAAAAATTCATTTCACATAATGCATTTCAATTCCTCATTTTGCTGAAAATGGCAAACTTCATTTTTATAACCAAATAGCATCTTCAGATATATATATGTACATATATATATCATATTTTATCTTAAGTAAAGCTACAGTAAACCTTGGAGTGATATGACATTTTGTGTTGATGATTTTTATAATCATATTGATACCAGTAATTGGGATTGCTGGGTCATACAGTAGATCTAGTTTAAGCTTTTTAAGGAGACACTGTACTATTTTCCCAAAGAATTACATCAATTTACAATCTCACCACCAGTGTGTGATGGTTCCTTTTTCACCATATCCTTGCCAACTCTTATTATTCTTTGTTGATATAAATCACTCTCACAGATATAAGGTGTATCTCAAAGCAGTTTTGATGTTTCCTTAACAATCATTGATGATGAATGTTTATTATATTCTTATTGGCCATCTGTACCTCTTTGGATAAGTGATTATGCAAGTCTACCTTTCCATAACTCCTTCCACAACTTCTCTTTCCTTGGCTGTTGTTGCAACAGTGTTCAGGGATTACACCTTTACTGATGGTGGTGTAAAGAACTTCTAAATGTGGTTCCATTGATCACAATGGCAAAACAGAGCCATTAGATTAACACAGTAATATTGAGTATTAACGATGATCAAATTCATGGGTTTATTTCCTGTAAAGCACAGAGTCATATATATGGGTTCTGACTCTATCCACATTGGGGGGTCAGGAGTGGGCAGGAGTTTTGGAGCAGGAGTTTGGGCCACATTCAGCTGTGCTCAGGTCTTACTTCTTAGTAAGTATAAGACCTTAGTCAGGTCTTATATCTCAGTATTTATCTCTAGGATCTCAGTTCTGATTCATTGATCTGTCAGCCTCTTCTTGTTCCAGTATCATGCTGTTTTGATTACTAGAGCTCTGTAATATAAAGTCAGGAATATGATGCCCCCCACCTTTGTTTTCTCTTCAGAATAGCTTTGGCTGTTTATGGTAAACAGGGTCAGAGTGATAGCAAGGTGGGTAGGGTATTTGTCTTGCACATGACTGACCTTGGTTTGATCCCCAGCATCCCATATGGTCTCCTGAGCACTGCCAGGAGTAATTTCTGTGTGGAGAGCCATAAGTAACCCCTGAGCACCACCAGATGTGACCAAAAAAGTCAAAAATAAAATAAAATGGGGGGGGGGGACAGTGGCAACAGAGCAATAATACAATGGGTAGGGAGTTTGCCCTGTATCAAGTTCAATCCCTGGCACTCCATATTGTTCCCAAGCCCCGCCAGGAGTGATCCTTGAGCACAGCCAGGAGTAAGCCCTGAGCCGGGTGTCACCATCAAAAAAAACCAAACAAATAAAAAACCTTTTTTTTTAATTTATAGCCTCATCTAATTTTAACATCAGGATATTATTCTCATAAAATGCATTAGGAAATATTCCTTCTTTTACTTTTTGGAAGTCTGAGAAGTTAGACTTAAGTTATTTTAAGGTTTGCTAAAATTCACTGGTAAAGCCATCTGATCCAAGACTTTATACTTTGGATATTTTAAAATTATCATTTCAGCTTTTATACTTGTGATTTGTCCATTCAAATTTTTCTGTTCTTGTTTCAGTCTCAGTTGATTGTATTTTCCCCCATTTATCTATTTCTTCTGAGTTATCAAATCTGTTGACATATAGTTTTCATAAGTAACTTCTAATAACACTTTGTATGCTGTCTATGATCACAATAAAATGTAATATTTCTTTCCTTTCTTATAGGTACCAGAGATTTGAAAAGGCATTTTTGTTAGCAGTTGATATTGGTGCTCGTGACTTGTTTATGGTGAGTCATTCTCAGACATGATTGTATGCCTTCAGTTCTAAGGTCATGTAAGTTGTCAGCTTTTGTGACCATTAAAAAAGGATTAGTGTCATTTGTGCTTTAGATACACAGGAGGGAAGTATTTTCCATCTTGACTTGCAGCTTTGCCTTCATGGAACTGGTCAATAGCCATCTAGGCCCTTTTGATTTGTTGACATTTTCCTCGCCAGGATCCAAAGGATTTTTTTAATGCTTTCTAAGAATTTATAATTCTTGAACTTTTCTCTCAAGTAGCTTGATATGAGGAGAGAATACCTTTCTATCTAATAAGTTTAAGCGCCTTTTACTCCATTCTCTAAAGAACTAATAGCCACAGAAGCCAGAACATAGGAGAAAACATAGCCCATTATTTTGAATATGCTCAGTAGGTCCTTTGGATTTTAGTGAGAAGTATCAAATTATATCTGTTCTGCCATTTTTATCTTCATGTGAGTAGAGAAGAGGCTCCCAAGCAATACTCAGGGGATCCCAGGGCCACTTCCACCAACATCAGGCCAACCAGACCAGGGAATTCAGTGCTTGGTCCAGTAAAGCGATATTTCTCAGGCCCAGTAGGCAGGACCTCCAGCAGGGCTTGGTGGACCATGAGGTACCAAGCATCAAACTCAGGGCCTCATGCATATGTGTCTGGTGCTTTAACTCCTTGAGTTATCTCCCTAGTTCTTCTCACTTACATTTTTTAAAATAATCATTGTAAATACAGATTATGATCACCAAATGGAGGATAACACTGAAAATTCTCCCCCAGATGATAGGGAAGCATTGCATTTCCTTACTTTAAATTTTAGTACAAAGACATAGTAATCAAAACTGTGTGGTACTGGAATAAAGATAAACTCTCAGTGGAATAGAATTGAGAATCCAGATATTAATATTCAGATTTACAGATAGTTATTCTATAAAAAAGGATATGATTGCATGAAATTGTTGAAAAGAAAACCTCTTTAACAAATAATTCTGGGAAAGGTGGAAAGTCACAATTAAAAATAATATTGGACCTATATCTCATGCCATACAAAAAACTTATTCATAGTAGATTAAATACCCCAAGATTATACCAGAATTCATAAAATTTGTTAAGGAAAAAACAGAGACAGAACATTCCAATATATGGAGTTTAGATGTTTCTAATGTTTTATTTGTTTTGTATTTTGGTGGTTACTGCTCTGGGGACTACTCCCATGCTTTGTAGTTGCTCCCTGGAAATTCTGGGGGGGTTCATGTCATGCTAGCAATTGAATCAAGGGACTCACACATACAAGGTAAGTATTCTACCACTGAGCCAAATTCCTGACCAAAGTGTTTTCAGTGATTTGACTCCATTGTAAATATAACAAAACAAAAGTAAAGAAATTGGAGTCCCTAAAGTTAAAATTATTTTGCATGAAAAACAAAACTCAGGATAATATTTTTTAAAACTTTACTGTTGGGGTGGGGGGACATTTGCTATACATACTCAAAAAGCTCAACAACCAAAAAAAAACCAATAACCACATCAAAAAAAGAGGAGAGGAAATGTGCAGACACTTCCATGGAAAGGACATATAAAAGTGTGTTCATCAATCAGATAAAAGATATTATATCCAGAATATATAAAGTACTCACAAAGATCAACCCCCCCAAATTAAAAAAAACCCTATAAAAAAACAGAGAGAGAAAATGAATAGACACTTTGAGACAGGTGGATGGCCAGTAAGCACATGACAAAATTCTCAGCATCACTTATCATCATAGAAATTCAAATCAAGATGACATTGAGATACCATCTCATATGAGTGAGAATGACAAATATAAAAAATATTAGGAACAATCTGTATTGGCAAGGATTTGATGAAGAAGGAATGTCTCATCCACTGCAAGTAGGAATGTTGCCTGATAACCTCTGAGGAAAGCAGTATGGAGAGTTCTCAGTAAACTTAGAATTAAACTGCCATATGATCCAGCAGTTCCACTTTTTGGCATCTACTACTCTCCCTCCATCCCCACCTCCCAGGCAAGACCATAAAATTAGTCTCTCAAAAGGATATATGCATGACATTATTTATTGCTGCACTCAGTACAGTTGCTAAGATACAGAATCAACCTTGGTGCCCAATGACAGATGAATGGATTGTGAAGATGCTGTATATAGACACAGTGGAATACTATGCAGCTGCAAGTAATGATGAAATCGTGCAATTTGCTACAGCCTGGTTGGAACTGGAAGATACCGTGTTGAGTGAAGTAAGCCAAAGAAAGACAAACACAGGGTGATCTTATTTATCTATGGTACATAGAATACTGGATGAGGAAATGTATTGTAGTAAAGCGGGGGAGTGTTTAGACCAAGCTTGACCCCAATTTTTAGAGAGGAGAAGGACAGAGAAGAAAAGAAATCAAGAGAGGAAGAAGAGAACAGGAAGTGATGGGTGAACAGGGATTAGGGCTAAAGTTATAGTGGTGATATACATGAGTGGCATACCCATTTATCCAAAACACAAACTCAAAAATTCTGAAAACATGAGCTCTAAGCTGCAGCCACTAGAACTTTGTAATGTGCTTATGAACTTGACAGGCAGGGAATGGGGCAGGGGTTGAGGAGTAGGGACAGAATATGGAAATACTGGTGGAGGGAAGTTGACATTGGTGGTGGGATTATTGTTGAAACATTATATGCCTAAAATTCAACTCTCAGTAGCTCTGTAGCACTGTTCTCCCATTGTTCATTGATTTGCTCAAGTGGCACCAGTAATATCTCTATTGTGAGACTTGTTGTTACTGTTTTTGGCATATCGAATATGCCACAGGGAGCTTTTCAGGCTCTGCCGTGTGGGCAGGATACTTTTGGTAGCTTTCTGGGCTCTCTGAGAGGGACGGAGGAATTGAACCCGGGTTAGCCGTGTGCAAGGCAAATACCCTACCCGCTGTTAACTTTATAAAATGAAAATTGTTCGACTCTCATCCACTGCTGGTGGGAATGTTGTCTGATACAATCCCTTTGGAAAACAGTATTGTAAGTGCTTGATTAACTTAGAATTGTGTTGCCATGTGACCTAGAATTGCCACTTTTGAGAATCTAACTTCAAAAGGACATATGTACACCATTATTATTTGCAGCACTTAGTGCATTCGCTGATATGGAATCCAGCTAGGTGTCCCAACAACAGTTGAATGGATTATAAAGTTGCAGACTGCACACACACACACACACACACACACACACTGAAATACTATATAATTGCAGGAAACAAAATTGTGAAATTTGCTGCAGTGTAAGATACATTAAATGAAGTAAGTCAGAATATGGATGAACATGGAATGATGTCATTTCATTTCATTTCATTTCATCATCCTGTTAATCGTCGATTGCCTCGAGCAGGCCCCAGTAACGTCTCTTTCATCCTAGCCCTGAGATTATATTCACGGCTCTTTAGGAGAATGAGACCCATCATTGTTACTGGTATTTGGCATATTTGGTAGGCCACGGGGAGTTTGCCAGACTCTGCCCTGTGGGCAGGCTACATTCGATAGCCTGCAAGTTTGTCCAAAGTAGGAATGAGATAATAAGATGTCATAAAAAGATGTCCTGATGCGGCCGCGTGGTTCCGGGATCTGGATTTTATAGTCTCTGAGTCTTGGCCGCTGATGGGATTACACGGCGCCAGGGGGCCAGGTGGTGGGTGTGACCCCCGCCTACTGGAATTTGGAGGATCTGGGTGGAAGATGCTCGACTCCTATTCGAGTAGACGTGGAGGTCTCGGCCCCGGAACCCGCGTGGCTGTGTCCCTCTGCCAGTACCTTCATGGGTGCGGAGAGTGGTCTCAGCATGGTGGTGGCTGGTCCTGGAGGTCTTCGGCTGCCGTAGCCCTGGTCGGGGCGGGGAGGAAAGCTCAACCCGCTCCCCTCCAAGGGACTCCGGGAAGGAACACCCAGGCGCGGGGGCAGAGACTGCACTGCTCTCGTCCGGGATCTGGATTTTATAGTCTCTGAGTCTTGGCCGCTGATGGGATTACACGGCGCCAGGGGGCCAGGTGGTGGGTGTGACCCCCGCCTACTGGAATTTGGAGGATCTGGGTGGAAGATGCTCGACTCCTATTCGAGTAGACGTGGAGGTCTCGGCCCCGGAACCCGCGTGGCTGTGTCCCTCTGCCAGTACCTTCATGGGTACGGAGAGTGGTCTCAGCATGGTGGTGGCTGGTCCTGGAGGTCTTCGGCTGCCGTAGCCCTGGTCGGGGCGGGGAGGAAAGCTCAACCCGCTCCCCTCCAAGGGACTCCGGGAAGGAACACCCAGGCGCGGGGGCAGAGACTGCACTGCTCTCGTCCGGGATCTCGTGCAGGGCTACGGCAGCCGAAGACCTCCAGGACCAGCCACCACCATGCTGAGACCACTCTCCGCACCCATGAAGGTACTGGCAGAGGGACACAGCCACGCGGGTTCCAGGGCCGAGACCTCCACGCCTACTCGAATTGGAGTCGAGCATCTTCCACCCAGATCCTCCAAATTCCAGTAGGCGGGGGTCACACCCACCACCTGGCCCCCTGGCGCCGTGTAATCCCATCAGCGGCCAAGACTCAGAGACTATAAAATCCAGATCCCAGATGTCATTTATCTGCAGTATATAGAATAATTGGACAAGGAAATTTAATGCAGGGAAATTCCTAGATCACTATTGACCCCATAGAATAAGGAGGAGAAGAACAGAAAAAGAAAGAAATCCAGGGGGGAAGAAAGAAGATAAAAAAGAAAAGTAATGGGGGAGCAGGGATCAGAGGCTCAGGTATACCAGTGATGTGGGAGAGTGCATAGCTATATATCCAAAGCACAGACTTGACAACACTGAAAACATGTGATTTAAACTACAACCATTGAAATTTGAAATGTGGCTGTCAAGGAGGCAGGCAGGAGGAGGAGAGACAGGAAGCAGTGGGTAGGTTGCCTGAGAACACTGGTGAAGGGAAGTGGACATGGTAGAGGGATTGGTGGTTGAATATTGTATACCTAAGACTCTACTTTCAATTTAGTAAAGCACAGTCTTTAATTAAGTTTGAAAAATGTTGAGTATTCATAGCTTATTTTAGGAAAATTCAAATGACAGTGAGTTATCACCTCACACCAGTGAAAATGGCATATATCAATAAGATATGACGCGAGCATCACCATTGTGACTGTGGTAAAAAGGAACCCTCATTTGTTCATAGTGAAGTCTCATTCACTATTGATCACTTGATCACTTGACTTCCCATTAATTGTCAATTTGCTCGAGCAGGCACCAGTAACATCCCCATTTGTCCCTGTCGCATGCTAGTGTAGCCCAATGGCATCTGTTCGTTCTTGGAACATGAAGAGCCTCAAACCGATCATTCAGGATCTTGATGAAGAAGTCTGACCATCTGGTAGATGGGCAGCTACGCGGTCTTTTGACGTCCTGTGGAATCTAGTTGGTAATGGCTCTAGTCCAGCTGCCGACTCCAAATCTCATTACGTGTCCAGCCCATCTGATTTTTGACGCCTTGGCAAACAAGACAGTGTCCCTGATTCTTGACCATCCACGGAGGTCGGAACTCCAGATTCTTTCTCTCACTTGAGTGAAACATGATACTCCAAGCATAGCTCTTTCAATCTCTCTTTGGGAGATCCTAATAGCGTTCTCATCCTGTTTGCGTAGGGCCCAGGTCTCTGAGGCATATGTTAATGCAGGAAGAACAGTGGAATCAAAGAGATCAGCAACTCCATGATTGTACGAGGAACACCAAGAGAGAGATAGCCAAAAAAAAAAATGCCTGTTTTTGAAAACTCTTGAGCTTGTTCGCCAACGTGGTTTGGTGCATGCCTCAGGCAACCACGAGCGAACGTCCGAGCTCGCAAAGCAGTGCAGAGATGTGATAAAGGAAGACCTCAAAGAGAGAAGAGCAGCAGTGCTGGTAGATGCGGCAGAAGCTGGGAAAAGCATTCATAATGCCCGCCTGTCCTTTGCCAACTACAAGACCAAGATGACTGCCCTCTGATGTCCTGATGGATCTATCACATCTTTGAGAAGGGCAATGGAGCAGATTATTCATGACTTCTACTCAGATCTTTTCGATAGCCATGTCCACCTGCCTACATACAAAATTCCACAGGATGGATATGTCGTTCCCAATGTTCTCCCTTCCGAAATCCGACACACCATTTCGTCGGTAAAAAAACGAACAGCACCCAGCCCAGACAAGGTCAAACCTGAACACCTGAAGAACCTGCCCTCAGTACTCATCAATACGCTGGCTCGGCTCTTCACACGCTACCTGTCTGAATGCAAGGTTCCATCTCAATGGAAAACCAGCAGCACTGAACTACTGTACAAGAAGGGAGACATCCACGACATTGGCAACTATCACCCAATCTGCCTGTCATCTACAAGCTGTTCACTCGAGTCATCCTGAATAGGATTGGCAGAACACTAGATGAAGAATAACCATGCAAGCAATCCAGGTTCCACAAAGGATTCAGCACCATTGACCATATCCACACGATAACCAAGCTCATTGAGGTTTCTCGGGAGTTCAAGATGCCGCTCTGTCTAACGTTCATTGATTTAAAGAAGGCCTTTGATTCTGTTGAGACAGAAGCAATCATTGAAGCCCTAGCCAAACATGGCGTTCAAACTCAATACATCAGGATCCTCCGTGTATTACGGATTCACTACCAGGATCTCACCATTCTACAAAGAAGTAATCATTGATGTCAAGAGAGGGGTTTGGCAGGGTGATACCATTTCACTGAAACTCTTCAGTGCCACCCTTGGGAACATCATGCAATGACTGGAATGGGAATGAATGGGAGTGAAGAGAGATGGTCGGCAACTACACCACCTCCGCTTTGCTGATGACATTGTTCTAATAACACCAAACATTAGCCAAGTGGCACAAATGCTGGCCGACTTCAACCATGAGTGTGGAAAGGTCGGACTACAGCTGAATCTTACGAAGACATTGTTTGTGAGAAACAGCCTCGTTCCTGACGCTCCATTCGCTCTCAATGGAACGACCATCTCTGAATGCAACAGTTATGTGTGCCTAGGTCGAGAAGTCAACATGATGAATGACCTGGCACCTGAGTTGCGCAGGAAGGAGGAAGAGAGCGGCTCAGAATGCCTTCAAGAGCATCAGAGAAATAGCTAAGAGGACCAAGAACCTCCAGCTCTGGGCATTCACTATTATTCAAGCAAAACAAATAACACAATATAAAACTTTTTTAAAGGATAAAAAATTAAAATAGATTTCATTATTACCCAGCATTTATATTCCTAGGCATTTAAACTCCTTAAAACACAATATCATTAATTTGAAAAGATACATGTATAACTATATTCATTTCAGGATTTAGTATAATTGCCAGAATATGGAAGCAACCCATATGAGCAGTGATAGACAAATGGACAAAGAAGTTGTGGTCTATATACACAATGTAATATTATGAATTTATAAGAAAAGATGGAACATTGCAACTTGGATGGAACTGGAGGGTAACATTACGTGAAATAGGTCATGGGAGAAGGACAAATACTGGATGATCTCGCACATCTGTATAGTTTATAGAGAAAGAAAACATGGTAATTTGCAGTATCAAATAATAACATTCTTGGTGCTGGATCACAAAACAGGGAGTACTAAATAAGGTAGGGAGTGGGGAATGAAGATGGGTACTGGAATTCTTAAGGATATGGGTGAAGATCTTGGGCACTTTGATGGTGGTGTGGGTATGTTAACTATGTACATCAGAACATAAATATTAATACTATTTCAGTAATACTGTTTATTGTATAATGACATATAATCTAGTTTGAATGCTTTACAGAATCCTAGCATATTGGGAAGATGATTTATCTAGTTAAAGCACTAGTATTAGTCTGTAATAAAATGAAGTCTGTTGTGTGCAGTAAATAAAAGGGGGAAAAAAGGAACACCAATTGTCCATTTCTCTTTTTTTATTCTTAGCAGTAGGGAAGAATATTTTCACACACTTAGTCATGATTTTCTTTGAAATAGATATGCTGTATGTCAGATTTCATATTGTTAAACCTTCCAGCACCATTAGTCTATTCAAGAATTCATCCCCATATTGGGAGATGCAAAAGAGAGTTGCATATTAGAGTATCATGAGAACTGGGAAGGTATAACACTTTAAAGTGTCTCCAGTTTCTTGTTTTTTAGGAAGTCATAGGTTATCATTGGTCCCTATAATACAGAGTTGTTTCTTACTAAGATCCAAGTAAACAGTAATAAATAATATAATTTAATCGGCATTACTGTTTTTGAAATATTACTGCTGAATGAAGAGGGATCTTTATTTCCAGCTCATGGGCAAATAAGATTTCAGACTTACGCTTCCACTGTAAACTTCCACAAAAGTGTACAATATATAACAGTAGGCACGAACAATTAGTTATTTAGTATGATACTGATCCTCCAAAAAGGGGGAATATATAGATGAGCCCTCTATATAATTTCCAGAGCAGAAATTTACAGTGACATCATTCAAGCATAGAGCCAGAGATTTTATTTGGGGGGGGGAGTAAAAATGTGACTTTTAAAAAAAATTTTATTAGTGAAACACCATGAGGTACAGTTGTAGACTTACATATTTTTGTGCTTGGGTTTCAGTTATACAATGATCGAGTACCCATCCCTCCACCAGTGCCCATTCTCTACCACCACTGATCCCAGTATTTCTCCCAACCCCTATTCCTCCCATCCCACCCTGCCTCTGTGGCAGGGCATTCCATTTTGTTCTCTCTCCTTTTGGGTACTGTGGTTTGCAAAAGAGGCATTGAGTGGCAATCATGTTCAGTCTGTAGTCTACTTTCAACATGCATCTCCCATCCTGGGAGGATCCTCCCAACACCCTTTATTTGGTGTTTCCTTCTCTATCTGAACTGCCTTTTCCTCTAGCATGTGTGGCTGGCCTCCAAGCAATAGAGTAAACCTCCTGGTACTTATCTTGCCTATTCTTGGGTGTTAGTCTCCTATTTTGTTACTTGATGTTCCCCAGATGAATGCAGTCTTTCTGTGTCTGTCCCTCCCTCTCTTTCTGATTCATTTTGCTTAGCATGATGCTTTCCATGTAGTACCACTTGTATGTAAATTTCATTACTTCATCTTTTCTAACACCTACATAGTACTCCATTGCATAGATGTACCAAATTTTCTTTAACCAGTCATCTGTTCTTGGGCACTTAGTTTTTTTCCAGATTCTGGCTATTGTGAACAGTGCTGCAATGAACAATCAAGTGCAGATGTCACTTCGACTATATTTTTGCCTCTCTGGGATACATTCCCAGGAATGGTATTACTGGGTCAAATGGGAGCTCAATTTCTAATTTTTTGAGAATCGTCCATACTGTTTTCCAAAAGGGCTGAACCAGTTGGCATTCCCACCAGCAGTGAATAAGGGTTGCCTTCTAGCCACATCTGCGGCAACACCTGTGGCTTTTGTTCTTTAGGATGTGGGCCAGTCTCTGTGGTGTGTGATGGTATCTCATTGTTGTTTTGATCTGCATCTCCCTGAGGATTAGTGATGTAGAGCATTTTCTCATGTGCCTTTTAGCCACTCGGATTTCTTCTTTGAGAAAGTTTCTGTTGATTTCATCACTCCATTTTTTGATGGGGTTGGATGTTTTATTCTTGTGGAATTCAACCAGTACTTTGTATATCCTTGATATACAAAATTGGCATTCCCACCAGCAGTGAAGAAGGGTTGCCTTCTCGCCACATCCGCGCCAACACCTGTGGCTTTTGTTCTTTTGGATGTGGGCCTTGCTGGACGTGTATTAGGCAAATATCCTTTCCCATTTTGTAGACTGTCTTTGTTGTTTTGGTTACTGTTTCTTTTGAGTACAGAAGCTTCTTAGTTTAAGATAATCCCATTTGTCTATCTCTGTTTTCACTTGCTTGGCCAGTGGCGTGACATCTTTGAAGATACCATTAGCTTCAATGTCATGGAGGGTTTTGCCAACTTTGTCTTCAGTGTACCTTATGGATTGTGGTCTGATGTTGAGGTCTTTATTTTGATCTTACTTTTGTACATGGTGTTTGGCAGAGATCTGAGCCCTTTTTTTTTTTGCAAGTAGCTGTCTAGTTTTGCCAGCACAATTTGTTAAAAAGATTGTCCTTGCTCCACTTCACATTTCTTGCTCCCTTTTCAAAGACTAGATGATCATATATTTGGGGGGCGATGTCAGTATATTGAACCCTGTTCCATTGGTCTGCAGCTCTGCCTTTGTTCCAGTACCATGCTGTTTTAATTACTACTGCTTTTTAGTACATTTGAAGTTAGGGAGGTTGATTCCTCCCACTTTGTTTTCCCCACGAATTGCTTTAGCTATCCGTGGGGGCTTATTGTTCTATATGAATTTTAGGAGTGTTTGCTCCACTTCTTTGAAGAATGTCATGGGTATCGTTATAGGGATCGCATTGAATTTGTACAATGCTTTGAGAAGAATTGCCATTTTGACAATGTTAACTCTCCCGGTCCATGAGCAGGGGATATCTTTCCATTTTCTCATTTCCTCTTTTATTTCCTGAAGCAGTGTTTTGTTGTTTTCTTTGTACGGGTCCTTTACTTCCTTAGTTAAGCTAGTTCCTAGGTACTTGATTTTCTGGGGCACAATTGTGAACGGGATTGTATTTTTTATGTCACTTTCTTCTCTCTCACTATTTGTGTATAGGAAAGCCATGGACCTGAAACTTTACTATACAAGTCTATTGTTTCTAGGACTTTCTTGGTAGAGGTTTTAGGGTTATCTAAGTATAGTGAGAGCTTGATTTCTTCCTTTCCTTGATATCTTTTTCTTTGCCTAACCACTATTGCAATACTTCCAGTACTACATTGAACAACAGTGGATAGAGTGGGCATCCTTGTCTCGTCCCTGATCTTAGAGGGAATAGAGCCAGAGATAAGAGTTGACTGTTCAGGGATGAAAAGAGATCTAAAATTCATGAGACAGATGCCAGAAAACAAGAATCTGTTTGAAGACCAGAAGTCTTCATGGTAGTTTTCTGTGAGTCCTTGATGAAAAAGGCACTGATACAAAGCTGAGAATGGTATGGTAATAATAGAGGTGGTACATTGCTTTAAAATTCTAGTTTTCTATTTGAGCTAAAATGAAGTAACCTCACTGTGCATTTATGTGATCATCAAATATGCATGTTTTTGCATGTTTTCATTTATATGAAAAAGGCAGGTTGAGAATGGGATAATTTCTGAAACATAAACACGAGAGCATTCAAAAGCATCACAACATCACGACCATCCTGTTAATCGTCAATTGCCTCGAGCAGGCCCCAGTAACATCTCCTTTGTCCTAGCCCTGAGATTTTTTTAAAAAGTGCCATATTCAAGGCTCTTTTAGAGTTAGGAGAATGAGACCCATCATTGTTACTGGTATTTGGCATATTGGGTATGCCATGGGGAGTTTGCCAGACTGCCATGTGGGCAGGTTACTTTCGGTAGCCTGCCAGTTTGTCCAAAGTAGGAATGAGATAATAAGATGCGCGGCCTCGTGCTTCCAGGAGCTGGGTTTATCTGAGTCTTGGCCGTTGATGGGATTACATGGTGCCAGGGGGCCAGTTGGTGGGTGTGACCCCCGCCTACTGGAATTTGGAGGATCTGGGTGGAGGATGCTCAGCCCCGATCCGAGTAGGCTTGGAGATCTTAGTCCCGGGACCCACATGACTGTTCCTCAGCCAGTACCTTCATGTGTGCAGAGAGTGGTCTCAGCATGGTGGTGGCTGGTTCTGGAGGTCTTTGGCTATATTCAAGAGCATATTGACATCAAATGGTTCAGACCAAAAAAATCACTGTATTGAAAACTTTTTAGTCACTAAGGTTTACTTTTAAGGAAAAATTACCTTTTTGGTCATGGTTTTATACTCTTTATTGTCAACCTCTAGTTATAAGCTATATGACTTGAAAATCTTTATGTTGATTATCTTTGGGAACTTACTCTGCTTATGAAAATTCAGGTAACTATCCAACCTAATTATTACAGTGGTTTAGAACCACTCATTTACCATCCAAGATTGCTTCTGTGGCCCCTATTGAATTACATGAGGATGAGTGTGCCTTCTGAAGATTCTCATGTTGGCATTCCTAATTACCTTGGCCATTGGATCAGGGCCAGTTGGAATGTCAACTCTGTGCTATTTGATAATGCTATAAAAAGTCCTATAGCTGCTGCTCTTCAGCCATCTGTGCCTTCCCTTGGCATGACATTATTGGTTTGTCTTTCATTGGCATGATTTCTGTATCATGGCTTACATCTGCCACTCCTAGGCACTTGCTGGGTGATTAAGTTGACATAAAATTGCTTTCTTAGGACTGTTTTTATATATAGGAATTTTATACCTGCGAGTTCTGAAACAATAATAACCATTTATTACATACATTATAATTATTTTAAACATTATGAATAGACTTTCCTGACCTCTGTTGACTCAAATCTGTCTTAGATTTCCAAGTTCAGTTTTTTACAGTCAGAAGTCTCCTTACTGAACAACTAACTGATAACTAAAACTAGAATACCTTCATGTTTATAGACACCAAATTGAATGCAAACATCAACTTTTTTCTTCGTATGCTAAATCTTTAGAAGCGTTGGAAAGTTTGTGTCTGTATGTGCCTGTGTCTATGTTTAAAAATTTTAACTAGATTTGAAAAAGATACATGAGAGATCAAAAGATGTGAGTAAGGCACTTAAAGCCAGGAAACATAGGAATGGATGTATAATGGATCTGTACTCCCTCCAGATGTTGATAGTCTAACCCCCAAAGTGACTGTATTGGGAAAGAGCCTTCAAAGATGTATGTAATATTAAATGAAGCTATTATTACTGGTACTGGTATCTTCATTAGAAGAGGTAAAGATACTAGGGATAAATATTCACAGAGCAAAAGCCATGTGAGGATACATACAAAGGTGGCCATTTACATGCCCAAAAGAGAAACCTCATGCTGTCAAAGCCTTTCTGACAGCATGATCTTGGACGTCTAGACTCTAGTCGTCTAGAACCTCTGTGAAAAAAGAAGATGCATTTTGTTGTTTAAAACCACACACCAGTTTGCGGTGTATTGTTATGGCAACTTTAGCAACTAATACAAAATTGCTACATCTTTAGGGCCATAAATGGGAAAAACTGAAGATCTAAAACTTGATAAGATTTTAAAAAGCATGTAGGAGATTAAGTGACATTGTGGCAAGTAGAAGTTTTTAAAATTAATGATGAGAATGTCTAAACTTAGTAATTATAATATGGATGAATTCAATTCACTAATTAAAAAGTCAGTGATCATAACACTGGGTTTTTGTTTGGAGTCCATACCTGGCAATGTTCAGGGATTATTTTTGATGGTGTTCAGGGGCCCTGTGGTTTGGAGGATCAAACCTAACCCCAGGCAAAGCCTGTGTTTGAGCCCTTTTACCTATTTTTCTAGTCCAAAGAGTTGTTTTTTTAAATATCCTGATACATATTGCATATATAAAGAGGCAATACCAAACCAAAAAAGTTGACATATAAAGGCTCAAATGGAAAAATATCCCAAAGCAAATGCTGTCACATTTCACCAAACATGTTCAAATAAAATAATTCAAAAAGGACAAAGGTGAGATACTTTTAAAATATGCCCACAAATTATTTCATACTCCACTTTTCAAAGGGTGGTGGTTTATCTTTTCCTGTTCTTGAATGTGAGCAGTACTTAAGTTATGATGTATAACTTCTGAAGTTAGCTAGTAATATGTTTTGGCTTTCAATTTTTACCCCCTTTCTCCTAAATCACTTGCTTTTAGGGAAGCCTACTATCATATCTTACTGGCATTCCCCCAGCCCTTTGCAGAGGTGCATGTAGCAAGGAACTGAACTAAGAAACAAAGTCCCCTAACCAAAAGCCATGTGAATGATCCATCTAGATACAAATTCTTCATCTTCCATCATACTTTCAGATGACTGCTTCTCTGGCCAACATCTTAGCTGCAACTCATAGGACACCCTGAGCCATCATCATCCACTTAATTTTTCTGGATTCCTGACACTCAGAGAATTATGAAATATCAATGTTTATTGTTTGATGCTTCCAGCTATAGAAGCGATTTATTATACAGCAACATATAAATAATTGAAAGAGATAGTATGTAAAAGGTAAAGGTAAAGGCCCTCCCGTTGATCATCGATTTGCTCGAGCGGGCCCAGTAACGTCTCCATTGGAGACATTGTTGTTACTGTGTCTGGCATATCGAATACTCTCGGTAGCTTGCCAGGCTCTCTGAGAGAGGCGGAGGAATCGAACTCGGGTCGGCCATGTTGGCCGCTTGTAAGGCGAACGCCCTACCCGCTGTGCTATCGCTCCAGCCCCAGTATGTAAAGTATGTAATAATATAATTGATAATGAAAGTAATCCATCAAGTAGATATTGCATTGTTCTACATATAGCTACAGAACCTCATAATAATTTGTTTAAAAAAGAAAAGCCTATATACATTGTTTCCTGTATACAAACAATGGAAGAGTAGAGATTTTTTTTAAAAAATCCTGTTCACTATAGTGCCTCAAAAAATCAAGTACCTTGGAATCAGCTTAACTAAAGAGGTGAAGGGCCTATACAAAGAAAACTACAAAACACTGCTTCAATAAATAAAAGAGGACACTAGGAAATGGAGATGCATTCCCTGCTAATGGATCCGAAGGATTAACATTGTCAAAATCACAATACTCCCCAAAGCATTATACAGATTCAATACAGTCTCTATAAAGATACCCATGGCATTTTCAAATAGACAAAACACTCCTGAAATTCATATGGAACAATAAATCCCCATGCGTAGCTGAAGGAATTCTTGGGAAAAAGAAGATGGGTGACACATCCTTCCTCAACTTCAAACTGTACTACAAAGCAATAGTGATTAAAACAGCATGGTATTGGAATAAAAACAGACCTACAGACCAGTGGAATAGAGTTGAATATCCTGACACAGACCCTCAAATATATGATCATCTAATCTTTGATAAAGGACCAAGAAATGTGAAGTGTAGCAAGGAAAGCCTCTTCAACAAGTAATGTTGAGAAAAAATGTAGAGGTACATGCGAAAAAATGAACTCGGACCTCTATCTATCACCAAAGTCAGATCAAATGGATGAAAGACCTCAGTGTCAGACCTGAATCCATAAGGTACATGGAGAAAAATGTAGGCAGAACCTTCCATGACATTGAAGCTAAAATCACCTTTAAGGATGAAACACCACTGACCAAGCATTGGAAATAAAGATAAACAAATGGCACCACATTAAACTAAGAAGCTTCTGCACCTCAAAAGAAATGATGACCAAAATAGAGAGACAGCACACAGAATGGGAAAAACTATTTATCCAATACCCATCACATAAGTGGTTAATATACAGGGTATATAAGACACTGGTAGAAGTATACAAGATAAAACTTCCAACCCCGTCAAAAAATGGGCTGAAGAAATGAACAGAAACTTTCTCAAAAAAGAAATACAGGGGCTGAAGCAATAGCACAGCGGGTAGGGTGTTTGTCTTGCATGCGGCCAACCTGGGTTCGATTCCCAGCATCTCATATGGTCCCCTGAGCACTGCCAGGGGTAATTCCTGAATGCAGAGGCAGGAGTAACTCACTGATGGCCTCTCAGTTGAGAGAATAAGAGGGAAAGTGTCTGCCATAGAGGCAAGGCATAGGGCGAGGTGAGGGTGGCTAGAGGGATATTGAAATATTGGTGGTGGGAAATGTACTCTGGTGGAGGGATGGGTGTTCAATCATTGCATGACTGAAACTCAATTATGAAAGCTTTGTGACTATCTCATGGTGATTCCATTTAAAAAAAGAAAATCTAAAAAAAATGGAAAAATTCACAGTCAAAATACAGGATTTGGGAGAAAGGGTTCTACTCTGGTGGTAGAGCACATGCCATTTGTGTATGAGGCTTTAGGTTCAATCCCCATAAATTCTTTTTTTTGTTTGCTTTTGGGGGCGCTACACCTGACTGCTCATTCGCCTACTCTGTGCGAATAAGGGAGAACTCCAGGAGGGACTGAGGGACATGTGGTGCCAGGGTTCAGACTGGGGGCAGCTGTGTGCAGGGCAAGTGCCTTACTCCTTAGCTCTCTCTCATACCCTCTCTCTGGATCTACAGATTCTTTTATATGCAGCTCATAATATCCAGCCCCCTAGCACTGCCAGATGTTGGGCCAGTGGCCTTCTTTGCACCACTGGGATGTTTCCAATATCATTCAACAGCAGTGATACTAGCAGCAACAACAGAAATGTAAGATTTTAACACACACTTTTCAAAACAATTGTACTAGGAAGGGAATAAGAAAATTAAAGATTTGAGGGGCTGGAGCAATAGCACAGCGGGTAGGGCATTTGCCATTTGCCTTGCATGCGGCCAGCCCCGGATTCCATTCTCAGCATCCCATATGGTCCCCCAAGCACCGCCACGAGTAATTCCTGAGTACAGAGCCAGGAGTAACCCCTGTGCATCACCGGGTGTGACCCAAAAAGGGGGGGGGGAGTAGGAAATGAAAGGAAAAAGAAAATTAAATATTTGAATAATGCAACTAGAAAACGAAGTAATACAAATATAGATATTTAAAGAAAAAAATTGAAGATTAACAGTAACATAGTAAGTCATAAGTTATGATGCTTGGCCCATGTCACCAAGGAAATCTTAACATTTAAAAGGTTGCCATCAATCTTTTTGATAGCAAAAGATTGGTATCAAACTTTTCAGTGACTTCTGTGAAAAGAAAAAAAAATAAACTATAAGAAGATTACCCTGGTGAGTGTGGGGATAAGTCAGTTGATAGCTTTACAGGTGGGATGACTATTTTGGTGCCCAGCATCACCCCACTATGTCAGCACTGTATTTGGGAAACCTGTGCAACAACTGAGTGTGTGATCTCCAGTACTCTACAACCAAGTATGTGTGAGAAGCACAACTGAAAAAGACCTACAGTTGGCGTTGCAACCAAACCATGCAGGAGTGCTACAACTAAAGTCCATGAGCATGATGTGACTGACCTGGTAAGCACAATAACCAAAATTGGTTGGAGCAATAATAAACAAACAATAATAAACAAATGGCAGGTAGCTTGGCAACAGCAAAGGGAAAGGATTGGTTAGAAACAAAACATGTGCACACTGCAACCAAATGTGTGTGATCCTAGTCATTACAACAGTAACCCCACACCCCACACCCCCAAAAAAGAAGGTGTAATAGAAACAGTTTTTAAATTTTAAAATAAGATTTTCCTTGTTAAAATAAGAATAAAAATAAATACATCATATGCCTCAAACTTAAAAAGCATGTTTCTTGGAACTTGAGTGACAGTACAATGAGTAGGGAACTTGTATTTCATGTAGCTAACCCAAGTTCGATCTCCGGCACCCCTTATCACACCCCCCAGCCCTACCAGGAATGATCCCTGAGCGGAGAACCAGGAGTAAGTTCTGAGCACCACTGAGCATGCCCCTCACCCAAAATTAATAAAAGCATGCGGGTAGGGCGTTCGCCTTACAAGCGGCCAACATGGCCGACCCGAGTTCGATTCCTCCGCCCCTCTCGGAGAGTCCGGCAAGCTACCGAGAGTATTCGATATGCCAGACACAGTAACAACAAAGTCTCCAATGGAGACGTTACTGGGCCCGCTCGAGCAAATCGACGATCAACGGGAGGGCCTTTACCTTTACCTTTACCTAGGCTAAAGACCACATCAGACAATGAAACTATTACATCATTTTACTTATAGCCAAGGCAATATTATTCTGAAGAAACTTTTAACTGTTAAAATAATAATAACTTATGGGCTAAAGAGACAGTGTAGGAGGAAAGGCACTTGCCTAGCATGCAACTAACCTTGGAATTCCTTGCATCCCATATGCTCTCCTGCCTTGAGCATTGCCAGGGGTGATCCCTGAGCACCACTGGCTTTGATCCCAAAATCCAGCAAATTAAATAAATAATAATCGATACTTTAATCTTAAGAGGTTGGACCATGACAAATCCCAAAATTTAGAGAAACAATACTAATGAATGAATTAAGGTAAAGGTAAAGGCCCTCCCGTTGATCGTCGATTTGCTCGAGCGGGCCCAGTAACGTCTCCATTGGAGACTTTGTTGTTACTGTGTCTGGCATATCGAATACTCTCGGTAGCTTGCCGGGCTCTCCGAGAGGGGCGGAGGAATCGAACTCGGGTCGGCCATGTTGGCCGCTTGTAAGGCGAACGCCCTACCCGCTGTGCTATCGCTCCAGCCGAATGAATTAAATTTTTAAAAATTAAATTGGATTTCTCAATATGATCAAAGCCATTTTCTAGAAAAGATCAATAAGGCAATTGTTTGGGGGGAAAATCAATAAATAGAAGGACAAAGAAAAATATATAAGAATTGTAAAGGATAAAACAACAGATGAAAGGAATTTGTTTCTAAATCAGAAGATATAAATTTTATTTTGATTTTTAACTATGAAAAAAAAATAAAATAAATTACTATATCCCAGCAAGCTACCAAGAGTATCTTGCCTGGCAAGCTACCCGTGACATATTCTATATGCCAAAACACAGTAACAACAAGTCTCACAATGGAGACGTTACTGGGCCTGCTCGAGCAAATCAATGAACAACGGGAGGACAGTGCTACAGTGCTCCCAGTCTCCTAATTTAATAAATATCTCTATATAATTAAGTACTTTAAATTTATATCTTTACACCTGCTTTAGAGCACTGTAGCATTTTACTTGTCAGTTCATCAGTTTTGTCTCTAAAAGATGAATTACCACTTTTTTTTTCTTTTGCCACACCAGGCTGACTTAGGCTAACTTATGGCTCTGCACTTGGAGCTCACTCCTAGTGGGAATTTGGGACTACATGGGGTATTGGGGATGAAACTTGGGTTAACTGAGTTCAAGGTAAGTACTATCTCTTGGGCCCAAGATTATTTTAAAAGAAACATTCACATATTATTACCATAGCACTGTAGCACTGTCCTCCCATTGTTCATCAATTTGCTCGAGCGGTCCCAGTAACGTCTTCATTATGCAACTTCTTGTTACTGTGTTTGCCATATCGAATATATCACGGGTAGTTTGCCAGGCTCTGCCATATCCAACAAAAATATCTTAGTTTTTAATGTTATCAGATAATCTAAATGATGTTCAAATTCCTCTGGTTATCTCCTGAAATATTTACTTTAAAAATCTAAGAGTGGCTGGCCAGATAATACGAGGTGGGGAGGGTGCTTGCCTTACACAGGGATGACCCTAGTTTGATCCCTGGTACTGAATATGGTTCCCCACGCCCACTTCAAGAAGTAATCCCTGAGCATAGTATCAAGAGTAAGTCAGGAGCACCATTGGGCACAGCCCCAAGTGCACCTAAAATAATAATTTGAAAGACCCCCATTTTCCAGTAGCTTGGCAACCACACCCACAAACCGCTCCAGGCTCCAAGTAATCTCATCAACAGCCAAGATTCAGAGACTAAAATAAAGCTCCCAGAAGAGAGCAAAGCAGTATTTCCTGGCCCTCTCGGAGAGCCAAGCAAGCTACCAAAAGTATCCCACCCTCTCGGCAGAGCCTGGCAAGCTACCCGTGGGGTATTTGATATGCCAAAAACAGTAACAATAACGGGTCTCATTCTCCTGACCCTGAAAGAGACCCCAATTTGCCATTGGGCTAAAATATCACGCAACACGCACAAATGGAGACAATTCTGGTGCTTGCTCAAGCAAATCGATGAATAATGGGGAGACAAGTGACGATAAAAATCTAAGTGGTAGCTGGATCTTTATATGCAACAAGATCCAGTATTAGATTTGGTTGATGTATCAGATGTGTATTTTATTTGCTTCTTTTCTGAACGGGCAGGAGCAGTAGCACAGCAGGTAGGGCGTTTGCCTTGCACGTGGCCAACCCAGGTTCGATTTCTCTGTCCCTCTCAGAGAGCCCAGCAAGCTACTGAGAGTATCCCGCCCGCAGGGCAGACCGTGGCAAGCTACCTGTGACATATTCGCTATGCCAAAAACAGTAACAAGTCTCACAATGGAGACGTTACTGGTGCCCACTCGAGCAAATCAGTGAACAATGGGAGAACAGTGCTACAGTGCTATTTTCTGAGCAAGTTTCTACTCTCTTCCTTTAAAAATAATTATATTATATAATTATTAGTAAACTAAAATTACATAAGATAGCATCCTCCACCCAGATCCTCCAAATTCCAGTAGGCAGGGGTCACACCCACCACCTGGCCCCCTGGCACCGTGTAATCCCATCAGCGGCCAAGACTCAGAGACTATAAAATCCAGCTCCCGGACGAGACCAGTGTAGTCTCCTGCCCCTGCGCCTGGCTGTTCCTCGCTGGGGTCCCTTGTAGGGGAGCGGGTTGAGCTTTCCTCCCCGCCCCGACCAGGGCTCCGGCAGCGGAAGACCTCCAGGACCAGCCACCACCATGCCGAGACCACTCTCCACACACATGAAGGTACTGGCAGAGGGACAAAGCCACGCGGGTTCCGGGGCCGAGATCTCCAAGCCTACTCGGATTGGAGTTGAGCATCCTCCACCCAGATCCTCCAAATTCCAGTAGGCGGGGGTCACACCCACCACCTGGCCCCCTGGCACCATGTAATCCCATCAGCGGCAAAGACTCAGAGACTATAAAATCCAGCTCCGAATGCGGCCGCGCGACATCTTATCAGGACATCTTTTTATGACATCTTATTATCTTATTCCTACTTTGGACAAACTTGCAGGCTATCGAATGTAGCCTGCCCACAGGGCAGAGTCTGGCAAACTCCCCGTGGCGTACCCAATATGCCAAATACCAGTAACAATGATGGGCCTCATTCTCCTAAAGAGCCTTGAATACAATCTCAGGGCTAGGACGAAAGAGACGTTACTGGGGCCTGCTCAAGGCAATCGACGAATAACAGGATGATGAATGAATGAATAAAACCTACAAACTTTGAACCATAGCCATTCTTCCTCTTCACAATAGAAGGCCATCATTTCCTATCAGCACCTCCTATCTACTTTCGGATATCTATTTTAATTTGAATTTCATCTTCCTCTCTTCTCCAATTGTCTTGAAATTTATCTGTTATATGAACTGAACTGTTTCCCCTGAAGAGTTTCTTATATTCTGAGATGTGCCAGTTGCCTGTCTTTGGAGTGCTTAACATTTTCCGTTGTATTTCAATGAGAAAATTTGTCTCTGTATTTGAAAAAAAAAAAAAAAAAAAAAATTAACAGGATGATGAAATGAAAATGAAATGAAAATTTGAAAAAACCAGAAGACAAACCATTGTTTTTCTTCTAGCCCACGAGGATAAGGATCACCTCAGCAGAGCACTTAGTGAGCTCACAGATTTACCTGGGCACTTTTTAAATTACTGAACCCTCTTATTACATCTTTCACTTAGATTCTTCATTATTTCAGCAGATGAAAATATATTCAATAATAACTTTTTTATGTTATGTGGATGTATATACTATAATATATATGTATATAATTTGCAGTATTTTAATGTTTTTCTACTTTTAGTATCAGTGTAATACCAAGTATTGATATGATAAAATGAATTGTGAATTTCTCCTTTTAACCTTCCCTCTCCCTTTATGTAGACCTTACCTCCAATTCTCTATCCTTTTGTTTTTACTCCCCTACATCTTCCTCCTCTTCTTCCTTCATTTGTTGGTAAATACAATTAGTATGATTTCTTCCATGAATGTTTCATAGAATTCGTCAGGGAAGCCATCTGGTCTGGGTTTTGTGTTGTGCGAACACAAAATTTTTATTCTGAATTCAGTTTTGTGAATTAACATATGGCTATTCGGTTTCCTGTTTCTTCTGGAATATTTTAGGAATTTCCCAATTCATTGGTGAAGGTTGTCAAATTTATTGGCACAAAGTTTCCCTAATATTCTTTCATTATGATTCTAATGTATGTAGGATCTGTAGTGATGTTCCTTCTGTTGGTCCTGATTTTAGCAGATTTTGTCTTCTTTTTTTCTTCATCATTCTGACAAACATTTATCAATTTTATTGAACTTATCAAAGAATAAGCTTTTGATTTTATTTTTCATTTATTGTTTGTTCATTTTTATATAATGGTAATCAAGGGAGTTTTTTCTGTAAAAAGCCAGATAGTAAATATTTTACATTTTGTGGGCCATATGGTCTCCATTGCAAGTACTCTGCCATTATAGCATAAAAGCAGAATAAATAATACATAAATGAATATGAGTGGCTGTATTCCAATACAAACTTTATACATGGACACTGTCAAATGAATTTCGTTGAATATTTTTCTTCTTTGACTCTTTTCTCGAGAAATTAAAAATGTAAAGTCACTACTGTTTATAGGCCATATAAAGATCAATAATAGGCCAGATTTCATACTTCTAGCAACAGTTTGTTGGCTGCTATTTTAATTGATATCCATATTATGCTTTATTTTTATTCTTTTACTGAGAAAGGTTTAATTGGTTTGGTTTTATTTGCTCTTTTACTTCACTTCTTAAGGTGAAAGTTTACACCATTGATTTAAGTTTTTCTAACATTGTTAATATGAACATTTAAGCCTAGAAATTTCCATATGTATATATATATATACATATAGCTTAATTTTACTGGCATTGATAGGTCATGGGTCATGGTCTTATTTTTATTCAGTTTAACATATTTTTAAAGTCACCACATGATTCTTTACCTCCAGAGCTACTTTAAAAACTGCAGTAAAAAGAGAGAAATAATTAAATGGTTTCTCTTTTATATGTATGCATTTTTTTATTAAAGGACTATGATTTACAGTTACTCATTGTGTTTTATACATACTATATACTGAAGCACCAATCCCACCACCAATGTCAGCTTCCCTCCAACAATGTTCCTAAGTTCTCTCCCCTGCACCCGCCCCTCGCTCCTCCAGCGTGCTCTCTTGACAGGCACCTTCCTAAGTTTGGTTGTTAACATTTGATTTCAGTGTTGTTGACTCTGTGGTTTAAATATTTAGCTCTATCTTTCCTTAACACCACCTCTGAACCTTAATCCCCTGACCTGGCCCCCATTGCTTCTCATGTGTCCCTTCTCTTTCTCTCCTCTCCTCCTTTCCTTCTCCTCACTCTACTCTAGGGCTAAAGTTGATCTGGGCATCCACCTTTTAAAATATTGCATGCTTTTATCCAGTTTTTTCTAAATATCACATATATGTGATATCATCTCTGTTCATTCTTCTTTTGTCTTACTTCATTTAACATGATGCCTTCCAGTTCTATCCATGTTTCCGTGAATTGCATGTTGCCATGAATTGCATAATTTCATCATTCCTTACAACTTTGTGTGTGTGTGTATATATATATATATATATATATATATATATGTGTGTGTGTGTGTGTGTATGTATCCCATCTTTATGATCTACCTGAATGTCATTGATTATCTATGTTGATTCCAAATCTTATCTATTATATTATTGCAATGAATAATGGTCTGTATACATTCTTTTGATTGAATATTTT